>NC_057863.1:326808508-327481723 GCF_019393635.1 Dromiciops gliroides
TTGAAGGATAAAATAATATAAGGGAGTTCAAGTTTCATTAACTCCATCCTTTTAGTAAAGTAGTATGCTAAGTCATTGGCTATAAATGCAAGTCTTGAAGATGAAATTAGAAATCAGATTACCTAATTTTGTATCCTGGTTTATATACTGTTAATCATTTTCTTTTAATGCATAAAAATCTCTCTTCCCCTGTATTTGGTGCCCAGTGCCAAATCGAGGAGGCCTGGATGGAATTGGCTTGCATTGCTTAATAAATTGATATACTTCAGATCTGTTTTCTCAGTTTTTTGAGATATCAAATTCCTACTTCTTCCTCAAAGCCCAATTTAATTGCTACCTCCTGTAGAAAGTCTTTCTGGAAGTTTCAAGCATAATCATGACCCCGGCCTCTTCCTCTAAATACTCCCTAACACATAATATTTTACTTGCATCTCTCTGATGAACATATTATGTATTTTAAAAAATTATTATTTGGTATTTGTCATGGCCATTACCAGAATATCTATCTATCTATACACACATATATACATATACATATATATGTATACACACATATATAAACACGCACACACACATACACACACACATATATATGACATTTGTCATGGCCTTTACCAGATATACTCTCTCTCTCTCTCTCTTTCCATATATGTAGTCCGGTAAAGGCCATTACAAAAAATATATATGTATATGTATATGCATATTAATTAATTTATCTATCATTCATCTATTTATTTATTTATTCACATCCATTCATTCACTCATTTATTTATTTATTTATTGAATTGCCCATCCATCTATTCATCCATTTACTTATTTGTTTATTCATTTATTTACTTGTTTGTTTGTTTGTTTCATAGGGGTAGAAACTACTTCTTCTCTAAATATTCTGAAAACAGGAAATAAATAATTTTTCAATTAAATGGCTTCATATGTAATTGACCAGGTCAGGAATCCACAGCCTTTTGAAGGGGAAAAAAACATTTTTTTTTGTTCTATTCCTAGATATAACTATTTGAAGAACAATATTGTACTTTACAAATATAGTTTTTCAACTGATGCCAAATATATTTTACACCAACTTCTGCACTCGGTTGTATCCTTTATTACTTTAATTGATTTATTCAGATCAATGCAAGAAAAACCCTAAATAGTAATAGTATTGATTGTCTCAAATTTTGATGAAGTCCTATTCTGATGCCTCTTCATGGCATGGAGATGACTATGGGTTCTCAAAGATTTTGCCAGAGTACAAATTCTGATACATATTACTAAGCTAGAACATCTTCAATTATAGGAGCAGAAATGAATTATAGTATGTTGCTAAGTTTTGGAAACTTCATTGGCAGAGAGCTGGTTGCAAGGCAATTATTTTTTGTTTAGAAACTTGTGAAAACTGAGCAGAGGATGGCGACAGTCAGTTTTCATCAAAGTTCGTGGAGTACAAAGGGTGACTGTGTTAGGATGAACTGAGTTCAAATGCTGACTCCATTTATTGCCTATAGGCAACTTATAACCCCTTTATGTTTCACATTTGTTTTCTTTAAAATGCTGACAATAATACCTACCTCAGAGAGAACATTGTGAGGGTTAAATGTGCTGTGTAAATGTCAGCTATTATTATTGTTTTATGGTTGAAATCAGAAGTACTCTATCCAGAAGGTCCATAAAGAGGTGAAATCAGAAGGCTTTTAGCACCACAGAGCCGGACTTCTTAAACTTTCCACTGGCAACCCCTTTTTGCCCAAGAAATTTTCATGCGACCCCAAGTATATAGGTATATTAAATAGGTATACTTAACCTTTTATTGTTGACAATTTTTTTACGACCCCCATGTTCACTTAATGGGACCCCATATGGAGTTGTGAACCACAGTTTAAGAAACTAGGGCATAAAAGATGAGTGCTGAGTTCAAATGCTGCTATTAGATGCATATTAGCTGCATTACTCTGGGCAAGTTACTTAACTTTTCCATCTCAGTTTCCTCATCTGTAATAGCACAAGATCATTGTGAGGATCACCTGAGATTATATATACACGGCAGTTTGGGAATCCTAAAGCATAATATAATTGCTCCCCATTATTTTAATAAGCCTGCCCTAGAAGTTGAAAGGAGGTTCCTAAGCACTTCCAGTCTTCTCCTATTAGCACTTTACTACAATGAGGTTGGCAGCAGTGGATAGAGTGCTGGCCCTGGGAGACAGGAGGACCTAAATTCAAATCTGGACTCAGATACTTACTAGCTGGGTGACCCTGGGCAAGTCACTTAACCCTGTTTGCCTTAGTCTCTTGTTCTGTAAAATTAACTGCAGAAGGGAATGGCAAACTACTTCAGTATCTTTGCTCAAAACAAAACAAAACAAAACAAAAACCCAAAACAAACAAAAACAGAAGAAGGAGTCATGAAGAGTTGGACGGGATTGAAAATGATTCAACAACAACACAATGAGGTTGTCAGATTAAATAATCTCTTCCTTGGAAGACAGTAGGAACCTGGCCCTAAAGGATTTAAGAGAACCTGAGGTGGAGGAACAGAGATTGTAGAAGGGTAGAAGAAGGAAATTGGACCCATGGCAGCAAGAAATCTTTGGGTTTAGGGATCCCAAATGTGACTAAGGAGAGCAGCTCCAAGTGAAACACCCAACAGCGCTTTGGGCAGCAAGAGTGAGATAGATGGTGATGGCAGGGAGACCATTACACCTCTTAGCCCTGAGCTTTACTCATGAGCAAGACTAGTTAGTCATGGTTTATATCCAGTAGCAGGTTTGCACATTAATGCCATGAATCAGCACAGATATAGCTCCTTTCATTCATTTTGTCTACAAGGACTTCAGGCTTTACCCTGTGATTTGTAGAGTCACATGGGGCTTGCAATATTCTAGTTGAATCCTAGTTCACTGGAGAAAGGAAATGAGCTTATTAAGCACTTTACATTTTTTTTTAAATTTATAGAATAAAACAAGCATTTCCATAATATAGTATAATCAAAAAAAGATTATTACACCTGAAATTGCAAATCTATTATATACAACTTGCTATTCCATTTTAATATACAATAAAGTAATTGTATAATTTTTTTCTTCCCTCCCTGCCCACCCTAGAGATGGCTACCATTAGAAACAAATATGTATATAGATATAGATATAGATAGATATAATTTTTCTTTACATACTTCTATTTACAAAGATGATCACATTTGATTCGACCATGTGAGGTAGGTGCTACAATGATCTCTATGTTACAGTTGAAGAAATTGAGGCAGATAGAAGTGAAGTGACTTAGATCAAATATGAACTCAGGTCTTCCTGACTCCAGGCCCCATACTCTACCTGCTTTACTACCTAGCTCCCTTCTTGTGCCCAAAGGAAGTGTACAACTTGTTCCATCCTGGTTTAATGAGACTAAGTTGATCACTTCCTTCTCCTGTGCTTTGCTATGATACCTACCCATTACTAGCTATGGCTACTGACTATCAAGTGATAAGGTGGGGTGGAGGGTGGGAGGGCAGCTTCTTGGCTCTTTGCTAGCACTAGCCAAATCTCCAATTACTAGAAATCTCAAGCTATGTATATGCATGTACTTGAGATGAGAGTTCATATTGTTCATGTGTATCATTAATTTTTATTCCACTAAGCTCTCAGAAACTTCAACAAGCTGAATATTTAGTCACCTGACATTCCCTTTCACCAGTGATATGACTTTTGAGCTCTTTTTGTCTCATTCTTTTGCTCCTACATTTAGCCCCAGCTCCTTAAATGCTCCTTTCTCGTTTTTTGCGATGGCTGCTGCCTTCGTTAGAGAGAATTTCAGCTTTGATTAATTATTGAGCCTGCAGTGCTGAGGGTTCTCCACTCTCCAATTCTCATTATGGATGCCTTGCAGCCTGCCTGCTTCGCTGATCTTGATATAGGATTTGATGGATGCTGAGTCTAGCGCGGTTTCCCTTGTATTCATAACCAGTCTTTTTCCCCCCATAGTTCTTTTAGGAGAACCAAGAAGGGGCAGAATTTTGTACACATTTACTTCAATAAATATAACATTCTCACTTAAAAAAAAATAAAGTGTCTGTTGTCTCAGTAAAGTCTGAAAATGAGGCTAGTGACTGGTACACAAGGCTTTGATTCTATGCAACAACTTTATTAAATGTCAAGCTTTCTATTTTAATTGTACATGTTAATCTTTTGAATATTTCTAATCAAGAGACACAAAAAGGAGGTTTCAGTTACTCCTAAACTAATAAGGTCTATATATTCTTTTGTGAACTCAAGGGATTCTACTAGCTCATCCAGTGGTATGGTACATAGAATCCATTTGATGTTTTTCCTTTATATAAAGAACACTCCATGCACTTGGTTTATAGCTTCATTCACAAACTTAATTCCAAATTCTCTTCTCTTCTCTTCTCTTCTCTTCTCTTCTCTTCTCTTCTCTTCTCTTCTCTTCTCTTCTCTTCTCTTCTCTTCTCTTCTCTTCTCTTCTCTTCTCTTCTCTTCTCTCCTCTCCTCTCCTCTCCTCTCCTCTCCTCTCCTCTCCTCTCCTCTCCTCTCCTCTCCTCTCCTCTCCTCTCCTCTCCTCTCCTCTCCTCTCCTCTCCTCTCCTCTCCTCTCCTCCCCTCCCCTCCCCTCCCCTCCCCTCCCCTCCCCTCCCCTCCCCTTCTCTCTTCTTTCTCTGTCTCTTTTTTCTTTTCTTTTTTTTTTGGGGGGGGGCTGGGCAAGGGGGTTAAGTGACTTGCCCAGGGTCACACAGCTAGCAAGTGTCAAGTGTCTAAGGCCAGATTTGAACTCAGGTCCTCCTGAATCCAAGGCTGGTGCTTTGTTCACTGTGCCACCTAACTGCCCCTCTGTCTCTCTTTCTCCTTCTCTCTCCTCTCCTCCTCCTCCTCCTCCTCTTCTTCTTCCTTTCTCTCTCTCAGAAAAGAAAAGAAGCTTATGTGAATGTAGGAAATCTATTTATTCTATTAAATAAAATTGACAAAGAATATTGAAGAAACCAAAGATATTATGTGAAACAAGGATAGGTTTGTCAAATGGAGTGGAAAATCCAAGGTCAAATTCTTACTGCCAGGTGTTACTTAAGATGCTTAGAATGATGTCCTCATTTTTATATATTAAGAGAGAACTAGAAAAATATAGATGCCCATGGATGGGAAAATGGCCAAACAAGATGTTATCCTATCCTTCTCAAGGACTGAAAAGTAGGAGGAAGTCCCAAGAAAAAAAATCTGCTCTTTCTTCAATTTCCCTTCAGTCTCTTTCTAATAACAGACATTTAAAAATACTCTGCTGCTTCTTGACCCAAACATTTCAGTTAACCTGAATTTTGCCTGAAGCACAAAGGAGCCAAGAGCTAACTAGAGATAAATATAAGTGTAAATTAAGTCAGGGGGCCCAATATTAGGAATATTCTGACCTGGCACCTCAGAGAGATTGTTCTGTAATACTTGTTGTTTAATATAACTCCGCAGGACCCAAGAGGAAGGAATCTGGCAGACATGGGGAGGTCAATGATATTGACTTTAGACATCAAATTAGCTAATTATTACAACCAAGTTATAGTTGCAAGGATATCTTTAGTGGGTAAGGGAGAAGGTGTGTGTGTGTGTGTGTGTATGTATGTATGTATGTATGCATGTGTATGTGTAAGTGTATGTGTATGTATATGCAAAACTATAAGTGTATGTGCAAGTGTAAGTGTATGTGTTTGTGTAAATGTATGTGCAAGTGTAAGTGTATGTGTAAGTGTAAGTGTGTGCAAGTATATGTGTATGTATATGTATATGTGTATGTGTATGTGTATGTGTATATGTGTGTGTGAAAACTGATGCAAATTCAAAAAATATCCGAAACCTTTTCTTAATACTGGAGCTCTCATTTTTTTAATGTGAGAATTTCATATGCTTAGAAAAATTTGACTACATTATGAAGGCTTTTGTTAAAGTGAATGGTCCATCTGGATAAACTCTCAAATTGTCCTTGATTTTTCTAATGAATAAAAACAGATTCCTCCTGCCAGACCTCCCTCTTGGAAATCTCAGTGGAGGTGGTGGTGGGTAAATGGCCACAATTGCTGCCCAATGTATTCAGTTAAATCTCCTTTCTGAACCCCTCCAATGAATGAAGATAATAGTAAGTCTGCTTGTTCCAAACCTATTAATGATCTTGAATTTAGCTCATGGTGGTTTTTAGCTCAAGGACTAACAAGCTCTATAGGCCAGGGGTTGAGTCCCTTCAGTTTTCTAAGTCTCAGCATCTCTGTCTATAAAATAAGGATAATTAGTTTCCCACTCCTACCCTCCCTCACAATGATACTATGGAAATTAATGAGCTAATATATCCAACATGTTTTGTACCCTTGGACCAAAGGTGTGACCAGAGTACCAAGAATAATCATTAGAGTTCTTGTTTCTGAGGCTTTGGTTGTCTTTCTGTCTGTCTGTCTGTCTGTCTGTCTGTCTGTCTGTCTGTCTGTCTGTCTCTCCCCCCCCCCCCCAGGGAAAAACTAGTTAATATGTTTGACATAGAGTGGAGGAATTTTACCTCCCATGGTCTGATTCATACGATACCTCTTTTCACCAACAGGAAAATGACTATAAACATCCTCTTATGCAAACATTTTTCCCCCTTACCCACATATACGTCCTACTTTCATCATAGTTTTTATATAAATGGCTGGAGAAAATGAATTCTTGTCTGGGATATACACATGAGTCTTTTTGCCTCATCCCCCTAAGGCCCCTCACAACACCTCACATAGACCATACCGCATAGGATAGACTGGTAGGCACAAACCCTCAGGAGGACCAGGACTGCCAGGCATAGGCCTGTACATATGGATAGGCAGTACACAATATTGCTATGTAATTTGGCAGCCGAAAGGGCCAGTGCTATTTGGAGCAGTACATTGAAATTTGGTGGATGATGGTCATTCTTTTTGGGACAGTCTGGTGAGACTAACTCTAGAATTCTGCTCATAATCCAACAGACCTAGATGCAGAGATGCAATTAAGTTGGAAGCAATTCACCAAAGAGCAACAACAATGATTATGAGAATGGAGAGATTTCTTAATGAGGAAAGATTAAAGGAGCTTAATATGTTCAACTTGGCTAGGTGACAGACTTGGAGGCAGCAAGAGGAATGATTACAGCTACAAATAATTGAAAGCGTAAACAGGCAGGCAGTGGAGAAATTATTTTGCTAAGAATGTGAAGGTATAAATGGGAGAAAGAGACTGGGGAAGGGGGCACACAGATTGAATACTCAGAAAACTTTTTAATTATGAGAATTACTGTGAGGAGAAATGCTAAATCAAACAGTCTCCAAATATGAAAAAACTCTACAGATGTTATATAGGTGATTTAAAGGGCCTTGTGGGAAGACCAATAATATTCACTCTTGCTAAGTCTCAGTATCCATGATTCCCTTCTTATTGGACTTTTTAATAAACTCATAAGACCCTAAACTGAGTGACCTATGCCTCCTAAATGTTAGAAATAACAGATCATTTTAGCTGTTTAATGATTTCCATCAGGGGAAAAACAAAGGCCATATGCATATGAGACTGTTTCTACTCAATTGCTCATGGATAGGCCGAGCTAATATAAATAAAAATGACAATTCTACCTAAATTATTCTCCTTATTCGGTGCCATACCAATCAGACTACCTAAAAATTATTTTATAGAGCTAGAAAAATAATAACAAAATTTATCTGAAAAAACAAAAGGTCAAGAATATCAAGGGAACTAATAAAAAAAAATGCACAGGAAGGTGGGCTAGCTGTACCAAATCTGAAGCTTTACTATAATGTGGCAGTCATCAAAACTATTTGGTACTAGCTAAGAAATAGAGTGGTGGGAGCAGCTAGGTGGCACAGTGGGTAAAGCACTGGCCCTGGATTCAGCAGGACCTGAGTTCAAATCTGGCCTCAGACACTTGAAACTTACTAGCTGTGTGACCCTGGGCAGGTCACTTAACCCCCATTACCCTGGAAAAAAAAGAAAGAAAAGAAATAGAGTGGTGGATCAATGGAATATGTTAGGCACAGGAGACACAGTAGTAAATTACTTTAGTCATGTACTGTTTGATAAACTCAAAGACTCCAGCTTCTGGGATAGGAACTCAGTATTTGATAAAAATTGCTGGGAAAACTGGAAGATAATATGGCAGAAACTAGGCATTGACCAAAATCTTACACCTTATACTAAAATAAAGTCAAAATGGGTACATGATTTAGACATAAAAGGTGATACCATAGGTAAACTAGGAGAGAAAGGAATAGTTTACCTCTCAGATCTTTGAAAAGGAAAACAGTTTATGACCAAACAAGAGATAGAGAATATTATAAAATACAAAATGGATGATTTTGATTACATTAAATTAAAAAGTTTTTGTACAAACAGAAGCAATGCATCCAAAATTGGAAGGGAGGCAGAAAGCTGGGAAACAATTTTTATAGCCAGTATTTCTGATAAAGGCCTCATTTTTAAAATATATAGGGAACTGAATCAAATTTATAAGAATCTTAGTCATTCCCCAATTGAGAAATGGTCAAAGAATGTGAACAGGCAGCTTTCTTTCTTTCTTTCTTTCTTTCTTTCTTTCTTTCTTTCTTTCTTTCTTTCTTTCTTTCTCTCTCTCTCTCTCTCTCTCTCTCCTTCTTTCTTTTTTTTTTTTGGTGGGGCAATGAGGGTTAAGTGACTTGCCCAGGGTCACACAGCTAGTAAGTGTCAAGTGTCTGAGTCTGGAGTTGAACTCAGGTCCTCCTGAACAGGCAGTTTTCTGATGAAGAAATCAAAGCTATCTATTGCCATATGAGAAAATGCTCTAAATCACTATCGATTAGAGAAATGCAAATTAAAACAACTTTGAGGTACCACCTCACACCTATCAGATTGGCTAATATGCCAAAATAGGAAAATAATAAATGTTGGGGAAGCTGTGGAAAAATTGGAACACTAATGCATTGTTGGTGTAGTTGTGAACTGATCTAACCATTCTGGAGAGCAATTTGGAACTATGTCCAAAGGGCTGTAAAGCTGTGCATACTCTTTGATCCAGCAATACCACTATTAGGTCTTTTCCCCAAAGAGATCAAAAAAAGGGAAAAGGACCCACATGTACAAAAATATTTATAGCTGTTCTTTTGGTGGTGGCAAGGAATTGGAAATTGAGGGGATGCCCATCAATTGGGGACTGGCTGAACAAGTCGTGGTATATGAATGTAATGGAATACTATTGTGCTGTAAGAAATGATAAGCATTTTATTTCAGAGAAACCTGGAAGGACTTACATGAACTGATGCTGAGTGAGTTGAGCAGAACCAGGAGAACATTGTACACAGTATCAACAGCACTGTGTGTTGATTAGCTGTGATCGACTTGACTCTTCTCAGTAATACAGTGGTCCAAGATAGTTTCAAAGGACTCATGATGGAAACTGCTCTCCAAATCCAGAAAAAAAAAGAACTATGGAATCTAGATGCAGATTGAACCATACTATTTCTAATTTTTTGTTTTTATTTTTTGAGGTTTTTCCTTTTTGCTCCAATTCTTCTTTCACAGCATGACTAATGCAGAAATATGTTTAATGTGATTGTACAAATATAACCAATATCATATTGCTTCCTGTCTTGGGGAGGGGGGAAGGAGGGGAGGGAGGGAGAAAAATTTGAAACTAGAAATCTTATAAAAACAAATATTGAAAACTATCTCTACATGTAACTGGAAAATGATAAAATACTTTTATGGAAAAAAAATGAGTATTTCTAGTTTACACTGTTAAAAAAAAAAAACTCTGTAAGATTTCTTTCCCTTAATCCTGTCACATGGGTTTCTTATATAGCTTTTCAAGTCAGGACAAAGGGTAAACCATCCAAAAAGGAGATACCTTTAGTTTAAAAAAAAAAAAAGAACACTTTAAAAGATTCTACTATTAGATAGAACCATCTCTATTGTTATGGTGGAATAAAGAAACTGAGTTTTATCTAGACAAATGAATTATTTAGCAATACATGTGGCCGCAAAGCAAAATGAGTCCAAGGCTTTCAGGTAAACCAAGGACCCCAAAGCTTTGTTTCTACACAATTAACATATAATTTAGAGGGAGGGAGAAACAGAAAAAGTAGGATTTAGATATCGGATTTGTACTAATGGAGGGTATTGGGAGACACTGAGGTGAGAGGGAGAGGGCGTAGTCTTCTGATTAGTGGAGGGGATCAGTAGACACTGAGATGAAAGAGAGAGAGGTAGTTTTGTGATGTTCTTTGGGTCAAGTGACCTTAGGGTAGTAATTTTGTGACTTCTCCAGAATAAGGCGACTTACATGCAGCTGAAACTTTGCTTTACAAAATGGTAAAGGCAAAATAGAATCACGAATAATGTTTTTTTTTTTTACTTTTTTTTTTTTTTTTAGTGAGGCAATTGGGGTTAAGTGACTTGCCCAAGGTCACACAGCTAGTAAGTGTTAAGTGTCTGAGGCTGGATTTGAATTCAGGTACTCCTGACTCCAGGGCCAATGCTCTATCCACTGTGCCACCTAGCTGCCCCACAAATAATGTTTTTAATGTAACATTCCTCCTCCCTCCTGCCCCTTATTTGATTCTGGGGCTCTTAACCCACAGGATTATTTAAATGCTTTATCTATTAGGGATTTTTGGATGGGATGATAATCTACCTTAAGGGGCACCAAAGGGGTGAAGTAAGAGACATAAAGAATACAAGCTGAATCATAATCTCATATATCCCTGTAAGGAAACAAACCTTGTTAAATAGATTCTATAGGTAAACTAAGTCAGACCACAGATCAAACTAACTTCATGGGTTCACCATGAACTATTTTGAGAGAGGAGATTTACATGTCACTACGGTAACTAAGAAAACTCAGCATTTTAAATGTAACACTATACTCTCTTGCTTAGTGATCTCAGGTTTCCCAGGGCTGTACATCTAGCCCTAATCTCTCTCCTGAACTCCAGTCCTTCCTTACCAGCTGCCTATTAGGTATTTCCAAATGAATGTCCCATAGGTATCTCAACCTCAATATATCCAGAACAATTTTCTTTTCACCCAACTCAAACCTCTTTTGCATTTTCCTATTACTGTATAGGGTAACACCATCTCTTCAGTCACCCAGGGTTATCCAAAACTCCTTAGTGTAACTAACTCTAAATATCCAATTAATTGCCAATCTTGTTTCTACATCCACAGTATCTCTTTTATATATTTGTGGTAAGAATAAGTTTGTTGTCTTGACATAACTGACTATTTATATTAACCTACCATTTTATGGTGAAGTGTTTTGATGTTTGGAAAATAGCTTGTTGCGTGGTATAATATGGTAAACGACATGTGTGTCTTCATAAACAACAGATAAACATATGGGACCTCCAAAAAGGACAAACCACCAATGGGAAATTTAGGTAAGCAACTTAGTCGTTAGCTTATGTCATCAGGTAACAATCTAATTCATTGGTAAACAAATTAGGCCACTGGCCACCAACAAGACTTTGAGTATAGCAATCTAATACCCTTAGCTTGAATTATAAGACCTAAGCCTTCTCATGGCTTCCAACTAAGACTTCCCCTCACCCTCCACTTGAGACTCAAGCAACAGGGAATGATGACTAATAGAGGGAGTCTTGCTAGGCAGGCACAGGGGTAAACACATGACATCCAGCTAGGCAGAAAGGGAGGTTTGCAGGTGAGTACCAGTAAGAGAAACACTTACTAGGAAGCCATAGGAAATCAGTTTGTTGTGTTGTTACTAGTGGGTTCATATTTATAGTCTACTAGAAAATATATACTAATATTTGCACACATTAGATTAATAAAGTTTGATTGCTAGCATTTAGAAGTGTAAGTCTAATTACTTTTTCAATTGCACTAGTTAGCATATATAACAGTGCAGCCATTTCATGGCTGCACTGTGTGTTACAACAATCCCTCCTCTCTACTCCCATGGCTACTTCTTAGCTCAGCCTCTCATCACCTCTCACCTGGACCACTGCAATAAATTTCTAATTGATTTCTCTGCCTCAAATCCTACTCAATGCACCTTTTACTTAACTGTCAAAGCAGAGGTCTAAACATATCATTACCACACCATCCTCTCCCCCCACACTTGATAAACTAGTCCTATTACCTCTAGGATACAATACAACCTTTTCTGTTTGGCATTTAAAGCACTCCACATTTTGATCCTTTCCTATCTTTCCAGACATCTTACACATTTACTACCCTCCATGAGCTCTATAGTCTAGTCATAATGGACTACTTTATACCTCTCAACAAAATTTCATCTCCTATCTCTTTGTGTTTCTATGTACCATCTCCCATGCTTGAAATGTTCTTTTTAAAAATTATTTTATTTTTAATTTATGGAATAAAATAAGTGTTTCCATAACAATATAATTAAGAAAGATTTTTGCAAATGAAACTGCCAATCTAGTATGTACAACTTACTATTCCTTTTAAATATATAATAATCATAGAAATTTATTTTTTCCCTTTTTTTCTCCTCCCCTAAAGATGGCTACCATTAGATACACATACATACACATATAACACATATACATACTTCTGTTTATCAGTTCTTTTTATGGATGCAGATAGTATCTTTCTTCATATATACTTTCCGTTTTTTGTGGGGCAATGAGGGTTAAGTGACTTGCATAGAGTGTCACAGCTAGTGAGTGTCAAGTGGCTGAGGCCGGATTTGAACTCAGGTCCTCCTGAATCCAGGGCCGATGCTTTATCCACTGTGCCATCTACCTGTCCCTCTTCATATATATTTTGTATTTAATTTGGGTATTTATAATGAAATGCTCTTTTCCATCTCCATCACATAGAAGCCCTGGCTTCCTTCAAGACTGAACAGAATTGTCACCATTTGTAGGAGGGCTATCTAGGTCTCCTCACCTGCTGGGTGTCTTTCCCTCTAAAATTACTTTGTATCTAATCTTCATATTAATCTGAATAACTTTGTTTATGCACATCATCTCTCTGTTAAGATACAAGCTCTTTGAGGGCACAGAGTGTTTTCACTTGTCCTTTGAATCTCTAGCATTTATCACAGAGCCTAGTTCAGAGTAAACACAAAAAATAATTGGTGATTGATGAATGGATGGATGGATGGATGAATATATGTCATATGAGAACTGGTTAAAGGAATTGGAAATATTTAGGTTGGAGAGAAGAGAAAACTAAATGGGGCCATGATAACTTCTTTTTGTATTTGAAGGCTTATCATGTGGAAAAAGGATTCAGTTTGCTTTTTTGTTTCCAGGAGATAAAACCAAAATCAGTGGGTAGAAGTTGCAGAGGCACATTTAAGCTTCCAGTTGGGAAGATTTCCTAACAAAGCTATTCTTAAGTGAGATGGGCTACCTGGAGATAATGGATTCTCTTTCACTGGATGTTTTCAAGTAGGGGCTGGATGAGGACTAGTTAGCTATGTTTCACTGGGGATTTGTTCTCAGATATGGGTTGGACTGGTTTGTTCTTGAAGTAATTTCCAACACTTAAATTCTATGAAAGGGACAATCCAATTCCTTTTGAACTCACTTGCATGCTGATTAGCCTTTAATAATGCATATGCACACATTTTTATATAAAACATGTGTGTACACATATATACACACATGTATATAACAATGCACACACGTGTATATACACACACAAGTATATATACAGAATATGTGCGCATGTGCACATATACACACATGCATGACTGTATACATGTGTATATGTGCATATATGTACACATAGACATAGACATAGACTTATAGAAATATATGGTTATGGAGGAATTGTGGTACACTATTCCAAATCGATCATTTAATCAACAAGTATTTCCTAGGTATTAGGAAACTGAGGCAAATGAAATTAAATGATTGCCCAGACTCAAACAGCTAGTAAGTGTCTGAGGCTGAATTTAAATTCAAGTCTTCCTGACTCTAGGCCAAGCACTCTATCTACTGTGCCACCTACCTGCCCTAACAGTTGTATATTTCTACAGATGGAATGCATTTCCTAGTTCTAGAAGTTTCTAGTGTAATATATTTATCATTAATTAATTTATTCAATAAATATATTAAGAGTCTATTATGTTCCAGGAACTGTGCTAAGTGGTAGAGATACAAAAAAGAGATAAAATAAAGTCCCTGCTCTCAAGGAAATCACACTATTGGGGAGACAACAAAATTTGTGTATACACACATATGCACACATACATACATGCATATATTACATAGATAGAGACACAAATACATATGCACATATACATATATGCACATACACACTCATACATAGACACATACATATACATATGTACATATATACACAAACAAGATAAACTGTATGAAAGATAAATAAGAGATAACTAACAGGGAAGGCACTGGAATTAAGAAGGGTTGAAAAAGGCCTCTTTTAGAAGGTAGGATTTTAGTTGGGACTTAATGAAAGCAGGTAGTCAGAGGGTAGTAGATAGAGCAGATAGAAGCGTCTTGCATTCAGCAGTATGGTAAGTAGAAAGAGGCTATATTTTGTGTTGAGAGAAACAGGTTCAATCCCCTTTTGATCACTTATAGGTTTTGTGATGTTGGGCAAGTTGCAGGACTCCTCTGAGCCTTAGAGTCCACATCTATAAAGTGGCAATAACAATACTTTGATTACCTACCCCACAGGAGTGTTGTTTAGAAAAGTATTTGGAACATCTTAATGTGGTGAATAAATCTAAGTTATTTCTATTATTCCCATTAATAGTGGGAAGTAGAGGCATGTGCTATCTGAAAATAATTTCTATTTTGCTTTGGGATCCATTAACCTTTTACATATATAGATTATTTACAGGTTTCTCAGTATTTTCCCCTACATAATTTCATTTGCCTTTCATATTAACTTTGTGAAGGTTGTGGGGCTTTGATTATGATCTGTTTTTGTAGATGAAGAAACCGAGATCAGAGAAATTAGTTGATTTGTCCAAGGTCAAAAGCATAGTAAGTGGCATAGTGTAGTAAGTAGACTGGAACCCATGGCTTCTGATGCCTAGTGATCTTTCCCCTCTATCATGCATTCTTAGTATAATACAATTTAATACTGGGCTGCTTGAATATTCTGGGAATTAATTTCAAAGAAAAGATATACTTTGAAGAGCTAATTGAGAAAAATCTCCTGAACCAGATTCTACATCCTGACTTTTAATCAATTCCTTGCTGCCCACGCCACCCTGAGAATTGGCATTTCATCTCTTTAAAGCAAAGTTCATTCTTTGGGATGAACATTGGACAATTTCAAGGGAGAAAGTCTGTGTAATCTCTTATGCCAATAACTTGTATATATGTGTTAAGTAATGGTAGCTAACTCCAAAAGGATTAACTGTGATTAAATAAATAGCTGAGCTTTCTGCCATATCCATCCATCAACCAATGAAAGACGGTGTGTCCATCAATGCATATATCTTGGACAGACACTGCAGATATATAATGAATTGAGCTCACAGTTGGACAGGGGGAAGAGAGTGAGCTAGATTGCCTTTGGGAAATTGTGCATTTCTTTTAATGACCCCCTAACTTCTCCCAGAAATAATGATGTTCTTATTAACAATAGTCTTCAGGTGATGCTTATGACTATCGGTCATGGAATACCACTATTTCTGAAGAATTAAAGGTAAGGGTCACTCAAAGGGCAAACATGATGCACATGGTGCTTGTCATTTGACTAAAAGTGAAAAATTGTCAAGGAGTATCAGTTTAAGAGATATTATCAAAGAGATGTATAACTACAGAAGATGGAGCTATCATATATAAAAGAGAAGGGTTACTAGGTGAAAGCCTACATGTTCCATTGGTATCCTGACATTGTTAAGAAATCCAGAGAAAGGCTCCCAGTACCATGGATGTGCCTCTTGTGAAGTATTTATGGAAAATGTTTATAGGAGTTGCATAGAATGGGGGGATATAACTTGATAACACTTGGTGATATTGGAAGGATTATCCATATTGATGAAAATCAGATCCATCAATGAAAGATAAAATGTTGGTAAAGTTGGGGAGTATTAGAGAAAAGAAAAAAAAAACAACAGGTAATGGTGTGTCCAGTTAAAAAAAAAAGTCCTGGAGGCAGCTTAGGTGGCTCAGTGGATAAAGTACCAGACCTGGATTCAGCAGGACCTGAGTTCAAATCTGGCCTCAAACATTTGACACTCACTAGCTGTGTGACCCTGGGCAAGTCACTTAACCCTCATTTCCCCACTCAAAAAAAAAGTCCTACTATAATTCATGTACTAGAATCTAGGGAAAAGGAGGGGTGTGCTACTAAATAATGAAAGAAGAAGACTGGATCTCAAGCAGAACAGATTTATTAGCTCTCCCCTCAATGTCATCCTACCAGGGAGGTAGGGATAACAATTGGAATCAAATACTATTGGAGTCTACAGAAAGCTCATGATTCTGATATTGGAAGGATTTTCCTACAAAATACTAAATTTGAAATAATATATAATCAAAAATAGGGGAGCCAAGATGGCAGAGGAAAGGCTGTGACTCTCGGACCTCCCAACAGATCCAACCACATACCACCAAAAATGCCATAAGACAACTCCTGGAGCAGCAGAACCACAAAAGAGCAGACTGAGATAATTTTCCAGTCAAAGATAGCTTAGAAGTTCAGCAGGAGGGGTCTGTTATACCAGGGTGAAAGAGGAACTTAACTCACAGTGCAGATCTAGTCCCAGGCAGGCCATGCCTCCAGAGCCTTGTAATCTTCAGGGTCAGCAAATCTCGGCTCATGAACTAGTGATGGGGTCCAGTGGTTTCCTGGGGGGAAATAGTGGGGGTCTCTGTGGGAGCAGAGACAGAGCGTGTTACCCAGGAAGCATACTTGAGTGGCAGAGGCCCAGTGGGAGAGGGGCACAGGCACACCAAGCTTGCGGACCACAGAGAATCAGATTTCTGCTTCCAGGTTAAAGAACAAGCAGGCCTGTGGTTACTTACAGGCCAGGCAGGCTGAGAACGAGCCTCTCCTTAAATCATACTACCTGGGACCTCTTGAAGCTTAGGACAGTGCATCCTGGAAGCAGTGCTCCATGTTAAGAAGGAGTTACAAGCCAAGAAATAGGTGGAAAAGATGAACAGAGAAAACAGTGGACCATTGAATGTTTCTTTGGTGACCAGGTAGATCAAAATACACCAAAGCCAAAGCTCCTACATCCAAAGTTTCCAAGAAAAATATGAATTGGTTTCAGGCCAAGGAAGCACTCAAAAAGGGCTTTGAAGACAAAGTAAGAAAGGTAGAGGGAAAAGTAAGAGAGGTAGAAGAAAAAAATGGAAAGACTAATGAGAGTGATGCAGGAGGGTCATGAAAAAAAGTCAACAGTTTGAAAAGCCAAATTGGCCAAATGGAAAAGGAGGTGCAAAAGTTCTCTGAAGCAAACCATTGCTTAAGATTTAGGATAGAGCAAATAGAAGCTAATGACTTTATGAGAAATCAAGACACAATAAAGCAAACCCAAATGAATAAAAATAGATGGCAATATGAAATATTTCCTTGGAAAAACAGCTGACCTGGAAAATCGATCCAGGAGAGATAATTTGAAAATCATTGGACTCCCTGAAAACCATGACCAAAAAATGAACTTAGACATCATCTTCCAAGAAATTGTCAAGGAAAATTGCCCTGATATTCCAGAAGCAGAAGGTAAAATAGAAATTGAAAGAATCCACCAATCACCTCCTGAAAGAGATCCCAAAATGAAAACTTCCAGGAATATTATAGCCAAATTCCAGAGTTCCGAGGTCAAGGAGAAAATATTGCAAGCAGCTAAAAATAAAACAATTCAAGTACTGTGGAGCTATAGTCAGGATAACCCAATACCTAGAAGCTTCTACATTAAAGGATCAAAGGGCATGGAATATGATATTCTGGAGGGCAAAGGAACTGGGATTACAAGCACCTACCAAAACTGTGTATAGTCTTTCAGGGGGAAAAATGAGATTTCAATGAAAAAGAAGGCTTTCAGGTATTTGTGATGAAAAGACCTGAATTGAACAAAAAATGTGACTTTCAAATATAAGACCCTAGAGAAGCATAAAAAGGTAAACAGGAAAAAGAAATCATGAGGGATGTTAAAAGGTTAAACTGTTTACATTTCTACATGGGAAGATGCTACTTCTAACTCATAAGAACTTTCTCAGTATTAGGGCAGCTTAAAGGAATAGACTTAGAGGGCACAGGTGTGAATTGCATATGAAGAGATGATATCTATTAAGCATTTATTTTTTGTTTATCCTTTTTTTTTTTGGTGGGGCAGGCAGGGTGGGGTGGTTTATGTCTGAGGCCAGATTTGGGCTCAGGGCCTCCTGGGTCCAGGGCTTGTAATATGTCCACTGTGTCACTTAGCTGCCCCATTATGACATTTTTAAAATAAAGTTAAGGGGTAAGAAGAATGCACTGGAAGAAAGGGAAAGGGAGAGGTGGAATGGGGTAAAGTACCTTACATAAAAGAAACAAGAAAAAGCTTATGGAATGGAGGGGAAGATGGGGAAGGAATGGGGGGGGGGAGTGAATGAGCCTTATTCTCATCAGAATTGGCTCAAAGAGGTGATAACATACACACTCAAGTGTGCATAGTAATATATCTTGCCCTGTGGGAAAGTGGGAGGGGAAGGGGATAAGGGGGGAGAGGTAAAGGAAGGGAGGGCAAACTGGAGGAGGGCACAGTAAAAAGCAATACACTTTTGAGGACGGATAGGTTGAAAGAAGAGAGAGATAGAGTAAATATCAAGGGGAGGGAATAGGATGGAGAGTAATACAGTTAGCAATAGTAACCGTGAAAGAAATGATGAGCAGGATGCTATCAGAAAGACTTACGAAAAATGCAATCCATCGACAGAGAAAGAACTGATGGTATCTTAATACAGATTGAAACATTTTTTTCTTAGTTTATCTTTCTAAAGGTATTTTGCCTGTTTTCTTTCACAACCTGACTAATGTGGAGATGTTTTGCATGACTGCACATGTATGACTTATACTGAATTTCTTGATTTCTTAGGGTGGGGAGAGAGGGAGGAAGAAAATTTGGAACACAAAGTTTTAAAGAATCAATGTGAAAAAATTTATTTTTTACATGTAACTTGGGGAAAATTCTCAATAAATAAATCCAAAAAAAGTTCACATAGCATTTTTTCTTTGTCCTCAGGTTATCTCTAGATAACCTACAATAGCATATCTGGGTTCCATCAATATATTTCAAACCAAAATAAACCCTTGGCCAAATTTGTGTTTTTAAAAAATAATAATAATACAGTATTCTCGAGGAGCCAGGGTCTGGACTCAGGTTGGTAGAGAGAGTAATGTGGGAAATCAGTAATATTTACTCAATTAATTTTAATTCAACTAAATGCAGACCAACTATTTATTGAGCACTTGATCTATGGAAATCATTTGACTTGCCACTTCTCTCTTAAGCTGGATAAAACAAAAGTTCCTATAATTTTCTATCTAATACCCTTACAATTTCTTACCACCAGCATTTGCAGTCTTGAAGACTGGCATGGGGTGGTTTGAGGCAGCATAGCATATTTCTGAGATCACTGGACTTCAAGTCATCTCAAACACCTACTAGTTTTCTGACCCTGGTGAAGTCACCCTTAAGTTCTCTGTGTCTCACTTTACTTATGTAAAAATGAAGTTTGAATTGATGGCTTCTAAGGTTTTGTCTAGCTCTAAATCTACAATAATAGGAGAAAAGGAATGGGAGAGAAGAGGGGGGAGGATTGAAGTGAGAATGAGTTTTATATCCTTAATAAGGTAGAAGGGAAAAGTTTGTCCATTTAGCAAAATTTTGTGAATGACTTGTTTTTGTACAGGATGTTTTTCAACAATAAGATAATCACTTGTGTGACATGATCTAGTTAAAAATATGCACATGTTCATAAACAACTTCAAAGTGTATGTGGACCCTCTTATTGGACAGATCATTAATGGAAATAAAAAGTTGAGAACAATTTTATCAGTAGCTCATATAATGACCTACCAATCAAATTAGGTAGGAAACAAATTAGGTACACCTATAGATAGAATGATAAAATACCCACTGGAGTCCTAGTCATTAGCCCACTCCTGGTTTGCAAGTAGGGCAGATTGCTGCATTCTGACACTTGAGACTCAACATCCCATGTTTGTTTGAAGGCAGTGCTGATTGATGAAGAATCATCTCAGAGAGAGATACACAGCCTCAAACTGTGTAGACAGGGAACCTTTTACTGAACACCAGTACCTCTAAGAAGCAAGTCGTTATTGTTGTTGTTGTTTTTCTTAGAGAGGCTGTTGTTTCTATTGGTTGCCTTTATTGATTAGTAAAGTTTGAGTACATACATCGAAAAGGTTAAGTGTAATGGGTGTTTTCTTAGCATAGGTAATAGTAAATCAACTATAGGTGTGTACTGTGTACCCTGTATTATCAGGGAAGGACGGTATAACTAAAGACAGGCTTCTAAAGGAAGAATCCCAAGGCTTGTCCTATTCCAGTATCCTAGATGTTCTCTCAAACCCTTTCTAAAGAAGGAGAGTGTTTTGGTTTCAGAGGGCTTTTCTGCAGCTGTGGGAGATGAAATGTCAACAAAGCTATGAATAGGTAGATTAGGTGTTGTCAATAAAGAGTGTCTGAGATGATAACAAATCAAGTAGTTAAGGAGTAGGTCTTGTCAATGAACTTGAAAGGAAGATTTGCACATAAGCTGCATTTTCAATAATTCACCTGAGATCATTTATTCAACAAATATTTATTGAGTTCCTACTATGTTCACAGTACTTTGCTGGGTGCTTTAGGGAATAGAAAGAATTACACTTAAGCTCCAGTCCCTGCAAGAGAGATTCTTAAAATCTAGTCAAGTGTAGAACACACACACACACACACACACACACACAGAGTTTTAAAAAAAAAGAAAAAAGAAAAGGCTCGATATAAGTGCTGAATGAGTGGTTTGCTATATGAGATCAGAGGAGAGAAAGATCACTGTGTATTAAAGATAGGAAAGACCCCTTTAAGATGAAGGCGCAATGGAGGTGAGGAATTCAAGTCAGACTTAGAGATCATAGGAACATAGATTCAAAGGTAGAAGGAAGCTTGGAGGTCATTGAGTCAAACCGCCTCGTTTTACACATGAGAAACAGGACTGGTATGGGTGATCCATAGATGGAGGTTAAGAGGGAGGACATTTCAGGAGAGGGGTATAGGATAAGGAAAATCTTGGATGTAAGAATGTATTTGGCACATTTGTGGGGACGTTGAGTAGCCTCCTCTCTCTCCAGGAGAAGGTTTACATTGCAGACTAGTGTAAAACAGAGTTGGGAAGGTAGGTTAGGACCAGACTGTAAAAGGGATTTTAATTTCAGGATGAAGAATTTAAACCTTTTATCCTGTAGTTAATGGAGAGCTTGAGAAGGTTTTGAAAAGAAAATTGATGTAACATTTATGCCCATGGAGGTTTGAAGGGTGTGACAAATAAAGAGATCAGTTAGAAGGCAACTGCAATAATTCAAATAGTAGATGATAATGACCTAAACTCAAAGGGCTACTATGTAAACATAAAAAAGGGCATGGTTATAAAGAGATATTTCATAGTATCAATTAGTAGGGTAAAGAAATTCTGAAGGAGATGAAAGGAGAGAGGGCAGACATGAAGTATTCTCCCCCTCCATTTGGGGAGGGGGAAAATAGATGGAGTAAGGTAGCAAGATAAACTATTGACATGTCCATCAGGAGCTGTAACTAGTCAAGGTTTTTAGGAGAATCAGAATGAGGTCAGAGAGGGAGTATAGGATGGATAAAGATCTGCCTTTACGTGGAGGAATTAAGGGTAGGTAGGCTGAGAGAAGTTACCAATAGCACCTACTGCATTATGGTTCCTGGGTTTTTACATCCATGAGTTATTGTTGGGGGGAATAAAGGGAGATTAGTAGTTCACAGGTGGCTGTTCATCTGAATACTTGGTACATACTTCTCCAGATCTCCCATATGCTGTAAATCAACACAATAGGAGTGAGTGATGTTGAGCACACTATGTTCCAAGTCCAGGTTAGGGTTCTTTTTATTTATTTTCACTAACTCTAACTCCATTGGACCCATTGGTCAATATCTACCTTACTCTTCTGTTTCAATCTTGGACAATCACAACCAAATTCTTCTCATTTTCTCTCCTTTCTTTCTGAGTCCATATAGAAGAATGGAATGTGCGATCCAAGCCAAAAATGTTTAATAGTAAAGGAAGACTTGGGTTGGCAGGAATTTCTCTAAGAGCTCCATGTATAGTCTTTGGGGAAGCCTAGGACTAAGGGTGCCACAGATCCCTGGGACACCTGTAGGTCAAAACAAAAGGTGCATTTAACACTTACTAGCTGTGTCACCCTGGGCAAGTCACTTAACCCCAATTGCCTCACTAAAAATAAAAAAAAGGTGCATCTCTAAAGCATATCTTCAAATTCCATACCAGGAATGCATACCTGTGTGAGGACAGGACCTCAGAGACAAATGTCCAATCTAACCATGGAGGTCTAGAAGGTGATGTGGTTGTAAATCATTGAGAAATAGAGTTGAGGTGTTTCTAAGCCAGTTTCACTTCTCAGTAGCTTCCAAGTTCTTTCCAACCAAGACTTGAAGTGGATGTTTTCCACTTGAACCATCCTTCGACCACCCAAATCTAAACATATACTCTACTGTATTACCACAGTCTAAACCAGGCTGAGTTCCCAAGAAGAATACATCAAACAGCTCAGCAAACTTCGTCTTAGCTTTCGTTCAAAATAAAAATCACTGGGCCATTTCTGAGACTCCTGGGAGTTGGGAGTTGTCAAGTCACTACAGTGCACTGTTCATTTAGAATAGTAAACTATTCAACTGTGAAGATTCAGGGAAAGTGATGGACATCTCAAGGCATGAGACATAGAAAATGAGACTGGGCAAAACTGCTTAATGCAGGTAGAAATAATTCCTTCATTGCCATGGATCCTGAAAAGATTCAGAAGAAGGTGGCATAAATGACCAACCAAAACCAAGTCTATATATATATGTATTTTCTTTTTGCAGGGCAATGAGGGTTAAGTGATTTGCCCAGAGTTACACAGCTAATAAGTATCAAGTGTCTGGGACCAGATTTGAACTCAGGTTCTCCTGAATCCAGGGCCAGTGCTTTATCTACTGCCCCACCTAGTTGCCCCCTCAAGTCAATATTTTGAATAGTGTAGTGGGATTATAAGAATCACTTAGGTCCAGTGCACCAAAGACAATCTATGGATCAACATGTTTTTATTCAACTTAATTAAATTCGACTTGTTGAATTGTTTTTCAGTCATGTCTGACTCTCAATGACCTCATTTGGGGTTTTTGGCAAAGATATTAAAGTGGTTTACTATTTCCTTCTCCAGCTCATTTTACAGTTGAGGAAACTGAGCCAAACACGGTTAAGTGACTTACCCAGGGTCACAGCTAGTACGTGTCTATGGCCAGATTTCAACTCAGGAAGATGAGTTTTTCTGACTTTAGGTTCAGCATTCTCTCCACTGTACCACCTAACTACAACTAACATTTATTAATCATTAGCCCTCAATTAAATTAAGATTTATTCATCACTGTCTACATGCAAGGTTCTGTGCTATGTCCTGAGGATACAATGGATGGGCTCTTGTGTTTTTACATTTGGGGGATCATAGATTTAGAGTTGGAAGGGACCTTAGAGGTCATTTGGAGAAAATGAGTTTAGTGACTTGTCCCACATTGTATAAATAGTAAGTGGCAGAGCTGGATTCTTTAACACCAGACCAAATTCCCTTTCCATTCTATCAAGAATCCTGGGATGTCAGGGGCACTCCAGCCATATTCCAGTCTAGTCCTCAGTCCTAAGCTGGACTTTATCTAGAGGACCAGTTCATTTTAAATCACTTAGGGTTGCAGGGATACCCTAAAAGGGGAAAATCAGTTTACTGCTGTTTTTTCTAATCACACTCAGTAAAAACTGTGTCCTCTTATGAAGTACACTGAATGGAGGCTTAGCATAGTCCCAAAACATTCAACCATATTCAACACTGTACAACACTCTCAGATCTGAATCACTTGCCTTGGAACTGAATTTGAGAAAATGAAGCATGAATACCTTTGTAGGGGGTGCCAAAAAGATATCTCTGGTAATTATCCAAGCTTTTCTGTTATCCTAACACATAGCTTCTGGTTGAATTCTGCAGAGTAGAGCAGGGAGAGTGGTAATATCAGCTTGTTGTGCAGATAGACCTTCTGGCTTACTGGTGCTTTAAATGTCTATTTTATTATGGTTTTGATATGTGAGCTGGGCATAGACTCATAGTGAGTGAGCCACAGGTACCTATAAGTTAGCTTACCCAGGCCTGCTGGCACACAGATGTAGACTGACAGCCATAAGCAGCACACAACGCCCTGCGTCCTGCCTAGACCGTCCTTCATCATGAAAGATGCCAGTCATTTTCCATCTAAATGTACAATCATCCCACACAGACCTGCTGTGGTCCTGATACTAACACTGCACTTTATTTATGGCATTTCAGGAAATTTGTCATGAAAATTGAACACAGAACACATCTATTCTGTATATATGCGTGTGTGTGTGTGTGTGTGTGTGTGAGTGTGTGTGTGTGTGTTCCTGCAGGTTAGGGAGCTAATATCATTCTTTTGCCTTTGCTTCACAAATATAAACCATGGAAGGTTAAGAAGTTTATGCAAAAGTGTTAAGGGTGATATCACACTCATTGTAACACTCATAGTTGTTTCTCTGATGAACCTAAAGTTTTCAGTGTGAACTCCTTTCTTTCCTTACCCTTTCCCCTTTTATTCCCCTCTCCCTTTCTCTTTCCTTCCTTCTTCTCCCTTCCCCTTCCCCTCTCCTTCTCTCTCTCTCTCTCTCTCTCTCTCTCTCTCTCTCTCTCTCTCTCTCTCTCTCTCTCTCTCACCTTTTCCTTCTTCCTTCCCATTGACCATTCCCTTGTAACAAAGAAAAATATTTCAACAAAAGCATTGGTCCAAGAAGCCTGTCTGACAGCATATGCAACACTGCACACCCAAAGATCCTCCCATCTTTCCAATGGAAAGAGGGAGGTGCAGTTTCCCTAAGTAAAGCTCACCATGCACTTCTGCATTGGATTATTTTTTGAAGATGGTGTCACCTGAGCATAGCTGTTGAATATTTCTTTGTTTTCATTGACAACTAGGTGCATAAAGGATGGATTTTAGGTAGTTTTAGGTATTAGGTAGATACTGTACATAGAGGATGGAACCCTGGGCCTGGAGTCAGGCAGACTTGAGTTCAAATGTGAATCCAGACACTTATTAATTGTGTGACACTGGCCAAGCTGACTGTATGTTTCCTTCTTTCTTTTCCTTCTCACACTTGCCTCTTCCAAGGTCCTAGAATGGAGCCAAAGCTGCCTAATAGTTTCTAGTTTTGTCTCCAATTTTCTGTTTCCACTAAGCAGATCAGTATCTTTAAAGCAATTATTTCCATTCTTATTCACTTATAGAGGTGAGCAAGCCAACTTTCTGCTTTCTCCTTTTTTGAAGATCTGTAGAAGACTGAAATTCTCAAACAGAATAAGAAAAAATGCATTGAATAACAAAAATATATTTTGGTTTCAAGGAGTTGCCCCAAGTAACTCATAGATAAGATCTGGAGTTTCTTTTAATTATGCAACCAAACTTCCAGTTTTCAGACCATTCACTTGTAAAGCTCTAGCTTTAATCCCTCCCCTCTGGTATTAGAGAAAGGACTATATACATACATAGATATATAGATGGAGATGGAGATGGAGATAGATGGAGATGGAGATGGAGATGGAGATGGAAATGGAGATGGAGATGGAGATGGAGATAGATACATATATGTGTGTTTATATACATATATTTATATATATGTATGTGTATACACACACACACACTCACTCATATGAAAGCTTTTTATTCTTTTACCCCCACCTTGGATTCAGAAAGGAGCATAGGCCTTCTCAGGAGAAATCATATTCTTGTATTTCTGTGTGTAGGCCTTTGTTTTACCAGTTAGTTCAGATAGAAATTTCTACTTCACTCTTGGATCTTGATCAAAGCTACTTCAAGCCAGGTAGTATCTCTGTGGCCAGAAATTGTCCCCATTTGCATCTATCAATGTCAAGTCAATGCCTAGCTCATTCTGAAAATTAAACTCTGCAGGCTCCTTCTTTCTTGGGCCCTTATTATTCCCACTAAAGGCCACTTTTATGAGGTACTTTTCAGAAACCTTTTATACACATTCCCTTAGGAATAGGGTGCTTTTGAAGTGGACCCAAAACAAAACCAGAGTCTGAATTGTGCCCCTTGGGTTTTGACTAAAGAAGAGAGAAGATGAGATAGCAGAGAGAAGAGAAAGAGATCCTACTATTCAGAGTCAGAAATTGATCTCTCTTTTGTCTCCAGGGAAGCTATTATGAAGTGGGAAACTGGAAAGGTCACTGTCTTCCTTCACCCTTTATACACAGTTCCTTCTCCCATGGACAAATTCCAGTGGGGAGGCAGTGGTAGAAAAGTAGTTGGCTAGTAAAGTATGGTTGGTGTGTGGACACTCATACTACTCAGACACAGAATTTTATAGTTTAATATACCCATGAAAAATTACATTTGGCTAAAGGAAATAACTTCAGATAACTCTTGTTAAATTTAATAAAAAGGAACTTCTACTATTGTGGTCCTGGCCGTCCAAAGATAGATGGTCTTTCAGTGAAACTGCACAGTTAATGATTAGATCACTTGCAGGTGAGATTTATTGGGGCACCTCAGAGAATTATCATGTCTTAAACCCAAGACATCAGAAATGTACAAAGTTGATCATAGGCAGTCTTTTGAACTCAAGAAGATGACAATGCAATGATTTTAAGTGGTACCCTTTCTCTTGGCTTCCTATTAATAATCTATTTTTTGGAAAAGCGTTTTGTTGAATTTTTTTTGGTCAGCAGAATTGATAGATCATTTATTTGAGCAAGTGGTAGAAATACCTAAAAATTATCCATCCTTTAATTTCTCTCTCTGTCTCTCCCTCTATCTCTCTTTGTCTGTCTGTCTCTGTCTCTCTGTCCCTCTTTGTCTCTCTGTCTCTGTCTCTCTGTCTCTCCCTGCCTCCCCCCCCCCCTGTAAGATTCAGTAGCCAAATTTAGCTCTTATTAGTAGTAATCAAACTAGAACTCATAATGTGTTGAGGTTTTAGATTCCAAATGACTGGAGAGAAGGGATATGTTTATGTTTGTCTCTTTATATGGTAAGCACTGAGAAGGGTTAATCCATTATTCCAACTGGAACTTCCTCTATCACCAATTATTCCTAAAGCCTTAGGTTCTCTGATTGGCCAACTCCTTAATACTTTTACCCATCCCTTCAACTTCCCCTTCATTTGACCTGCATCCATGATAGATAAGGGTGGAGGGAAGGAGGCAGTAGTGGTTGTGGCAGATTTTTTCCTATTTACTTTTTAATAAATTAAAGTTTTTAATTATTTATTTATCCAAACAAATACTCTAGGAACATTAAAAGCTTTTTTGGGCGACTGCCATATAGTGTACTAGTATTTTCTCCATGGCATATTTCAAAGAAAACAAAAACAGACATTTTTATATGAGAAAACAAGTCTACACATTATTTTTTAAAATCAAAACATGCACCTAAATGCTTGTGTTTTTTAAATGTTTTAAATTTAGATAGCATCATGATTCCTTTGTCGGAGGTAGCTGTGGTCTGGGAGAAAAAAAAAAGCTCTTGACTCGGACTCAGATTTGAGTTCGAGTATAGACAATACAACATACTAGCCATGTGACTTGGGGCCAACCATAGATTTTCTTTAAGCCTCAGTTTCTTTATAACAGAAAACAGAAAATAAAGGTCACTGCAAAATCTGCCACCAAGGACTGAATGTCCTAACCAAATAAGGTGATGCCTGTCTACCATGTAATCTCTTATGTTGCAGGCTAGCTGTTATTATTTTTTTGTTTATTTGTTTGTCTGCTTGTTTGTTTTGTGGGGCAATGGGGGTTAAGTGACTTGCCCAGGGTTACACAGCTAGTAAGTGTCAAGTGTCTGAGGCTGTATTTGAACTCAGGTCCTCCTGAATCCAGGGCTGGTGCTTTATCCACTGCGTCACCTAGCTGCCCTAGCTGTTATTATTCTTAAACTGTCTTTTTTTTAACATGTATTTTATCTTAAGCACTCAGTACTGTGGCTGGCACAAAGTGAGTACTTAAAAATGCTTGTTGACTTAACATTTGACTTACCTGTAACATTCATAGTCCCCTTGGTGGCACCTTTTCTTCCTCCCCACTTACTTTATTATTACTATAGTGTTGGGGTGCAGGAGATTATATCAGTTCTTTCGTGGACATTATCATCACACCCCTACATCAGCTTACCTTCCTGAGTATCACCTGAAGGGTCCCATAGTCTACCTGGATTCAAAAACTGAATAAACTTAGTTCCACAAGCTAGGGACCAAGGAGAAAAGATTTCATTTTCCAGCTAGCCCAGCAGTGTATTCGACAAGGAAGGGGTTGGTCTGTTTTCAGGGATTCCTAGGGATTTCAGTAGGAGATATAGCAAGCACATGGGTCACAGGATTCTGATTACCAACCCCATTTGAAAAGCCTGAGAAAGCAAAGGGAAAAGGAAAAAAATGAAGGGGAGGAGCAGACATGGAGAATGACACTGTGTGGCATAGTGTGCTAACAGGCTTCTGGCTCTGCTGGTTGGAGCTGATAATCCTTCCCCTGCTTGTTTGGTCTCTTTTCTTTGAAGTGTATCACAGAGCTATCCAGGAAAATGTCAAGGGGGACAAAAGAAGGTTATTGTTTTCATGTTTGTTTCTGCATTATTTATGTTGTAGAGGACAGAGACAGACATCTGGAGGACAGTCTTGGGTCACACATGAATCCCTAGAAACCCAGCTCCCTCACTCTGCCAGAGGAGAGGAAAACACAGCTGGATATTCACAGAGGTGGCACACTTGGGCAGCACTGCCAGGTACTTGACAGCATTCCCACTTGAGGAACCTGGCAAGTCCCCAGGTGTGCTGATAATGCTTCCCAACCACCTCCTCCAAACTTTCTAAAGCCCCATCCTTTACTTATCAGCTCCACCTGTATTACTTATATGGCATTTCAGCCCTTTTACAACATATTCTCACAGTAGCCCTCTGTGGTAGGTAGTGTAAGAATATTTTGATGTACGTAAAATAATAGAATCAGATGATCAAATGATAATAGATCTAGAGCTGGAAGGGACCATAGATAGCCCAGTTTTGGAGATAAGGAAACTGAGTCCCAGGGAAGATAAGAGACTTGTGTAAGGTCACATGGTAGTATGAGATGACAAAACTAAGGTTGAGAGAGGTTAAGTGACATTCATATGGTCACACAACTAATAAGTGATGGAAATGAGCCTAAAATGAGGTCTTTTGATTCTAAATCCAAGTCTTGTTCTCTTTTGTCGCCATCCCTAATATATAACTTCACCTAGGAAACAATTTTTTAAAGGATCCTGAAAATGTCCTTTAATTTTCCATTTCCCCCCCAAGCAAACAAGCTGTTAATGAAATTCAAGACCACCAGTGACAGTGGCATCATGTTGTAATGGTTCTCCCTCCTCCTACTGGCCTGACAAAGAAGATATAGCACAGACAGTACAGAGAATGTTGTTCTTCTAAGGTTTCAACGATGTTTAAACTTTGTGGACCAACAAGACCTGAGAGTGTGGTGAGTGAGGTTAGGCACAAGATGGGCTGGAGGCACAGTAAGTAACCACACAAGTCAATTTGGGAAATCTTAATTCCAAGAGAATTTTCATTTCCAATGAAAGAGCTCATCAAATTATCATTCGAAAATTATTCCCAGGGGGCAGCTAGGTGGTGTAGTAGATAAAGCACCAGCCCTGGATTCAGGAGGATCTGAGTTCAAATCCAGCCTCAGACACTTGACATTTACTAGCTGTGTGACCCTGGACAAGTCACTTAACCCTCATTGCCCTGAAAAAAAAATAATTCCTAGAATAGTGACTACTAAGAAAGTGTGAGTATCCTAGCTTACTCATATGGTCAAATTCCTTACCCATGTGGTCAAATTTCCAATTAGTTCCCTTTCACATGGTAGTTCTTGATTGGGCAATTCAAGGATGCAAACTAATCTATTGCCCCTTCTCCTTTAGTTATTATGTCCAGTGAAGTGATTCTGAACTATCTTCCTACATGATAAAAATCCATATTTTAAGACTACACATGGAGACCAAATAAGTTATTTGAGGCACAAGATAAGTCACAGTACAAAGAAGAAGAACACACAGAGCTGGCTCTATGGATCCCGCCTTGACATTTTTATGGATTTGAAATTAGAAATTATATTACAGGGGCAGCTAGGTAGTACAGTGAATAAAGCACTGGCTCTGGATTCAGGAGGACCTGAATTCAAATCCAGAACTTGACACTTACTAGCTGTTTGACCTGGGACAAGTCACTTAACCCTCATTGCCCTGCAAAACCAAAACCAAAACAAAAGAAATTATATTACAGAAAATGAACAGCAAGGTCAGCATTTAATTCATTTCAAGTCAGCAAATGTTTATTAAGCATCTCATGTGAAAGGCATTGTAGGGAAGGAAAATGAAAGAGGGTCAGACCTCAAGAAGCTGCCATTCTGTTGGAAGGATGTGTACAGGAGGATAGACAACCCTCAACACTTGTGCCATCCTCTCACCCCCAGCAAATATTTCCTCCTCCTGGGAGTCTGTCCTGGCAGAGTTCCAAGCTTGATCTAGGAGATGGGGACTCAGCCCAAGGAGTGGAGGGGACGGTTCAACCACAGAGTGGGAACTGATATTACAGATGGCAGGTTGCCTCTTTTTACTTCAGGGTACTTCTGATATCACTGCCTCTGCCCTCCCCATACAGAAAAGAGCATATAATCAGAATGAATGTTTTGTGATAAAGACTTGTATGGCAAAAAGTGTATTTTCAATAATCTTTAGCAAAAGGTTACAGTTTGGGGGGGCTATAGGAACCTAACCCCCTCTTTCCCTTAGTTTCAATGTATCAACATTTGAATTTTTGATTTTCAACCATTTTCTAGGAGCATAATCCCTGAGAAAGTGGAGGATTGACTGTATATTTGAAGGAATTAGTGGGGAGGTTGACAAAGAAGAGATGAGAAACAATCTAGAAATATTTGAGGAGTGAAAGCATTGCTAGCTGGAGGGAGCAAGAAAGGTGACATGGAGGAGGGGGCAATTAAGCTGACCCTTGAAGTATGATAAGAATCTGAAAAGCAGAAATGAGGTACCAATGCATTCCAAACATGGAGACAGCCTGTGTGCTGACATGGAAGATGCAATATTGACTTCACAAGAGTTAGTGGTCCAGCTTTTCTGGAATATAGAATGTAGGAAATGGTCTAATGGGAAGTAGGTTGGAGCCAGATCATACAAGGTCTTAAGGGTAAGGCTTAGGAATTTATCTTAGAGACAATAGGAAGCTAACATTGTTTGTCTGTCTGTTGTTGTTGCTGTTTTTTTTTTTTTTAAATAGGGGACTGCCATTGGTTAGACCATAGTCAATGGATTATTCTGGAAACTTTGTGGAAGATGGAATAGAAAAGGAAAACTGGAGGCAGAGAGAACAATTAAGATATTATTACAATACTCCAAGCAAGTGGTGATGGAGGAAACAAGTGAGTAGAAAGAAAAGGACATGTGACATAAATGTGACATATGAATAAATTCAAAATATGGAAAAATGCAACCAGAGAAGTGGGCACATAAAAGGAAGTCGGAAGTCTCAGCTGTTTTGCTTACATCATGATGGGGGAAGTTTATCAGTTAATTTCATGTAAAGGAATCCTCCTCCTCCTCTTCCTCCTTCTCTTTCTCCTTTCTTCATTTTCTAGAATCAATTGATTTTATCCCTGTTCCTAACCTTCAATGGTTGACTTTCTGAACCACTGTTCAGGGTCTCAGCTCCAAAATGGTCCAATTACCACATCCTAGAAATAACTGAAAGGATAAGTAATCTCAACTCAGCAATCATAGGATCACAGATTAACAATAATAATAATAATAATAGGAATAATAATTGCTAATATTTAATGGCACTTACTTTTTGCCAGAAACCAGGCTAAGCACTATATAATTATACCATTTGCTCCATTTGCTATTACTATGCCCATATTGCAGGTGATGAAACTGAAGGAAACAGATTAAGTGACTTGCCCAGGTTTAGACAGCTAGTATATATCTAAGGCCAAATTTGAACTCAAAGAAATTTGAAACAAAGGAGACCCCTTCTTGACTCCAAGTACAGTGCTCTATTTGCTTCTCCATACTATCTCATCTTTGAGCTGCTACACATTGGAAGAGTGCTCTAATGGGTTCTTTGGGACCATACCACTAGACCACATTGTGGTTAGATTGAATTTCCATTGAATTTAGTTAAATAAACACTTCTGAAACACCTACTCCATTCAAGGAACTGAGGAAAATAAATCATAGATTTAGAATTATTTAAACACCCTTATTTTGCTCAAGAGAAAGCAGATGGCTAGAAGGGTTACACAGGTTCCAAAATCCCATGCGCTTTCCATTATACCTCATTACCGCACATAAAGATGAAAAAAGACCATTCCCATAATATGGGATAAGAAATGCATATAGAAAACTATGATAAACAGGAATACATGAAAAGGACAAAGGGAGGCCCAAAGAAATATAAGAAATTTGAGGAGGGGGAGATGACTTTAGTAAGATGAACATTTTTAAGGTTCCATCCATATCATAGTACTTGTTATTCTCTGATCTTATTGCGTTCTCATCCATTTTGACACTTTCATACAAATCACAGATTTAGAAATGGAAATGTCCTTACAGTCCACTTAGTATATTCTTCCTCATTTTATAGATGAAGAACCAGGAGCACAGAATGGTCAAGCAACTTGCCTAGAATCACACAACTAGCTAGTGTCTGAGGCAGGATTTGAATTCTGTCTTCCTAATTTCTAATTCATTACTTCACTCATTACATCACACCTAGAATCATGCCCTCCACATCTCCCTTCTCCTGACACTCTCCCCTTCCTACTTTGGACAATCTTCTTTGTTTGAGACATGTTCCCTTTCCTTGCCCCCAGCTGAAAGCAATCTCTCCACTAATTTTCTCATAGCACCTCCTTCTTTGCATCTTGCCTTTGCTGTTTATCACATTCTTGTATTGTGATTATTTACATATAGTCTATAGCCCTTGCCCTATGCAGAAGTTTAAGAAATGTTTTTTTGTGTAAATTTTGAGAAAATTTTACTTCTCTGTAACCAAAAGGTTTCCCAGAGGGGAAAAGTGTGGGAGGGCTTAGGTGACACACAGCTATGTGGCAGGCCTTCACTACTTTCAAGGAATCAATGATACTGTCCTAAGGCAGGTTGACAGAATAATATATAAAACTCTTCTCTCCTTGGACACATTTGGTAAGAAAGGGTCCCAGAAGCTGGTTTTCTAAAAGTTGGAGATTCTAGCCCAGACATTCCATCTATGATTCTCATGTTGCAGCAGAACTATTATAGTATAGTAGTGGGTTTCCATTTTACTTTCTTATTAAAGAACTAAATTGTATTGTGCCCATTAAAAAGGGATTCACCACATTATGCACCCAAATCCCTTTTGGCCATTGCTGTTTTTACTTTTTTTTTTTTTTTATGTCTAAGATTTGGGGATGGAGGTGTGGAAATTGTAAGCATTTGAGATCTGATCCACTAACATCCTTAGCAACTTTAATTCATTTGGGGGCATTTTTTTTTAAACCCTAAGTTACTAGAAAAAAAAAAGTTTACTTATCCGAAATTGCATAACAATCAGTGACCAAATTCTTTTGAATATTCATCTTATTATGCTTTTTTCCTTCAGCAATTCCTCTTCTTAAAAAAAATTACTACTTAGAATAAAAGACTACATGAATGACGAAATAAAATGGGAGATATACGGTAGCATGTTTTCAAGAAAGGAACCAAGAGAGTTCATGCAGATTTGCAAAGTAATTAGAATGTGATAGGGGCTTAAGTCCTTTTACCATTGTCCTGGGCTCTAAAGGACACTGTTACAATTCAAGTTCACAGCTTACTGTGTTTGGAGTTACTTTGGAAACTTAAATATAGAGCCATATCATCTATTATCTACTTTGATTTTTGGTCAAACCGGATACCAAATTCACTGCCAGTCAAGTTCTGTGATGACAGCCAGGGACAATGATGTGAAAATAGGGATTAGAAAAATAAGGAAGAAGGACCTTTTGATGAATGCAAAGGAAGGATAGCTGACTCATTCTTCTATCCTGACATTGACAATCTTACTGTGACTTTGAATTAATCTTCAGGCTGCTCTTTCATGGACAAAGCCCATTATGCTGTATCTGAAAAGCATCTCCAAACAAAGAACTTTTTTAAGGAAAAAGGGAACTTTTTAAGCTTTACTTCCATATTTCAATCTAGAACAGGGGTTCTTAATCTGAGGTTCATGGAATTTAAATGTGTGTGTGTGCATATATATATATATGTATATATATATATACATGTGTATATATATATATATACATATATATGTTTTGATAAAGGTATTTTGACATAATTGGGTTTCTTTGTAATCCCATGTATTTTACTTTATTTCACGCATTTATCAATTTTATTCTAAGAAGGGATTTTCCAGGCTGCCAAAGGAATACATGACTCCTCCCCAAACCCACCCCAAGTTGGTTTATAGTCCCTGATTTCTAGGTGGACTATGTTCTCCAATTATGAAACTGATGTTATAAAATACCCTTAGGAGTCTCTGTTGGCAGCTTAGGTTACAGTTTCAAAGGGGTTTGCAGGGAGAGAATGTCTAGGTGATGCAGTGCAAACTTGATTTTCTAGATGAGATGAGGGTAGGAATTAAGTGAATGGGAAAACATGGAATATATCTGATAATCCTATGCTTGTGCTAGTAAATACTATTAACATACATCCAGTTACTGAAATAAAACATCATATAGGAGTAAGACAAATTCCTGGCTTACCAGGTACTTTCTTGTCTTCTTATAATTTCTTCTCTTTGTTTGATAGTTTTCATTGAAATGTAAACCAGGGACAGTGTGGTTAATGACTGTGATCATTAGTATGTACTCAGTGACTGATCAAACAAATTCTTATAGCCATAAAAATGGATTTAGAAATCCTGTAATCCATTCCTTAGCTGGGAATGCTGGTTGTTAGGAAATGTTTTTCCCCCCAACTATCCTTTGTAACAGTTCCTAAATTTGGCATTAGGTTGTCTCTTAAACAAGCATTATAAAATACATCTCCAGGGCTACAGGAAGACAGATATACTAACATATTTTTGGAGGTGCTATGAATTGGCCCGACCATTCTGGAAAGTAATTTAGAATTATTCTTTAAAAAGGGGGTAGGAGTGGCTAAAATATGTTATATCCTTTGGACAAGAGATACTATCACTAGACATATAGCCAAAGGAGATCAAGATAAGAAAAAAAAAGACAACATATACCAAAATAGTGATTGCAGCACTTATTGTGGTAGCAAATAGGAGGAAACAAAGCAGTACCCATAATTTGAGGAACAGTCACACAGATTGTGGCATATGAATGTAAGAGGGCATTACTGTCTCATATGAAATGACAAAGATGAAGATTTCAAAGAAACATGGAAGACTGCTAGGGACTGATAAACATGGAATGAATTAAGTAGAACCAGAAAATAAACATATACAATGTTTATAATAATGTAAATTAAAAAAATAAATGAAATAGCAACAAGTAGCTATTATGACCCAAAGAAGAGTTAAGAAATTTACCTTTCTCCCTTTCTTTCAGAGATAGATTTGGAATTATGAAATTGCATATATGGTATGACAAGGTAAATGTCTTCTTGTTGTTTTTTCCTGAAATTTATTCTTTTTGCAATTTAGTTATGAGGTCAAATGGAAAGGAAAAGAGAGCAAAATAATGGGATTGTGTAGAAAATAGGATAGTAGCTAAAAAGTAAAACAAGTCAGTGGTAAGATTTACAATTTAGAGATTTGCCTTCAGATTTTATGTTGGTAGCAAGGAAAAATGAAAAAGGAATAAGTTAAAGGAAAATGTCATTCAATTCAGTTAAATTTTTGGAAAAAAGTAGATAAGAAAGGAGCAGTTTTCTCTTACTTTTTTTATAGATCAACACTGAAAAAGTATTTTTGGCCTCAGGTCCTCAATTACTGTTCACAGCTTACCAGAATCATAGTATTTTCAGATTTTGAAATCCAGAGGAGTGAGTGTATTCCAGGCATAGGAGATAAGATATCTGTACAAAAGGCCCACAACTAACACACTATTCTACAGTGGGTTCACCATCTTGGAATGACTGACAATTCTATTTTCCCTTTTTAATCCTTTCCCCCCTAAGTCATCGTTTATGTTTTGTAAATTTGTCTTTATTCCCTCATGGATGTGATCATTTTTATTCATCTTTGTAACCAATATTTTGGCATAGTATATATAGACTCCAATAATTTCACATGTGTATGAGTGTAGGTGTCCTAACTAACCTTCTGAAATATGTAGTCTTGCCTCATTCAAAAACTGATAATGAAAGCCAACTTCATTTACATTGGAATATTCTTTTCCTGAGAACATTTAATACTCTCTAAGTTATATCACAAATAAAATCTAGACTTTAAAAGCTATCTATTAATTGCATTATCTACTTTTCTAATTTCACAAGCAACTGACTCAATCTTGGATAAGATTCTTCATGTAGATACTGAAATCAGGAGATATCTGTATTTAAATTCTTCCTCTGGCATTTATGAAGGGTATGATGATGGGCAAATCAGTTGAACACTATGATCTTCAGCTATAAATGAGAATACTATCTTTAGCATTAAAGGGTTACTGTAAGACTCAAAAGAGATGAGGTGAATTGTAAAACTTAAATCAGTGTATAAATAATGCTGCTGCTGTTGTTATTATTATTAGTGTTAATATTGCTAGCAGAAGAAAACAATGAAAACAATTGTAAGTTCTTTGAGGGCATAGACTGTCATATGCTCATCTCTTTATCTCTTATACCTAAAATAGTACCTTGAACATGGTATTTGCTTGCTGAATATCTGTTGAATTGATTTGAATTTAAATCACATAAATATGCTTGTCTAAGAGTGTGCTTATCAACTGGTGTGCAGGAACTCAATAATTCACATACCAAAAAACCCCTAAATGAAACAAATTTATAGAAAAACATTTCCATTAGTTAGCTATACATATATACTATGTGTATACACAAATGAACCAAAGTTATATACTACAACAAATCCTAAACATTGGCAATATAAATCAGGGGTCAGTAAATTATGCTTTACAGGCCAAATCTAGCTTACCACCTGTTTTTGTGGGACCCATGAGCTAAGAATATATTTTATATTTTTAAATAAAGTTGTAAAATTTTACAATGAAGTAACTTAAAATGCAAATAAAGAACAATAAAGTTTACGACTTTATTTTAAAATGTAAAAACCATTCTCAGCTCCTGGTCATACAAAAAACAGGTGGCAGGCTGGATGGCTTATGAGCCTTGGTTTTCCCATCCCTGGTGGGCAAATGACTAGTTTTAAGTACTCAATTAAACTATAAAATCCATGAATTGCTTTCAGTCACCAGAGAAAATATGATACAGTTAATTTTCTCTTGGACTTGGTGTCAAGAGACTTGGGTTTGAATTCTGTCTGAAATTCGCTATTTGTGCAATCATGAGCAAGCCACTTAAATTCACTTTTTTACAAAATGGGGATAGTTCTCATGCTGCACATTTCTTGGGGCTTTTTTTCCTTTTGTGAACACTCCTTTAAAATGAAAGTGTTTTATAAATGTGAGTTGTTGCTATTATTATTGCAGAAGCCTAAGCAACCATTTAACAAAAATCAGTTTGAAGGTTGGAGATTTTCTGCATCTTCAAGTACCAGTCACCCAAATATAATAATGTATTACACAGTATTGGCCCGACTATCATCTCTGCACAATGTTATCATTAATAGTAGCCATACTCCATAACTCTAATGGAATGTATTTGGGTAATACCATATCAAAGAAACTCTAGCTCTGGCCTCCCAAATACTACCCTGTGCATTTCTTGTTCTACCAACAAATACTCACCTCTGCTCTAATCCTAGGAATTAACTGCCCTCCCTCATGTTGTTTCACCCAGCAAGTTTTCATGAAGTCAGTAATAAGGTTAGTTAAAATATGCCTGTATTTAATACCAGACCCAGTCTTATTCAGGGCACATGAGCATGGGATATAGATCATCCCATAAAATAATTTAGGGTCAAGACAACTAAATTTAAAAAATGAGGAAGGGGAGGGAATGGAAGGTTCACTCTTCTGCAAATGCCTTGCTCATTTCTTTCTCTAAACCTCTCAATATGTCATTCTTCTCATTTGAAAATCTCTTCCCTGAAACATATTCTTACTCTCTAATAATATTCTTAAAATTCACCTCCTACCTAAAGGTTTCTCTGATTAGCTCATACTGGTTTCCACTTCTCTATTCACATCCAGCCTCTGGCACTTACTTACATGACCATGAAAAGCTGCAACGTGAATTGCATTTGACTGTATGTTCTCAGGATTTTTAAAAAATGTATTCTCCATGTGTGCTGGTACTCCCTCTCCTATTACATTATAAATGTGTAGAGGTGAAAAAACTATTTGTGTTATTTCTATTTCATTTTATCACAATGCCCAATACGATAAGCATGTTCAATATGAGTTAAAAGGATGGCATGGAAGTCAACAAAAGCTAATTCCATTTTGGGCTCAATTAATTAAAGCTACAGAGTCCAGAAAGTGAGTGATTATAGCCAGGTTGTACTAATTAGAACATGTCCGAATTCCTATGTTCAGTTATGGGGATCACATTTTAGGAAATACATGGACAAGTTGGAGCCCTTCTAGAAAAGGGCAATAGAATGGGGAAGGGAACTAAAAAAAGATATATATCAGGATCCTTTGAAGTAAGTGGGAACAAGGGGCCTAAAGATGAGAAGGGGATGAAGGTGGAAGCGAGGGAAGCAGTCAAGAGAGTGGAGAAGAGAATGGTATTTTCTATACTTATTTGAAAAGTTGTTTTATGGGAAAGGGTTTCTGATTGTTACACTATCCTCACAGGGCAGAATTAGGACCAATGGATAGTAGTTACAGAGAAGTCTATTTTGATTTTGTAGAAGGAAAACCTTCCTATCTATTAGATCCATCCAAAATCATAGAAAATCAGAATTAGAGAGGACCTTGGAGATCATCTATTCCAACTTGTCTCTACAAAGATATCCCTTCTATGATATTTTAGGAGGAGCTCTCTCAGGAGGTAGTGCTCTCCTTATCTCTAGAGGTCTTCACATGGATGACCACTTACAAGAGATAGTCTGGAGAAGGTCTTAGGGATTAGATGACCCTCCAAGCCCCTTACAACTCTAAGAATCTATGACTCTGGGGGTGGCTAGGTGGCACAGTGGATAGAGCTCCGGCCCTGGAGTCAGGAGTACCTGAGTTCAAATCCGGCCTCAGACACTTAACACTTACTAGCTGTGTGACCCTGGGCAAGTCACTTAACCCCAATTGCCTCACTAAAAAAAAAAAAAAAAAAAAGAATCTATAACTCTGAATTCATATAAACAGTAAATGTCCAACACAGATAGTTTCCTGAAGTGCCTGACTGTTGGAAAAAGGCAAAGCTTTCAGGGGAAGAATAGAACAGAGCTAGCAATAATGACTAATTCATGAATAACTAGTTCACCAGTCATCCAAGGAAGGAAGTAACAACCAGAACTGGACTTATGGCAACAGTTTTTTTTTTCTTTTCTTTTCTTTTGTGGGTCGATTCCAGAAATTGCCTTCTCACTCTTTTAGACTCAGTAAGTTTAGCTATTTCTTTTTCGGAGATGTATTTTGGTTACAAAGTATAATTTCCTTTCAGAATCCAGGATCTTGTATAAATGGATTCTCTCAGCATAGGATACAAGTACTTGTGCTTCTTAACTATCACTACTGAGCGTGTCATCTCTGGCCAGAGGTACATGTGTATTATGATCTAGGCCATTTTGCTTTGAGCCAGCCCTATTTACACAAAGTTGCCATTTTTTTTAGTTGAATTTTAACCCATCCATAAAAGCAAAGCATAGATGAGGCAAAAGCTACAAAACCATTATATGAGTCATATCTACAGCTGTCTAAGAGGTCCCAGGATTATTTAGAAGGGAATGATGGGGCAGCTAGGTTGCACAGTGGTTAGAGCACTGGCCCTGGATTCAGGAGGACCTGAGTTCAAATCCAGCCTCAGACAGTTGACATGTACTAGCTGTGTGACTCTGGGCAAGTCACTTCACCCTCATTGCCCCACAAAAAAAAAAAAAAAGAAAGAAGGAAATGAGGACAGCTGGGTCCTTAGTCACCAAGTCAAGGAAAGACTGACTATAAAGGAATCACTGAGACCAATACTTAGATAACTCCTGTCTTTTTTGGTTCCTTAATACAAGAGAAGGGTTGAAAGTCACTTTCAAGTGGAAAGCACAGGCAGTTTAAACTGTATGTAATTAATCACAAAGCTCATTGCATGATTTCAGGAAGTCATTTAATCTCTCTGAGCCTCAGTTCCCTTAAGTATTTGCTCCTTCATTCTATTTCCTTCCTCCATTTCTTCACATAATATTTAATGACAATCCCCTTCCACCCATGCCTGAAGGGTCATGTCTGCAATTTCACCTCCTCCCATCTCTACTTCTTAAGATCCTCAGCTTCACTGATGTGTCTCCTCATAGGGGAAGGCTTTCCTGATGCCCTCTTTAATGCTCTCTCCCTTAACAAATGATTGTGCATACGCTTAGCAGTTTTCATGTTCTTTTCCTTTAGTATAAGGGAAGATCTTTGACAGCAAAAGCTGTTTTGTATCCCTAGTGACAAGTATAGTAACTTAGACATAGTGACTGCTTAATAATAAATGTTTATTGGATTGGACTGGAAAATGAAGCATGTGCATGTATGGCAATAGGCGGTAGGGATGTCGGCTCTCTAGGGTCCCTCTAGATATGAGGAATTCTTTAATTCAATAAGTAAGTGTTCTGTTATGTACACAGCATTGTAGTAGTGGAATACTAGTGGACAGAGAAGTGTTTTAGGAATCAGGAAGACCTGGGTTCAGGTTCTTCCCTTGACACATGCTGGTCTGCCCTGGCTAAGTCTTTTCTATGTCTTTTTTTCTTTTCTTTTCTTTTCTTTTCTTTTTCTTGGTGGGGCAATGAAGGTTAAGTGACTTTCCCAGGGTCACACAGCTAGTAAGTGTCAAGTTTCTAAGGCTGGATTTGAACTCAGTTCCTCCTGAATCCAGGGCTGGTGCTTTATCTACTGCACAATCTAGCTGCCCCCCTGGCTAAGTCTTTTAACCTTAAGGGCTCTTCTATTTTGTTTGAGGAACAGGAGGAGGTTAAAATTCCTTACCAGCAGCTCCTTATTACTGACAAAAAGGTCAAATAAATTGCGTGTGTGACATGAAAAAAGCTATTACCGTAAGTATACACACACACATTCCAGCTCATAATGTATTCATATATGAGACAAATGTAAAATAATATAGTATGCTAAATTGCTAATCAACAACATATATTAATGAGTTCAGAAGACAAAGGTCAGTATTTTATGTAGAAGATACACAGCCCAACTGGGCCTAGAATGATATTTACAGGGGGCAGCTAGGTGGCACAGTGGATAGAGCACCGGCCCTAGAGTCAGGAGTACCCAAGTTCAAATCCGGCCTCAGACACTTAACACTTACTAGCTGTGTGACCCTGGGCAAGTCACTTAACCCCAATTGCCTCACTAAAAAAAAAAAAAGAATGATATTTACAGATAAATTGTACCTGTATGTCTAAGAAAGTGCCACTTTAAATTTGTACTTCATGCTTTAAAGTATACATTTTGTCAGCCTGGCTGCTGACCAAGAAGGCTGTTCTAGCTCCCTTTCTCCAAATGGACTGATTTCCCCATCTCTAATTCTTAAAATAATGAACTTTAGTGTTTGACTAAGAACCCTTATTTTCTTCATAATAGAACCCAGCTTTTTCTCCTTCTTCCTGCAGTGAGGTCACAGTCCTGTGTTTGTGACATAGCAGTCAGTTGCCATGGAGATGATTGCTTTATCACCAACTCCTCTTTGCAATGACTTCACAGCAAGGTTATGAAGAAGCAGATGGGCTGTGAAGGAGACAAACCCTTTTGTCTAAACACAAATCACATTGATAATTAATTAGCTGAAGCAGCAGGGGAAAATTTGAAAATGTGTGAAAGGTAAAATGATTTCTATTTATTACATATTTTATAGTTCTGTTCCTCTCATCAGAAGGGAAAAAATAATGGAAAATTTATGGAAGGACTGTCTTGTGGAGAGATAGAATTATAGAATTTTGGAATTCTCTGGGAGCTTAAGCTCATACATAGTTAATCGGTAAATAAGTATTAATTGAACACCTACTCTGTGCCAAACATTGTGCTAAACCCTGGGACATGAGAATCCAATTGCCTCATTTGGCAGAAATGGAAAATCAAGGCCCAGTGAGGTTAAGTGATTGGTTTGAAATGATAGGTAGTTGTGAGAAGAGAAAAAAATCAAAGATACCTGACTACTTCAGATGGGGAAAAGTGGAGACCACTAAGGGGAAGAGAGGGGGAAGGAACCAGAGCTTTCTTTCCATACTTACCATTGATTTGCTTTGTGAGACTAGGAAAGCTGGTTGATTCAGTTTTTCCAGCTTCACAATGGGGGTGATTATAAAAATCCCACTTAAAGGTTGCTATGAAATTTATATAGATGATATTACAAACAAATCACTGCAAATTTACAAAAGAAACCTTTGGGCCTATTATTAATAATGTAATTGGTATCTTTCACATAGTAGATAATTGATTAACATTGATTGAGTTAAGTAGGCTTCTGGCTGTTTAAGTAGGCTTCTGGCTGCATCTGTACCATTAGGCACCGATGTAATTTAGGACTGTGAGATTGTAAATTTAGAGCTGGAAGGGACTTTGGAGTTAAGGTAGTCCAATCCCCTCATCTATAGTTTAAAAAATGGAAGTGACTTATCCAAAATCACACAGATTGGAAGTGGTGAAATTAGGATCTGAACTCAGATCCTCTGACTTCATACCCATCATTCTTTCAACTCTGCCTCTACATCCCCTTCCCCCAAGTCTGAACTTAGTGCAGAAACATTTTCTCCCTGGTGCAGACGGAATATAAGATTAGGCTCTTTCCAAGTCAGACTTTTTGAACAGAGTTTAAGGTTATTGCTTCACCACAGGTGAGAAAGGAATGAGTGAAGATTCATTTCTAGGTATCCTTGAAATCACACTACTTAGGTCCTCACCTTGTCCTCTTGGACCTAGCACAACAAAGGACTTTATTGGTCATGCAGTTAAATCCCATAATTTACATGTGGAAATAGGTTGACTCATCCAAGGTCACATGGCTAAATAATAATGGCAAAGTGAAGACTAGAACCCTAGGCTCTGGATTTCAAGACTGGTGGTCTTTCAATTGGAGCAAATGAATGAATGCTTCAAAGCACTATTTGGTAAAGGATCTCTTATATTCTAGGCAAAATGCCAGGTACTGAAAAAAAAAGATAAAAAAAAAATGAAAGTCACTATTTCTCATCTCCTTTGTTTTAAAAAAAGATATTACCTAAGATCTTTAGATAATTAATAATAATAATAATAATAATGAACATTTAAATAGCACTTACAGTGTGCCAGGCACTGTATTCAATGCTTTATAATTATTATCTCACTTGATCTTCATAATGATTCTCGGAGGTAGATTCTATTATTATGCTCATTTTATACATAAGGAAACTGAGGCAAATAGACGTTAAGTCACACCTGGTTAGACAGCAACTAAGTGTCTGAAGCTATTATTATCCCCATTTTATGGATTAGAAAACTAAGGCAAACAGAGGTTAAGAGGAGTACCCAAGGTCACATAGCTAGTAAGTGTATAAGGACAGATCTGAACTCTGGTTTTCTGTCTTCCACATCTCTATCTATGGCCCATCCTAGCTGCCCCATAAATACCAAGAAAATCTAGGGTATCATACTTTTCCAGATCACAGACTTGTATCTCTATATCTAGGCTGGATTTTTTTTCAAACTTTCTTTCAGTGGATCTTCATTATGTTTCTGTGAAAGGGGAATAAGTATTCTCCATCCAAATTCTTCTTTTCACTATAGCCTTGATTTTAGAATTTTTACTAAAGACATCTCTGGTAAAAAGCTAGATTTCTACCCTCAAATCTCCCAACCCCTTTCTGATGTTAAGAAATATTGGTGGGGGCAGCTTAGGTGGCACAGTGGATGAAGCACCGGCCCTGGAGTCAGGAGTAACTGAGTTCAAATCCTGCCTCAGACACTTGACACTTACTAGCTGTGTGACCCTGGGCAAGTCACTTAACCCCAATTGCCTCACCAAAAAAAAAAAAAAAAAAAAAAGAAAGAAATATTGGCATGCTCAGGTTTTGGTCTCTGATTTTAGTTCTTCAGTGATCTTCACAAACCACCTCTCCTTGACCAGATTCTCTCTCTTGGGTGTCTTTATAATGGGACCACAAAATGTGTGGAGGACAAATACTGGTAATGTAGGTGTTGTTTTAAACACAGAGGTTCTTACTCCTTTTTCTATTATGATCCATTTTGGCTGTTTAGATAAGTTTATGGATCCCTTCTCAGAATAATATTTTTCAATGAACAAAATTTTTTAAAAAATGATTACAAAGGAAACCAGTTGTACTGAAATAAATTTCCTATCCACCTTCCCAGATACCCTCAAGTCTATCCATGGGGGAACTTTAGAATCTTTGTTTATACAGGAAACTGTCTATAAGTAATGCAAATACATCTACTCTTTTCATAATAAGTATATGATAATTTTTGCGAAGTTAAAAATAAAGTACCCTGAGATGGTCTCAAATAAATAACATGGAGATCAACAGCTCTAGGTCTACTATTTATTTTCCCCCTAAGGAAATGACTAATTTGCCACAATTGTAAACAGCAAAGAATGAAATAAACAATGAAATGTTAAAGGTGAGGCAAAAGCCCTCATCAGCAGCAGCCTCTTTGGCCTGAGCTAACCACCCTATATTTAACCCTTCTTTCTGTGAGTCGAAACTATGAAGGGTAAAAAAGAAATTGCATCCAGCCTGTTAGCTGGGTAATTTGATTTCCGTGTATTTATGAGGCCAGTGAGACATGTTTGTCTCCCTGTGTGTGTAAGCATAGATGTTGGCAATTAACCCTGAGGTGTCTCCCTTCCCTTAAGCAATCACAGTTGTTAGTTGGGACCCCTGCACCAACCACCTCTGAACTTGGCATTATGCTAATGTCCTATGCCACATTCCAGGCTAATGGGGAAAGGCTGGCAGCAGAAGTTTCTTCCTTTGCTGCCTGAGATGCCTTTATTTAGAATTAATTAGTGTGCCCAGTTGAACTTCAGAACATGGAATGATGATTAAGATTATATCAAAGTACCTTCCTCAGTATGGGAAGACAGAAATTAAAGTAAAAAAAAAATAGAGATAAAGAGAAAAGAGTTGAGATTAAAAAAGAGTTTGTGATTATAAAGAAAATGTGTAGCACCCCAAAATGCAGTTTCTTTCATAATGTAAACCTATCAATGGGATCTCATGGATACAGAACTCTTGGGGGAGGAAATACCCTCTATGGACACATGTTGGCACCTTCTCTGCCATTTTTACCTCAATGACTTGTTCAGAGCCATCCAGCCAGTCTGTGGCAAGGGCAGTAGCTAAAGCCAGGTCTTGCTAGCTCCAAAGTCAGCTTTCTATCCCCTATGCCGTGACTGCCTCTCAAACTTACCTGTCAGGGGAAGAAGCTGGTTAGAAGCAGCTTAATTCCAGGGTCTCTTGCTTCTACTCAAGTCTTTCCCTGCTGTCATTTACATGATAATGATCTGCATTGTGGGCTTTTGTTGGAATGCATTATTATTTTTTCTCTCCCTGTGGCTAGAATAGAGGTGGGTGTTGAGGGCTCCAATGAATACAAATGAGCTGTGATATATTCCAGTACCAGCTATGGTCTTCTTTACTGAGTGACACCCTAGATGCCTCCTTGTTCTCATCTGGCATGGGAAGGAGAGAGAATGAATTGCTAGCTATCAAGGAGCTTTGCCATCTGGACTGATTTCTCCAGCTCACACCCCAAAAGTGTTCTTGAAATCTCCCCATCCCACAAACTTATGTCTCTAGCACAGAATGTCAATGAAGGGGGTGAAGGGTGTATCAATGCCAATGTGATGTTACTTTCTGCTCCCTGAAATAGGGTAGAGGGCCAAATGTTTCATTCCACCTTGTAATTTCCACAGCAATGTGGCAGTACTCTTTGATTCCCACTTTCTTAGAAATTGTAATTGTTAATAGATAATCTGATGCTCCGCATGCTTTTAAATATTTGAAATATTCATGAAAATAGAGATAAAGCATCTGATTTTCTCAGATTAAACCTTCTCTTCTTCCATGCAATCAATACTAGTTAAATCATATTTTAGCAAATATCTCTCATGCCTCTTCTGGGCACCAGTCTTGAATTACCTTCACCTCCTAGACATCTCCACCCAGATGGTTCACAGGTATCTCAAACTCGACATATCCAGAAAATAATTCATTCTCTTTTCCTCTGTATCCAAACCCTTTCCAAGTTCCTTTCTAGACAGTCAGACTTGATACCTTGGGATCATCCTTGACTCTTCCCTCTCCTTTACCCCCCACATCTGGTCAATTGAAAAGTCTCGCCAATTCTACATTCATAGTATCTTTTACATGCATTCCTTCTCTCCTCTCACACAGCCACTGGCCTACCTCAGGCTCTCATTACCTCTTGTTAAGCCTCCAGTTTGGTTTCCTTACTTCCAGTTTCTCCCCTCTCTAATCCACCCTCCACCCAGCTATCACATTGATATTTCTAAAGCAGAGGTATAATTTTGCCATTATTCTCCTATTTAAGAAGCTAAAAGACTCTTCAGTTTAGCATTTAAGAATCTTCAAAGTCTATTGCCTACTTGTCTTTCCACATTTAAATCATATTACTCCCTAATCAGCTTTGGAAATAGAACTATTAGTGGTATTGCTGGCTCAAAATGTATAGGCAGTTTAATAACTCTTTGGGTTCAATGATCTTAGAAAAATATGGAAAGATGAACAAAATAATGAAGAGTGAAATGAGCAGAACCAAGAGAACATTGTATACAGTAATGGCAATATTGTTTTAGGAATGACTTTGAGTGAGTAATTTTGTCTATTATAAATACCCAAATTAACTATAAAGGATATATGAAGAAAGATGCTATCTGTATCTAGAAAAAGAATGGATAAATAGAAGTATGTATAGAATAATTTTACATATATATTATATATATGTACACGCACCAATTTGTGTCTAATGGTAGCCATCTCTAGGGTGGGGGGGGAGGAAAGAAAAAAAGAAACTTACATGATAACTTTATTATATATTTAAAAGTAATAGCAAATTTTGCATTTTCATGTGCAATCATCTTTTTATTACACTATGTTATGGAAATGCTTGTTTCACAAATTAAAAAAAAATAAAATAAAAAAGAAACCACATTACTCTTCCTCACTCAGTATTCCAGCCAAATTGACTTACTCACTGTATACTATATATGATGGTCCATCTTTCACCTGTATTCCTATTATCCTCAATCTCACAAACCTTTTGCATGTGCCCCCTTCTTTCTATTTACAGAGTCATCGACCTAGTTCAGGATCTTACGACCTCTTGCCTGAATGATTTCAAGAGCATCTTAATTAGTGTCCTTACTTCCAGTCTCTTCCCTTTCCAGTGCTCACTCTGCAAAGCCACCAAGATGATCTTCCTAACCATGGAAGTCAGAAAGAGACAGGTTCAATAATGGCTTCAACAGCGAACAAGTAATTCAGACCCTCAATACTCCAGACACAAAGTTACAAATGAATCACATCCATCGACATTTTTAGGGAGAGTTTCCATTTCAGGGACTTCCCAACATTTATGAAATCATCGTTTTTGACAAACCCAAACAAATATTTTGTACTTACTTATCTGTGAGCCCATTGTTTCTCCATGAGGGCAGGAATTGGTGTGTGTGTGTGTGTGTGTGTGTGTGTGTGTGTGTGTTTGTATGTATGTGTATATTTATCCACAGTATCTAGTAGAGGCTTAACTGCTGATTGAATATCTCATATAACCAGGATATCATGTAATAGATAAGTCCTAGGGAATCTATTTAATTGGAGGCCACAGAGCCTCCAGTTGAAAAATGAGTGGGGCAAAATATGAGAGATACATAATGGATAAGAAAGAATGAATGGATCCTTCACAATACCCCTTTTTACAGATGAAGAAACTAAGACCCATAAAGGTCACATAGGTAGAAAGTGAGAGGAAAAATCTGAATTCAGATAGGTTGGGAATGGTACCCACACTGATCAGATCACAAAGCTTAAAATACTTAAGTATTATTTCTTTCTTTCTTCTTTCATTAGCTCACACAATCTCTTTACTATTGTGACAATTGGAGTGATGCCACCTGCTGGAGAGTTTTCACATTGATTTTTTTGTGTGTGGGCATGGGAGGGGGGGGCAATGAGGGTTAAGTGACTTGCCCAGGGTCGCACAGCTAGTAAATATCAAATGTCTGAGGCCAGATTTGAAGTCAAGTATTCCTGAATCCAGGGCTGGTGCTTTATTCACTGCGCCATCTAACTGCCCCCTGCTGGAGAGTTACTATAGGAAAGCTCTGCCATGAGAAGAAGGCGTCTGAGGGTAAGCCATGTGGCTTGGAAGGTCAGTTCCTTGGCATCAGGAAGTGACGTTTGATGTTTCCGGTTTAGACAGGAGGCTTCTGGGAGGAGGAAGGAAGCGTTGGGGTCCTTTTTTGTTCCTGACCTTGCTATGCCAGGTTGGATCATGAGGTCTCTTAGAAATAGTTGGATTTTTTTTACCTTTCTCTCTGATCATTAGATCCAAACTCTTATTAAAGCTTCTAATTTATTGGTGACCACTCATTAGATTTTTTTAAGACAGTATAGCTAGATAGAAATTTTACACTAAAGATGTTAAAATCATCATTCTTGAAACTCCAAATCCTTAAAATAAGTTATCATTCTCTCTGTTCATCCACTCTTGGTCATACTTTAAATCAAAGAGAGAAGGAAAAACAAAAATAAAACCAAAACAAACTAAAAAAGATCTTCCTTTCCTTTTTGGCTAAGCAAACTTGTTGCTTTCTTTTTTCTTCTTTCCTTCACAACCATCTGTTCCAGAATGTATATCCCATAAAAAAATCAGGATAATTAGCTTAATCAACAGATACTATGAAAGTGAGATTATATTCATAACATGTAAACACTGGTCTCTTATTGGTTAGACTTTGGCTGTACTATAGCTCCTGGAGAGACAGAGAAAAGACAGTGAGAACAGAAGTGTATAAATATTGGAGGAGAATCTACAGGAGTATAGGAGGCTTGGTATGGTAGGAAAAAAATATGACATTTAAAGTCAAAGGATGTGAGTTCAAATCCCAGCTTTGCTATTTAACTGTATTGTGAATTTGGACAAATTATTTAACATCCCTGACTCTCAATTTTCTTCAATATAAAATGAAAGAGTTAGACCAGATCATCACTAGTTTTTTGTTTTTTGTTTTCATTTTGGTATTCTTTGAAAGAGAAGATAATGAGATTCAATAGAATAGGGGAAAAGAAGGTAGGACTAAGAAAACAAGACAGAAAGTAGAACTAGGAAGAAAAAAATTAGTTTGTCTCCCTTAATTTTCTCCCCTAGATCACTGTGGCTGTCAGCTGCCTCCCAGTGTTTTTCAGTGTATCCATATATTAAATAGCACTAGAGATCCCTGTGCTGATGTAACATTTTTCCTTGATACCTCATCATAGTTGTCTACCTGGAGTTAGAGGGCACTTCCTTTCCTAGATGTGCTCTTGCCTGAGCATGTCTTACTCAATACAGCCCAATATATCTGACTATGATATAGGACCTCATTGGTACTATGGCTAATTAAATATCATGTGGTACAAGGTGTGTAACCTTTTTGACATCAGGGACTGTTTCATTTCTATCTTTGTATATACCCAGCACTGAGCACTAGGCACGTAGTAGGTGATTGATGGCTGATTTCAAAACCACATGCCCCTGGCTAGCCAGTGGCATAAACGCAGCTTCCCTCTGTTCCTGTAAGCCCTCAGCTGACATGCTTCCCTTATAAATAGTTAAGCTTCAGGAAGGTAATACAGGAAAGTGGGGGGAAGGGAACAGGGAACCTAAATAAACAAATCTTTTTTGCTTGAGTGAAAGAATATGTGGTAGTAATAAAAATGGTAATTAGGGCCCAACAAGACATACATTCTTTATAATAATAATAATGATAATAATAACAATAATAATATCCTCTCAAGACCTATCATTCTAGAAGAAATAATATTTGCCATTGTCATTATCATTATTGTTATTATTGTATTATCACTAATAATAATAATAATAGGTGTCTTGTTAAGGGACTGCGCCTTCAGTGTAACTAAGTAAGCATGCTTTAAAAGGGCTTCCCTGAAGGCATTTCTTCAATTAATAAAGGAGACTGACAGATCTTCTTGCAGCCTACTGCAAGGTACCAATTGATTGCTTCTCTTTAATAACTGTTTAATTTGCTTTCCTGTTCTAATCATGCCGTGCAAATTGTTGGCCTCTGCTATGTTGTGACAAAGTGACTGGTGTCTGAATAGGCCGAGTCATGCCGATGATCTTTCTATCCCCCACTGCTACATGGGGACCCTTACCCTCTCCCCCCTTTCAGCCCCTCCCTTTTATCCTATGTATCTTGTCCCCTGTTCCCTCCCCCTCCTCCTTCCATCAAGAAACAGATGCATTTCTTCGTTCATTTCTCTGGAAAACTGTTTGATGGCAACAGGAAAGTAAATTGATCAGACCTCAGGAGCGGCAGCTACAGGAGGAAAGAACCACCCCTAACCACATCTTGGTGACCTCTCCCCATGCTTAAAGAAAAACTCATAAGCTCTCAGCACGAATTAGCATGGCCTCATTATAGAAACAGAATTGAGGTCAGGAAAAGCCCCAATGGGTAACTGCGGGTAAAAAAATTCAAAGCAACATCTTAGACTCTACTGTCCATATTCAGTGGGAAGAGGTCAAGGGAAAGCAAGAGAGAGCAGCAGAATAAATAATGCTGGGGAATCTGGGAGGAAAAGCATATGGTGAAATCAGCATATTGAAACATCTCATTACCTACAGTAGGTGTCTCCCATTGATGGAGCATGTTGATCACAAAGCTGGTTTGGACAAATTGTGGGCTTGTAGCTTCTACTGTATAAGGCCTCCTTCTAGCTCCCCAAATCTTACCACATAACAAATGTCAGCTGGGAGTGAAGCATGGCATCGGCTTCTGGTCCAGCTTGCCCACTTTGGGCCTCACCTGTCAAAAGTTCACCCAATTCAGAAGGCTCCTGGCAAATCACTTAGCCTCACAGTGCCCCAGGTAACTCCCTATGGCTATATAAATTGCAGAGCAAGTACTAAATTAACTGCATTAGGAAAAACAGTTTCCTCTCCATGAGTTCTCTATGCCAACAAAATCCCAACTGTGATCCAAAAAATATCTTAAAACATTACATACCTAAGAAGCTATTACTGTTATTGGCCATTGAGCATCCATTTCCTCTGAGTTCATCTTGATAAAAAAGAGCATTTAAAACTTAAAGAAGATGATGCTTTTTTACAATGACCCCTTCTAGTCTCACTCGCATGAAGACAGCACCCTACCTGGTAAACTTTGACCCCTTCCTCCTCTCCTGTCACTCAGTCTTAAGGCTTCGGCATGAGCATCAGCAGAAGTTTTCATCCCTTCTTTCTCCCTCCCCCAAAATGGCTGGACCTTAGATTTTCCAAGACTATGCCAGGGGAACAAAGGTCAAAAGGGCAAATGCTGACAAGCTGGAGGAGCATTTAGAATAGGTCTTATTGGGGCATGTGCCTGTCATTTAAAGATCTCACCTAACTAGCTTTAGATGAATGGAAGTTGGCTACCAGATGATGATTTTTCTTTTTCCTTTTCCTTCCTTTTCCTTTTTCCTTTTTCTTTCTCTTCTCCTTTCCTTTCCTCTCCTCTCTTTTTCTCTCCTTTCCTCTACTCTCAACATACTTTTTGGTTTTCTCTAATTGCTTGACTTTCTCTATATTTTTAAAGCTTTCTCATAAGAAGTGTTTACTGAGGAAGGAGAGGAAAGAGAGAAATATATTTGGAAAGGAATGTGATAGTAAAATAAAATTTATCAATATAAATTATAGATATAAATCTATATATATATGTGACTGCACATATAAATGTGCTAATACATGTGTATATACATGCATGCATATAAACACATCTATAAATGCATTGTATACATACACATATGCATATATACAGGGATGTACATATATTCATGTTCACAAATATATAGCATACCCATATATTTGCACAATATATACATACAATGCCACTTACTAGGGTGTGAAGGGGTTGTAATATGCATTAGTGGATGTTATACCCACATCAATGAAATAAAATATTTTTCTAATACTGGAGTAAGAGTGGTCCTAGGTATCCAAAGGCCAGAATCCAGTCTTTTTTTATCTGTATTTATTTTATTTTTAATTTGTGGAATAAAATAAGCATTCCCATAATATAGTGTAATAAAAATAAAGATGGGGGCAGCTAGATGGTGCAGTGGATAAAGCACTGGCCCTGGATTCAGGAGTACCTGAGTTCAAATCCGGCCTCGGTCACTTGACACTTACTTAGCTCTGTGACCCTGGGCAAGTCATTTAACCCCTGTTGCCCCACAAAAAACAAAACAAAACAAACAAAAAAACCAAAGGTGACTGCATATGAAACTGTAAATATGTTATGTACAATTTGCTATTTCTTTCAAATATATAATAAAGTAGGGGGCAGCTAGGTGGCACGGTGGATAAAGCACTAGCCCTGGATTCAGGAGGACCTGAGTTCAAATCCAGACTCAGACACTTGACACTTAGTAGCTGTGTGACCCTGGGCAAGTCACTTAACCCTCATTGTCCCATATATATATAAATATAAAATTCTATACATACTTCTATTTATCAGTTCTTTCTTTGGCTGCAGATACCCTTTTCCTTCATATGTCCTTTTTAGTTAATTTAGGGATTTGCAATAGTCAAAATGATTTATTCACTCAAAAGTTGTTCTTAAAATAATATTGCTGTTACTGTATACAACATTCTCTTGGTTCTGCTCATTTTGCTCTTCATTATTTCATGCAAGCCCATGCATGTTTTTCTAAGATCATCAAGGTCACTATTTCTTACAGCACAGTAGTATTCCATCACAATCTTGACAATAAGGTACCAATGGTTAGAGCGTTGCACTTGGATTCATATACTACTTTGGACAAATACTAGCCCTGAAATTCTGGGCAAGTCACTTAGTCTCATTCCCTCACCTGCAAAATGAGGATAATAATAACATGTATCTTATAGTGTTATTGTGAGACTCAAATAACTTAGTGTGTGAAAAGCACTTTGGAAACCTGAAAGCACCATATCAGTGGTAGCAATTATTGACTTACAAGGGGGTAACTCCCTTTAGATGATACTTGGATGGCTCTCAGAATGGTGTTGTTATTTTCACTGTTAACTTGAAATTGTCAAGAGAGCTGCACCTTCTGGAAATGCCTCATTGGGAACTCCATTTCCTTGTTAGGTGTACATCTAGCTTTCATTTTGGGTGTTGTATTTATGTCCCCCAAACTCATCCCTCTATTCAGTGCCATTTACAAATCTGGCATTTGGATCGAATGTTTGTGATCCAAATAAGATAAATCCATAAGGGAATTTCCAAGGAATTGAAAGGTTAATGACTCTGGTTGGTGGTATTCAATTGCTCAACGCATGTTTTCTTCTCAGAGGCTCTGTAGGAGCAGCACTGATAGTGTATGGGAACTTAGATCTCTAAACTCAGCACATTCATATTGAAAAGTGGCGAAAAAGGAAACAAAATCCCACAGTTCTGCAAAAACTATTTCAGTTTTATCACTGTATCCTTAGTACTTGGCACCTATCAGACACTTAATAAATGCATGTTGATTGAAAAATAAACCTGACCTTTAGTTTGGGTGATGATTATTCTTGCTTGGCTCAATTGGAATCAGTATTTAGGCTCAGTTGGTAAAAATGCCACTGCCACCATAATTTAAAATCCTAGTATCATAGATCTAGGAAGAATCTCCAAGATTATCTTTTTTATAAACTTCTCATTTTAGAAATGGGGACCCTGAGACCCAGAGAAAGGGAAGGACCTATTCAAGGTCACACTGAGTTAATAGTCGAATTGGGACTAGAACCCAGATCTCCTTCCCGACCCCAAGCCAGTGTTTCTTCCGCTCTACTGAATTATTTTTGAGCATGATTATGCCCAAACTGGGATCTCATACTCAGTCAGAGGGCTTTTTATGTCATAAGAGATATTAAATCCTGGATAGTATTTCTCTTTGTTTTCTTTGCATGTTTTAGATTCCTTTTTCCCAGGCCTAGACAACAGGAAGACTCGATCTGAAACTGTGAGATCCTTTCCATTTTCACATCTGAATTCTGAAATGCCACCATCACTAGCCCTAGCCAGGAGCTGAGGACATTAATATTAATGTCTGGATAGGCCTGCAGTGTGGAAACAGGGTGATTTAAAGAGTGGAATTATCAGGGACTGCATCTGAGTAAATAAATCCAAAGTTCAATTTGTTTAGTCTTTCACACAAATTTTTAAAGGGAAATTAATATTTAAAAAAAATCAATATATTCACTGAGCTGCTGACTAAGTTAAAAAGGGGAAATGTTTCCTTCTTTGTTGGCAGCTTCCCACTGTTATTCCTGCCTTCAGTCTCTTTCGATTCAATTCTAATCCATCCTGAAACAGCTGCCCAAATTAGCATTCTCAAATATCATTCATTCAACAAACATGTATTAAGCACCAAAACCATACTGACAGCAATCAGCAATTAAGATAAAAAAATAAATTTTAAAATATAGTTCCTGTCCTCAAGGAGATTACATTATAGGTGGGAAGATGGACCATACATATAATTAAAATAATAACTAACACTTAGCACTTTAAAATTTGCAAAGCACCAGATGGATGGATGGATAGATAGATAAGATAGATGGATGGATGATAGAGATATACATATAGATATAATCTTTTATCCTCCTAACAATATAATGAGGTAGGTGCTATTATTATGTCCATTTTACATATGAGGAAACTAAGGGGTTGAAGAAATTTAAGTGACTGGCTCAGTCATACAAAGTTGTTGTCATTTGTCATTGCTGTTGCCCAGTCATATCCAACTCTTTGTGACCCTTTATGGGGTTTTCTTGGCCAAGATATTAAAGAGGTTTGCCATTTTCTTCTCCCGTGAATTAAGGCAAGCAGAGGTTAAGTGACTTGCCCAAGGTCACAGAGCTAGTGAGTATCTGAGGGAAGATTTGAACTCAGGTCTTCCTGACTCCAGGCCCACTTCCTGACTCTATTCATTGAGCCACCTAGCTGTTTCTGCCACACAACCAATAAGTGCCTAAGGCTGGAGCTGAATTTATATTTTCCTGATTTTCAGTCTTGTTCCCTATTCAGTATGCCACCTAACTGCTACAAAGAAGTGACTAAAAGATCATAGAGAAGTGAATGGGAGATGAGTATATGAAGTACATTCATTTTACTCTTCTATCACCACCTCAGCTACTCCCCATAGTAAATTGAATGACTTTGGGATATCATGGGCTCTTCCTCAGAATCACAGAATTATAGAGTTGGAAAGGCCATCTAATCTAGCTCTACTCCAGTTTATAAGAATCCCCCAGAATATCTTACATGGTCATCTGACCTTTGCTTGAAGACCTTATGCCCAATAAGATAACTCATTACTTCCAAAGCCAACCCATTTCCCTTTTGAATTCGTCATAGAGCAATGACACATAGTAGGAACTTAATAAATGCTTGCTGATTTGAAATGTTTGCTGACTCTGATTGTTAGGAAGTAATGGAAGCTGGACCTGGGACATGATTAAGGAGAATATTTCTGATAAAGGAGAATCTATTGAGATTAGGATTGGACCTCTGATGTCCCATCTACCTTACGTGATTCTACATGCTTATAGCCTTTCACTAAGTCTCAATTCCTCAGGATGAAAAGATTGGACTAAATGATCTCTCATGTTTCTTCTTGCTCTAAATCTTGCTGAGCTTATATATTACTCTAAATCACACAGCTCAAAAATTCAAGATCTCAAATCCCAAGCTGCTTCTTCTCACTATACCAGCTATCAAGCCACACAACCTACTCTCTGTTCCCGTCAGTTTGTAAGATTTTATCCCCATGTTTTTACTTAGCTACAAACATCAAAATGATAAACTCATAATGTCAAACACACTTTAAGTAGGAAGAGCATCTTGGTCCCAGAGACACCAAATTTAGGAAATTCCTGAGGCTCATAACCACTAGGGAAATGACCAAAAGGTTGATGATGATAGAGCTTATAAATGGCAGAAGATTGGTTTTCAGGCTAGGACAAAAGGGACAGACAGAAACAATGCACAGATGTGGGGGCAGGGAAGGACTTTCATCTACTTTAATACTCTTAGAAGTAATGAAAATTAATCTTAGAATGGCTGAGTGAATGGCTAATGTGCATAACTTCATATGTATAATGGGTATCATATTTCTTGCCTTCTTGGGAGAGGGAATAGAGGGACAGAGAAAATTTTGAAATGAAAATAAAAATTAACAAAAAATGATAGTTAGATGGCATGACCAAAGTCACAAAGTCAAAGAGACAGAAGAAAGAAAGCTAGAAAACCTGTGTTCAAATCTTAATTTTTATACCACCCATGTCACCTTAGGTAAGTCAGTTAACTCCCTCATCCTCAATTTGTTCAACTGTAAAATAATGGGGTGGGACTGGATGTTCTCTATGGCCCCTCCCAGCTCTGGATCTATGATCTTATGAGTTCTTATATGGCAAGGAAGTTTTTCTACTATACAACATTGTCTCCCAAAAGAACTTATGGGAATAGGGCTGTTTTCTTTGGGCATCACCCCCCCCAACCCAAAACAAACTTGCTTATGTCTCATCCAGAGTGCTACCCTCTGCCCTTTGCTTTTCTTATATTTACCTCTTTCCCCAACAGATCATTTTTTAAATGGTGAGTTTCTTTAAGAACCTAGCTTATCCTACAACTTCTGACAGGGATGAGGAAAGAGAAGGAGTAAAGGAGATTGAAAAGCATCAGTCAGAGAAATAACAGGAGAATCAGAAGTGAATGGTAACATGGAAGACATGGAAAGAGAAAGATTCAAGACAGAAAGGGTATTGTGGTAAAAATTATTTGTGATAAAATTATTATTATAGTTTTTAGCTGATTCATTTGGGAGGGGTCACACCTGGCCCACCCTGAAGTTATATATACTACTGAGGTCAGAAGGAGAGCTCTCCATAAGCAGTTTTTTGAAGGATCTCCCCTTCTGGGGGAGGAAAGATTGAACGCTCTCTGAAGGGAAGCAGAGGCTTCTTCCAAAATGTACTCTCTCTGGCATCTGCTGTCCCAGTGGTGCAAGCAACTGTAGAATGTCCAGGTTTTGGTGAGTTAATTACAGAAAACCCTAAATTCCTTTGAACTAGCTTAATTGGAAATGATCTGGGGATTGCATAGATTAAGTTTAGAATTAAGAGTATTTATCTGTATTTCTTTTTTTCCTATTTCCTTATATTTGATTTTTATTAGTTTTACCTTTGTTGTTTAATTAATTCCCAAGTAATAAAATCTGATCTTTTTGCAAATTAAAGGGCAGTTCAGAGGGGAGGGTGAACCTAAAAGGTCCCTCATTATTTCCAGGACCCCAATATTAAGGCGAGTCACCCAAATAATGCTCCGTATATCAAATTTTGGTCCTCACAGTAGTTAACAGAAAAGATCATGGTGGAAAAATCAGGAGGTGAGAAATCAGAATATAATATTGCATTTGGCAACTAGGACGTGACTGGTAAGCTTGAAGAAAAGTTTTGATAGCGTAGACAGAAGAGAAATTAGAATGGAGGGAGTTGAACAGTGAGTGGGCAATGTGTGGAAATCATTATTTAAGTTTGAGTGTAGAGCAGCTAGATGGTACAGTGGATAGAACACCAGCCCTGGAGTCAGGAGGACCTGAGTTCAAATGTGACCTCAGACACTTGACACTTACAAGCTATGAGATCCTGGGTAAGTCACTTAACCCCACTTACCTCACCTGCCCCACCCCCCAAAAAAAGAGTGAAGGGGAGGAAAATAGCACAAAGCAGTGTGAAGGTCAAAGTTATATGCATGTATCAATTTGGGGATTTGTATTTTAAAGACAGAAAAGGCCTGAGCATGTTTGTAGTCAGGAGGGAGAGAACAAATAGAGGAGGAAAGATTAAAATTGAAGGAAGTCATGGGGCAGAGATGAACTCTGTTCTGATATCTCAGAGGAAACTGGAGGGGATGGGGGGATCTAAGGCCTCAGTAGATGGGTTAGCCACAGCAAGAAGGAGGTCCCATATGCTGATGGCATTTAGAACTCAATATTAAAGCAGTATGAAGTGATTACAAGTATTGTATTTTGAAATAAATGGCTGGATAGAAAATCAGAATTTGAAAGGAGTGCGTGAACAGAAACCCAGGAGTTTAAGTCCAAAGAAGTGTATGGATCAGGACCTCAAGCAACTCTGCAAAGACACTTGGGTAATATTCTCTCATTGGGAACTGTGGTGATTTTCTTTTAAATTTTCAGTTTTATCGAAAAGGACGGGGAAAGCCTCTTTTTAGACATTTATCAGCACATAACAAAAAAATAAAAATAAATTACCACCCATGCAGAACTTCTCTTCTGGTTTCAGTGAAGGGGTAGGACAGAAAAACAGTATAATTGATTTAAATCTTTTCTAATGTTGATATTGCAGGTACAATCCTGCTCAGCATAACCAAAATACACTGACATGGCTTTAGAAAAAGGCTGTAAGGTGGGTTACTAAATGTAGGTTAGGCAGTATATGTACAATATGTCCTAGACTGAAAGTTCCTCTTTCCCATCAGGCCTTGGGACTTATTCTCCACCATACACCCAGTAAACTCATCATTGGGAAATAACATCTTGCAAGACCCAGTCTTGTTACTCACACTTCATCAGTACTCTCTGCCCCTCTGATTGGAGGATGGAGTCATAAATTCCTCTATTTAAGGGGAAGGAACAGTACTGACATCTCCTCAGCTATCTACTTATTTCCCACCTAGCTGCATTCATTTTAAATTTCTTGGGTCTGTCCAACATTTTCCTAACCACTATCCCAGTCCACACCCTCACCAAGAACCTCCCCTCCTGACCCTGCCCCCTTCTAGCCTATTTTTGTATTTTTGCTTCACCTTTTTGTTTGTAAGCTTCTTGAGGGCAAGGGTTATCTTTTCCTTCCTTCCTTCCTTCCTTCCTTCCTTCCTTCCTTCCTTCCTTCCTTCCTTCCTTCCTTCCTTCCTTCCTTCCTTCCTCCCTCCTTTCCTTTCTTACTTTATTCCTTCCTTCCTTTCTTTCCTCCCTTCCTATCTCTCTCTTTTCCTTTCTCTCTCTCCCTCCCACCCTCCCTTCCTCCCTCCCTTTCTTCCTTCCTTCCTTCTTTCCTTCCTTCCTTCCTTCCTTCCTTCCTTCCTTCCTTGCTTTCTTCCTTCCTTCCTTCCTTCCTTCCTTCCTTCCTTCCTTCCTTCCTTCCTTCCTTCCTTCCTTCCTTCCGACCTCCCTCCCTCCCTCCCTCCCTTCCTTCCTTCCTTCCTTCCTTCCTTCCTTCCTTCCTTCCTTCCTTCCTTCCTCCCTCCCTCTCTTCCTCCCTTCCTTCCTTCCTTCCTTCCTTCCTTCCTTCCTTCCTTCCTTCCTTCCTTCCTTCCTTCCTTCCTTCCTTCCTTCCTTCCTTCCTTCCTGTCTTTCCCCAGTCCTTAGTGAAGTATCTACATAGCATAGTGGAGAGGGCACTGGCTTTGAAGTTTGGAGGACCTGAGTTCATGTGTCACCTTAAACACTTACTAGCTCTGTGACCCTAAGCAAGTCACTTAACCCCAATTGCCTTAAACTTCTAGGGCCATCTCCAGTTGTCCTGATATATATCTTGCCACTGGATTCAGATGGCTCTAGAGGAGAGAGTAAGATTGGTGACCTTGCACAGCCCTCCCTCATTTAAATTCAATTCACTATAACTCATGACATCACCCCGATGTCATGGTCCTCTTTGAGAATGAAGGACAAAAACAACAATCTGACACATAGCAGATTCTATTAACAGCTACAACAAATAGTCGTTGGATGAATTGAAGATAACAAATGGCTTCAGCCACTGGGGTGATCTTGTCCTGTCAGTTCTTTGCTTTGTCAATGAATTGGATAGTGAAGCTACCCCTCTTGGTAGAAAGGTAGTGTGGTAGAAAGAATGCTAGACTGGGAATCATAAAACCTGAGGTCAAATTCTAACTTTGAGACTGGGGTGACCTTAGATTTAACCCTTTGGGACATTAGTTTCTTCATCAACAAAATTAGGGGTTACAGTAGATCAGGGGTTCTTAAACTCTTTGTGTGTTTTGTGTCATAGACCCTGTGGCATCAACTCAAGCCTATAGACCCTTTTTCAGAATATAGTTTTTAAACACATAAGATAAAATATATAGGATTACAAAGGAAAGCAATTATATATACTTATCCATTAAAAATATTTGAACATATGTATATCTATTTACCTAGAGATATCCATCTATATAGATGTATATTTCCCTTCTCTCCATATATATGTATATGTACATGTATAAATGCATATTTATATATACATACACATGTATACATGTACATAAATATGTGCATATATTACTTAGAACACTAAGACATTAAGTCCAGAGTCACACAGCTAGCAGGTGTCAAGAGTGGAATTTGAATTCAAATTTTACTGATTCTGATGCCAACTCTTTATCCATTATATTGCATTGCTTCTTATGTGTGTGTGTGTGTATATATATATACATGTATATATGCATGTATCCACTGTGTAATATGATTTCTCATGTTTATGTATACACATAAAATATACATATATGCAGTGAACACATGCATACATATATGTATCTTTATTTTTAATGATATTTGATTTTTCCCTAATTAGGATTTTTTAACATTTGTGGGGTTAAGTTTTGAATTCCAAATTATTTTCCTCCTTCTCCTAATCCCTCCCTGAGATAGTAAGCAATGTAATCTAGATTATATATGTATATGTTTATGAATACCATGTTTACAGACCCTAGGTTAAGTTGTTCAATCATTTTTTTTAGTCTTGTTCAACTCTTTGTGACCCCATTTGGGAGTTTTCTTGGCAAAGATACTGGAGTGATTTGTCATTTCCTTTGCCAGCTCATTTGATTGATGAGGAAACTGAGGCAAGCAGGGTTAAGTGACTTTCTGAGGATCATACAGCTAGGAAGTATCTGAGGCTGGATTTGAACTCAGGGAGATGTGTCTTCCTGCCTCGGCCTGGTGCTCCTGCCACTGTAACAACAGCTGCCCTGGTTAAGAACCCTAGACTACATGTTCTCAGAGGCCCCCTCTATTCCTTTATCGATGATCCTTTGACTATAAGGCATTGATTTCTTTGTTAGGAGATTCACAGGGAAGTGATAGGAATTTTTTAAAAATAGTAATAAAGATCTTATTTAAAAATAAGAAAGGAATCTGAGAGAACTCTTAACTTGCCACCTTCATTAGTTTAAAAAAGTCATTCAAAAATATTCTATTATACTTCACAGTTTATCTCTCAGAGACTAGCAAGAATGTCCTCTAACTGGTTCTAAAGTAACTACCAACGAACTAATAAGCATTACCTAGTGGGTACCTGCAAATATCTCAACAACCTGTTGACTTCAACAATAACTATGAAGATGTCAGGTGCAGCTTGATATGGCATCAATTTAGCTGTGATCAAATAAGTCTGACACTGCCGCTCCTGTGTTTTTCTGTATTTTGGCATCACAATTACTTTGTCTCCTTTTGTTGTCCAGGGCTCAGGTTTCCAAGGCTCTTGTTTTGACCAGTTTGATGCTGCTCAGGATTTCTTTGCTTCTTTCAACTAATCCACAGCCAGAGGATTCTTCAAGTCTCAATTTAAAGCTGACCTTTTCTAGGCTGCACTGCCTTATTAGCCCTATCACTTCCAAGTGCTCCTTTTCTTCCTCCTCTAGGTACTTAGCATATCTCTTCAGTCTTATGCACCAACATTTCTTCAAAGGCAAGTTTTGAAACGTGCATCTCCTGTTAAGTAGAGGGGAAAGAATGCTGGATGGACTTAGGTTCGAAGTGCTGCTATCTCATTATTAGATGGATGGGATGACCTTCAACAAGTCACAACCTCTCTGATACTCAGTTTCCTAATCCATAAATTATGGATAACAATATCACCTACTTTAAAGGGTTGCTATGAGGATCTAATGAGATCATGTTTACAAAGCGTGGAGTAATACTTCAGGTGATTTAAATAACTGCTATTCTTAATATGAGTCAGTGTGGCATAGTGGCATAAAGAACGAGCCTCAAAGTCAGTACAGAATTTGAGTTCAAGTTCCAGCCTTGTCACATGCTGGCTATGTGATCTTGAGTAAGTCATTTAATCTCTCAATGATCTAGGTAGTACTTTAAGACAGTTGTCAAACCTATAGCCACAACACGCTTGAGTGGAACCAAACCAGATTAAAATGTAATTGGGGGGGGGTAGCTAGGTGGCACAGTGGATAAAGCACTGGCCCTGGATTCAGAAGGACCTGAGTTCAAATCTGGCCTCAGACACGTGACACTTACTAGCTGTGTGATTCTGGGCAAGTCACTTGGCCCCCATTGCCCCGCAAAAAAAAAAAAATGCAATGGGCGGAGGCAGCTATGTGGCACAGTGGATAAAGCACTGACCCTGAATTCAGGAGGACCTGAGTTCAAATCCAGCCTTAGAAATTTAACACTTACTAGTTGTGTGACCCTGGGCAAGTCACTTAACCTTCATTGCCCTGAAAAAAAATTTTTTTAATGTAATTGGGAAATATCTAACTACCAAACTGAATGAATGAATGAATGAATAAGTAAATAAATAAATGACTAGATGGATGGATGCATGGAGAGAGAGAGAGAGAGGGAGAGATATATTATGATACATCAATAGATATACTGATAGATGCATCAATAGCTTGAGCAAGATAATCTAAGGTTTAAAAACTAAGTCAATATGTAACCTACAGGGATACCTATATATGGACTAATCTTCCTTTCCACTCTCCCAAACACATTTCAATTTTAATTTGACAGCATTGCTCTGAGGCTATAAGATTAAAGTCACAGCTAGGTGGTACAGTAGCTAGAGTTGTGGGCTTGGAGTCAGGATAGACCTGAGTTCAAATCTAGCCTGAGATAACTTACTTACTGTGTGACCCTGGGTGAGTCACTTAACTTCTGTTTGTCTGTTTCTTCATCTTTAAAATGGGGGTAATAATAGCACCTGCCTCCCAGGGTTCTTGTGAGGATCAAATGAGATAGTAATTATAAAGCACTTGGCACAGTGTCTGGCATATTGTGAGTGTTATAAAAATCTTACATAATAACATTATTAAATTTGCCATAATACGGTACAGCATTCAATGGTAAAGGAAGTTTCCTCATCTGGGAATTCCCTATACCAATGAAATAACAGTTTCAGTCCTTATGATGCCTATAATGATCCTAATACAAATAACTCACATTTATATAGCACTTTAATCTGTGAAACACCAAGTATATTAAACCAAGCATCTACTCTCTCTCCTCTTTTGAGCACATGGAGGATGAGGTTTCACAAGAGAAAAACAAAGGAGAGAGAGACAGATACAGAGAGAGACAGAAACAGATAGGGAGGGGGAGAGAGGGAGGGAAAGAGAGAGAGACAGAGACAGAGACAGAGACAGAGAGACAGAGAGAGATAGACACTGGGATAGAGTCTCAGTGGGTCTCCTCTCTTTTCAGAGAACAAGCACCCTAATGTTTCTTCTCTGGGTGTAAAGGTTCCCCACCTGTGTTCCCAATGGAAAATCAAACAGAGTTAGCTAGAGCCATGTTTGAAAATGATAATGAAGCAAAGCTATGCTCTGCTAAGCTTGATCTGGGCAAGCAGATTTGAGATGACTCCTCCTATCAGGGGATAAGTCTGGTTTGTGAGCATAATGACAGCTGCGTCAATGTTGGAGGGGGTCTGGTGTTTTGCACTGGGTTCCTAGGGCTTTTTCTTTATTTCAGTTCCCACCCTAGGAGCTTTATTCTAAACTCTTCTTCCCCACCCTCCACATCTCAGAACGGAATTCAGTCAGAACCACCAAATTTAGTCCTCATTTCAGGTCACAAAAGGAAATTGGGTTTTAATGCCAAGTTTGCCTCAGGCTCAGCAGATGGTTCCCAAACATCACAGACAACAGTTTGCCCTGTGTATACTAATGGGGTGGTGATACCCAAGTGTAAAAAACTGTTGGGGAAGAGCACCCTGTCAAGATCTGCCCTGCCCATCCCTCCCTCTCCTTGCTCATCTGCTAGCCTGTGATTTCCTTTGATTTTGGAGATGAAACCTAGCTCCTTGTAGTCTTTTTTGACCACATTCCTCTAAAGTAGAGTTTAGGGTGGGTAGGTGGGAACATTAAAATATCATACTTAACTAGTTTGAAGAATATGTTAGCATGCACTACAATACATAGCATATTGATAAGTATGCATAAATATATATGTATATGTACACATAGATCACAAAGATATATTTGTATACATATTGTATGTACATGTATATTAAAATGAATTTATATACATAATCTCCTTTAAGAAATTTTGGGTGAAAGAAAAGGAAAACAAATTGAACTTTGGATTTATTTACTCTGATGCTGTCCCTGATAATTCTCCTGTTTAAATCACCCTGCTACAGCACTGCAAGCCCTTCCGGACATCAATATTAATGTTCCCGGCTCCTGGCAGCGGGCTGGTAGAGGTGGCATTTCATAATTCAGATGTAAAAATTAAAAGCCAAGTGCTAGAGGGAGTACATGGTAACAAAATACATCCAGACTTCTGATTGAAAACCCTTCAGAAATTATGCCTTTCCTTACCAACCCTGAGCAAAACAAAAGCAGGACCAACAGGTGAGTGAAAAAGGGACTTGAAAATGCCTATTCTTCCCTGGAAGAAGAGAGAGAATGGAAAGAGACAAAGTGATTCCAGTAGTCTTTTACCCTGAAGATTTGTTTGTGAGGTGTCATTTTTAATGGCTCTCCAATAAAGTGGGGTGGTACATGAAAGGACTTGGTGATATTCCATTGGAAAACTCCCATCAAGGGTCACCTACAGGTTGATGATAAGTAGTTATGAAAGAACATTCAAGAAATGTTTGCCTGTACTATTTTTTAAAGAACTCTCCAGATTCCCTTAGGAAAGTAACTTGCTCCAGTGTTTACAGATACTATGAAGGAATAAATGACAAACTTTAAAGTACTATATAAATGTTGGCTTATATTGCTTCCCACTGGGTTTGCTTTTATGGTTTTTGGTCACAATGTTGGCCATTGTGTCTACTATGCTTCTAACACATGTCCTTATTAATTTTCTGTGTATAAGGATGTAGAAAATCACCTTTCTCTCTAAATGAACCATTTCTTCATGTGGATTTGTAGTGTCCTACAATTTAAAAGGAAACACAAAGATCTTGGAGAAAGTACAGAAGCTTCAACAGGCTTTTTTGTTTTTGTTTTTTGGTGAGGCAATTGGGGTTAAGTGACTTGCCCAGGGTCACACAGCTAGTAAGTATCCAGTGTCTGAGACAGGATCTGAACCCAGAGCCTCCTGACTCCAGGGCCAATGTTCTATTCACTGCACCACCTAGCTGTCCCCTTGACAGCACTTTTAAATGGATCAGTGAGCCAGTGTATACCCTTTGTGCTCCATTAGTCAGAACACACTCTCAAGAGATCTAGAAGAAGGGTCCCTGTACATTGGAAGAGCTCCTTGTAGAAAGGATTACAGGAGGGATGCACAAGAGTTGCCCAGGATGAGGAACATATGGGTTGCAATCTGCATCATTGGAGGGATGGAATTCCTGCTGTGGCCTACATTGCTCTTCTACACACACAACCTGACATTACTCATCTTTATGGCTTTGCATCGGCAGTCCCCCATGCCTGAAATGCCCTTCCTCTTCACTTCTGCCTCTTTGAACTGTGGTTGTCTTCAAGATTCAAAGACAACTTTCTGAAGGAGACCTTTCTGATTTTCTTAACTACTAGTACCTTCCCCTTCATGGTTATCTCCCACCTACTTTGATATATTTTGCATATACATGTTATTTCCTAAATTAAAATGTAAACCCCTCGAGGGCAGGGATAGTTTCACTTTCATCTTTGCATCTCTTGTGCTTAGCACAGTGCCTTTAATAATCATTATTAAATGATTATTCATTGATTGGTCGAGATCACAGATGCATCCACATTAGAAGATGAGTTAAAATAAACTATAGAATAAATAATTAAATCTACATGCTTTCTCCCAAACCCAGCTACCTCTTTTCTCATCCCCACAAGTAAACCTCGTGACCTAAATCTCACAAAATTATCTTTCCCATCAAAGGCACAGGTAATTTCTCAGCCAGTCTCTATTTTTTATTTTGTTCTTTAATGGAAAATTTGGAAATTTTATTGTGTATTGTTTCATACTTGACTTCAATGTTTATGCTAAATCAGCCCTGCCCAATGTAGCTGGCCTGTTTTATGGTCATAATGTCTACACTCCTCCTGCCTCCATGGTGCTGTGTAGGCTTCTCTGCATGCCTGAGTCATTCTCCTTATTAGCTTCCTTAAAGATTCAGCTCATGAGCCATCTCCTATGAGAAACCATTGCAGATCCTCTTAGTCTTTAAAGCTTCCTCCTTCTTCCTTGAATCATCTTGTATGGACTTGTTGTGCTGTATCATTCCCCACCCCCAGGGAAGGTAAGCACCCTGAGGACAGGGAGAGATGGTTTTTTTTTTTTTAATTTTGTCTTTTCCCAGCACCTAGGATGGGGCACTGTACATTTTAAAAGGGAGAAAAAAACGACACACCTAACATTAGTATAGAGAACTTCATTGGTATAAGGTGAATGTTACCTCTATTTGCTCTGCATTTTATAGTCTCATAGAATTGCTCATATCACTGAAAAGTAAAATGACTGACCCAACATCACACAGATGGTATTATCAGAGGTGAAAATTCAACCCAAATTTTCCTGTTTCTAAGGCCTACTCTTTATTCACTGCCCCAAAGCTAACCCGTCACTTGTGCTTTGCTCATAGTAGGTACTTGGTGAATCCATCAAATATTGGATGTGGTGCTAAGCACTGAATTGCACTGGACCGGATTAAATTGAATTTAATTGAATCTGATATATAATTTAGAAGGATATGACCCTAATAGTTGTGCTTATGGAATTCATTCGTTGTACCTGCAATAGCAAAGTAACACACGGCCAAGCTATTCAGTGTGTTCAAGCATTCTTTGTTATAATCATTGCTAATGTGGCTTTTCTAAAAGAGCAAAGGACTTGCCTTTCTTTGGGTCTGAAAGATTGATTTTTCACTGGTGGGAACGTATCTTTATTGCCTATGATTCCAAGACCCAGGCCCTAGGCAATTTGTGATTCAGACACGGTTACGAACAGAGTATAGGCCCAATTTTCATGAGTTGCGACAATTTCAAGGTCTAGAAAAAAAAGATAATGACAACAGGCTGCACATTAGCTACCTTTGCAGGCTGCAGCTGCAAATCAGTATGGAATGTGTTGGAAAATTTCAGCTGTCTTTATTTTTTAAAAAAGAGTTTTCTATCAGTATATTCAGCCTCTCACCACTGAGAAACAAGGGACCTGGGAAGCTTACAGTAGCTGCAGGCACTATTTGTGCTAACCACAACAGGCCAAGAAGGCAGACTTCTAGAAGCCCTGCAAATATTTATATGGCTTGGAGGGGGAAGGAGATCTCCCTGGCTGGGAGCAGGTCCATGGAAATACATGACTGACAAGCAACTCACTTTGGTCAAGGGACTCAGCATCAGGGAAAAGGAAAGCTTGTAGACAGACAGGAAGGAGAGATGGCCGAGTGTAAGTTCACAGAAATGTTGCCCTTTTCTTGAAAAGAACAATAAGAACACAGACTTTCAAAGCCCTTCAACATGTTCTTATAACACCTCAGATCCTGGCTGCCTTCCATGGCTTCCCCGGCACCATCTCTAATCTGCTAGCCCCACAGTCCTCGGGCACTGCAACAGCTGACACACCACCTACATATGCCTCCATGGGGCACAGAAGAGGTGAGAAGTCTTGCGATCTCTAGCAGAAGAATCGAAGAGAGAGAGAAAGAAAAAATACAAGAAGGTCTCTGCTGGTAATGTTTGCTATATTCTGTTTTAGTTTTTGTATTGGTGCACATTTTAAATAAAGTAAAAATATCCACTTCCCATTGCTTGATTAGCTTAATATACTTAAGACCCAATTTCAGTACGTTGTCACACTATACCAGCTGTAGACAGTATCTACTTTGTTTGGGTTGTAATGGGTCTATCCTGCTCCCACAATGATGTAAAGCTCCTAGAACTTATTTGTCTCCAGAGTCTACTTGCTTAAATAATGTTCTCCTGCCCTTCCATACATGCAGTGTGGTACGCCATAGCAGCTGTCACCTTGGGGCTATATTTCATATCATTGTTATTTCTTTTCAACTTTCAAAGCCATCTCCTCTCCAGTATCCCAAAGGGCCACTCCACTGCCATCTGAGTCCAGCTGCAACACTATTTAAAGGGTTTTTTTTGGGTATATTTAGTGTAATTTGGGGGTATTATCAGCAGCCTTGGAAACAGCAAGCAGAGTGATGCCAAAAAGCCTTGCATTTCTTGACTGGAATGACAGTGGTTGGAAGGAGAGCCTTTTGGGTAGGTTTCCAAAATTTCCTTTGTAAAGCAGACTAATTCCATATTCTGTAAAGGGGTTCACCAGAAGGTATATTAACACTAAGCAAAAATGCATTTTAGTTGTCATATGTATTTTGGTTGTTGTTATAGCTCCAGAACTGGGATTCTGTCAGTATGGGGGAAGTTCCAGTGTGGAAAACCCATCCACAGATTCCAATCATCCTAAATTATAGTCTTAAAACAACAGTTCTTTTGTTTTATTTATTTTTGTTTGTTTGTTTTTTGCGGGGCAATGAGGGTTAAGTGATTTGCCCAGGGACACACAGCTGGTAAGTGTCAAGTGTCTGAGGCCGGATTTGAACACAGGTCCATCCTGAATCCAGGGCTGGTGCTTTATCCACTGTACCACCTAGCTGCCCCCTAAAGCAACAGTTCTTAACCTAGGATCTATGAATGTAAAAAAAAAATTGATAACTATATAATTGGTTTCCCATGAAATCTATGCATTTTATTTTATGTATTTACAAATATTGTAAGGAGGAGTTCATAGGCTTCAACACACTGGAGGGGGCGGGGGTCCATGGCACATCAAACAATAACAATTTCTGTCTTAGAGTTGACGGGAGGTCCTAAAAGGATAAGTGATTTGCCCCTGGTCCCCTAGCTATATTTTGTCAGAGGAAGGATCATAAAGTTAGAAATGGAAAAGATCTTAAAAGCCTTTAAGTCCAACATCCATTACTTTACAGATGAGGAACCTGAGGCTCAGAGAGGTTAGAAACCTTTCTCTGAGTTGCACAGCTAAAGCCTAAGAGGTGGGATTAGAACCAAGCCTTTTTAGTTCCATGTAGAACATTCTATCGATGGTCACTGCCTTTCAGGTACAAGAGAACAATGTTAAATGTTAAGGAGAATAAGGATAAAATGGTTAACAACGTTGCTGATTTGGAAGATAACCCTCTTTAAGGCAGCTGGGGTTTCTTTTCGGGGGGTAGTCTTGAGCCCTGACTATAGCATTTGACTTTTCAACAAAATATCAAGTGGTTTTAGTGGATTACAAACTCAAAACATCGTGACATGGCAGCCAAAATAAAATTGAAATCAATTTGGTCACTTAACCCTTATTGCCCTGCAAAAAAACCAAAAACAACCCCCAAAAAATCAACTTGGCTACATCATGGAAATAAAAAGTTTTCCCCACAAAGAGAGATCATGCTTCTTTTGTACTTTGCTCTGGTCAGACCACTTTTGGAATATTGTATTCATTCTTGCTGGTATATTTTTTAGGAAAAATAATACAAATTGGAACATCCTCAGGAGAGGATGAGGAGACTGGACATCATGCCCTACAAGAGTTCACTGAGGGATGTACCCTGGAGGAAAGATTTGAGTGGGGACAGTACATGTCTGTGTGTGTGTGTGTCTATGTGTGCATGTGTTTGGGATGGGGGGATGGAATAGTACATAATAGGAGGCTTAGAGTATTAAAAGGATAGTTACATGGTAGAGGTTATAGGCTTCTACGTGATTCCAGAGGTCAGAGATAGGAACAGTGGAAGAAAGTTTTTTTGTGAGGCAGATTTCAGCTAGAAAAGGAGAGGAAATTACAGGGGGAAAAATTCTAACTATCAGAGCAGTCATAAAAGGGAATGGGCCAGCTGACTTGGAAAACAATGGGTTGACCTCTCATAGGAAGTCAAGTAGAAATTCAATGTCCAACTGTAAATACTGGAGGAGAGATTTCAGTTTGGGTATGGGAGGATGAGATCACCTAGGACATCCATTCCAGCCCTCAAATGCTATGATTCAATATTGCAAAAGTAACCCAAGAAGCAGAAGGTGAAACAATCAGGCACTAACCTCCATGTGTGACAATGTGACAATCCTCTGACCCAGATATTAGTTTATACTTGGAACCTACCCTTGTCTTGATAAACTCTTTCTCTTGAACTTTAGGTCTTCTGGTGATTTATTCATCAATGAATGGTCTCATTCTTCTCCAGGCTTCATTCTGGACTTCCTCTACAATCCTGAAGCCTCATTCCATCTGACCCATTCACCCGTTGGAAATATGCTCTGCCTCTGAAGCTTCTCTCTCTAAGAAATCCTCCCCAAACCTCTGTTTATGGAAGGTGCCCCAACCAACCTTGTCTCATTCCAGGCTACACTCAGAACTTTTCTATCATTCCTAGGGGGTACCTTTTTCTTCCCCATCACTTTTTCAGAATCCTTTTATGTGTTATCTTCTCCCATTCTTTTTTTTTCTCTTAAAAAATTTATTCTTCTTCCTCATTCCCCAGAGAAGGCTACAATAAAAAGAATCTATATAAATATATTTATGCATACATATCTATAAACATACACACTTATACATATATACATATCCACTATGCATATTTCTATTTGTTCGTTTTTTCTCTGTAGATGGATAGAATCTTCCTTCAGAGGTCTAAGTCTTTCCATGTTTTTATAAATCAACTAATTCATCATTTCTTATATTACAGTAATATTCCATCATAATGATATATACAAAGCTTATCTAGCCCTTCCCCAATTGAACGGCATCAATCTTTAGCCAAGCTGATTGCTGTAAGATGATATCTCAAAGTTGTTTAATTTGTATTTCTCTAATCAATAATGATTTAGAGCATTTTTTCATAGGATTATGTATAGTTTTGATTTCTTCATCAAAAAACTGCCTGTTCATATATCCCTTGACCATTTATCCATTAGGGTATGACTTGTATTCTTATAAATTTGACAATGTTCTTTTTTTTGTGGGGCAATGAGGGTTAAGTGACTTGCTCAAGGTCACACAGCTAGTAAGTGTCAAGTGTCTGAGGTCGTATTTGAACTCAGGTCCTCTTGAATCCAGGGCTGGTGCTTTATCCACTGCGCCACCTAGCTGCCCTCTACAAAGTTCTTTATATATTTCCCATTTGAATTCAAGTTCCTTGAGAACAGGGACTTTGTTCATTTATTTGTACTTCCAGTACTTAGCACAAAGTTGAACACATAGTAAGTACTTTTTAGGTGCTAATCAATTGATTAACTCATCAAAGACTTGAAAGTCTGCTGTGTATATGACATAATGAAATGGTCTCTCCCAACCAGAAGAATAGATATAAAAATAGAGCTCACTTTTTAAACATATTAATAGGCATCCTCATCTCCAAATATGGGAGGAAATATCATAAGTACTCTGCATTTCAGGCTTTCTATAGACCAAGTTATGTATTGGAACAAAACTGACTAAGCTACATGCACAAAGATTTTATAAGAATAATCTTTGAGTATATTTAAAAGAATACAGTTTAGGAATTCCTATGCCTTGCTTGACAGCTAATAACTGTAGCTTGAGCTACTCAACCAAATAATCACTCACTGACAGGCTTCTTTCCTGACAAGTCTTTCTCTTTAAGACTTCCCATATCTCGATTATCATTGAAAGCTGAAGCAGTTCTAAGGTTACACATTTTGTGAGGGTCACCTCAAGAGTTTTTACAAGTGTCTCATTCCACTTCAATTGAATGAATGGAACCCCTTCCTCTGATAGGAAAAGGGAAGGAAACAAACATTTATTAATGGCCTACTTTGTGCCGTACTCTATGTTAAGCACTTTAAAAATAGTATCTCATTTGATCCTAACAACTACCCTGTGTAGTAGATGCTATTATTTTGCCCATTTTACAACTGAGGAAACTGAGACAGACAGCTTAAAATGACTCTCCTAGAGTCACAAATCTACTATCTGAAGGCAGGTCTTCGACTCAGGTCTTATTAGCTCCAAGTAACTGAGTCCCAGAGAAGAGAAGTGAGTATCCCAAAGACATAAGAATTTGTGTCTTTACTCCCCATCTAATGTTTGTCCACTAAATCCGATTGCATCTCCTAGGGCAGGAGATATTTCCTCTTATTTGCTAAACTAATACAGCTCACAACGATTTCAGGAATATAAACACTGTTAATATATCTTCATTTTAGAAAAAAATAGGTATCATTTGAGCTTTGATGTAAAAGGGAGGTGTTCCCAGCACACACACACACACACACACACACACACACAAAGAGAGGGAGAGAAAGAGAGAGGGGGGGGGAGAATTTTCTAAATATTATTACCTGAAATATGAATTGAGCAAGATTTCCCCAAGGCACAAACAATTCTTGACAAGCAATGTAGAGGATCTTTAGAAAATGATCACTACAGTAACAAACAGTGAATGGAAGTTGAATTGCTACCTGTGTGATTTTAGTATAGTCACTAACCATCTCTGAGCCTCAGTTTCTTATCTGTAAAATTAAGGAATTGGTCTAGATCAGTGGTTCTCAGTGTGATTCAGGTACCCTTGGATATCCCGAAGATATTTTTAGTGAGTCTGTGAGGTTAAAACTATTTTCACAATAATATGAAGCTGGTTTCATTTCAAAAACAGTAAATATTGATAGATATAACTCATACAAACCTAAGCTTGTTGAGGGCTGCTCAATAATTTTTAAGAGTATAAAGGGGTCCTGAGGCCAAAACCTTTAAGAATTACAGGTCTGGATGACCTTCAAGGTGCTTTACAACTTTAAATCAATGATTCCATGGTCCTGACTCTACATATCATCCTGAGGCACAGCTGGAGGTGATGCAGCAGCCTATACATTAAAGATCGCCACTGAGCCAAAACTTTCTTTCCAAAACTCTCTAGATCTGCCCAGATGAAACCATGAGAATCAATTCAACTACATTCAATTAATATTTACTATGCTGAATATATCCTAAAGGGGCAGCTAGGTGGCACAATAGACAGAGTGCTGCACCTGAAGTCAGGAAGACTCATCTTCCTGTGTTCAAACCCGGCCTCAGACACTTATTAGCTGGGTGACCCTGGGCAAATCCCTTAACCCTGTTTGCCTCAGTTTCCTCATCTGTAAAATGAGCTAGAGAAAGAAATGGCAAATCACTCTAGTATCTTTGCCAAGAAAACCCCAAATGGAGTCACAAAGAATTGGACACAATAGAAAATGACTGAGCAACAATATATGCTAACATAGAACCTGTGATATATCTGACATTGGACTTCCTTTTTTGTGTTTGTTTTTTTTTTTTTGATGAGGCATTTGGGGTTAAGTGACTTGCCCAGGGTCACACAGCTAGTAAGTGTTAAGTGTCTGAGGCTGGATTTGAACTCAGGTCCTCCTGAATCCAAGGCCAGTGCTCTATCCACTGCGCCACCTAGCTGCCCAGACATTGGACTTCTTGAAGTAGATGCAAAGACAAAAATATACAGGCCTCTGTCCTCAGGAAACTTATATATCATCCATAATGAAGGATATGTCTGTATATCTAAATTTTGTATCCTTCTAGTAAAATTTAAGCTTTCTTGGGGTAGGGGATGTTTTTCATTGTCTTTTTATCCTCATTGTTGAAGTGCTATACCTTACAGGGAGTTAATACCTAATCAATACTTAGTGGATTTAATTTTATTTAATTCTTTTAGGAGATATGATACATATACCAATAACTGAATAGAAGGTAACTTGGAGAAGAACACATGAAACATTTGGGGCAGGGAAAATGAAGGAAGACTTCTCAGAGAAAATAGACTTGAGATGAATCAATATTGAAGAAGTGGCAGGTACCTAGTGTCTTGCAGTCATAGAAAAAGACTGAAAATGTATGGAAGTGGGAGATGTGATTGGGTGATGATAGCATTTGTATTTCTTCAATTGATTTGGAAAAATTCATTGAGTTTAACAACCAATTACCAAGAGTAATTGGGGCAGCTAGGTAGTGCAATACAGGTGGATAGAGTACTAGCCCTGGAGTCAGAAGGACCTAAGTTCAAATTTGACCTCAGCCACTTAACACTTACTAGCTGTGTGACCCTGTGCAAGTCATTTAAACCTGATTGCCTCAAACGTCCAGGGCTACCTCCAGTTCTCTTGATGTATATCTTGCCACTGAACCCAGATGGCTCTGGAGGAGAGTGTGAGACTGGTGACCTTCCACAGCCCTTACTTAAATCCAACTCACTGCAAGTCATGACACCACCTCCCGATGTCATGATCCTCTTCTAGAATGAAGGACAACAACAGCAAGAGTAATTAGTTAAAGAGGAAGCTACTAAATGATTCACTTCTTTCTCCTCTCCTACCTCTCTCCCTGACCAGCTGATTTGATTTTTTTTTTTTTAGTGAGGCAATTGGGGTTAAATGACTTGCCCAGAGTCACACAACTAGTAAGTGTTAAGTGTCTGTTTTCAGATTTGAACTCAGGTACTCCAGACTCCAGGGCCGGTGCTCTATCCACTGCGCCACCTAGCTGCCCCAAGCTGATCTGAGTATACCTTTGTCAAATTTGTTTGTGGCTTATGGGTAGGAATAAGCATGAACAAAGACCGAGTAGCAGGAATATACATGACATATTCAAGAAATAATGAAACTTGACTTACTAGAAATAGACATTCTTACCAATGGAGAATGAGAGACATTACCTGCAATTTTTAAAGCATTTTAAGGTTTTCAAAGACATTTAAATATCTCCCCTTTTTGGAAGTAAATTGGGGCCAGATTAGAAAGGCCAGAATGAAGAATTTTAATACTATGTTTCAGGAAGTGGGAAATAACTTTTTTCCTATCAGGGGAGCAAGATGATGAGAAGGATCAACATACTCATAGTATTCAGGATGTATTGAAGTGTGTCTGTCAGGGTAGGGGTAGGGGTGGACTGTCATCAGAGAAACTACCTAGGATTCTCCTAAAATGATTCAGGCAAAAGGTGAGTCAGGACTGGTAATAGGAATGGAGATGATGATGCATATGAGAATTCTGAATGAAAAATTAATATTATCTGATGATTGACTAAAGATAGAAGATGAAGAATGGCATGAGCCTAGTGGAACTATAAGGTTTTCAAGGCTCAGACACTGGGAAGATGATGGTTGAGATGATAGACCCATATAGGGTTAGAGATGCAAGGACCTTTGAGATCACCTATCACAAAACATTCATTCTATAGCTGAAAAAACTGAATTCCAGAATTTGTATTGTTTAAAACAATTTATTAAAGTGTTTTTCTCAGAGGTGTAGTGGATTACCTAGTGAATTTATGACAGGATCAAAACAAGAATCAATGAAGTGCATTGGATTTTTATTGAATAGAATAGAAAAGATAGGAACTGTTGGGGAGTAGGGTAGGGATGGGGGGTGGAGATCAATTGATCATTCAATCAACAAGCATTTATCTTGTGCCTCTTGTTGTTCATCCTTGGTTTTTTAAAGAGAACTAGTGACATCATGGGGTGATGTTTTGACTTGCCCATGAGGTAGATTTTAAGGAAGGCAGAAATGTACAAAGTCGTCAGCCTCACTCTCTCTTCTGGAGTCAAAGAAGCCAAGGGGCAAGACAAAAGTCAAGATGACTGTCAGTGGCTCAGGATGCAATGTATGGCCTTGGAGTCTTCGATGTCTTACCAAGCTCTAAGTGTTCCATAGTGCCTCTTTCAATTTCTTCTTATCTGTTCATTCTGCTGGGGGAAGTCTTCACATGCTTGTGGTAGACATCCCCTAACTCAGTGATGAAGCCTGTCTGTTACACTCAGCCTGGTTTAACCTGTCTTCCAAGATAGTTTTACTAGAGTGTGGCTGCTGTGCTTTCCACAGCTTCTTAGAGCTAGATGTGAGGGTTGAATGAAAGGTGGACACTAAATATGGATGCCAAGCACTGTGCTAAGCATGGGGGAATATAAAAAAAAATGAAAAAAATTGTCCTTATCTACAAAGAAATAACATTCTGTGCACAAAAATAGGCACAGAGAAGATATCTACATACCAGTAGGAGGAAGCCTTAGAGGGACAGGTACTAAGAGCTGGGAGGAATGAGAAAAGCCTCCTTCAGAAGATGGCACTTGAGCCATGTATTTTTCATCAAGATAGGGCAAACATCATGGACACTGGGACAAATTGAATCTAAAGGTTAATTAAATACATCCATGTACTAAGATTACATCCATAGGGGAATTCCATCCATTGATGGAAACTTCAACCTCCTCCATACTTTAGGAGATAGTTTCATGAATGGCTATGGTCAAATATCATGGTGGCCAACTATTCGTTGAGTCCCTCTGAACTTGCTAGACCTGGCCTCAGACAAAATGATAACCAGTCATTGGGCCTGACATTGACAGGATCTGTCAGAACCTGTGTTCTAGTAGCATAGAACCTAGCACCCTCCAAACTAGAACAAGGCAATAGAGTGGGATGTTGGTGAAGACTGAGGATTAATTAACATTCAGTCTAAATCTGCAGTGGCCTTTGGAAATCTGTCTTGTTTCCTGAATTTATTTACGTTTACATTTTCCAAATGCTGTGTCTTGATGAAGTTTACATCTAATTTGTAGTTTAAAGAAAGTATCTTCTAAAAGACATTTATTAGTAGTATGCATTGGAAAAAGAACAAAATCAGGGATAAAACAGTGACATTTCTTAGTCCTTAACAAGAAATACAAGCTTTGCACTTAAATTTAAAAAGTATACATATTACTGCACATAAAATAGTGTAAATATATTACATATAAAGTACATATAAATGGTAATGCTAGCATAATGTGTTGCAATGGTACAATTTGCCTTTAGCAAATCACATTCTAACATATTTATTTCCTATTTTATACTGTGCCTGGAAGGAACAACCCTCCCTGGGCACTTTATACTAAAAAGTAAAAAACAAATGGGGAAATCATTGAAAATGGTATTCCATTTCCTACCCTGCCTGTTGTGCTGTGGTGTTATGCACCTTCTTCCAGTCCGGAGGTAGCTACATTTCAGTGTTAGCTGAGGGATTACAGGTAAAGTTATTTCTACAGGCTGGTTGGATTGAATTCTACTCTCCTCAATCAAGCCAACTTCCCACTGATCTCAATGGGAGTTTTGCCTGAGAAAAGATGGCAGAATTAAGCCCTAGAATTTGTGAAGCCATTTGGATGTTTTTCAAAGGAGCTCTCATTCCTTTCTGTATCACAGTGAGTCTTCCTTGTACAAAGCTTTCATTGACTGCAGAAGGAGTACTGCATATGGAAAAGATATGGAAAGCGTGAAGCAGATTGAAGGTCTGGCCGATATCATTATGTGTGAAGGAGCAAATGTTAATGCATTTTTTTAAGAGCAAAGCCTAATGCATGTCTTGACTATTTGCTCCACTGAGAAATTGAATATTGAGAAATCAATCTTGTAGCTTTACATGAGATGAGGTTTATGGGATGGGACTGAGCCAAGCTGATATAGCCAGATTTATTTTGCATATAACCTTTTTAATCTCTACACATGTGAAATGCAACATTGAAAGACTTCAATATTCGATAAAGACTTTGCATTGCTTGGAGAAATAAGTCAATAAGCATGATATTCTTTCCAAGACAAGATTATCATATTTTGCCACTGAGACTCATGCCACCCACTCAGGGTTTTGGCACAACTTTTAAAAATAATTACAAAAATAACTAACAGCTGTAATAATACTGTATATTAACACAATACATAAAAATGCCATACCCTCTTTGTTATTCTTCCCTTGCAAGGAAACAAAAAGGATGGCTTTTAGGATGCTGTGAAGTAGTAAATGGGTTAGCTGAAGAAAATAAAACTATTTCATTTGAATAGGAAATCAGAGCAAGGGTCTGAGGTCATTAGGTAACCCTGGGTTTGGTAGCAGCAACTCTACACTCTCTAGGAGGAATCTCTCTCTCTCTCTCTCTCTCTCTCTCTCTCTCTCGATCTCGATCTCGATCTCGATCTCGATCTCGATCTCTAATCTAGATCTATAGAAATAATATACACATGTATGTATGTATGCATGCATGCATGCAGCATGCATGTGTGCATTTTACTAAGACCTGGTCAATGGTCAGGAAAGATAGATGGCCAGAGAAACAAGATTTATTTTGGATACATTTTTAATTTAGTGAGAGGTGAGAAAGGCCTATTGGCTTATTCTATTTTTAAGGTGTTATTTTCTTCAGTATTTTTTGTGTGCCTTCTTTACCATGCTATTGACTCTTTTCCCATGATTTTCTTGGATCACTCTCATTTATCAGTTTCAATATGGATTCTTTAAGTCCTTTCCCATTTAATATACATTCCCTGAGGATTAAAAAACTTTTTATGGTCTAAGTATCCCCAGTGTCTAGTACAGTGTGTGGCTCATAGTGATATTGTTCAATCATTCAGTTGTATCTGACTCTCTGTTACCCCATCTGGGATTTTTTTGGCAAAGATACTGGAATGGTTTGTCATTTCCTTCTCTAGCTCATTTTACAGATGAGGAAACTGAAGCAAATAGGGTTAAGTGATTTGCCCAGGGTCTCTCAGCTAGTAAGTGTCCTGGTGGGTACTTAATCAATGTTTGTTCAATTAATCTGAAGAAACTATTGAGAGAGGGAATCTATATTATTCAGGTTCTGAAGACCAAGAGATGTACCATTTATTGAGCATCTTAATCATTCAGAGTACACAGCTGCTCAGTTGCCAAGTACTATTAATTCTTTCTCCTTGTTATCTCTGATTTGCTCTTAAAAAAATTCCAATGTCAACATCCTTGTCAAGGCCCTTATTACCACCCACCAATGCTATTACAATAGTAAGCACTTAATAAATACTTCATCTTCCTATCTATTAACCAGTCTTCCCACCTCCAACCTTTTATCACCCTACCCCATTCCATCCATCCTTCACAGAGCTGCCAGATTTCAAGAATTTGAGAGGATTTAGTATTGGAAGGGACCTTAGAGATCATCTGTTGCTATCACCTCATTTTAGAGATGAGGAAACCATAGTCCATAGAGATGAAATGTTTTGTCCAAATTCATAAAGAAGGTAAGTGGGAGACAGGGATTCTGAACACTTTCTAATTTCAGATTCAGTGTTTTTCCCATTACACTACATTGCTTCACTTTGTGCAAAGACATGATCATCAGCAGAATAAATGCTGGCATTTATATAACACTTGAAAATCAGGCTCAGGGTACATTTTTCATTTTATTTTTCTTGCTTTTTTATGACATGCCTAATACGGAAAGATGTTTCTCGTGACTTCATATTTATGTTGTTGTTCAGTCATTTTCAGTTGTGTCCAACTCTTTGTGACCCCATTTGGGTTTTCTTGGCAGAGATGCTGTAATGATTTGCCATTTCCTTGTCTAGTTCATTTTACAGATGAAGAAACCGAGTCAAACGATGTTGAGTGACTTGCTCAGGCTCATACAACCAGTAAGTATTAGAAGTATTTCCCGGCACATAGTAACTGCTTAATAAATGCTTATTGATTGATATTCCACTAAACTCAAAATGTACCAAACAGAACTTATCATCTCTTACCTGAGCTATGATAACAGACTTCTAATTTATCTCCAGGCTTCCAGGCTCAATACTCTTCAATCTTTCCATTATCCAGCTGCCAAGCTTAATTTTCCTGAGGCAAAGTTCTCACCACATCACTCCCCTGGTCCAAACCCTTCACTCTCACCAGGATGAAATGCAAAATTCTTATTTTTAGTAACTCCAAAATTTAGATATAACCTATATTTTCATTCCTGCTTCATATCACTCCCCTTAAATTAATCTACATCCCAACATAGCTGGACTGATAGGCACTGCATTTTTTTCTTCCTACGTATTCACAAATGCAATGAACACTCCACCTTACTAAACTCCATGCTGGAGATACTGTCTGGCCTCATCTTGAAATTTCAGAATCTTTATATTTATTCTAGGTTCATCTCAGGTTATTGTCGTTATTGGTTGTTGATACTGTTTGTCCTATGTTCTTGAAGAGGACCATGATATCAGGGTGATGTCATGACTTGCAGTGAATTGGATTTAAGTGAGGGCTGTGCAAGGTCACCAACTTCACTCTCTTCTCCAGAGCCATCTGGGTACAGGGCAAGATTTACATAAGAATGACTGGAGATGGCCCCAGTTGTTTAAGGCAGTTGGGGTTAAGTGATTTGCTAAGGGTCACAAAGCTAGTAAGTGTCTAAAGTGAGATTTGAACTCACGTCCTCCTAACTCCAGAGCCAGTTCTTTACCCTCTGCACCACCTAGCTGCCCCCATCTCAGGTACCAACTCCTCTGTGAAACCTTCCCTGATCCCATTAGTTCCTGTCACATAGTAGATGCCAAATAAATGCTTCCCTACCTCCTTCTTGTTTTGCTCCTTGCTCCTGCTCTTACACTTTCCCTGATCCCCAAACCCACATGCCCTTCTAAAACTGTTCTTTCCAAGGTCACCTATGATGATTGCCTAATTGAAAATTTCAATTACCTTCATTTCAATGATCACATTTGATCAGGATACTCCTGCCTCCAGACAGGACTACAGCCAATTTCATTGTTCATACTAATTCATATTTGGGCACAATTTTGAATGAGAATCAAATTATTTTCCAATGGTTCTCATGATACCAACCTTGAGGAGGTCTTAATTATATTTCTCTTATTGAGAAAGCTTAGTGATGAATTAGAACCTTGAAGAAAGCCATTTGATACCTTGACTTTTATACCAATTCATGTTCTCCTCTTCCATCATTCTCATGCCTTACAATACCTGTCAGGATAAGCTGGCCCAAGAGAAGTGACTTTTACTATTTGTGGTTTCTCTGTTGTTTAATCAAATGGTGGGTGGAATCAAGGTTGACTGATCTGAGCAGTAGCCAAGCCAGGATTCTTGGAGAGTGGAAATGTCAGCTGACCTATTGGGAGCTATTCCAAATCCATCTGGAGCTTCCTCAAACACTCTTAATTACCATTTTGTATTTCAAATGTACCAGCCAAAGAGGTCTCTTAAAAAATAAAATAAAAAGAATAAATCTAGGTAAGCAGAAAAGCAAGTAAATCTAATAAAAATTCATTTCCCTCCAAATTTCACTTGGCTGGGGAGAGTTCCAGCAATGCTTTTCTAAGAATGGTGTTGCAAAGACTTGAGCTAACCCAGAACAGCTTGGTAATGAAGATTTTGCTTTGCCTTCTTGGTTTTGATTTGTTTTGCTTCATTTTTCTTTTGAAAGATGGGAGAAGTAGAATAACAGGAAAGGTGAGTCAAAAATTCAATGATTATGTCACCATCTTCTCTTCTGAGGCTGCAGGGAGAGACACTGATTTGTGGGAGACCTGGGTCTTATTTGACAGTCACATTGTACATCAAACTTTGCATCTGTGCTGTCATTCCCACTCACCAGCTGGCTGAGGTATGTCTGAATTCCCTTCAAGGACACAGATTTCTTTAACACAGAAAAGTTCAGTCCAAGACAGTGTGGAGTAAGTGAATAGAGCACTGTACTCACAGCTAGGAAGACATGGGTTCAAATTCTGACTCATATTTTAATAGCTGGTTGATGCTGGGCAAGACATTTATCTTTTCTAGTTCTCAGTTTTCTCATCTCTAAAATGAGAGGGGAAGGGAATCCATTATCCTAAAGGTCCCTTCCAGCTCCATGTCTATTATCCTAATCTCTATAGCATTTTGTAGAATTTAGTACTACAAGGGACATTAGAGATCATTTAGTCCAACTTTCTCAAATTACAGAGCAACTGATTGAGGTTCAGAAAGGGGAGATGACTTACCCAAGGTCATACTTAGGGAATAAATATCTTTTTGACTCCAAAAAAGTGGTCTTTTCCATTAGACCATGCTAACTTCTAAGTGTCATTGCCTTCCAGATTTCTTTGATCATGACCAATGGAATACCAATGGAATGTACTGTTCTCTAGTGATATCATGTATCTGTATTATGGAAGATTCTCTACAAAGAAATGAACCTTAGGAAAAATCTGGGGTGTACCAAAAAGTATTTGTTTAACTCTCAGAAAACATTACTTCTCATATACAATCACTCCAGTCTCTGCTCTAGGTATTAATTCATAGGATTATTGGTCTAGACTTGAAAAGGTCCTCAGAGGTCAACTAGTCCAAACTCACTTATTTCATAGGTGAACAGATTGAGGCCCTGAGAGATGAAATTCTTTTCTTTTCTTTTTTTTGGGGGGGGGGCAATGAGTTTTAAGTGACTTGCCCAGGGTCACACAGCTAGTCAGTGTCAAGTATCTGAGGTTGGATTTGGACTCAGGTCCTCCTGAATCCAGGGCCAGTGCTTTATTTACTGTGCCCCCTAGATAATATTATTTTCATAAGATAATGAGGTAAGATTTGAACCCAGCTCTTTAATATTTCAAATTTCTATCAATGTAATTATTTCAATTGTTGCCATTTTCACAGTATACATAAGAATTTGTGATGTTTTTTCCTGTGTTTAACCAGATTAACTAAAGACTCAAGTTTATTTTTAAATAAGTTACTGTGGTAGTAATAGAGCCACCAAAGTTCAAAACCATGTATAATTTCTAACACTGGTAACACTGTCTGTGAAACACCTATTACAGACTACTCATAAAGGCATGCATACCATTGCTTCCATGCTTTAGGGAAAGACTTATAGGAAATGAATTTATAATAATACCGAGATTTTTACATGAGTGATGATTTCTGTGAAGGGTATCAATACCCTTCTAATCACCCAGTTTGACAGTCTTAGAATATATTTGATTCTTCCTTCTTCCTCTCTCCCACCTGCACCCTCCCATACCCTAGCTTCCAAGTCTCATTGACGCTTCTTCTACCACATTTCTCTAACCCTATTTTTTGTCTCCTCACAAAACTACTAACCCAGTTCATGCCTGCATCCCTTCTCTCATACACTATTTTAATAGTCTCCTAACTGGCTTCCTTGCTTCCAGTTTCTCTCCTCTCCAATCCATCCTCTGTCCAGATGCCATATTAATAATCTCAAAAATATAGGTCTGACCATGTCATTCCCCTAATCAAATATTTTTAAGTCCTCCTCTTTCCCCTAGAATAAAATAATATGCCACACCTTGGCAAAGCCCTCTACCATCTGGCTTGCACCTCTTTTCCAGATTATTTCCCTCATTCCAACCAAAATAGACTATTAGTTCTTATAACTCAGCATGACATCTCCTCTCCCCAATGCTATAGCTCTATAGACATATGTGCTTTTCTCACTCTTCACTTTTAATTTATCAGTGCAGGTACCTCCAGGAGATCAATTCTGTGAGCCCCAGTTGCTGATACACTATCCAGTGTTCTATTACTTTACCTTTACTTATCCTTTTATACATCATATCCCCTCAGCAGAATATAAGATCCTTGAGGATAGGGATCGTTTTTCTTTTGTAATTGTGTCCTCAATGCTAAACAAAGTACCTTGCAGATAGCAGACTTTTTTATTTTATTTTTTGCAGTGCAATGAGGGTTAAGTGACTTGCCCAGGGTCAAACAGGTAGTAAGTGTCAAGTGTCTGAGGCTGGATTTGAACTCAGGTCCTCCTGAATCCAGGGCCGGTGCTTTATCCACTGTGCCACCTAGCTGCCCCTTGTTAAGGGCTAAAATTCTAGCTAGTCTGTCTAAAATATCTAATGAATGGTCGCCAATAAATTATAAGCTTTAGCAAGAGTTAGACTTTTAAGCATTTATTAAGGAGAATAAGAATTTGGTAAAGAGAGAGAGAAAGGCCTAGATTCCTATCTATTAAAGGGAGAGTGCATTTCTAGCTCCCTTCTCTGCCAGAGTCCTCAGGAAAGAGAACGAGACAGAATGCCAGGCTCCCCCCCTTCTTCCTCCCACTAGCCAACGTCACTTCCTGACGCCAAAGAAAAGACTTCTGGTCTTGCCCTCAAAGACCTTCACTTCAGAGGGAGCTTTTCTACAGTAAGTCTCCAGCAGGTGGCGTCATTCCAATCGTTACACCCTGAATCATAGAATATTAACAAACACATCCCAACTGATACATTAAAAAATGTCATCACATAAATCAGTCACCATGACCTGAAGAACAAAGATGAAACATAACTCTTTCTTCTTGAAAGAGAGGTGGGAAGTTGTTAGGGCAAAACGTATTTATTATCAGATTTCGTCAGCATATTGGTTTTTGTTTATGTGGTTTTAGCTGTTATAAAGGAAGGTTCAGTTTCATTAGGGTAAAGGAGGGAGGGATTTATTCTTTCCACAAGAAAAAAAAAATTATGATGTGCAAAGAAAAGACATCAATTAAACTTGGAAAAACCAATAGTCTTCACTGGAGGCTATAAACTTTTTCCAGTGAGGTTTCCATTTCTCAAGCATTTTTGAAACCCTTCAAACTATCTACACAAGTTTTATACAAGTCTCACCCCATACACTTCCACCAAAAGAGTTTCTTCACTTATAGTCATACATTATTTTGAAGGAAGGACATTATTACCCAGCTTGATTCACAATCATATTTCCCAGATTTGGCTTTACATGATTTTTTGGCTTTTCCCAACTATCAAATCCACCTTTGAGGTACAAAGCTTTATTCCCACTGATGCTATCCAAAAGAATATACAACAGCCTCTGAAGGTAATTTCAAAAGCAAAATCCCAAAACATATTTATAATGGTTGAAATACTTATACAGCCTCATTTGGATGTCAATGTTCTGGTATGTTTTTGTTGAAAAAGCTTCACATCACCACATAGACACTGTTCACATGCTGATAGGAATTAAGATCATGCCAGAGATTGCTGTGATGAGTTGGAACTTCTATATCCCAGATCTGGAGTACGACAAAACACAGACATCTTTGAGCTGACACCAGCCAATTGTTTCATGTGAATTTGGAAGGTGATCTGATAGAAATCTGGGTACTGGCAAATCAATTCAGTTTTTTTTTTAAATTAAGAAAAGCAGTTTCCATGGAAAAATGTCTGATCCCCTAGGTACACTGAGATGCAACAATGAGTAACAGTGAGATTCCTGCCACTCAGGCAAATTCTGATCCAATTTCTTTGGTCGACTTCACTTCAACTGTCATACCCACTGACTGCTGTTAGCACTGGGGCCAGGAAAATCTGGCCATCTTCTCTGGGTGGGTATATTTTCCTACATTAAAGAGTGTTATGACAAAATATAGGCATACTTTGAATGTTAATTAGACATTTATGAATGTAGGCAGAAATGTTGTGATTTATACTCATGTGGGAAGACTATTGCTTGGCTTTATTGATTTCTCATGTGATCACGCTAATTGCAATATGAATATAAAAAAGAAGCAGAAATTAAAAATGCAGGAATCACATCTGACATTCTAGTAACATAACATAAGTGGATTTTAAAGTTTTAAAGTTTTAGTAGAAAACAGAAAATGTTACTGAGGTAGAGATTTTGGAGACTTGAATAAAATATGTAATCCCCAAAGTATACAAGTCTTCTAAGATTATGGTATTAGTGATAAATAAATTTAGATGATGTGTTCAAACTTGTAGCATTTCATCCATTTAAATCACTATGGAATATGAGTACAATAAATAGACAGTGTAGAATGTTTCTGTTTTCCATGTATACTATATTACCAAATATCTGTGTACTCTGATGTTTAATAGTTATATTTCTATAGGGATACTGCAAAACCTCTCTGAACTTCAGGCCATTCTCTAATACTATCTACTGAGTTATAGAGGGGTTGTAGACTGTTTAAGGGGAGGGATTTCCCACACTAAAGAAGTTACATATATCAATATATTGTACATGTATATACATTGTATGATTCTCAAAAAAATACAAAAACTTGTGTTATCTCATTTCTATCAACTTTCTTTTGTTCTCACCTTCCTAGCCAGTACTAATTCAATAACTGACTACTTCAAATATGAATTCTATTCTAAAATTCCCTTTTTCCTAAGCATCCCCCATTTACACTCTGCTAACCTTCAGTATTTGGTAATTTCTACCATCTACTTCCCTCACTCCCAGTTATGAGGTGCTAAATGCAGATGAAGAAAATAATGATTTCTAAATCCACTAAAAGTTCATGCTATTTAACTTCAACCAGGACCTTACTGTTTCATGGAATTCCTTTTATTCATTGTTTATTGCCTTTCTATCCCATTCTCCATAGTGGCTTTTCTATCCCTTACCTTCACACTTCAAACCATACAATCTATACTCTTCCATTCCCTCATTATCATTATATAACTTTTCCTTCTTTTTAAGAGATAAAAATATATCCAAATAAACTATTTCCAGTCATTGAATTATTTATCCAAACCCCTCAGCATACTCTTTACCCATCTTCTCCTACCTTTAGTTTCTCAGTAAGAGTTAAAAGACCTTTGCCAGGGCTAATGCCTCCACCTCTATTTTAATTTCCATCTTCTGTTGTCTTTGTGACTGCTCCATCAGTCATTCACTCTTGTATGTATGCACCTTCAATCTTTCCTTCTTCATAGGCTCATTCTCTTCATCCTAAAATCCCCCCCCTCAATTTTCTGATATCTTAGAAACTAGACAGAATTTGACCCTGCTACATTCTCAGACCTCTTATACTATCTCTCTCTACCTCTTCAATGTCAACATTCTAAACAAAGAATCAGACTTTAACACTAACAACATATTCCTTATTAATCCTTTCTAATCTGCCTTCTCTCCCTACCTTTCTACTGAAACAGTTCCCCTAAAGCCAATAATGACCTCCTTATCACTAAATTAATGACTTCCCCCCACCCTCATCCTCCTTGACTTTTTGCAACCTTTGACATTGGCATTGCTCTTATCTTACTGGATATCCTCTCCCATTATTTGATTTCCATTCTTTTTTGCCATATAGACCTGTGATTTTAACCATGGAGAAAACTCCCTCAAGTGATGGAGATCAGTTTGTTCTTATTAATTTGTTTCAGTCATGTCTGTCTCTTAGTGACCCTATTTGGGGTTCTCTTGGCAAAGATTCTAGAATAGTTTTTCATTTCCTTTTCCAGTTCCTTTTTTTTTTGCAGGGCAATTGGGGTTAAGTGACTTGCCCAGGGTCACACAGCTAGTAAGTGTCAAGTGTCTGAGGCCGGATTTGAACTCAGGAACTCCCGAATACAGGGCCGGTGCTTTATCCACTGCGCCACCTAGCCGCCCTATCCAGTTCCTTTTACGGGGTCAAACAGCTAGTAAATGTCTGAGACCAGATTTGAACTCATGACCTTCTGACTCCAGGTCCAATGCTCTATCCACCATACCACCTAGCTTCCCCATAGATCAGTTATTTATATGAAAATTATAGACTTTGAGACTTGGTGTACTGGGAAGTCATAGTCGCATACCTAGAATGGGTCAGAGGGAGAATTTGAATCCATGTCTTCGTGACTCTAAGTTAGCCCACTGTCCTGACATCATCCTACCTCTCATATATGTCTGGTATACTTATGGATTAAAAAGACAAAAACCAAAAACAATATCATGGAATTGCCATTTGAATTAAGAAAAATCACACTATCCAGGTTCTCCTACCTTTTTAATCATGTTTTTTCTGTGTCCATCATTGGTTTAGCGCCTTAAGGGAAGTCTTCCCTAGGGTTTTGTCTTTGGTCCTCAACTCTCCTGTCTTTATATTCTCTCCCTTTGTGATCATATTCAACACTATGGCTTTAACAACTATCTCTAAGCAGATGGTTTCCAGTCCTAACCATCCTTCCGAATTCCAAACCAACATTTCTAAATGCTTACAAAACAATGCCACCTCGATGTCTTGCCAGCATCTCAAAATGTTATCTGGACACTAGCACTCAATCAACCAGTTTCCTGTATTTGAAATTTTGGTGTTATCTTTGAACTTTCCTTTTCTCTCTGATCTCACATCTAATCAATTGCCAAGCGCATGACTTCCATTCCAATGCTCTTATTAATTCCTGTCTCTCCATTCTCACTTGTTAGTACAATATATTACCAACTATCTGGGCTTTTAAAGTGATTTCATAGCATGTTTTCCCACCTACCCTCTTTTGTCCTTCCTAATTAATCAATCATACCAATGTTGGAATAACCATCCTTATATAGGGGTCATTTTATGTCATTTTTCTCTTCTCCATAAACTTAGGTTACTCTTTTGTTATCTGTCATATACAATTAAAACACTTTTTTTTTAGGGAAGAGTAAGCAAATGTGTGGCCCTCTTCCCTTTCCAGATTCATCTGGAATTGGTTGTTTTACCATATTCCATACATTCTGTGATCAAGACAAACTGGAATGCTCCATGTACTATCCCTCAGGTCTTTGTCTACAGTTTCTCATGCCTGTGAGTACCTGACTCCTCTTCTTCACCTGTTAAACTTTTACCCATCCTTTAAGACCCAACTAAATTTCCACCTTACTCCATTATATCTCCTCGGTGGCCTTTGAGATTCTGAACCACCTCTTTATTTCTTCATCTCCCTCGGTTTCCATGACACTTCCTTTTTAGAGTTCTCCTCCTACTTCTTTGAAAGTTTATTCTCTTTTCTTTTAGGCTCCAATCCACTGATTCAGGCTTCCTTGATTCTCTACCTCCTCTACGACTTGTTAGCTTATTTTTCTCCTAATTCTTCAACACAGACACACCCTAAAATTCTGCCCTTAGCCCACTGAGTACATTCTTTGTCAATCTGATTTGTTTTACTCCCATGGCTTAAAATATCACTGTATGATTCCCAAATCTCTATTTCTAACCACAAACTCTGACCAACCTCTCCTGACTTATATTTCCAACTACTAATTATATATCTCTATCTTTGTAAATTTACCCAGCTCTTCAAACTCAAGATATCCAAAACTAAAATAACCTTTCTCTTAAAACTTTCCACTAATTTCTCTATTTTTGTTAGTGGCGCCACCCTACTCCCAGTCATCATTTTACCCTCATTCCTCATCCAATCAGTTCCCTAGTCCTCTTGATTCTATCTCAGTAATAAATTTTTTATCCCTTCTCTTTTCTCTGATTGTAAGCATCCTGTACCAGGAACAGGAATTTAGCTATCTAATCATCACATTAGATTACAGTTTTCCTCCTTGATAATGTTATGATTATATCAAGTATCAGACATTATCTCAAGCCTTAAGCCATTATCTAATACATCACTTTTTGACAAGACTACCTTTTTAGTTGACCTTCCCAACTTCTGTCTATTCCTTCTCCTATTCATCCTTCACATTGTTGCCTGAGTAATCTTTCTAATACTATAATATGCTGATCATTACATGGTTCTTCCTCTACTGAGAAAACTTCAAGGGCTCCACATTGCCTACTGATTAATATTTAAACTCCCAATCCTGATGCTAAATGCCCTCTACAGTCTGGTTCCAATCTATCCATCCAGCCTCATGTAATACCATGCCCTGCTTTGTGCTCTACTTTCCAGTTAGATTGAGCTACACCTTTGCTTCAACCATCCCTAAAACTAGCATGGGCTCTTTGAAAATCTCTAATTCCTTCAAGGCCCAAATTATTTACTTGATGTGTTTTCTGATCTAATAATCTCAAGGTAAAATTGTCCCTCCTTAAATTTCCCTAGGACTCCAGGACTCTCTTTATCTTATTTATTTGCATCAAAATCATGTGTACATGAACATTTTCCCTCCCCTTAGAGTTTATGCTGCTTGAGAGCAAGATCCATGTCATATCTGTCTTCAATGATTAATATAATGACAGCATATAGTAGAAACTTAAAAATAAAACATTAGCTAAAATGCATTGAGTAATAACCATTCCCTATTTTTTTTTTTGGTGGAGCAATGAGGGTTAAGTGACTTGCCCAGGGTCAACACAGCTAGGAAATGTGTCTTAGGCCAAATTTGAACTCAGGTCCTCCTGACTCCAGGGCTGGTGCTCTATCCACTGTGTCACCTAGCTGCCCCATAACCATTTCCTTTTAAACACGTTTGCTTTCTTCAGCTCCATGCTCTTACACATCATTTTCATCAGAACAGTGTATCATAATTTCTTTCCCAATTAAACGTATCAGTTGCTAAAGGGTGTATACATTTCATTGAAATGACTTGTATAGATCTTGATTTCAGGTTGACAATTTGAATCTATAAGCCATAATGAACAGCCTGCCCTTACTTTATATGTCACTTATACATGTGCCCAGAAGCTACTAAGTGATAGGCACATTCAGTAAACAGATGAACAAACAAAAAATAGCAACAGAATGTGGGATTCTGGCAAATGGGGATTTTTCCATAAAATTGGCAGATGCAAAAAAGGCCTGGTACTGAAATTGAGATAGAGAGTTTGGAGCTTCTGAATTGGACTACTGAATTGGACTTCTTATTCTGTTCATTGGCTCTTTTCTTTTTTTCTTTTTTTTTTTTTTTGACATTTCCAGTCTCCTTGGAATTAATGCTAAATAAGTGTATGCCTTGAGCTCATTTTTAGTGCTTAAGGACTGATGAATAGATGTCTTAAGAGACTGTATTTATCAGAGATATAACTAGTATAGAACTGTCTGGGCTTTGTTCAAGGACACCACAGTGAGGAGGGCCACTATTGAGGGCTGGGGATACTCTCTGGGAAGAATTTTCCCCATAGATATCTTTTTGTTTTTGTTTTTGTTTTTGTTTTTGCAGGGCAATGGGGGTTAAGTGACTTGCCCAGGGCCACACAGCTAGTAAGTGTCAAGTGTCTGAGGCCAGATTTGAACTCAGGTACTCCTGAATCCAGGGCCAGTGCTTTATCCACTGTGCCACCTAGCCGCCCCTCCCATAGCTATCTTTAATAGTTGGATCTGGTTGCTGTAAGGTACAGGTACCATCTTTGGACCACCAAGTCCCATAGGTTCCTGTCACTGTGTGTAACCTTTTCTGAGGAGGTCTTTCCCCAGCAATGAAAGGTGGATTATATCCTCTCGCCAAGAGCTGGTATTCATAGTTTGAATGCCAAGTAAAAATATTTCTACTTACAGTTGGGTATAAGAGATGACTAAGTTTTTTGGGGGATAGAATGTTGAGTTTTTATTTAGGAAGACCTGAGTTCAAATACTGCATCAGACATTTAATAGCTAGGCAAATCACAAAACCTCTCTCAGACTCGGTTTCCTCATGTGTAATATGTAAATGATAAAATCATCTCTCTGGGTGGTTGTGAGGATAAAATGAGATTAGATGTGTAAAGTTACTCATAAATGTTAAAGCACATTTATAGGCATAAATTCTAGATACGATTTTTATTACTTAAAGGAATATTTATTGACAATAGCACAGGAAAGAAGTAAACATCCTGCCATCACAACAGATCACCTCCTCAAAAGCCAGGTGTTGGATGCACTGTGGGGACCGGAGAGAAAATGTTTTGCACTACTGGACCCTGTCACATATCTTTTCAGTGCAGAGTTGCCTTTCTCTAGGTCCAACTGCTCAACTCATTTCCTCAACATTGGACTCACTTTCATCATTTAAATTTTAAGCTCATTTATTATTTAATAAGTGCAACCTCTGTGGTATGATTAAGGTGCAACGGCATTAACTTGCTTTCAGGGAATGGGAAGGTAATTTCTGCTGCGTCAGGAGGGCACTTCATTTCTACTCACCACCTGGCTCATGGAGTTTTTATTTAAATTGAATGTTAATTTTCACTGTTATAAACATTCAATTATTAGTGCCAATGGCAAGAAATGGCATAGAAAATTAAAAAACTACAGTGTTCCTGTGCTTATATGCGAATGTGAGCATTTGTAATGTTATGCTTACTCATAAAACTTTAAACCAAATAGTGAAGTCACATTCAGAGAACCTGAGTTAAAAAAAAAAAAATCATCCAGTTTCCTTTCAAGTTTTCCAGCCAGCTCTTCCTTGCCGATTTCCTACATGGAACCATCACTTCCTACCTCGAGACAAAGAACTTCTGGGTTTTAGGTTCCTCATCTGTAAAATGAAGTACAGTTATCCCTCCCACATCAACTTACCCTGTCACAGTTTTGATGTATCACAGGCCAGCATAAGAAATGTAATTGGAATTTTGGAGGAATTTTGCTGAAGCCACAGATGACACATGAAGGACAATAGATGACACAGAGTCTAAGACCAAATACTTAATCCAAATTTTGCAATAAGGTACTGTAAATACCCCATAAAAGAAAAAGAAAAAAATTCAGACTTCTTTGGTACAAAGGGAAGACCAAAAATTTTTAATTGGATTTTTTATATTGTGCCACACCCCTAACCCCAGCAATGTAGAGTGGATAACTGCGGTTGAACTAAATGGACACTAAAATAATTTCAGGTTCTGAATCCTGTGAGCAAATGAGAAACTTAAAACTTTGCCATCTTCTCTGATTTTAAGTTTCCCTGAGTTGAGGAAATTAACTTTTTTTGTTTGTTTAAAGACCCTTCAGCTAGACTTTGTTCAGAGAGTATAGGAGCATAAATGTAAATATGAGCTAACAAATTGAGTTAATGAATGATATTGTCTCCATTGCTGCTTAATTATATTCATTCTTCAATAATTTAGTGGTTCTTTGATCTCATCAATTTGGCTACTCCTTGAAACAGTGCTGATCACAACCCAGCTATAATATCTCATCCTATGTAATTCTGACCCTCCTCTTCCCATAAATCCTGCATGAATGATACACTCCATTTGCTGGAGGTTTTCTTTGAGGGTCTTTCACATTGTATCTATATCAGTGCAATATTAGAGGTGTCCTTCTGTTGCCTCTTGCCCTTAATATATGATAGGATCACCTCCATTTTTGATCATACATGTACATCTTATCTTTTGTGCATAGGGGTGATGGTAAATGGTGTTTTTTTTAATTTTTTTTTTTTGCTGGGCAATGAGGGTTAAGTGACTTGCCCAGGGTCACACAGCTAGTGTCAAGTGTCTGAGACTGGATTTGAACTCAGGTCCTCCTAAATCCGAGGCCAGTGCTTTATCCACTGCACCACCTAGCTGTCCCGATGGTAAATGTTTTACCAACCAGCCCTCAGGAGGGAGGGAGGACATACTTACATATATGCATGAACATACATATATACATATATATGTACACCTACACATACACACATCACTCCTTTAGGTTTAATCTGAATTATTAACATTTTCACCATTACTTTAAGTTGTCTAGACAAGCAATAAAACAATAAACCAAGTATTGATTTGTAGCATTTGCTACTGATTTCTTTGATTTAAATTCTCACATTGAAAATTTAACAATTGGCCCTGGAGCTAGTCCACTCTGGCTACAGGACACTCCTGCTTTTTGCTCAAATCATTGTTTTTAATATGATCTGGGGAACGTTCACTATCCTTTGCCCTGTCACCCATGGTTTTGATTCTTTGAAGATCATAGCACTCCATGATTGCTAACTGTATAGCATTAGTGATGGAGATGGGCATGGGGATGGGGATGAAGATGGGGATGGAGATGAAGATGAGGATGGGAATGGTAACCAAACTTGTGGTTTCATTGACATGGGGAAATTCTAGGTAAGAAAATTTCCACTACCAATGCAGGTTGGTGCCTCTTCTGCAACTGATGGTCTCAGAGAGCTGCCCAGACCACTATGAGGTTTCTCAGTGTCCCAAGCCAGTATGTTTCAGGGGGCAGAAGTTGAATCTGTTTTCCTGGCTCCAAGGCAAGCTCTCTGTCTACTATATCATCTCACTTCTCTCCTGCTGCCATTATAAAGATTATTTTTGTGTCAGTGAGTAACCTGGGGTCAATGCAAGCATCGTGCTATTTCCTAAATGTAATTTAGCCCACTCTTTCTCTGATTCAATTGTGGAGCCAGTTCTCTACCTTTCTGCTGTGACTGCCCAAGTTATAGGCACTGATGGAATAATTGAATTGGCTGACTGCATGTCACATATTAAGCAGTAGGCAATGTCATTCCATTGCTTTTTCAAAACTTTGGGTTATAAGACCCATCTCTTATTAATAGAAACTTTAAAACATTGCAGAGATGACTATATTCATTGAAATTACTCTCTAAATATGTAGTCCTAAGTAGATGGCAGCAAATGCACAGGTCAGACACATATCCAAGATTTCAAGAGCTGATGGTTGTCAACTCCCTATTCAATAAATATCAATGACTTCCTGTTACTTCTGTGATCCCATATGAAATCCTAATTTTGGGTTTTTAAGTCCTTCATAACCTGGTCCCTTCCTACCTTTTCAACATTTTTATGCCTTACTCCTTTCCCTCAAGGTACTATGCAATCCTGTCCCTCATATAAGACGCTCCATCTCCTGACTTTAGGCATTTTTTTTTTGGTGGGACAATGAGGGTTAAATGACCTGCCCAGGGTCACACAGCTAGTAAGTGTCAAGTGTCTGAGGCTGGATTTCAACTCACATCCTCCTGAATCCAGGGCCAGTGATTTATCCACTGTGCCACCTAGCTGCCCTGAACTCTCGGCATTTTCACTGGCTGATCCCTAAGTCTGAAACTCTCTGCCTCCTTATTTCTGCCTTTTACCTACTTCATTTTGCTTTAAATCTCAGCTGAAGATGAACCATCTAGAAGAAGCCATTCTCAGTCTTCTTTAGCATCTTCTCTCTCAGATTTTCAAATGTATCTTGGATACATCTTATATGTATGTATTTGATTGAATATTGTCTTCCCCAATAGACTTTGAGATCCTTGAGAACAGGGATTATTTTGTTTGTTTATTTTGCTGCTCTTATATCCCTAGAGCTAGGAAAAGTGCCTGACACATAGTAGGAGCTTAAAATGCTTACTGACTGACTTCCTCACTGACGTGGTATGTACTTAACAAATGTCTGTTCACTTAACTTGACTGTAATTGGACATAGGAAGTGCCCAGTAATGCTAAGAGCATGGTTGAAGGGAGGGGACTCAAGGTATTCAGAAAGAAGGAATACATTCAATCAGATTGGCAAAATCATTGTAGAGAATATTACCAACAAAATAGAATAAAAGGGGGCAACTAGGTGGCGCAGTAGATAAAGCATCAATCCAGGATTCAGGAGGATCTGAGTTCAAATCTGGCCTCAAACACTTGACACTTACCAGCTGTGTGACCCTGGGCAAGTCACTTAATCCTCATTGCCCACCCCCCACCCCCATAAAACAGAATAAAAAGTGCACAGCAAAGAACAAAAGAAAATCTAGAAGGAAGCACAGAAAAGTGGAGTTGCTTTGGAAACAATATATAGGATTCATTACATGAGTTCTCATGAAATGGAAATTTATTATTTTATATTGAATCCTCTCTTATGTTCTGATGTGTAAATGGACATTTTTCTTTTCTCATTATGTACTTAAGTTTGTTTAGAATTTTATTTTCCAAAATATATGTAAAAACAAATTTTGACATCAATTTTTGGGGGGCGGGGCAATGAGGGTTAAATGATTTGCCCAGGGTCACATAGCTAGTAAGTGTCAAGTGTCTGAGGCCACATTTGAACTCAGGTACTCCTGAATCCAGGGCTGGTGCCTTATAAACTGTGCCACCTAGCTGCCCTGACATCAATTTTTTAAAACTTTGTGTTCCAACTTCTCTTCCTCCCTCCCTTCCCACCTCCTACCCCCAAGAACTCAAGCAATTCAATATAAGTTACACATGAGTAGTCATGGAAAACATTCCCACATTAGCTAGGTTGTGAGAGAAAACAGAAAAATACAGAACAGTTCATGAATTTGCATGTCATCCTTGCGCAGGGGCCATGCTAATCTTCTCTGTATCGTTCCAATTTTAGTATATGTGCTGCCAAAGCGAGCTGTGTATTTAAGTTTAAAATTAATAAAAGATTTTAAAAAATAAAAATAAAAAAGAGAGAATACTTGAAATAGAAGAGAGAAAGAAAGGTAATGTGAATGAAGTCTTCCTGATGTGTATCTTGTCACTGGACCCAGATGGCTCTGAAGGAGAAAGTGAGGTTGGTGACCTTGCACATCCCTCTGTCACTTAAATCCAATTCATTGCAACTCACTACATCAACCCCATGTCATGGTCCTTTTAAGTATGAAGAACAAACAACAAGAGGATTAGAGATGTGAATGCACAATGCAAGAAGTTGGGTGGTGCTCTTTTTCTATGTCCCTCTCCCTTAGGCACTGATAAAAGTATCAAGAACCTTGATAAATGCCTGGTCAGATGTTTTATTGTATATATTTTTGAATAGTATATTTCTGAGCTTCCTGTCCTTTCCATAATGGAAGAGAGTAAGTGTCTAGGCAGGACTTAGAGGTCAAGGTTTCCGTGAGATTAGTTTAACTAGGAAGTGATTCTACAACATTGTAGGTACAAAGCCAAATCTTAGGATATTAGAACTTCAAATCTGGAAGGGATCTCCAGAGGTCTTAGGGTCAAATCAACTAAGGCCCGCAGGGGAAAAGTGACTCAACAAAGTCACACAGCAAGTTAGACTGACCAGAGTTCTATCTCAGATGATTAATAATAATAATCCATCATATTTGTATCACATTTTACAGTTTACAAATTGTTTTCATATCCGTTATTTCATTTGACCCTCATAGCCTTGCCAGGCAGCTCAGCAATTATCATAGGTTAAGTGATTTGCTCAAGGTCATACAAAGAATTAGAAGCCCAAACACTTGATTTTCAGCCATCTTCTTCCAGGGTTATTATGGGGGAAATGCTTTGCAAATCTTAAAGTGTTATATAATTGTGAGTTATTATTATTATTATTATTATTATTATTATTATTTTAAGTCTGGCACTCAGCCTACCACACCATTATGCTGGGAGCTAATTACACATTATTATTTATTACTATCGTGGATCTTAGTTCTTCCCTTTCTCTTTCCTTTTGGCTCCTATACTGCTTATAAATACAGCAGAAAGTAAAGAAGAGAAATAAAAGGAGAGGAAACCAATTCTCAATTCAATTGAGCAAGCAAAAAGAAGATCCCAGTTTGTTTGCATGCTGTGAAATATTTTGGTTGGAAAAAGGGAGAAACCATTGCCTAAAAGTCATCGAGGTGGTACAGTGGATGAAATAGTGGGGTGGGAGTCAGGAAAACTTCAGTTCAAATCCAGCCTCAGAAACATGCTAGCTGTATGATCTTGGACACTTAACTTGTCTTCCTCAGTTTTCTCAACTGTAAAATATGGCTAGTGACAACACTTCCGGCTCAGGGTTGTTATGAGGAACAGATGAGATGATATTTTTAAAGCACTTAAAAATGCATTTGATCTCTTTTGTCTTCCCCACTAAAATGAAATGAGGGGATTTTGCATGGGGTTTCAGTTAGCCATTGTCCTATTTCTCTTGTAACTACAGAAATTCAGTAATTGACTGAAATCAACAATCATAGAAACTTAGACTTTTAGCACTAGAAGATTACTGAGTATCAGAACCAGGGCTAGAACCCATACATTCTAATGGTTTCTCCACCTCTTTAATACCACTCAGTTTTGTTTTCTTGCCCAACTTATCTAAAAGGGAATAATAAATATTTTTAAAAGATGAAATAAGGAACACATGTTTAAAAGTGGAGGCTATGCCATTCAACATTTTGAATTTATTCACATTCTTAAATAATATTCAAACGCAAACACATGTAGCCTTCTAAATGTTATCCATTCATTATAAGTCCAATATTCTATCTACTCTATGCTCTGAACCAGCAGTTTTCAAACATTTCGTTCCCAGGTCTCCTTTATACTCTTGTGGGTCATTTCTCTACCATATTAAAAATTCAAAGTGATGTCATTTAAAATATTCACTTATTCATTTATTTAAAAAATAATAAACCTATTTCATATTAATATAATATATTTAATGAAAAAATAAATATATTTATCTGCTCTAAATCACTATTGGTCAGAGAAATGAAAATTAAAACAACTCTGAGGTATCATGCCATACCTATCAGAGTGGCAATTATAACAAAAAAGATAATATTGGATGTTGGAGGGGATGTGGGAAAACTGGGATGCTAATCCACTGTTGACGGAGTTGTGAACTGATCCAACCATTTTGGAGAGCAATTTGGAACTGTGCCCAAAGGGCTATAAAACTGTGCATACCCTTTGATCCAGCAGTACCACTGATAGGTTTATATCACAAAGACATCCTAAAAAAAGAGAAAAGGACCAATTTGTACAAAATTATTTACAGCAGTTGTTACTGTAGTGGCTAAGAATTGGAAATCAAAGGAATGCCTATTATTTGGGGACAAGGTATGGCATATGATTGTGATGAAATATTATTGTGTTATAAGAAATGATAAGCAGGATGATTTCAGAAAGTCCTGGAAAGACTTATATGAACTGATGTAAAATGAAGTGAGTAGAGCCAGGAGAACATTGTACACAGTGACAGCAATAGTGTTTGATGAAGAATTGTGGAAGACTTAACTATTCTCAGCAATACAGTAATCCAAGACAATCCCAAAGGACTAATGATGAAGCATACTATCCACCTCCAAAGAAATAACTGATATTAATTGAACACAGACTGAAGCATGCTATTTTTTACTTTCTTTGATTTTTTTTCTTTTATTCAACTTTTATTATACAAAATGACTAATATGGTAATGTTTTACATAATCATACATGTATAACCTATATCTGATTGTTTACCACCTTAGAGAGACTGAAGGGGAGGGAGAAAAGGAGGGATAGAATTTGGAACTCAAAACTTTAAATAAAAATGTTCATTATTTTTAAAAGAAAAATAAATATATTTTACCAAAAAAAATGTGAGGAGAGTGACATTGTTTTACCCATTTTGCAATTTTTTTTTGTCAATATGAGCCAGCTAAATGGCACAGTAGATAAGGTACTGAGCCTGCAGTTAAGAAGACCTGAGTTCAAATATAGCCTCAGACCATTACTATCTGCAAAACCTTGGGTGATTCACTTAACCTTTTGCTCTCAGTTTCCTTAACTGTAAAATGGGGATAATTATATTACTTAACTCTCATGATTGTTGTGAGGATCAAATGAGATAATATTGGTAAAGTGCTAGTCACAGAACCTGGCATACAGTAGGCACAATATAAAAGGTAGCTACTATTGCTCTTATTGAGGTCTGGCTTAATTAGACTCTCATATCTGCTTCTTTATTCAATCTGTTATGATATATTATTCTGTTTGAAGTAAATGAAGATAATCCATTCCCATACAGATACATAGTTGGACAAAGGAGGAGTGTTTAATAGGCAAATGATATCTTAGTATTGTTATAATAATAGTTTTGACCTCAAGGACACTCAGGAAGGGTCTTGAACCCTGCTTCCCCCAAGGTTCTACAACTCATAATTTAAGAACTGTTGTCCTCAATTTTAAATTACTCTTTACTGGGGTGGTCAAAGTTGTGTGTAAGTGACCCATTCTTCTCTTGTCAGTTGTTTATTGCCTCTGAAAGAATATCACTAACCTTGCTCCAAGAAATGTTCAATATTTTAAGCAAATTGGGAAAACACAATTATTCCAGCAAGCTACTACACCAGCTTACACAGGACAAAAGTATCCAGAATGTGATGTTTTAATTCCATACTTAGCAATGTCATATACAGAGGGATGCATATAATGCTTATTCTAAAAACCTAAGCTATTGGTGGTCTCAGACAATAGAGTGTGCATTTATCTGATCAGCAGTGACTCAATGGGAAGACCTTTATACTTTCAATCTCTCTCTTTCATACTCTCAAGATTCTGGTTTGGGACCATACATTCAAAAGTTTACCCATGGAATTGGATTGTCCTCACCCTTTTAAACATTTAATGGAGATAATAACCCCAAAGTGTGGCTTCTTTCCCAATTTATCCAAAGAACTTTTGTCTTCAAAAATTAAGATGAAAGGACATCTCTGGCAAGATTTCAGGTATAGTATTTTCAGCTTCCTGTCAAGTCAATTATTACAGTAATTTACTGTGTTAATGGTACCATTTTGTTCTTTCTGATCTCTGCCTAAATGCAAAGGCAGCAGCTAAAAAGGGTTGCAGAAACATTGCTTCAACTATAGGGGGAAAAAAGGTTGTGATTATAAATAATTCAATTTGTAGAATAAATAATGCACTTGCAGAATGCAAAGCAGTATTGCCAGAATAGCTTCTATGAAGTCTTTTTTTTTGTACCACCCTAATGGCATTACCATTTCACATGTGAATATGAAGAGGAGAGACTGGAGCATCTATTATTTTATTAAATATTACATGCATACTCTAGTAATGTGAACTGGTGCTACTAAAAACTAGATGGAAATCTAACCTTGCCACTCAATTCTATGGATAACAGCATAATTAGAAAAGCCAGCAAAGTGTGTATATAAAAAATTAAAACTATTCCAACTAAAAATGATTTCAACCTTGAACTACATAATTTAAATTTCCCTAAGAATTATCATCCATCCTCTCTTGGCTCCTTCTCCCTTATCTTCTGACTTTGTTCTTCATTCTAATCATAGAAATCACACATTTCAATTTCAAAAAGATGCAAAGACACAATATAAACTTTGATCAAAAGCTGTTTCTTCTTGCAGGACTCCAAAAAAAAAAAAAAAAGTTCTCAGGCTCACAAAGTCTCTTTGCCAGTCCTGATTAGAAGCCCAGTGGCTGACACAGTAATTGCTCTGTAATCATACCACAGTAGCCGACCTGGTTTATGCATACAATCTATATTCTAATAGCAGTCAACAGGTCACCAGTTAATAAAAATACCATTAACATCCCCCTGTGACTAAGAAATGGAGATATTCATCTCACTAGGCCAGTGGCGGGCCAATATAATTTCCTTGGCTGTTAGTGTAATTAACTGTGCTGGTATGTGGATTTCCCTAGAGGACTGGGAAAACATAGGGTGACCTTGAATCAAGCATCTGATGGTGATATGCTGGTGGCCACAGTTTCTTAGAGGTTTGGGTCAGCCAGGAACATCGTTTCCCCTCTGCTCAAAGGACTTTTATTGCTCCTATATCGAGTTTTTATGTAACCAGGCATAAATGGAGGTAAACAGGGCTAGCCCAGCCTAAGACAAAAATGGGAACTTTATAGAGCTTGTCTTAAGTTTCCAAGAGATTCTACTCTAGAAATTCTTTACCTTGGTGCCAAAATAACTGTGAGTGGAAAGGCAGTGTTGTCATTGCAGAAAAGAGCCCAGCAGTGGGGGCTCTCACTCTGTTGGGGAGCATGGTAGCAATGGGACCCTGGGGGTCAGTATGGTGTAGGCAAAGGGAGGATCATCTCAGGAGGAGAGAAGATACCTTTCATGTCTGTGTCCTAGAGAAAAGCCCTGGCTACACTGATTTGTAGTTCTTGTCTCCACTCACCCTTTCATTTATTCCTTCCTTTCTTTCATGTATCTGGAAGGGGGGGAGGAAAGGGGAGCACTGACAACATGAGAGACAAGGGAATACAGAGCAAGGGGAGTCAAATTGGATAAACATCACCCATATTTTCTGTTAAATATACCAATAATTAATAGAGGTAAGGGTTTGTTAATGAGAGAAATGGAAGAGAGGGAAAGGGGGTGGAAAAGGGAGGTAGAGAGGGAGAAGGAGATAAGAGAAAGAAGGAAAGGGAAAGGAGGTGGGTAGGGAGGGAGAGAAAACTAGTCCTTAATATTCAATTTTGTTTCCTTGTCTTAATTCTAACTCCAATGCTACATTAAAAATAAAAAAATTTTTAAATGAGTAAATGAAAAGGTAAGAAATATTATTTTTACTCTTTGATTAAAAATAAAGAATATAGAGAAGCCTGGAAAGACTAACATGAACTGATCCTGAGAGAAATAAGCAGAAACAGGAAAACAATATGTATGGTCATTATAACAAAGTAAAGAGAAAGAAAGATGAAACAAATCAAAATGAAATACTACATGATTATAATGGCTAAGATTGTCCCTGGAGAAGAATTGAGAAAATGTTACTCTTGCCCTTTGCAGATGTGAAGGATAAGCATGTAAACTACTATTCTATTTTTCTTCATTTTATATTTTGTTTCTATTATGAGACTTTTATTTTCTCTCCTACCTCTCACCTCTGTTTAAAAAACAAAAACAAAAACAAACAAAAAAACCTTTTGTAACAAATATGCGTGCTTAAGCAAACCAAAATCCTAATTGTCCATGTATGAAAATGAATCTCATTCTACATCTTGACTATATAGGCAGCATAGTAGATAGTGTGCTGGGCCAAGAGTCAGGAAGACTCATTTTTATGAGTTCAAATCTGGTTTCAGACACTTACTATCTATGTGACGCTGGGGAAGTCACTTAACTGTTTGTCTCAGTGTCCTTATCTAGAAAATGAGCTGGAGAAGGAAATGGGAAACCACTCCAGTATCTGCCAAGAAAATCCCAAATGGAGTCCAGGAAGAGTTGGACATGACTCAACCACCACCAACAAAACAACAACAGGATTGGGGAGGGGGTGGGTGGGAGAAAAGGAGAGCATCATGCTTCATTGTTCCTTGGAATTAATGTTTGTTCATTGTGTTGGTTGGAGTTCTTAAGTTTTGGACTATTGCATATGTTCAGATTCATTTTATGTATTTTTTTTCCAAATTGCTTTTCTCTTAAAAAAACAACTTTGTTATAAAGGATGGTTGACTGAGCAGGAGAGCAGCAAGGGATATATTCAGAAATGAAGGTGATATGAAAACAAAAGATTTTTTTTTTATAAAAGAAAAACTCAGTGTCTTATTCACTCATCTATAAAGCCCTAGAAACCCATCTGAAATCAGTATCTTTGATGCAGCGCTCATAGTCCTCCCATTATGTAGCTTGGGGATGGTCTGTATACTCAGGTTTCTTTTTCTTCAACAATACCAAGAAAAGAGAGGGGGAAACATCCTGATAAGAAAACAGCTGCTTAATTGTTCAAATGGAAAGATAGGACCAAGAGAGGCTTTGCTGGGCGGGTCTATTCTAGCATATGGACATTTTATAGTCAATGTGTTGTCACTGGCTGATTCTCAGAATCACTTCTGAAGCATCAGGGTGCTGGGAGCCAGAAAATCTCCTACGGAGAAGGACTACATCTATTCCCTTTGACCCATGCTGTTTAATTCCTGAAGCTTGCTATTTTGGTGATGTCACAGTACTGGGAGAATGACTGGAAGTCTGAAATAGGTTTTAAAAAAGGGGAGTTTTTTGGTTTTATTTAGAAATGTTCCCATTGTATATGGTTCTGTGATTTCATGGATCACATAACAGACTAAAGGAAAAATAAAACTAATGGTTAAAGAAGCATGGAACATCTATGGCATGGGCCTTTTCTCAAGAATGCCATACAATCACCTTCAGAAGACAGTTTGTGTTTGACTCTAGATAGACACTTGTTCACATAAGAAAGTCAGTGCAATGGGACCACTTCATAGCTGGAACAGGGGATTACTTTGTTATTTAGGAATGAGTTGGTTATGCTTGGCAAATATTAGAATCATCTCTCTAGAGCTGGGGGGCAGGGGGGCGTTCCACAGGATATCTAGTCTATCCCATTTCACAGGTGAGAAAACTGACCAAAAAAATATTATTTGACTTTCCTAAGGTTACTCATTAAAATATCAAGAGAGAGATTTTAACCCAATACCACTGTCTCCAGAGGCAATGCCCTTTGTACTCTTCTACACTGGCTCTATTAGAAAGCAGTTTGTTCACAATGCATTGCCTTAAGTCATTATTTTCTTCCCTTATGCCTTAAGAGCAAAGTCACTGAATTATAGGTGGTAGAGGTAGAGAAGACCTTAAAAGATCATCTTGTCTGGCACTATGACTTCAGATATATTATTTTTCTTAAAAATGAAGAAAGGAGAAAACAACCCACACACAACTACTAAGTCAGATATCAAAAAGAGAAGGAAATATGACGTAGGAAAAAGAACAGGAGTTGAGGGGTCCAGTGATTCACAGAAGATGTCACTTGGAAGGAGTCAGTAAAAAATGCTCAGGTGACTGAAAATGGACAAAATGATAACTCAATTTTCAAAAGGGAGAAGAAAATCTTTGAAATATAGTGAAGCAGACTTTGATTCCTGGCAATACTCTAAAATCAATTAATAAAGAGCATTTTTCTCTTTTACTAGACCTATGATTTCAAGTTAGCCATAGTCATACAATCAATAAAAGTCAGAACCAGGACTCAGATCTAAGTCTTCCTAACTCCACTGGGAAGTCCCTAGCCATTGCACTCTGCTACCTCTCAGCTCTTGAAAGGGAAATAATGATCAATGTGAATTGGATTGAATTTAGAGATAACTTATAAACATGGATTCTAGAAAAAAGATGGGGATGAAGATGGAATATCAAATCAAATTAATTCATGCTTCCCTCCTCCTTGGGCAGTATCTCTTTAAGTATAGCATATGCCATAATTCCTCTTTCACCCTTCATTGTCTTAGCACAGTTATATCAAAAGTGAATGGGGAGGGGCAGCTAGGTGGTGAAGTGGATAAAGCACTGGCCCTGGATTCAAGAGGACCTGAGTTCAAATCTAGCCTCAGACACTTGACACATACTAGCTGTGTGACCTTGGGCAAGCCACTTAACCCTCATTGCCTAGGCCCTCCCGCCCCAATTTTTAAAAAAAGTGAATGGGGATCTTTGAAAGACTTAGGAACTCTAATCAACACAATGACAAACCATAATTCCAGAGGATTGAGAATGAAGTTTGTTACCTCCTGAAAGAGAGTTCAGATTGAGAAGGGTGTGTGTGTGTGGTGGGTGACAAGTACATCTCCAATGCAGCAACTTATTTTGCTTTACTATATATGTTTGTAACAAGAGGTTCTTTTTTCTTTCTTAATGGAGGGAAAAGATGGGACAGAGGGATAGAAGATGGATCTGAAGATAAAATGAAATTTAATTTTTATAAAGTGAATGATGTTGATGATTTCAATAAAGGAATCTATAAAAGGAAACAGGAATTAGGGAAAAGCAGAGGGATCTTATCTTGTTCAATTGTGTCTGACTCTTTGTGACCCCATTTGGGGTTTTCTTGGCAAAGATACCAGAGTGGTTTGCCATTTCCTTCTTCACCTCATTTTACAGATGAAGAAATTGAGGCAAACAGGGTCAAGTGACTTGCCCAGGGTCACATAGCCAGTGAGTGTCTGAGGCCAGATTTGAACTTAGGAAGATGAGTTTTCCTGACTCCAGGGCCGGTGCTCCATGTACTCTGGCGCCACCTAGGCTCTTTTCACAATAATATTTATTGGGAGAAGCAATCAGGTATCTCAGGAAGACTATCTTAAATAAACCAATCAATTAAAAAAAAAGATCTTAAAATGAAAAGGCTAAAAAGGGATATATACTAAAAAGGGACATTTACACACATGTGTTATATATATACATGCATGGATTTATCTATAGACCCATAAACTATCAGAGCTAAAAGGGATTTTACAACTCATCTCATCCTATCCTTTCATTTCACAGGTTAAAATAGATAAGGCCTGGAAAAGTTAGGTGATGTATGCAAGGTCACACAGTCTTAAGAAGTAATATAGTCTGCTATACCATCTCACAGAAGGATGACAATTTTTCTGATATTACATATCTCAATGGAAATAATTTTTCTTGGGGAATTATTCCACTCTTAACAAACTTTACAATCAGAAAATTATTTTAATACCTAACCTAAGTCTCAAATGCTATAGCTGGTGCTCGTTGCTTCTAATTCTGTTCGGAGCTGAGATTAAAAAGGAAATCTCAGGTCCTTCCAGTATGTTCTTTCAACTCATATTAAGAAATGGAAAATTTTATGTGGAATATTTATAACTGCATTATCCACTGACTACACACTGTATATATTTATATGCCAAATAGCTAACTAGATTAAAGAAATGCAGTATGCACAGTTGATAAATAACCCACCTAGAACCCACTTTCAAAGTCTACTGGTTGCCAGCTTTATTATAAATTAAGAAACATAGGGAAACGTGCAAATGTATCTGCAGAATAGAATTATTCCTTAGCACAAAAGTGATGAGAAAGAGGAAAGGAAAAAGAAAAAAAAATAAATAAATGAAACAAAATATAGAAAACATAACAAAAGGAAGATATAAAAAAGGATGAAATTAATCAAATTCATTTGGAAGAAGAATAAAGAGGGGTGGTGAAAAACAAATCAAGAAGGACAGAAAGAAGAACGTTTAATCATTTTGATGTCCCCAGAATTATTCAGAAAAAGCAACATTATTTAAAGATCTAGGCTGACTAAGCCAATCATAAAAAATGATGAGTAGGGAAGGTGGACTCTATATCCAAACTGATCAATATGCAACTGTCTTTTCTCTCAATGTAGATGTCCTCTCTGACCTTTTACTTTAAACTATGACTTTAAGTTTTCCTATTAATTATTACATTTAAGAATTTTTTTTGCTAGCATATGATTGTGTGTCAGGTTTGGGTTCACTCTCTGCCACCTGGCTAAAGATGGAGATAGCATGTTTACCCACCTTTCATATGACAAAAAACTAGGAGGGCTAATTTGAGGACAGAAGTCAGGATTCAAGATGACCTGAATCGCTAGAATTTTGAGCTGAATCAAATAGCAGATGGAGTAGTTATGAACATAAGGTCTTATGAACAGGAGCATGACATGGGCTGGCCTCGGGCTCAGGAAGAACTGGGTTAAGTTGTGTGATCTAGGCCTAGTTACTTAAACTAAGAGTACCAGCAAGCAAATCTTCAGGACTTTTAGAGTTGAGTTGCTGGTATGTGTTAGTGGAAGGAATCTCTGTACCAAGACTTTTCCATACCGCTCAAATCATTGTTCTAAATTATGTTGATGGTGGTGGTGATGATGTCATAGAAGAGATTTCTGAAAAAAAATCAACTTCACAAATTCAAATGGGAAGCTCATGGCTAGATCACAATTTATTTTTGAAGGAAAAAAAAAAAGATTTAGGAGAGCCAGTGTTCTGCAAGCTCAGTCAACAGTGTGATAAGGAGAGGCAAGTTTGTCCTCTACTACAGGATGTCCTAAAAGTCTTAGAGTACTTTTACTGTAATCAGTGAAGTTTGGCTTTAGTAGCTTAAGATTTAGTAGCTTAAAGTTGCACTAAAACTATTGGGACCCCCAAAATATTTGTGTTCGTAGTAGAAAGTGCACTAGACTGGCAGGAGGGAAAAGCAGCAATTGAAGCCTAATTGTGATACATACTAGATTTGTGACTGTGAGCAAGTCACTTAACCTCGTACCTTCAGTTACCTGATCCATAAGATGGGAATATTGGAATTTGTAATATCTAACTCAGCATTATTATGAGAATAAGGCAGTCAATCACTAAACATTTATTAAGGCCTAGTATATGACAGGCATTGTAAACTCCTTTACAAAGTTTAAAGGGCCATGCAAATGTATATCATCATCATCATTATTCAGCCAAGACTAATATTGCCTTAGGCTGCATTGAGAAGTATTGTATCCAGGAGTAAGGAGGTCAGAGTCCCTCTGTACTTTGTCCTGGTTATATCATACCTAGAATGCTGTCTCAGGGCAGTTGGTGGCACAGTGGATAGAGCACTGGCCCTGGACTCAGGAGGACCTGAGTTCAAATCCAGCCTCAGACAATGATGCTGAGCAAGTCACAACCCTTATTGCCTCAAACAACAAACAAACAACAAAACCAAAACAAAATAAAATACAACACAACAAAACAAAACAAAACATTGGGGTCCAGCTCCAGTCGTCCTGATACATATTTTGCTACTGGACCCAAATGGCTCTGGAGGAGACAGTGAAGCTAGGCTGGCAAGGCTGGTGACTGCACAGCTCTCCCTCACTTAAATCCAATTCACTGAAAGTCATGACAACAACTCCCAATGCCATGGTTCTCTTCTGAGAACAACAGACAAGCAACAACAAGTGTACTTTAAAGATATACATTAATATGTGACAGAATCTTCAGGGAAAGACAAGCAGAGAGTAAAGAGCAATACGCAGGGGTGTGCTGAAACCAAATAGAACCAGCTTTTCTGTAACAGCCTTTACACCTTGGAAATCAGCAAATGTTATAAATAAGGGCTTGATTTATTGTTTTGTCAATTGTCTAGACTTAAGAAAGTGATGGGAAAAATGGTAATGATACAAACTTAAAAGTGAGACTTTAGTACATTTTCAACTATAGAGCCAGTTGTTACCTACATCTACTTGAACACTCCTGTTCATAAGGTTATCCCATTTGAGGTTAAATCAAGACAAAACAAGACAAAAAGAAACTTGAGTCTATTTAGCCTAGAGACAAAAAGACTTAGAATAGACACCATTGCTGTCTTTAAACATTGGGACAAAAAGGAAAGTGCAGAAATAAGAACAACAGATTAAAGTTTTAAAGAGGTCAATTTAGGCTTGACTTAAGGAGTGAACCTTTTAATAATAAGATTTAAAAGTAGAAAAGGTCAGGGACAGCTAGATGGCATAGTGGATAAAGCACTGGCCCTGGATTCAGGAGGACCTGAGTTCAAATTTGACTGAAGAAGAAGAAGAAGAAGAAGAAGAAGAAGAAGAAGAAGAAGAAGAAGAAGAAGAAGAAGAAGAAGAAGAAGAAGAAGAAGAAGAAGAAGAAGAAGAAGAAGAAGAAGAGGTCACCTTGGGAGTCCCTCCCCATTAAAATCTCTAAGTAAAGGGTTGGGATCATTTACTGAGTTTGAAGTAGTTGGGAAAGGGTCCTTTTAGACAAATAGTGTTTAATTTTTGTCTTTGTATCCCTAGTGCCTTGCACATAACAGATGCTTCCTAAATGATTGTTAGATCAATGAAAGAAATTCTGCATTTGCTTTGAAACCTTAATATTTTACATTGCTGTCATTATCAAGATCGTTATTAGTTCTGCTACATTTTAAGTAACTTCTTTAAAATGGATGGTCATTGCTAATTAAGAACTATGCATCGCTTTGAAATTCCATATGGCAAAGGAGGTGAAAGGGAGAACACAACACATCCAGATTTGATTGAGATGTGCTAAAACTGTACATGTCTAGATTCTCATAGAATACTATACCCTTGTTAGCAAATCAGTAAATGGAGCCAACATGTTATTCAATAAATATGCTTTTAAAAATCAGACTTTTTACAATGGATGCAAAAAATGTGTCAAGATTTCTCCCCAGTAAACAAAAATTATGAATCAACAATTTTGAACATATTTAAATGTACCTATTCTGTACATGTCTCTAGTGAAATTAAGGCAGCTGGCATCATGTTTACTTATTTGTCACAGCAAGAGACAATGTCTGATCCATGTTGTATCATGTCCATAAAGGCATGACATTAAAGTAAGCCTTGACAAATTCTGTATATCTAATTGGATTTCTGAATTTGCTTAGGCAACCCCAGTCATGAAACTTACAAATTATTCTATCCCTATCGTCCTTGCTCCCAACAATAATATTATCTACCCACAATGATTCCTTCTCCATTTTCCTTCATTTCTAAATTTCCTCCTTTAGCCTTTAATACATTTCCTCACAACTAGATCCACTGCTTAGATGAAATATGTTGATGAAAAATGTTGTATCAAGATCATAGTGAATCATCTAAGATTAACTGATAAGATGGTAACAATGAAGGAAGGCAATGTGGAGGCAGAATATGGAACCATGAGCAAAACATGAAAAGTCTGTTCTAACCAGATATCCTCTTCTATCCTTCCTTAATTATATTTCCACCTCCTCCAAAAGTGATCTCTTACTCTTCAAGTTTTTAAAGAGCACTTCATTTGAATTTCCTCATTGTCTTATCACATTCTGACATAGTTAATTATATGCATATTGCATATCCTTTAGTGGAGTGTAAGATCAATGAGAACAGAATTTTTAATGTATGTTTTGTTTAACATGTTTATATTTCTGGTACCTCACACAATACCTGGAACATAGTAGAGGTGTAGTAAAGATTTGTTGAGTTGAATTAAATGCATGTATGTGGACTTAGACATTCATATATATAGTATGCTAAAGACTAAATAATGACTAATATCTACAGGAGAGAAGGATAATTGGCAATTTATCAATTAATAAGTGGGTTAACTTAAAAGATTAACTGTTAAATTTTTAAATTATTCTTTATAGCCTGCTTACTCTTGGTGATCAAATATATGAAAGTCTTAACTGAGTTTGGCTTCCTCATAAGAAATATAAGATTTATGAGAAAGAAATGCCATACTTTGAGAAATAAAAGCCCAATTTCATGGATTAATGGCTATTAGTGGTTTGTAATCAAGGAGAAGATTCTAGTCAAATAAACAAACAACTATCTTATTTATTTATTTGAAAAAAACAATGAATAATTATTTTGCTAATTATTCTTCTTCATTATCATGTAACACTCCACCTACTCAGAGGTTAGATTTTGAACAAGCACAAACTCTGGGAAAATGTTTTTGCTCATTCTATTTTGCTACAAGATTATGTTTGTATATCCTCAGTTAAGGATAATAGGTATACCACAATTATCTCAACCAAAGGAAAGGTGTTTAAAAATTATTAGTAATAGATAGCTTCATTTCTTAAGTCTGAATTTTCAACTCTTCAGTCTGAAATCCTTCAGAATTAATTTATTTCAAATAAACATCTATGTTCCACGAGGGCTATTAATTTCCCAGTGTTGCTTTTTTTTTCTAAACAGCTATTTGATATTGACTCAGTTATTTTATAATGTAGAATGATCAGTTTTGGAGGTTAATTTTTTAGCAAGTCCCTCTGGCATCTGCTTCTCCTTTGCACTGCCTGCTAAACATTACAACGTGCCCTGAAGCTAAGCTCTTCAGGACATACAACTGTAGCTGTTCATTAGCTAATTAGTGCTTATTCCTTAAATTATGCTGTTCTTGTCTAACCTGGGAGATGAACAGCAAATTATTTCTGGCTGCCCTCTCATCTCCCATGTTACAACAAAACTTAACTGTATAAAAAAACCCACCCTTTTCATATTTCTTTTTTGTCTACCTGACTGTTTGGTTTAATTAGGAGAACTTTTGAACAAGGACAGGATAGACCTCTGGTTCCTAAAACTGCACTCCCTAGAGACTGACAGGTTTGTTCAGGAATAGTTTAGCTACCCTTTATAAAAGAATCGTGTTCATTGTTAATAAGTTTCCACTGCTTTCCCTGTGTTAAGGCAATTTGGTTACTTGAAACTCAGGCCAATTCCTTATGGGCTAAAAATAAGTGACCATATTCAACAAATAGAAAACCATATAGCCTAAATTGAATGGCTATAAAGCAGTTTTCCACTAGAAGAACACAGGTTATTTGAATGAAGGGAACAAGAAAAATGGTTAGGTTTATGGTCAGTGACTTCTCAGAGTCTTTTCTATTGATTAGAAATCCATTTGGTAAAATGTATGCACATCATTGTGCACCAGATTTATATGTTATGGAATAAAATCTCAAAAAAAACCCCCAAACCATGAAAGTATTCATTACATTGCCTTCCATTATAATCTTCATGGTATACTTGATAAAAATAGTAAATGGACTTCATATGGCACTTTAAGGCAGTGCAACACAAATAAAACAAATATTTATTAAGTGCTTATTATGTGGCAACTTGGAAGTTTATAAAGATCTTTATAGATTTTATGTCATTCAATCTTCTCACAAACTTTATAAAAGACACTATAATATTATCTCTATTTTGGAGAATAGAAAACTAAAGCTCAGAGAGATTAAGCTACTTGCCCATGGTCACTTAGCAAAGAAGGTTTGTGAATAGATCCAGATGCAGATCTCTGCTGTCTCTAAGTCCAGTGCTCTTTTCACTAAACCACTCTACTTCATCATACATGAAATAACTTTACACATATGATGTAAATATTGGTACACCCTGGATGATATTGCCCCAGTGATGCTATTTGGGGGGGCAGGGCAATGAGGGTTAAGTGACTTGCCCAAAGTCACAAAGCTAGTGAAGTGTCAAGTGTCTGAGGCCACATTTGAAATCAGGTCCTCCTGAATCCAGCGCTGGTGCTTTATCCACTATGCTACCTAGATGCCCCCTATGCTATTTTATAATATTATCAACTCATGAATTCCTGCTATAACAGTACCCACTACTCATTTTATGACTTTCTCCTATGAAAATCACTGCCCCTTGTAATATCATTGCACCTAATATTGTGTTTTCACAGAAATAATTAATATTTCCACAAAATTAATTAATGGTGATAAGTGACATAGATTTGGCTACTTATATGATAAAAATGGTGGTAACTAGAGACTAGCACTTAGATAAAAAGTGAATCAGTCAATCAATTCATAGCTTACTCTGCCAGGCATTGCACTAACTAAGCACTGGGAATGCAAATGTAATGGGCATCTTTCCAATAATCCCAGTCCTTATGACCCTATGCAGCAGATTGTATCAGTGTGCTAAGCACATGCAATACCCTACATGGAAGACATTGGAGATTTGGCTTCTGGGAGACCCTTATGATGATATATAATGGAAATGCTATGCAAAGACTTTGGAGCATTTGTAGACATTCTCTAAATGGCACAGGTCTGCTAATCACATAGCAACCTCCATATGGCAACCTCTTTTATTGGCTCCAGTTGTGAAACCAGAACGGTAGGTGCTTTCAAGAAAGCATTAATCAGCCCAAGTCTTGGCTCTCTTCTCTGGATCTCTGCTTTTGGTCTGAGTCCTTTACTGGTGGAATGTGATGAGTGACAATGCTATAAGAGGAGAGGAAGTCCTATTCCTAAAAGGTTGATGTGGCCCTTGAATGCATGCCTTGGTTCTTTCCCTGACTTGGCATTTACTCATTTGTTTTAGGGAAAGGGATTAGAGACTGTGACTTTGTGAGTTTTTAAAGGTTAGGAGAGAAGTCATTTCAGAATTTGAGTTACCAGAAGTCTGGGAGTTGAGTTCACACTAGCTTTTGCAGCCATCCGGCATGATTGTCCCAAGTGGCAAGGAAAGAGCAACCTTCAAGACCTAGTCCGGTGATAGTTGAAATGAAAATTCATCCAGGAACAATGTTGATTTGAAAAGTAACTTGGTAGAACTAAGGCTATAAAGGAACTGTGCTAAGTTTGAGTAAACTTTGCCTACGGACTAAAGGAGTCTAGGGAGGGGTGTGTCCCTGAGATATTTGGGTAAAATATTTGTACTTTTGTTCTTACTACATCTTCAAAGTACATTACCCCCCTCCACAAATTCTAACTGACATCAAGTCGCTAAGGAACTGCGGTGGTAATTGCTGATGGCTAAGGGGGACACAGGGGTAGCTAGGTAGTGTAGTGGATAAAGCACTGGCCCTAGAGTCAGGAGGACCTGCATTCAAATCTCACCTCAGATACTTACCAGATTGTGACCCTAGACAAGTCACTTAACCCCAATTACTTTAAACATCTGGGGCCATCTCCAGTTATCCTGATATATATCTTGCCACTGGACCCAGATGGCTCTGGAGGAGAGAGTGAGGTTGATGACCTTGCATAGCCATCACTCACTTAAATCTAACAGTGCAAGTCATGACATCACCTTGATATCATGACTTCCAGAATGAAGGACAAATAATAACAACAGCAATAAAGAGGTGACATCTAGAATAGGGGCTCAAGCCAGTGGCATCAGAAGAAAGGTACTCCCATCCCTAAGAAGAACCCCTAGAACCCTGAGAGGAAGATGTAGCTCTTAGAAACTGAGACCAGAGAGTTTCCTCTACACAGAGAAAGGAAATAACAATCTTTGTCTTCAAGGGGCCTACTTTTTAATCAATGTGGAAGCAAAGAGTGTAAGATTTGAATCTTATTGGAACAGCTGTTTTGAAATGTGAAAATAACTATAGACAGGTAGAACCACCCACCCCATTTCAACCATGGCACAATACATCTGTATGTAAGACAATCATTCATTTATACTCCTGTGCATAAACAGCTAGTCACCGATAATAATGAGAAGTCTAACAGTCACACAATAAATCATGTGATGCTAATTTCATTACACATATTAGCAGTGAAAATTATATTATAAGATATTTACTAGTCATTTGCCTTCAGAATCTTTCAATTTTCTTTTGTCCATCTAGAATGGGCAGGTATCTCTGCTGCTGTGTTTAAGACTGTGTAATGGTTTTAAATCTAGGACACAGCCTTTTATTGCATGTCCAATCGATTTGTTAAGAAGCTGATCCTGAGCTAATAGGACTGTGGACATTAAAATTCATTCTTTAAAAATGTTATCTGAATTGGATGCTGCAATCGGCCTTCATACTTTATAAACTTGGCTGTATCTTTTAGTTCAGAAATCGGTTTTTAGCTGTACAAGCCAAAATGAAGATGTTTGCTGCTGTTGTTGTAACTGTGGCCAAACTGAAATATGATACCTTATGAATCAATAAGACAACCAACCAACATTTCTAAACAGATATTATGTTCCAAGGGCAGCTAGGTGTTGCAGTGCAGTGGTTAGAGTAGTGGGCTTGGAGTCAGGAGGACCTGAGTTCAAATTCAGCCTCAGATACTTGCTAACTGTATGATGTTGGGCAAGTCGCTTAACTCTGGTTGTTTGAGTTTTCTCATCTGTAAAATGAGCTGAAGAAGGAGATGACAAACTATTGCAATATCTCTACTAAGAAAGTCCCAAATTGTGTCAGACAAGACTGAACCACAAATGCATCAGACTCTATGCTAAATGCTTCTGCTCTCAAAGAGCTTTAATTCTAATGTAAGGTGAAGACAACATATAAATGAGAGTGGAAGTGGAGCAGAGTGGAAAGAAGGGAGGCATCATAGCAAAGTCTAGAGATCCAGAAGGAGAAGCACGAGAAAAATGAAGAAAGGTTGTCTTGGGCTACTTCTCAAAAAGGAGGAGAACCTTTTTATCTTTTCAATGAGAAAAGAGGAACTTGGAGGCAGAGGGATAGTCCAAGGTGAGAAATGAGTTAAGTTTTGCATTGAGTTTAGCTTTGGAAAAACTAGAGGTTACAAAAGATAGACATAAAGAAGAAGTGCATTCTTGGCATCGAGGACAGCCTGTGAAAAGGTGCAATTGCTGGAGATGGAATATTGTTGGTAAAGAACAGCAAGTAAGACAATGAAGCCAGAAAAAAAGATTACAGGAAGAGAAATACATATCCCTCATAGTAATCTCAGAATGTGCATCTAATCTGGGCACAAGGAGCCATTAAAAAAGGTTGGTCAATTACACTCTATAATATAAATGTGGGTATAAGACCATCACAAACAGGAGAAAGAGAGAGAGAGAGAGAGAGAGAGAGAGAGAGAGAGAGAGAGAGAGAGAGATTAAGTGGACTAATAAACATTACAGTAAGCAATTGCTATAAGCCTAAAATTAAAGGGAAACAGTTACCATATAGAGACCCTAATTGATTAGAACTGGCTTTTGCTAAGAAGTCAATAAACAATGTTAAATCATTTATATAGTCACATTTTCCCCACATTTATCATTCTTCTAATAATCTTATTTCATGATTATCTTAGGTGCATATAATCACTTTAAAGTTTATCTTAGAATCATGGAATATCAAAGTAGGAAGAGAACTCGAAGATAATACAATCCAACCTAAAGCTGGAAAAAGAATATCCTCTATAATCTCCTTGATTGTATCAGTCAACAATCAACAAGTATTTGTTAACCACTTACTATGTTCCAGGTACTGACAACTGGTCATCTAGCCTCCACATGAAGATTTTCAATGGTAGGGAACTGATGACCTGAGATAAAACATTGCACTTTTGTACAGTTCTAATTCTTAGAAAAAAATTATTCCCCTCCATACTGAACCACAGTCTTCCTTTTTGTAACACTTACTCATTGGTCCTAAAGCTTTCATTTGGAGATAAATAGCAGTGATTTAACCCATTTTCCTATGACAGCCTTTGAGAAACTTAAAGGTAGACATGATTTCAACTCACAGCATTTTCATCCTCCCCAAAATATATACTGGTTTTCCAATGATCCTCATGTTGCATGAGTCCCCTTACCTTTCTGTACACAATGCAAAATATGATATAGCCAAAATGCAGGATAATATTATAAACCTGTCATTCTTTTGTGGCATCATTCTGTTGACTAATATTAAGCTTGCAGACCACTGAAACTCACAGTTTCCTCAACTATAAAATGGGGATCCTAATGCCACCTACTCTCCGGCTGTTGTAAAGATTAAATGAGATAACATTTGTCAAGTGCTTCTCTCAATGCCTTTGCGCATAGTAGATGCTATAAAAATGCTTATACTCTTTCCTTCCCATTAAAAGCTGAAGAACTTCTTTATATAAAACAGTTTATAACCATGTGTCTTTCATCTTATACTTATATGGTTTGTTTGTTTTTAATTCAAGCATAGGTATTTTTTTCCTATGAAATTTAATCATCTTAGTTAGATTTGTCCCATCAATCTAACCTATCTGTATCTTTTCAGATGTTCAGAATCTCATCCCTTTTGCTGACTATCCCACCCAGCTTTATGCCAACTTAGGTTAGACGTATTCAGTTTTTATTTTGGATGTCCCAGCATGCAATGGTGCCATCATACCTTGTTTATACATATACAGGGAAAAGTGATTTTTCTTGCCTTGGGCTTGGTACAGTACTTAATGCCTCTCTTACATTCTTATCATGTTCTATTTTGCATCACTGTTCTAGGCATACTATGTTCTATGACATTCTATGTCATTTCACTTCTACTAAATTGTCAACTGTATTTGGGCAGGGAGGGTTTTGGGTCTGTTGTTGTTCATTTTTCATTTTTGAAGAGGACCAATGACATCCTGACTTGCATGAATTGGATTTGAGTGAAGTTAGAAAGTCATCAGTCTTACTCTCTCTTCCAATCATCAAAATCTAGAAGCAAGACAAAAGTCAAGAATACTTTTGATAGCCCAGGATGCAATAGATGACCTTTATGTCTTCTGTGTCTGACCAAGATCAAACTCTAAGCCTCCATTGCACATCCTTCAGCGGCCTTCATGGCTGTTGGAACAAATCGTTCTCATCCCTCTTTCTGCTGGAGGGAAGTCTTCATGTCCTGGGGTATACACTCCCCTGACTCACTGATGGTTCTGAGACCTTTGGGTTACCTTCAACCCAGTTTAGCTCATCCACCTAGAAGGTTTCAGAAGGGTGTGGCTGTTGTGCATGCTACAGCTTGTTGGATCCACGGGTGAGAACGGTGTGAAAGGTGTACACCAAAGGTGGATGAGGAACCCTGAAAAGGACTAAATAAACCCTCATACCAGAGCTGCTAGTCCTTCCTGAACACCCCATCATTTAATCTACATGTGTCTGCCAGAAGAGGCTCTGTTGTGTAGTAGATTGCTGGCTGGCCTGGATGATAGGAAGCCATGTCTCTAGGGTTCAATTACTGCTACTGAGACATCCTGGCTATGTGACCCTGAGCGATGCCCTTAATTTCTCTGTGGCTGAGACAACTTCTAAAACTCTAAGTTGAAGATGCTGATCTGCATTGGTGGAGGAAGATAGATAGATAGATAGATAGATAGATAGATAGATAGATAGATAGATAGATAGATAGATAGATAGATAGATGGGTGGGTGGGTGGGTGGGTGGATGGATGGATGGATGGATGGATGGATGGATGGATGGATGGATGGATAGATAGATAGATAGATAGATAGATAGATAGATAGATAGATAGATATAGATATTGACATAGATATGTATATAGATGATATAGATATAGACAGATCTAGATCTAGATCTAGATAGATTTAACCTATAATTTCTTTGATAAAGAAGTCATAGTTCCATTCAGTCCAAACAAATAAATCAATCTGCCCTGCCCTCCTTATCCTATTACTTTGTACATAGTAGGTCCTTAATACCAATGTTTGGTTAATTCAATTCTCTAAAATTCTACCAACTACCATGACAAGCTATTGAAATAAGGATTCACTACAGGATAAAGAAAGGAGAATTGACCTGGATATCTGCATATCTGGTGTCTAGGCCTGGCTCAAGCAGTCAAGAGTTGTGTGACCTTGGTTGAGTAAATTTCCCTTTTTGGACCCCAATTACCTTTTCTGAAAAACAGGAGGCTTTCTAAGGTTCTTTCTTATGCTGGCATTCTGGATCCTAGAGATTTTACTGTCTCATGCCATGGAACTATTGCAAAGTAGACCAGGGAATGCAGCCTAACATGATTATCATACCTTACCAGACAAGTATCAATAGGATCAACTCTTGATTATGCAAGCTCATGAAGTACAGAAAATACCATACACAGAAACACTGATAACCCAAGGTCTCAGTCAAGCAGATGGATTCAACATCCACCTCCACCTGACCTTTGTAAGAAACACTTCTCTGCGGCAAAATTGTCTTGACTTTTTGCCACTTTGAGCCTTCCCCTCCTTGCTTCCTGGAAGAGGTGCTATAATCAGTTAAGTGGACTAAAGGAGACAAGAAACAGCTGCAGAAGGATCAAGTAGTATCAGGCATACACAAACCAGATGAGCAGTTTCTCTCTGAATGTTAAGGTGACCATAAATAGGATCTTGGCACTCAATAGATCTGGTGGCAAGGTGGCCTAATATTAATTATGCCAGCATTATCATCATATGCTCCTTAGTCAAGAGGAAGAATTCTAATAAGCCACTGTCATGTCAAAAACTTCATTAATAAGGGAAGAAGCAAAAACAAGAGGCATAGGGATTATTTTTAATATCAGAAAAAAAGATATTGGTATAAAAATCCTTAGCAAAAATATCATGTATGTCTTAAAATGTAAAATATAATATTGAGAGTGAAGCGGAGGAGGAATCTGTTTATAGAGGAAAGGGCAGCTTCTGGTATGAGTATGGATGGGATTAGGGAAGAGGTGGGTAACCATTTGGAGGGAAGGTAGATTATTCGGCAAACCTACTACAGCAGGATAGTAACTATGTTCTAGAATTGGTTGGTCTTGAATGGGCACATGATCCAAAGCCTCAGTTTCTTCATCTGTAAAATGAAGCATTTGGATTAGACGATTGTTAAAGTATCTCTCATGTCTAAGTCTGTGGTTTAAGGTCCTAACAGTTTAAAGGAATATGTAATCAAAAAGCTCAGCTTGTTGTTCCCAGGGGACTAAGGTTGTCACTGAAGAGAACTCAAGTCCTCTCTCCTGGCTTCCCAAAGAAGTAACCCTAAGGAGGCTACATTTTACCTAAAGAGAGGGTATATGCATGCATGTATGCATATGACCTGCGTTTACATGCATATACATATGGGTGTGTGCACGTGCATATACACACATGTGTGCACATGTGCATACACGTGTGCATTGTGGAATGTGTGTACATGTAGGTACATATGGTGTGTATGTATGTATTTATGAATATACTATATATCCATATGTATCTTTACATCATTCCCCTTTGGTTGAGTATGACTTCAGGGTTATTCCTACACCAAAAGTCTCCCCACTCACTTGCTGATGCATAGGATTATTTTAATAGGGGACAAAGCCTTCATTCCACAATTAGAGATAAAAGGCTTAAAATGATGTAAGTGCTTAGTTGAGGTGACAGCTTGGAGGAAACTCATTTGCCCTGAAGTGTTATTCAATCAGTCAGCAAGTAGAAAAGACTGATATCAGACCCTTTCCCTGCTTTGACAGAGGCCAAGTTGAAGAGACTAAGAAGACACAGGACGACTAAAGGAATATGTCACCAAATGGCAAAAAGCATGTTGAAAGAGGAAATCTGAGATAGTGAAGATGATTATAAATGATTAATAGAATATATGATGCTGTTTTGATAGCAGGGAGAGGTTTGGGGACTAAGAGGTGACTAGATATCTGAAGGAAGGGGGTGATTTGCCACTGGGTGTACGGTCTGAGATGGAGTGGAAAGATACTGAAGAGAATGAGGATGCTTACCCAAACTTTGCCATTTGGGAATTTTTCCTAAGGTCTGCTCTGCTTACCTTAATTTTTTCATGGACAAACAGAATCTGGGAGTGATGATATTTTAGTCCTGGACATCTGTGCACTATGTTGGAAACGTTGCTACTGAGCAGTGAAACAGAAGCCCAAATAGTTTCACACGAGTTTCATGGATTTCTTTCTTTGTATAGTATGGATGAATTTTATATACATTGGAGCCATGGGGGGAAAAAAACAAACACCCCCTCCCCCCAAAAAAGCCCAACACTGCCCCTATTCCTTTGCTAAGGTTTTAGGTGGGTAGGAATTCAAGTGAAATACTGCATATGATAGATTTTTTTCAATGTACTCTTTGTTTTTGCTAATTTTTTTCTTTTTCATCTTTAAATCACTCTAGTAGAGGAGTCATCAATAAAAAACTTATTTTAAAGAGACAGAAAAGAGGGTCACACTGCTTTGGTGAATGGGGAAACAATGCAATTCAATTTCACAAATATAGGGAGTGTCATTATGTGCCTGCAAAGATAACCAAGACATAGCACCTTTCCTGAAGGAGTTGAATATCTAGCAAGTTAGGCGAAATGTACATATACAAATAAGTAAGCAAAATAAGTAGAGGATTGTAAGATGGAGCTTTTGAAAAAAAGTGTGTCTATGTGTTTGTGTACTCTGCTCTTGGGAGGAATTGACACTCAAAGTTATCCTTTTGCCTCATCATACATCCTTGACCACATCCCCTTCCTTCTCCAGTAAGTTTCACCTCTCCTAAATAACTCCCCCCTGCACAATAAAAATCTTCCTTCTCTTCCTATAGGCTTCTTCTAAGTTTATTTCCAGAAGGAAGCATTCCAGGATTAGGGGATAGATTAGGCAAAGGCACAGGAGTGGGAAATGGAAAGTCAGCTTTAATCAATAGTCTGTTTAGGCAGGAATATAGACTTATGAACAGAAGAAGCATGAAATAAGCTAGGAAATATAACTGCGAGCCAGCTTGTATGGGACATTAAATGTCAAGCTGTGTTTATAGTTCATCATATAAACAATGTGGATGTGATGATTTTCTCTCTCTTCCTTTCTTTCTTTTCCTTCCTTCCTCCCACCTTCCCTTCCTTTCCTCCCTCTCTCTTTCCTTCCTTCCTTCTTCCTTTCCTCCCATCCTCTGTCACCTTTCTTGCTCCCTCCTTCCTACTTCCTTCCTTCCTTATTTCCTTCCTTCCTTCTTTCCTCTCACCCTCTGTCCCTTCTCTCCCTCCCTCCTTTCTACTTCCTTTCTTCCTTCTTGCCCTCCCCCTCTCCTTCCTTCCTTCCTTCCTTCCTTCCTTCCTTCCTTCCTTCCTTCCTTCCTTCCTTCCTTCCTTCCTTCCTTCCTTTCTAAAGATTTGCATCGAATTTTAGCATGATTGAAATGGCAGTGGCAGGTAGAAATACCCAGACGTTTGAAAGACTGGAAGCAGAAAGACCTGTTTACAGGTTCAAAGTATCACAGATAAAAGGTAATGGGGGGGGGGACAGCTAGGTGGCGTAGTGGATAGAGCAACGGCCCTGGATTCAGGAGGACCTGAATTCAAATCTGGCCTCAGACACTTGACACTTAACTAGCTGTGTGACCCTGGGCAAGTCACTTAACCCCAATTGCCTCACCAAAAAAAAAAAAAAAGGTAATGGGGGTCAGAATGAAAATGGTAGCAATGGGAATGCAAAGGAGATGGCAGATAAAGATAGCGGAGAGCCAAGAAAGGGAAAGACAACGGTCAAATATGACTCCATCATGGAGCTGGAGTGATTAGGAGAATGGAGTCTCCATTAACATAATCAGTTAAGTCAGAAACCAAATCTGGTTTGAGAGGATGGATAAGAGGGCAGGAAGGTGCAGGATAGGAAAAGAAGGTGGTAAATTCAATTTTATACATGATACCTGAGAGGTCCTAAGTAGGATGTATCTAACTGGAAATGTCTAGGAGACAAGGAGACAATTGGAAATATGTGAACCTAGAGACTGGAGAAATCTAGAGTTAGAAATATAGATTGGGGGAGGGGTCATCTGCATAGTGGTGATAGAAAATGTTGAAGTAGTGGCTCAACAAAGAAAATAATATAAAAAAAGAATACATAAGAGTTGGAGACAGAATATGGAGACATGCTTACATTTGGAGGTAAAAAGGCAAAGGAACTAAGGAAAGCAGAAAGGAGTGGTTTCTGGGGGCAGCTAGGTGGCGCAGTAGATAAAGCACCGGCTCTGGATTCAGGAGTACCTGAGTTCAAATCCAGCCTCACTGGACACTTACTAGCTATGTGACCCTGGGCAAGTCACTTAACCCCCATTGCCCTGCAAAAAAAAGAAAGGAGTGGTTTCCAGCTAGTGGTCAATGTTAAAAAGGCACCATTGTGATGAAAATTAATTACTCCCCTCCCCTTCAATCCCCCTCCTCCCAGCTACCCCCAGCTACCACAGACTGGAGAAAGTACATCAAAAGAAGCTTCTTGGAGTTTCCACCAATGTATGTAGAGAACACACATTGAAGAAACTCCCTTATTCCTTGTAGGTGAGCACCTGCTCTGAAACTGACTGTTTTAGAGGGTCATCTGGGGCCACTGGGTGATTAAGTGACTCATTCAGGGTTACATAGGTCATATGTGTTAGAGGTAGAATTTGAACTCAGATCTTACTGACTCAGTCTGGCTCTCTATCCACTATGCCATGCTGCTTCTCTCTAAAGCTTATACTTAAGGACTGGATTTTTAGTAGTGGAATTTTCAGATACCACCACAGTCAGTGGGGGGAAGTATATTTTTTTAACTAATAAAGATTTTCACTTATAGTTTTGGGTTCCAATTTTTATCCCCCTTTCCCTCTTTCCCCTCCAGTTTCCCTGAGGTGGCAAAAAATCAGATATGGGTTATACATGTATGATTATGTAAAACATCACCACATTTGTCATTTTGTACAAGAAAACTTGATTAAAAGAAAAAAAATGAAAGAAAGTGAAAAATAGCATGCGTCAGTCTGTTCCATCAATATCAGCTCTTTCTTTGGAGGTGGATAGTATGTTTCATAAGTAGTCCTTTGGGATTGTCTTGGATCATTGTATTGATGAGAATAGTCAAGTCATTCAGTTTTTCATCAATCAATATTGCTGCCTCTGTGGGAGGTATTTTTTAACCAAAGTGGCTTGATGAATAAAGGTTCTCTAAGCACATCAGCTGGCTTCCACCTACCTTTTTTTAGGTATAACCCCTAGGATAACAGACTTACATCTAGAAGGGATCTCAGAGGCTACCACCTTACAGATGAGCAACTGAGGGGTGTATGGGGTGTGGTAGGGACCTTGAGAGACTTGGCCAAGGTTACATGGCTAGTTTGAACACAGAGAAGAATGACAGATCTGAGGCTCAAAAAGCAACACCGCAAATGCACCTCTTTTCAGTCTGCAGGTCACATTTTCCAAATTGTTAAAACTTATGTGAATTTTCAGAACCAGTAAAGGACTCTTGCTCATGTAGCCAGCACTGTTCCCCTGTAGCATTGTATGTTTAGCAGCATGAAGCATAATCTAGTTTTAAAAGACTTTAGTGACAGGGCGTCCATCACTTCCCATGAGGCAATAGCCTCACTGACCTCACAACTGGGAACAGCTTGCTGATTACCTGCATTTTCTTCTGGGGGATTTTTAAGCTTTAACTTAAGATATTTTCCTATGAAGACAGAACATGACATTCCCTGCCACTGGGATACCAGGTAACCAGAGGGGGAAAAAAAAGAAATGTAAAGAATCCATATTAGAAGATTTCAGATTTACCCAGGATGAGAGCAGATATGTAATTCTGCTACCTACACAAATAGTAAGGCAATTCTCTCTACAGTCCTAGACATTCAAACCCTGCTAAGTGGTCAGGAGACAAAGAAAGGAAACCACATAAAAACAAACCACAGTCTTGCCCAGCATGTCAGAGCTTTCTTTATGTATAGTGAACAACAGAGACATTACCATTTCAAGGAGCCCTGCCTTTCTTTTTCTTCTAAGAGAGTTTGGCCACCTGTACAGTTTCCACCAGATAAATACTTCAGAAGTTCTCTTTTCACTTACCTAAAAGAAAGAGAGAGAGAAAATAATAATAAGAGAAGATAGTTTTACCACAGTCTCTCATTTTGGTTGTACTTTTCAAACACAATAAAACATAGCTATATTTGTTCAACCTCCAAAGTATCTGTGATTGTCAATTGTATGGCTACTCAGTCCACCAACACAACTCACAACCCCATAGAGCCCTGGTAGATGGTTTTATAAGTTTCTGTCCTACTCTGATGCATCATGATAGAATAGAAGTGGTTAGGCTCTTCAGTGCTAAAGCAGGACACAGGTTCTTCTAAGTCCACCCAATTTAGAGAGTTCCATTGTTGTAGAGTAGCCCAGAATTAAAGTCACTTACTAAGGGTCTCATAGCTGGTATATATCAGAGGAAGGACTAGGACCGTGCTGAAAAGGGTCTTAGATTTAGAGCTAAAAGGTACTTCAGAGACCCTAAAGTCCAATTCCTTTATTTTACAGAAAAAGAAACTGAGAGCCAGAGAAGATTAGGCCGCAAAGGTAGTATGCTTCAAGTTGATGAATTTTGGGTGTACGGGCAAGTCAATTGATTTGACCAATGTCATAAGTCCAGTTGAAACACAGAGAGGTTGCAGCAACTCAAAAAAACAATCACAATGTCCCTTGGTTTGTATAATCACTATGGTCCTTTCAAAGGGCCTTTATTTTCATCTCTGATCAGTCTAGATTTGTTTGTACAAATATCATGCCTATATAAGATTGCTGATTCTTGACACTGAGAACACAAAAATTATCCTTTATTTGGTTCAGGAAATAGAGATGGGGTGTGTGTGTGTGTGTGTGTGTGTGTGTGTGTGTGTGTGTGTGTGTGTGTGTGTGTGTGTAGCGTTCTTGGCAAATCACTATGTTGAAAGTCAGATAAACTACTATAAGGAGACCCTTCTCTCCCTTCTCCTTGCCCCCCCATCTTACCATCAAGTAATCAGTCATATTCACAAAAAATGGATCTATTTACCATACTCTCAGCGCCAAAAACTTTTACATGTCTCTGCCTGTCTGTGTCTGTGTCTGTGTCTCTGACTCCATCTATCTGTCTGATATATACATATTTATACACACATAAATATATATGTGTGTATGTGTATATTATATATGCGTATATGTGTATATTATATATACACATATGTGTATGTGTATATTATATGTGTATGTGTATATTATATACATATATATGTGTGTATAAGGCTGTGTATGTATATGTATATGTATATCTCATAATGAAATAGAAGTATATTTATAGGTTCTAGGACCACAGAATTCTCAAAATAGACAGACTTCAGACGAAAATCAGGCTCATCTGGGATGTACATCTGACAACTCAGGACATCTGTCACCCAGAAAGGGGTAGGAAAATCTTGGTTCATCTGATTGACCATGGCAGTCCCTACCTCATGGTCTGGGTACCATAAATTTGACTGTAACCTCTGGTCACAGTGTCCAAGAAGAAGGTGCTTGACTGCTTGACTCTTCACAAAAATACAGAGTGTTTTGTTTCGTTTTGTTTTGGGGGGGGTGTGCAAGTGACACTAACTTACCTACACTTCACAAATGATCAATGATATAGACCACCTTTCTTGGTTTCCTTCAATATTACCTCAATTCCCACCATCTTTCACTCTCGGTCTCTGCCTCTGCCTCTCTGCCTCTGTCTTTCTTTCCCCCTCCCTTCCTTTTTCAGCTCGTATTGGAGCTCTATATATCTCGCTTGGAATGCTCTCCCTCCCTATGTCCAAACCCTAGCTTCCCCAGCTCAAATCTTGCCTTCTCCACTCCAGCCCTGCAAGCTATTGCCTTTCCTTGGAAATTACCTCCTATTTACACTATATGGATCTTATAGTTGTTTGCATATCTTCTCTTCCATTATAGTGTGAGTTTCTTGTGGCCAGGGAATGTATTTTTGCCAGTGTTTTGCATGCCCAGTGTTTAACTCCTAGACTACTTTGTAAGAGCTTAAGAAATGATGACTGATTGCCTGGAGAGTTTCTCACTCTCCACCAACCTCCACACCTGCCCTGCCCTTTTGTTTGTGAATTACAAAGGAGTGAAAGTCAGATATAACCTGAGGGTTTTCATCTAAAAACTGCTTTCCCCTTAGTGAAATCTGTATAGTTCCCTTCAGGATTCAATACACTGGGGTTTCCTATCTGCTGGTTCAATGCTATCCAGATTGTATTCTATCTTCACATCCTAGAGGAGCATTAGAAACCTTTGGCTTTCATCCCACCCACTCCAAGAACAAGGACTAAATTCCTTTCAGTGGGCATGTGACAAATGAAGCTGTTACCAATGCACAATGGAAGTTACTAGAGCTATCAGAGGATTGCAAAATGAGCAAACCTGCCTTCCAGCCCCTCGGTGTACCTGCTACTGGCTGAGAGGTGAGTCAATGTATTTTAATAAATGGATAAGATTAGGCTGAAACTGGCAAGGGCTCCAGAAATGAATAGAAGTTCATTATCCAGGAGTTATGATGACGGTAGAAAGCAGCAACCTGCTGGAGTGTCTTAGAGGTTTTAGTTAAAAGAAGTGTCTGATTCTTATGTTGTTTTTTTTCCCACAGTGTTGGTCTTGAAATTTTGTATCTAAAGAAAGTTCCCACCTAGGTAAAAATAGCCTACAAGTTGTTTTAATATTTTAGAACCAGATATTCATAGAATGCTGGAGCAGAATTGCTGGAAGGAATAATCTCATCCAACTTCATTTTAAAGATTAGAAGGGCAAAATGACTTCCCCACAGTCACAGAGCTAGGCAATCCTATAAACAATAATGCAATCTAATTCAATAAACATTTATTAAGCGCCTACTAAAGGCAGCTAGGTGGTGCAGTGGATAGAGTGCCAGGTCTGGAGTCAGTAAGACTCATATTCCTGAGTTCAAACCTAGCCTTAGACACTAGCTGTGTGACCCAAACCCTGTTTTGCCTCAATTTCCTCACCTGTAAAATGAGCTGGAGAAGGAAATGGCAAACCACTCCATTATCTTTCTTTGTCAAGAAAACGCCTAGTGCAGTCACAAAGCATTGGATGTTATATGAACAACAAACAACAAAAACAAAAGGGCAGAACTGTGATTCTCAAACATAGTTCTTCTGCTCTAAATTCAGTTCTGGTTCCACAACACCATACTTTTAGAGAATGCTATTCTTAGGTAGTTCCTATACAGATTTAGACATACTTTAATTATAGTAATTATGCTTTCTATTTGCATCACTGTAGTTTACAAAACATTTTACACATATTTACTCTTGTGTGGCAACAATCTCCCTCCAATGTAGAATTAAAAAAAAAAAAACACAACAACTTTTTATCAGTCAATCAACAAGCATTTTCAAAGACCTACTATGTGTCAGGCACTGGGGATACAAAATAAAAAATGAACAAATGTCAACTTTCAAGGAAGGAAACATGCATAAATAAGTATATACAAAATATATACAAGGTATTTCAGGGAGGGATCTGAAAAGGGCACTTGGGCATCAGGAAAAGTTTCTTGCAGAAGATGTGGTATAATATAGACAGACTATTAGGTGGATCATAGGATCATAAACCTAGAGTTGGAAAGAGCTACAGAAACCATTTTACCCAATATTCTCATTTAACAGAAAAGAAAATTGAGCACCAGGAAGGTTTAACTGACATACCCAAGGTCAGTGAGTGAATCAGCAAGCATTTATTAAATGCTTTATCTATGCCAGGCACTGTGCTAAGCACCAGAAATACAAATACAAGGAGAAAGAAAAACAGCCCTTGCCTTCAAAGAGTTTACATTCTAATGGGGGAAACTGAGGCATGCTGGAGCCAGTTATATCAAGAGAGCATTGTTTCTGTGGGCAGGGATCAGAAGAGGCTGTCGGAGAGACTTCTGGGGAGGATCCAAGATGGCAGAGGAAAGGCAGTGAGCTCTCAAACTCATGACACAGTAAGTCCAAAAAACATTCAAATAATGCCATAGGGCAATGCCTGGAGCAGCAAAACCCACAGAAGAATGTGCTGAAATCATCTTCTAAATAAGAATAGCTTGGAAGGTCAGAAGGAGGGAGCTGCTGTACTGAGACAGGAGTGGAGGCCAACTCCACAGTCACCCTGACACAGATCCAGTCCCAGGAAGGCCTCACCAGAGGAGTCCCCCAGAGCCTTTGAATCAGCTGAAGCACCAGTGTCTTCTGGAACTAAGCTCACAGTCTGGTGAGAGGGCTGAGCCCTTGGCAGGGGGGAGACTACAGGGGTCTATGCTGGTGCTGAGGCAGAACTCGGGTTTTTCACCCCTGCCAGGAACCAGGAGGTAGGCTTGAGTAGCAGTGGCCCAGGTCGGGTCGTGGCACAGGCTTGTCAGAGCTGACAACCACAACACAAAAAGCTGGTTGATTAGCAAGTTGGTCTGGGGTCATCTACAGACCAGGGAACAGACCAGGCTAGTGAAGAATCTGATCCTCCTTAAATCATACCACCTGGGACTTCTGAAGCTTGGGATAGTGCAGCCTGGAAACAGTCCCCTACTTTAAGGAGCTAAAAGTCAAGTAAAAGAAAGGCAAGATAAGCATATAGAGAAAGGTGAGGATCATAGAAAGTTTCCTTAGTGACAAGGAAGATCAAGGTGCATCCTCAGAGGAAGATGTCAACATCAGGGCCCCTATATCTAAAGATTCCAAGAAAAATATGAATTGGTCTCAGGCCACAGAGGCACTCAAAAACGACTTTGAAGATAAAGTTAGAGAGGTAGAGGAAAAATGGAAAGAGAAATGAGGGTGATGCAGGAAAGACATGAGAAAAAAGTCAATGGCTTGAAAAGTCAAATTGGCCAAATGGAAAAGGAGGTACAAAAGCCCTCTGATGAAAATCATTGCCTAAGAATTAGCTAGTGACTTTATGAGAAACCAAGACACAATAAAGCAAATCCCAATGAATAAAAAAATAGAGGGTGGGGCAGCTAGATGGCACAGTGGTTAAAGCGCTGGCCCTAGATTCAGGAGTACCTGAGTTCAAATCCAGCCTCAGACACTTAACACTTACTAGCTGTGTGACCCTGGGCAAGTCACTTAAACCCCATTGCCCCGCAAAAAAAAAAAAAAAATAGAGGGCAATGTGAAATATCTTCTTGGAAAAACTGCTGACCTAGAAAATAGGTCCAGGAGAGATAATTTGAAAATTATTGGTCTACCTGAAAACCATGATCAAAGAAAGAGCTTAGACATCATCTTCCAAGACATTGTCAGGGAAAATTGCCCTCATATTCTAGAAGCAGAAGGTAAAATTGAAATTGAAAGAATCTACTGATCACCTCAAGAAAGAGATCCCAAAAGGAAAACTCCTAGGAACATTATAGCCAAATTCCAGAGCTCTCAGGTCAAGGAGAAAATATTGCAAGCTGCCAAAAAGAAAGAATTCAAGTACTGTGGAGCCCCAGTCAGGATAGCACAAGATCTAGCAGCTTCTACATTAAAGGACCAGAAGGCATGGAATATGATATTCCAGAAGGCAAAGGAATTGGGATGACAACCAAGAATCACCCACCCAGAAAAACCGAGCATAATCTTTTAGAGGAAAATATGGGACTTTAATGAAAGAGATAACTTTCAGGTATTCATGATGAAAAGACCTGAACTTAATGGCAAATTTGACGTTCAAATACAATACCCTAGAGAACCATAAAAAACTGTAGTTGGGGGACATACCTGGGGTCCTGCAGTAGGTGAGTGTCTTGTGTCTGAGGCTGGGTTTTGGCTGGAATCTCCCTGGGTGTAGGGTGGATGCTTTGTCCACTGTCTCCTAGCTGCCCCATGATGATATCTTTAGGATTAAATTGAGGGGTGAGGGTATACACTGGGGGAGGGGGAAGGGCAGAGGTAGCATGGGGTGAAATCCTACATGAAAGAAACAGGAAAGGGCTTATGGAGTGGGGGAAAACATGGGGGAGGAGCAGGGCAGTAAATGAATTTTACACTCATTAGAAATGGCTCAAAGACCTTAAACTCATCAGAGTTGCCTCAAGGAGGGATTCACACACACACACACACACACACAACTGGTGGAGTAATCTATTTAATCTGGGAAGTAAATGAGCCTAACATTCATCAAAATTGGCTCAAAGACCTCAATCTCATCAGAATTGGCTCAAGGAGGGAATAACATACACACTCAATTGGGTGGAGTAATCTCTTTAACCCTGCAGGAAAATAGGAGGGGAAGGGGATAAAGAGAGAGAGGCAAAAGAAGGAAGGGCAGATTGGGGGAGGTAACAGACAGAAACAAATCTCTTTTGAAGAGGGATAGGATGAAAGAAGATGGATAATAGAATAAATATCATGGGGAAGGGAATAGGATGAAAGAGAAACAGTTAACAGTAATTATGAAAAAGAGAAAAGGGGAAGAAATTGTACAAAAAATATTTATAGCAACTCTTTGTGGTGGCTAAGAATTGAGAATCAAGAGAATGTCCATCAATTGAGGAATTACTGAAGAAGCTGTGGTATATGATTGTAGTGGAATGGTATTGTGCTATAGGAAATGATTAATAGGATGAGTCCAGAAAAACCTGGAAAGACTCATGAACTGATGTATATTGAAGTGAGCAGAACTGGGAGGACATTGTGTATAGTGGCAGCAGTATTGTTCAATGAGCAATTATGAATGACTTAACTACTCTTAGCAATACAATGATCTAAGACAATCCCAAGGGACTGATGATGAAGCATACTATCCACCCCCATAGAAAGAACTGATAAAAAGAGCACTTGTGGATTGAACATATATAACCTGGTTGCTGTCTTGTGGAGGGGAGAGGAAAGGGTGGGAGAGAGAAAAATTTGGAACTCTAAATCTTGTAAAAATTAATGTTGAAAACTACCCTTACATGTAACTGGAAAAAATAAAATAAATGTTTGTTGCAAATAAAAAAAAGAGCATTTATACCCCAGAGATTGGCAAATGTCATAAATCTAGGCCTGATATATTGTTTTGTTAACTGTGGACTTGAAAAAGTGTTGGAGAAAATGTTAATAACACAGATTAAACTTAAAAGTGAAAGAAAAGCCTGTAGAAGGAGACATTGTAGAATTCAGTGCCCTCCTTAAATGAAGATTCTGGGAGGAGCCAATCAATCAAAGCTAGAGAGGCTGATAGAGGCGGAGGTACTTTCCAGGTATGAATTCCAAGACTGACTTGAGCTTTAAAAAAAAAAAAAGGTTAGGGGCAGCTAGGCACAATGGATAAAGCACCGGCCCTGGATTCAGGAGGACCTAAGTTCAAATTCGGTCTCAGACATTTGACACTTACCAGCTGTGTGATCCTGGGCAAGTCAATTAACTTTCACTGCCCCCCACAGAAAAATAAATAAATAAATAAATAAAATTAAAATTAATAGGTTTCTGGGGCATGGTAGAGAAGTAATACAAGCAATATCAGGGATCCTATAGCCTCTGACTATAGACTGTTCCTTTTTCACTTTATTCACCCAGAGTCTCTTGACTAGTACAATTCAGGAAATCCTCTTTATTAGGCAAGTTCTCCTATATTAAGAATGTTCACCTTGTGGTGAGGGCAAAAATCTCACTCTGAATGTAAGCAAGGCTTCATTGCAAATTTTAGATATTAAGCTTTATTAACAAAAACAAAACAAACAAACAAAAAACACACTGTGGGTAGTGAGGCAGGTACTAGATTTGGTGTCAGAAGCCCCAGGTACAAAGGTTATCTCTGGTATGTTGCTGCTTGTGTGACCTTAGGCAACTTAAATAACCTTTCTGGGCCTCAGTCTTTTTGTCTATAAAGCAGGGGATTGGAATAAATGGGACAAAGGTCTCTTGCAATTTGTAATCCCATAATCAAAGAAATGCCCATCAATTGGGGAATGGCTAAACAAGCTGTGGTAGATGATGGTGATGGAATATTATTGTGCTATAAGAAATAACAAACAGGATTATTTCAGAAAGACCTGGAAAGACTTTTATGAACTGATCAATAGTGAAGAGAGCAGAATCAAGAGAATATTGTGCACAGAGACATCAATACTGTTTGATGAAGAAATGTGAAAGACTTAACTCTTCTCAACAATCCAAGACAATCCCAAAGGACTATTGATGAAACATGTTATCTACCTTCAAAAAAAAGAATTGATATTGGTGGAACACAGACTATTTTTCACTTTCTTCATTTTTTTCTTTTATTCAAGTTTTATTATACAAAATGACTGATATGGTCATGTTTTACATAATCATACATGTATAACCTGTATCTGATCGCTTACCACCTCAGGGAAGGAAGAGGGGAAGGAGGGAAAAAGGGATAAAAATTGGATCATAAATAAAAATGTTGATTATTTTTTTAAAAATTAAATTAAAAAAATTTGTAATCCTGTAATCCTAAATTAAATAATCATTTCAAGGCCAAGATTACCCTAATTTTATTCTCTTTTCAATACCACAATATTCTGATAGCCCATGAACCAAGGGATGCAATAGGAAGACTCACAAGATTAAAGATTTAGTGGCAAATTTGTCCAACCCCCTATTTTATATTTGAGGAAACTGAAGCCAAGGAAGTTTAAGTGACACCGAGTGATAAAGGTGGCAGCATAGCCTAATGAAACAGGCCCTAGACCTGTGAGTGCCAAGGCCTAGGTTTAAAGCCTGATACTCGCTCTCTCAAACTCTCCTTTCAAGGGACTCTCCTTTCTGGGATGAGAACTGGTAGCAAGCTTATCTGACATGACTGAGATAAGCAGTGTTTAGATCAAATGTGATCTCATAGCTATCGTTCATGCTTGCTCCTCTCCAGGTATATGGCAGTGTCAGAGTGGGGAAGGGCTTGTTACTAGGTCAATCAAACCAATAACTTTGATCAAGACAAATTCGCACCCCAATAATGACAAAAGGGTATGAGACCCAAGATGACCGCAGCTGCCACCTGTCACACCCTGTCCCTGGCCCCCTTTCTGTCTCCCTCAACCTTCCCATGACAAATAATACACAATTCACCACAACCATTGACTCTTCAATTAAGCCCTAACACTTTGCTTCATGGCCAGCCTCAAATCATATCTCACTAAACATTATTTATCTCCCTACTAACTGGTATCCCCAAATCACCCCACACAACTCTAGCAATTTCACTCCAAAGCTGTGAGTGTAGCAAATGATTTCTTCCTTTAAGCTTCTAGTCTCCTCATATGGAGTTCCTGTTATTTATGTTACCAAAGAACTTGAGTAAGTCACTGCCCCATTCTTAGCCTGTTTTCTCAGCTATGAAAGAAAGTGGTTGTGCTAGACATTGACTAAGATACTCCAACATTCTACCACTCTTAACGCTCCAAAAATCTCAGGAAAGTGATCATTCTGGGACCGGGGGAGATGCAGGGCAGAAAGAATTAATCTTAAGGTCTCAGCTCACTTCTAGCAATCTGTGGGGATGAGTACTCTAGGTGCAGTTTTAAGTTTACTTTTAGGATACCCTACATATAAGAATCAAGAAGTCCAGGTTGGTGAGGAGACTTCCAACCAAGACAGGTTTAGACCTTCTTATCAGGCAAGTGGGGATTTACTAAGTGGTCTATGGAATAACTTTCTTCCCCCACTTTTTTCATAGAAAAGATGTTAGAATAAAAAAATCGGAAGGGGGCTGCTATCTTTGGACTAGACACAGTAGCTAAGAATCATGGGAATTAAATAACTTTTTTTTAAATAAGAAAATGTCTAACCTTGAGCACAGATGAGTCAATGGGAGGGAAAGTTGATCTCGTGAAACCACTATAAGGTAAGGAGTCATGGGGAAGGGAACAAAGTGGGATCACAGGTACAAAGGCCTATGGAGGAAAGTCAAAGGACTATGGAAAAAGTCAAAAGAAGGTACCTGGGTAAACATAGTGAAGGATAAAGGAAAGGATGATAAAATAATTGCCAATATGGGAAAAATGAGCGTTTCATGAAAACTATGCTAGAAGGAAAAAGTCATAAAAAAACTATGTGTATATGGGGCGATAGGTATCACAGGGCAGGAATGGAGTCTAATAATTTGTTAGACCTGAGGCACTGGACTTCTAGAGAAGTTATGAAAGGTTATAAGATAATGTTAACTCAATACCCACCTGCCAATTGACTCTCAGGCACAACTCAGGTAAAAATATCATCAACACAACCAGTGAACCATGTAGCTTGAAAAAAAAAAAGCTCTCCAGGGTCCTGTTCTTGAAGAAGATACTTCCACTGATGTCGTTTACTGATAACATAACTCCAGATTTCCATGGCTTTTGAATATGGGACAGCCCCGTGATCCCTAATAGTCTTCTGAGGGAAAGAGTACCCAGAATGATCTTTCTATTAGTAATAAGGAACAGCACGACCTTGTTCTCAATATCTTAGTCAGAAAAGCAACCTGTACATATTTCTTAGTCTCCTTTCCTCCCTTTCCCCCATCTTCTTTGGTTTTCAAAACAGGACAGTTTGGGGGCAGCTAGATGGCGCAGTGGTTAAAGTGCTGGCCCTGGATTCAGGAGTACCTGAGTTCAAATCCAGCCTCAGACACTTAACACTTACTAGCTGTGTGACCCTGGGCAAGTCACTTAACCCCCATTGCCTCGCCAAAAAAAAAAAAAAAAAAAAAAAAAAAAAAAACAGGACAGTTTGTAAATGAATTTCAGGGAAGTTGGTATAGAATAACCAACGGATTTGAGATGAGAGCAGCATTAAAGATAAAAAGGTGGGTTTTTTTTTCTAAAAGAAAATGAGGTATAATGAAACCATTTGTAATTTTACCATAAGAAATAACAAAAACCAGGAAGTCAAAGAAGCACAGCAAACTGTATGAACTGATGCACAGTGAAGAAAACCGAATTAGGGGAACAATGCACACAATCACTAAAGGGATAAACATGAAGATACAGCAGAGGGGCTGCAGAACCCTGACTGATAATAAATAATGATCATTGTTTTTACCCTGAGAACAGATGATGAAATATATTTCCTTCCTCTCATAGGAAGAAGAAGGGTAGCAATCTGGGAATGCTTTATATGCTGTCATACACAATCACTGTCTCTGCTGGTTTTTACTGCTTCTGCCCTTCCCCCTCCCTAGTTCTGTGTTACAAGGAAGGGTTCAATGTAGAGCAGAGATCTGGACTTGTAATTCCATCTAATGGGGGCCTCCCCATTAGAATGTAAGCTCTTGGGGCAGCTAGGTGAGGCACTGGATAAAGCACTGGCCATGGATTCAGGAGGGACCTGCGTTCAAATCCGGCGTCAGACACTTGACAGTTACTAGCTGTGTGACCCTGGGCAAGTCACTTAACCCTCATTGCCCCACAAAACAAACAAAAAAAAAGAATGTAAATTCTTTGTGCATATGGATTATTTCATTCTTTGTACATATATCCCAGTACCTACCACAGTGCCTAGAACATCGTAGGTACTTAATATGCTTAGCAAATACTTATAGATTGATATCTATCAAAGTTGGGACTTGAACCTGGGTCTTTCTGGTTCTAAGATGAGTTCTTTTTAAATTTAAATTTTTTTATACAGTCTCCTAAACCGCACAAAAAACCAAATACCGGTATTACTGGGAAACTGAGTTAAGGCCCTTATTTTCTTTTTCTTTCTTTTTTTTTTTTTTTGTGGGGCAATGAGGGTTAAGTGACTTGCTCAGGGTCACACTGCTAGTAAGTGTCAAGTGTCTGAGGCCAGATTTTAACTCAGATCCTCCTGAATCCAGGGCTAGTACTCTATCCACTGTGCCACCTAGCTGCCCCTGAGCTCTTTTTATTGTACACCTCATTGCCACAATATGAAACCAAGTCTATATGTAACCAAAGACTCAGCTATCTAAAAGTGCTAACACTAAGTCCTAGGCAAAAGTTTTTCACTTCCATCCAAAACATTTTAAGGATCATCTTTCTGTTCCCCCAGCATTGCCCACTTCTGGCACTTTAATTTTTCCTTAGTCCTCAGCTGAAATGGTTCCATTTTAGGAGCAGAACAAGCCAGCTGCTCAATACCTCATAGCAATAGAAAGTGAGACAGAGACAGAGACAAAGAGACACAGAGACATATAGAGAGACAGAGAGAGGAGGAGGAGGAAGAGGAGAAGGAAGGAAAAAAGGAACAAAGGAAGGAAGGAAAGTAAGGAAAAAAGGGGAGAGGGAAGAAAAAGAGAAAGGGGAAAATTGGCAATTGGAATATAGAGAAACAATGACCTTAATTAGAAATTGAACAGGATGCTGAGGTTAACCCACTGCTTTCAAAAGTGTTATGGGCCCCTTAATCATGACTAGTCATCAAGAACTGTATATAGTGACTCATTTAAAAGGTATCATCACCAGCAGCACAGACCCAGAAAGCCACAGAAGGGGAGGAAAGGGGAGGGAGGAAGAAAAATACAGTTCCATACAGATTCATGAGCATCACCTGCAGAACTGGGATATTTTCCTGAAGAACTCCCATTCGAAAGTGTGATATAAATCTGATACATAAATAAATAATGATTTATAAGTACTAAACAGACCCAGTCTTCCCAAGATACTTTCATCAAAGCACCAGGTGCTCTGGCATCAGATTTATTTTGAATTTTCTTAAAGGTTTAACTGTTCTCTTCCTGACAATGGAGGAAAAAAGTTTTTTTAAAGTAATTTTCACAGATGCCCAATGAAAATTCCAGTCATATTTCTTCTAAAATTCAGCACATGACCTTATTGGATTCACCACAAATTTTGGTCAAATCCTCTTACTGCCAACAATGTGGTGTTTATCTCTGCTGTTCCTTCTCAAACACTATTGACCAGAAGGGTAACCTATTCTCAATTTGTGATTCTACTACTGAACTCAAGAGAATACTTCCTAATTCCATTCAACTGAATAAATATTAAGTACTTTACTCTGTACAAAATACTGTCCTTGGAGCTGAGTGGGGGGGGGGAAGTGAGGCACAAGCTGTTCCCTCAAAGAACCGAAAATTTAGTCAGGGATTTAAGACATGGATCAAGGATGTCAGTCATCCAGTCCAACTCCATTATTTTACAGATGAGGAAACTAAGGTCCAGAGGGGTTAAGGAATTGACTGACAGTTACTGTTAGGATTCTAACACCCCCTGAACTCTTCCCAGTGCTCTATACAATCCTGGGTGTCAGATCACCACCAGGCAGAGCAGTTTCATCCAGATGCCAATATGGTGACATTTTGGAATACAGAAAGGCAAGGATGCAAAGTCCTTAGCTGAAGTCTAAGACAGATTCTCGATATTTCTTGGGGAGGAGTACCTGACCTTTTTGGTGTGCATACCTTTTGACAGTATGGTGAGGCATTTAGACCCTTTCTGAGAATTATGTTTTAAAATGATTGAAGTAAATACAGCTGGTGGTTAGTGAAAATCAAGATGCACTTTTTTCCCCATACAAGCTCATGGAGACTCTAAAATATACATGGCACCTAAATTAAGAACTCCTACTCTAGGAGGTAGGGAGGTAGGGAATAGAAGTGAGCCATGCATGTCAACATGACTTTCAGGTGGGAAGGCTTTGCTGGAGTGGAAGTTTGAAGGAGAAAGGGTGGGCCCATGAAAGAAAATATTATGAGAGGTATGAAGCAAATGGCATCCAGGTTTTAAAAAGGGAGAAATTGTGTACATTGGATGACAATAAGAAAGGTTTCATTAGCAGGTAGTATTTGAGATGGACATTAAAAGATGGGTAGTATTTCAACAGGTGGATACAATAGGAATTCCAGGTAGAAGTAACCATGTGAACAAAGGCATAGAGTCAGAAAGGCCAGGACACATTCAAGAAATAATGAGTAGTGTAGTTTGACTATATTGTAAAATGGTAGAGGAAGACAAGATTAGAATGAATGATTGGGGCCATATTATGGATCTTTAAGAAAACTTGGCTTATTTCAGTAGCCACTGAAAAATTTGCAGTGAAAGTTCTTACTGTCACTTAGAAAAATATGTAAAATGATTTAGTTTAAAGAATAGAGAGGCAAGGAAACCAATTAGAATGCTAATGAAACAATTTAAGTAAGAGGTGATGAGGACCCAAACTAGGGTGGTGATGGTGGGAATCTAAGGGAAGAGATAGCTTCTACCCCAAATCATTGCCCAAAGTTTATCAAACAGTGCTCTCATCAAATTTGCTTCTCAGTTCTCATATTCTTCACCTTTATTGTGACCTTCTGTATAGATCTGATTATCCCTACTCTTTCTAAAACTCCTTCTTTGCTCATTTTTGAAGATTTGTGCTTTCTCTGATCATTCATTGTTAGTTTGTTTCTTTTGCTTGGTTCCCTAACTACAAGTGACTCCTGGGGCAGCTAGGTGGTCCAGTGGATAAAGCACTGGCCCTGGATTCAGGAGTACCTGAGTTCAAATCTGGCCTCGGACACTTGACACTTACTAGCTGTGTGACCCTGGGCAAGTCACTTAACCCCCATTGCCCTGCCAAAAAAACAACAAAACAAAACAAGTGACTCCTAAGCTTTCAATTCCTTGGTCCTCTGCTTTTTGGTCTCTGTATTTCAGTGATCTCATTACTTCTGAGAGCTTCAAGTATCACATCCTTGTAGGTAATTTTCAATCTATACCTCCAATACTGACCTTTCACTTGTATTTTAATCACAATTTGCAGTGGCCTGTAGTTTACTGAAATCCCTCAGACTCAATATTCTTAAAATAGTCTTCATCATTTTCTCATCCAAAATACTCCAATTTTGTAAATGTCCCATTCTCCGAACCTTTTAGATTCAGAGTGCTTATGGTTTTTTTTTACTTTTGCGTCATCTTTATCTTTTCTCTCTCCTTCATTCCCTATATCCAATATGTCACCAAGTTCAATCATTTTTCAAACAAAATATATCATATCTACCCTTTATTTTCCATTCCCACTACCACCATCATAGTTCAGACATTCATCATCTCATGCCTAGATGATGGCAACAGCCTTTTATTTTATCTCCCAGTCACAGCTCTTCCCCTTCTCTAATTCATCAGGAGCACCAATGCCAGACTAATCATTTCAGAACAGGTTTTATCAAGCTATTCTTCCTATTCAGCAGGCCAGGATAGCTTTCTATTGCCAACCTCCATCAAATACAAATTCTTCTGTCTGGAGCACAGAACCTCAAATCTGGAAAGGACCTTAGAAGTTTTCTAGTCCAACCAGCCACACCCTGTTCAACCCCATAAAGCCCATTAGTCTTTTTTTTGTTTTGTTTTGTTGTTGTTGTTGTTTTGGTGAGGCAATTGGGGTTAAGTGACTTGCCCAGGGTCACACAGCTAGTAATTGTCAACTGTCTGAGGCCGGATTTGAACTCAGGTCCTCCTGACTCCAGGGCTGGTGCTCTATCCACTGCGCCACCTAGCTGCCCCAAAGCCCATTAGTCTTTAAAGCTATATTCACAATCATAAATTCAGAACTGGAAACCCCCATTTTACAAATGGGGAAACTCAGCCTTAGAGAAGTTAATGATTGGTCACATAGCTACTAATAAACACGAGGCAGAATTTGAACCCAGATCTTCCTGATTTCAAATTCATCATGTAATCTTATTCTGGTGTGCTTCCTCTCACTGTCTCTCTCTTTTATGCCTTTGATGATCCTATTTTCCCTTCCTAGAATGCCTTTCTGGTTCTCCTTTACTTTTATTATTCTACTCATTCTTTAAGGCCCAGCTCAAAGGCCAGATCCATAAGGAGTCTTCCCTTTAACCACGACTCCCACCAATCATTGGTTTAGAGCTGTAACTTATCCTTCTTTTACAGGTGAGAAAACAGAGTGCTGGAGAGTTGAAGCAACAGGCCCACAGTCATGCAGGTGATATATAGCAGAGAAAACATTTGAACCTGTCTCCAAATCCCACACCCTTTCCATTGTACCACACTGCCTCCCCATGCTGATCACTCCCTTTTATGAGACATTAAAGCACTTAAAAGTTGGGACTATACAACTTAGCATTTAGTTGTCTTCTCATTTATTCGTATGTATTAGACTTATCTCTACAGCTACATTGCAGGTTTCTTAAGAATATGGATTAAAACATAAACTCTTTTTTTGGGGGGGGGGCAGGAGGAGGGAAATCCTGCACCACACCTAACAAGAGCTAGGCTTATAGTCAATGCTTTATTTAAAGAAAAGGACACTTTAGATGTTACCTGGTTGAAGCAATCATTTTATAGATGAGGAGAGTGAGGCCCATTGAAGAAATGTGAACTGCCTAGTACCAAACAAACATTAAGTTGTAGAGCTGAGATTCCTTCCAGAATCACAAATTATAGAGTTGGAGGGGACCTCATTTATCTTCTAGTCCTACCTATACCAGAAGCCTTCAGATTTTAAATCCATCTTGCCAGTGCTATCTGTTGATTCATAAATGGCCAAGAGAATGGATTTAGGTTTCTACTTTTATAATAATCCACCAAGTGGGTGCAGATTGTTCAGAATAAGCAATGACTTGGATGTTCTATTTGCATATTTTTCATCTCTTGGACTTTGGGAAAGAATATGATTAATTTGAAATAAACTTTCATTCCTCTAAAAAATAGTGAAGTTAATGATAAGAATTAAAATCTGTTTATACTGCTGTTTGCTATTGTGGTAAAAAATGGAAGTTTTAGCTGAATCATTTGAGAGTTGAGCGCATGCTACTGAAGCAGCTTTTGAAGGACCTCCCTTTTGGGGAGGAGACCGCGACCAACTTCTGGGACACCAGCTGAAAACTGAGGGAGGAACGGAAGTTCTCTCTCTCTGGCTTTTCAACTTAGCCGTGGCGGCACACGCAGTTGGTGTTCGGCTCTGGGTGTGCTGGTTCTAGGCCTGGAAGGCAGTTTGGGATTCGATGAGTTTTATAAAGGAAAATAGACTAAGCTTAGATCTAAGATTATTCATTTGTATTTCTACTTCCCTATTTCCCTAATTGGTATCAGCTTTTGTTGTCTAATTAATTCCCAAGCAATAAATACTAATCCCTCACAGATTTAAGCTCAGAGGCTTCTTTTTCTTAGTGGTCTGGAATATATATATATATATATATATATATATATATATATATGTATATATATATGTATGTATGTATGTATGTGTATATATATATATATGAAAAGTTAAAAGGGGGAGTTTAATGCTTGTATACCCAATTTTAAATCTCACACTATTATATCTTCAATAGAACAACTCTGAAGCATGTGGGAGATTATGTGTGCATGAGACTGTCTCTCTCTCTCTCTCTCTCTCTCTCTCTCTATATATATATATATATATATATATATGTATATATATATATATATATATATATGTCCAGCCAAAGGTCATACACAATTAGCATCTAGGATGATTTATGTCATTAACAAATTGATTTTACACTGAAGTTTCCTTTGAAATCACAACCCTCCCTACTCACTCCCACCCTTTGCCCCCAAAGTGGAAACAATTTAATTTGCTGTCTCTGACCCTCAGTTAGTGGCATTTTTATATGATTTACTTCCTTCTTAGGAACATACCATTTAGAACTAGAAGAGATTTTAGAGGTAATTTAGCCCTCATACCACACCCCATTTTATAAATGATAATACTAAGCATCTTATTATCCTTGAAAACATTTTTAGCACATACAATAAAAATCTATTGCACTGGGAGATCTTATTGAAAGGGGCATTTCCTACAGCAATACCCAGCATGTGTTATTCTCGTCCACATCCTCCCATAGGTTTGCCACAAGTGATTGATCAAGTGGGCTGAGGGGTCTTCTCAAGTTCTCATAGCATCCCAAGGATGCCAGTACCACTGGAGTCCTCAGGCTATCCTTTGGTTTCCCCTTATTTTCCCCACACAACCAGGCAAGAGTCTTTTTTGATCACATATTCCTTTGATGACATCCTTTACGCTGCTTCTCCTTCATCATTCTTTGTTCATAACATATTACAGCTTGCTCACACCCACCATGCATCCCTCTATTACCCTTTAGGTTATCATCAACTTCAGTTCTTCAATAAGGTGTAGTGTACCATGACTCACAGCCATCTAACATCACGGGAAGAATATTGGTATTAATAGACGGTTCTTTGTTTTCAGCATCTATAATTAATTATTCATTAGGAACAATTTTCTCACAAGTCACTGAGTCTTGTTTTGCTTAATGTGCTTAATCCTCTATTCAAATTCCCTATTCCTTTTTTTCTTCCTAGGTTTCCCATGGTGTAGGTAGTGCAAGAGAGATTTCAAAACACTTTCAGAAATCTTTCTTCTTCATCTCCATCCTATTTCTTCTATACTTTCCTTTACTACATTTCTAAACTACAAAAGGTAAAAACATAAGGCACAGAACCCTGGTTCAAGCCCTTATCACCCCTCACCTGGACTTTTGCAATAACCTTTTAATTGGTTTCTCTGCCCGAAGTCTCAGCCCACTTCAATCTGTATACTTCCCAAAGCTTTCAAAGTGAATTTCTTTAAGTGCAGGTCTGATCATGTTACTACATTTCTGAAAAACCAAACCAAACCAAATCAAACCCCACAACTAATTCTGAATTACTTTTAGGAGCAAATATTAATGTATCTGTTTTGCTTTTAAAACTAGCCCCAACTTACATTTACAGTCTTATTACGCATTCTCCTTCATATGCTCTACTATCAAGTTGATTTAGCTTTCTTTTTGTTCCTCATACAGAGTACTTCATTCTTTACCTTGTTCCTTTAACCTGCTGGGGATCTATTAGTTCTCTTTTGTTGTTGTTGTTCAATTGTTTCAGTCATGACTCTTCACTACCCCATTTGGGGTCTTCTTGGCAAAGATACCGGAGTGATTTGCTACTTCTGTCTCATTTTACAGATGAGGAAACTGAGGCAAACAGAGTTAAGTGACTTCCTAGTGTCACATAGCTATTAAGTATCTGAAGCTAGATTTGAACTCAAGAAGATGAATTTTCCTGACTCTGGACCTAGCACTGTATACACTGCACCACTTAGCTGCTCATTAGCTCTAAGACTCATCAAGTCTTCCATTATATGAAACCTTTATTGATACCTGCAAATGCAAGTGTTTCCTCCTAAAATTACCTATTTGTTATATATGTGTATATATGTATATATACACACACGCACACATCTACATGCATACACAATGCATATATGTGTGCATATGTGTACACACGCATATATACATATATGCATATGTATACATACATATATACATAAATATACATATGTATATAGCATTCATAAATGTAATACACACATATTTGTTTCCTCCCATGATAGACTGTGAACGTCTTGAGAACAGGAAATGGTTTTCTTTTTTTCTTAATACTTTTAGCATCAAGCATAGTGTCTTGTAGATTATAGATACTTAATAAATGTTTTGAGGGAGATAGGTGGTGCAGTGGATAGAGTGCTGCACCTGGAGTCAGGAGCACTCATCTTTCTGAGTTCAAATGTGGTCTCAGACATGTACTAGCTGTGTGACCTTGGGCAAGTCACTTAATCCTGTTTACCTCAGTTTCCTCATCTGTAAAAATGAGCTGGAGAAGGAAATGGCAAACCACTCTAGTATTTTTGCCAAGAAAGAGTCAGGCAGAATTGGAACAATTGAACAACAACAATATCAACAATAAATGTTTGTTGAATTAAATTGCATCTTATATAAGTACCACAAAGCAATTCTCTCCTTTATACCTGATACTTCTGATTTTTGTCTCTGCCAGTGATTCTGACTTTGAATTTGCTACACAGGTCAAGCCCTGTGATCAAAGTATTTTTTTCAACACCTTCATGTGTCTATTATCCAGGGAGTATCCTAAACCTAGTGGCACTAAAATACTATTTCAATCACTCAAAACAAAGATTTCACAGGTATCTCATTTACTCTGGATATTTATAGCAAACTAAAGAAGCAGAAAGTATTTCTGGGTCTGTTCCTCCATTAGCTACCTCAGCATCACACAATGACTGTACCTCATCAATCCCATCTCCAGCTCCCCTCCTTTTTCCAGCAGGGCTGGAGGAGTAAATTGCATTATATCCCTCTGCTCTATAAACTATGTCAATTTCTGTAGAAACAATATTAAATATGGTAATTTTCCCTTCTCCTTTTCTTAAACCATTACATCCTCTAACCTCAGTCACACCGACCTTTGAAAGAAAACAACTGCAAAGGATCCTGGGTAATGCTATTATGCTAATTTACTAGCTAATCTGTAAAAATCAAAGAGTAGCTGTTACTTTGGGATCTCTGAAAAGAAAACATTGAATGGGGTGGAAGTTATAGGAGTCAGATTTCAGCTCCATTTAAGAAAAGAATTTTCTAACAATTAGAGCTAGCCTCCAAAATGAAATAATCTTATCCCTAGGAACATAGAATCAGACACCTAGAGTTGGAAGAGACCTCTGATGGCATTTAATTCAAGCCCTTTATTTTATGGATGAGAAAACTGAGGTTGAAAGAGGAGGAGGTTTTCCCAAGGTCATATGAGGTTTCTACTTGTGGAGGAGTTTGTATAAAAGTTTGATGGCCACTTGTAGGTTTTCTCGTAAAAGGGATCCATGTTCTAGATAAGGGTGTAACTGAATGACCTCTGAGATAATGATAATTATAATAGCTAGCATTTTTGTAGCCCTTTACAGTTATTATCACAATTGATCCTCACGATAATCCTGGGAAATAGGTGCTATTGTGATCTCTGTTTTCTACTTGAGGCAACTGAGGCAGTCAGAGTTTATGTGACTTTCTCAGGGTCACACAGCTAATAAGTGTTTGAGGCCAGATTTGAAATCAAATCTTCCAAACTCCAAGCCCTAGCTTCCTCATGTGCTTAGGTACATTAACAAATATTTATTGACTAGTTCCAGATAGAGAGAATGGAAACCTTATTTTTATAAATGCAGAATCATAATAGAGGATTTCTGTGCTTGGGGCAAGTCTTGAAAAACAACTTCTGGAGCAGGTAGCAGGAGCCCTCAGTCAAGAGAGGCAGTTTATTTATCTCCTAATTCACTTTGTGTTTCCATGTGTCTTTCTTCCCCAAATCCACACATCTAAACTCAACTTTTGAGGATGAGAATCATGAGAATCATAGAATGTGAAAGCAGGAAGAGACCAACCTTCTTACGGTACAGAAGAGGAAACTGAGGCAGAGAGACCTAAAATGACTTTTCTGAGGTCACAGAGCTAGTTCATGGTGAAGCCAGGCTTGTTTCTTATGAATAGTGCCTCAATATACAGTTACAATGGCATAACATTTTAATTGGGCTAATGAACTCGATTTAATTGAGTGCATTGTTTAAATGGGCCTGGCAGACGGCTTTTATGATAATGTCAGCTCTGTGGCAATGGTTCAGCACTGACTTGTGCATCTTAGAAATGGAAGGATCATATCTTCTAACAGGGCAAAGATGAACATATGGAAATTAAAGAAATATAAATAACCCTTATCTTTGCCTCAAACTCTCACACAAACCTTGACTTGAAGTTTTTATGATGTTGGGGGAAATTTGTAAACTAAATATAAAGCCATGCTTTATTTTGACACGACCTCACAATTTTCTGAAGATAAAAATATGTTCTATTTCCTAATCTGTCTTCTTCCACACTCACTCAGGTGCAATCTTTGTACCATGTCAGCTTAAATGAATTAATTATCTAAATAATATTCATCACTCTAGCACTGAGGTACTTTATAGGAAGTACAAGGACAGAAGAAGGTGTAAGCATCATCAATCCATATTTTATAGCAGGAGGTTAGGGGATCTGGGAAAAGCAAATGTGCATCAATTATTTGATATTGATAACAATAACAATAACAACAACTTGTATTTAGGTATCGCTTTAAGCTTTGCAAAGAAGGTTGCAGAGATAACTCATGGCCTAGCATCTAAAGCACTGGGACTATGTGGACTAGGTTCAATCTTGGATATAACTCTCCAAATCCTATGTCCCTGTGGCTCATTTTTACCATCACCCAAATTTACCCCTGGGACATTTCAGAATATAGCTCAAATAAGACTTATGTCTAGGTCATTACAGATGTGGGTCCAAGGGTTCTCGGTACATATGCAAATACTCAAGCTAATGATACATTTGTTTGATACATAAAAGCCTTTATTTCACCCCATAAAAAGGCAGAAAGTATCCAAGGACCTTACAATCGCCCCAAAACAATCTATAAAATTTCCCCCTTCTCCTGTAAGTCCCATTACCCCGCAGGACTTATTTTCCAAGCTCAAGGTACCATGTATTTGGACTCCCTTAAGGGTCATCCCTTCTCCCAGTTCTTGAGAATTCCATTTTAATCCCCAGCAACCCTTATAGAAATTCTGCTTTATTGTACTGCCCTTAGGGATCAGGATCCCACTGAAAGAATAACAAGCTTGGGGTTTACTCAACTCCATTCTAGTCAGATCAAGGTCAAAGTCCAGGTATTTTGCTCCCCCATATAGAAGCTTTACTCACATGTGACTTTTCTACCTTCTGGGGCTATGATTCTTCTCTCCACAAAGATGAATCTGTTCACTCATTTGCCTCAACCTCTATGTAGAACCTGGAGTCATGAACTTTCACCAGTAGGCTGTGGGGTTCCCTCTGATTTCCCCAATCACCGCCCAAGGATAGGACCAAGAACTCAGAGTCCAGGAATTCTAATCTTGAGCTGTTCAGTAAGTGCATATGTGACTCCTATACATTTCTATTCTATAGGAACCATTGGCCACCACTGGGGGAAAATCCTGTCCCCTGCCCCAACCCATGGCCAGGTCTTTTGTGAGTTCTACTGCTTTCTTAGGATATGGAAGACTACAACCAATCTCCTTTTTTTTTTTTTTTATAGATGCAAAACAAAAAGCTAGCTTCAACCTACAATAATCTGAGCCAACCAATTTGTTGCTCATTAATGAGCCCCATTGTCCATTAGGTACCAAGGGGCTTGCCTGTGCTTCTCTAGTAAGATGCAAAGTGTCAAAGGCTCATTGAATTGTAAACTCCCCTGACTAACCCTAGAACACTAATAATGATAGCTAATAATGATATGGTACCTACTATGTGCCAGGTACTGTGATAAGTTCTTTACAATTAGTATCTCATTTGATTCCTACAATAACCTTGGAAAGTAGGTGCTATTATTAGTCCCATTTTCTGGAAGAGGAACTAAGGTAGATAGAGGTAAAGTGACTTGCCCAGCATCATAAAGCTAGGAAGTGTCCCAGGCTATATTTGAACTTCGTTCTTCCTGATTCCAGGACTGGCACTATCTCCACTGTACCACGTAACTATACTGATAAATATCATTAAGTTTCTATTTTATAGATGAGGAAACTAAATCTCAGAGAGGTTGCCCATGATTACACAGCTAATAAATTTTGGGGGAAGAATTTTGAGGGAGTTGAAATAGATGGCTTCACATATTACTTCTGGGTCCCAGTGGTGTGCTAGTAAATAAATGATTAACAACTGGCTCTCTGGAGCACCAGCCCTGGAGTCAGGAGTACCTGAGTTCAAATCTGACCTCAGACACTTAACACTTACTAGCTGTGTGACCCTGAGCAAGTCTCTTAACCCCAATTGCCTCACTAAAAATAAAACAACAATAACAACAACAAATCCCAAAAAACAACAACTGGCTCTCTGGGTGTGTGTGTGTGCATATATGTGTGTATGTATTTATGTATATATAAATATGAATATAAAATATATGGATGTGCATGCATGTATGTATGTGTATATATAAATATACATGCACACATTCACATGTATGCATACATGCATACACATAAATATGTATGTAATACTGTAAAGTTTAATCTGCATTTATTAAAACATTTTTAACTTTAGAAAATCAACAAAATAATAAATCATGCCCTGTTTTGTTTTGTGGAGTTGGCTGATTTACAGGGCATAAATGCTCCTAATGAAAATTTAACAATCAGCTCTTTCAGGAGCCAATTCTAGCTACTTCCAGTATGACCCTACTTCCAGCTTTATATCTATGGTTCCATGATCCTGTAATTTGAACCTAGGTGTCTTCTGACTTTAGTTAGGGCCAGTGCTCTTTCTAGTATTCAGCATGATATGATGAGGATTCACAAACAATATGTACATAGAGTCTCAGTGACTACATGTCGCTACATATAGCAATTTTCACATCATTTTTGGAAACTGCAAAATGGATATGCCTAATAACAGTAGTTATGAATTAGACTAATAATTATTAGCCATGCAAGGCTACTGATAGCTGGAGATACCAAGGGTTGCAGTGAAGATCAATAGACTGATGGTATCTCTAGACACATAAAGAAGGACCACTACTACCCTCTCCTCTCCCAAGTGATAGATACAATTAGCACTTCTCTCTTGCAGCCCAGGCAGCAAGGCTAGAAAGTAGAATGAGTTCTGGATTTTGAGTCAGAGGACTCAGGTGGTTCAAATCTTGGCTTTGCATTTATTTTGTTGGTGATTTGGGGCACTTTACCTCCTAGGGCTCCAGTTTCCTCATATGTAAAATCAAGAGTTTGCACTCAAGGGTCTATGAGATACGCTCTAGGCCACACTCTAGGATTTTATGACCTCAAAGTTCCCTTCCTATTATCTTATGACTGACCTTTGACCAAGACACAGGAGGCGTCAAAGGTGTCCCATCTGGGTAGCCTTTAAGTTCTACTAGGTGACTGACTAAGTGTTACCACCTAATTACTGGCACAAGAGTTAAGAGCTGATTTAACACAAGCAACATCTGTTTCCTCCTTTTGGGTGAATGATCATGATTATTATTATTCTCTTATATTTACAGAGACAACTAGCAGGAGGGAAGACAGAAACAGTCCAAAATATCATTCATCTGAAGGTCTAACTCTGGTGGCATGAGACTCCTTGGGAAACCTTTCATGCTACTGTTCTGAACAGCCACAGACAACTTGCTAAGGGGAGAGGAAGATTCCATGCCATTCTCATCCTCCACAGTGCCATCTCTAGGTTGGCAGAGGCCTATGGCTGTGTGGGAAGGTGAATGAGACTTCTCTTTCAATAGCTGACCCGTATCCTACATGCTCTGTGTGTACTTACATTATTTACTGTTCTTTCTTTTCAGTTTTGAGTGGTCTGTCTTCCTTCCTTCCTTCCTTCCTTCCTTCCTTCCTTCCTTCCTTCCTTCCTTCCTTCCTTCCTTCCTTCCTTCCTTCCTTCCTTCCTTCCTTCCTTCCTTCCTTCCCACTTTCCTTCTCTCCTCCCTCCTTTCCTTTCTCTCTTTCTCCTGCCACTCTCTCTTTTTCTTTCTTCTCTCTTCTCTTTTTTTCTACATACATGAAAACAAACTGGCATAATGTGCTGAGACAGCAGAGGTTATAAATGAGAACCCAAATGGCTTAATAAGAAATTGTGTGTGCCCATCCAACCCAATCCCTTTTTAGAGAAGGTAAATAAAATTACTGATGAGAACAATTTGTATTATCTTTCTAGACATTCATAAACCTTCTTTAAAAAAGATCCACATAACCACCTTTGCCTTTTTATTCTGTACCATGTGTAACTCCTGTGTCCACTGGTGCATTTCTTCTAAACCTAACAGCACAGTTGAGTGCAATGACAACAGGAGTTCAGATTAGCCAAAACAAGTGGGAGGAACAGAAAAAAAAGATCTTTGCTATACTCCTTTGCATAGTATTAGGACCTCAGCATCAGCAACGTGTGATGGATAAACCATGAGAATTGGACCCGGAGCAGCTAGGGGGAGCCAGCACACAGCTTAATGTCTTCTGATTAGCCAAGGTAATTTAAATTCTAGCTAGCTAGTCTCTGCCTGAGTACTGTAGGTTAGAAATCCTCCCTTCTCATCAGCCCTAAGGGAGAGGTGGGCTATCTGTTATTGGAGGACAGAGGAGGAAGCAGTGGAATTTTTTTTTAAACACTCCAGCAGCTGGAGAAGGGAACCTCAGTTTCCTTCAGAGGGACCTAGCAAGTGGCAGAAGGGTATGCTCCATGGGTATCCTACCATGAGAAAATTAGAGATGCAGTGATTATCGTGTTTTCTTCATCTATCCACTTGGCCCATTGTTTACTTGATGAATTCTGTGTTATCATTTTGTTGCTGTTGGTAATTTTAAAAGATCCTTTTGATTTTCAATTATTATTTAGTCACTTATTTCCTCTGTTATAAACAGAATTTTCTGATCCACACACAGGTTGCTAGATAACAGTGAGAAAATTCTCCTCAGGGTCTAACTCTGGGGGGAGACAGAGAAAAGCTTTCCATCACCTGCTCAGAAGCAGAGACCTATAAATGGGTTAAGTTAAGGAACACAGAGATGCACCTTACATATTTCTTAATGTATTATTTCTTTGGAAACTCACCTTGTATTTAATTTTTTATTAAAGCCATAGGGCAAATATATTGTAACCTCCATCTAAGATGGAGTACAGGCAATTCCTAATTGACAACCTTGTGTTCCAAATGGACATTGGTTAGGTTTCCAACAGTCTGTAAAAGTCTATTTAACCCATAATGTAGCTGAAGCTAACCACAATTTATAGCGCTCTTTCTGTAGGAAAATGCATTCAAGAGTTTCAGCTTACGATGCCAAGAATACATCTCCTATAGTTCTGGGAGAGGAGACTGAACCAGAATTCTCTTCAGTTGAAGAGATAGGAAGACATTTCTAAGTCATTCTTGCTGAATCCTATGTCAGTAGGTGGGAATTGGCATAAGGCTGCAGGGAGGTGAAAGACTGAGGGAAGAGTCTTGGTGAGAGAAAGCTCTAGTTTGTGGGTGAAAAGTGATAGGATGTGTCCTGGTCAATATTATATACCTGGACACAATTTCTTTTATCATGATCTTTTTTTTTCCTCTTGGCTACTTTATCCTGCTACTACAGACCACACTGTAAACTCCTCCCCACTACTGACCATCACTAGAGAAGTGAGTAAGAACCAGGGGAGAAAAGTGCGACCTAGTGTCTGCCTCCAAAGTTTCCAGTCTGTCCAGTAATGGGATAAGAATTCACAAAAATGTGTATTTCTTACTGTGATTAAATGAGGTACATATTAGGAGGATGAATATGGATATATCTTCCTTGATAGAATGCAGTCTCCCTGAGGACAGGAACTCTTTCTTTTTTTCTTTTATATCCTCAGATCCTAGCACAATACTTGATTTTTAATAAATGATTGTTGAGTCAAGCCTTGGGGCCATACTTGTGATGCCTGCTACTGGGGAAGGCTAAGGCTGGTTGAAAGCCTGGGTTCTGGAGTTCTAAGCTTCAGAATGGCTAAAGCCAGTCAGCTGTTCATGGTAAATCTAGTACTGATATGGTGAGCCTTCAGGAGCCTAGGAGAGACAAATTTACTATGGCCGGAAATGGAGTATGCCAAAGCTTTCATGCTAATGACTGTTGGGGTAAGGCACATGAGCAGATACTAGACTTCCAGCCTGGGTAAGATAGGAACACTCATTTTCAAATGAATGAAATTAAATTTAAAATAATGCATATTGATTGATTGATCAACAAAATACATTTATCTAGGATTTTAAAATAGTTTGGTAGGAAAGCCATTATATTAGAATATGTACACATATATGTAATTTATACTTATGTATAAATAATGTTTTTTGTACATTCCATTTATAAATTTATATATATTACACTTTGTGGGATATGTGAGAATGTGTGTGTGTATATATATATATATACATATATATACATATATACATATATACATATGTATGTATGTATCACATACAAATATATTGAATTGGGATTGGGAATGGATTTGTGCTATCATTGCTGTAGCTTGCTTCAGATGAGGAACTTTCTCTACCAAGGCAAATCCATGTCTTCTCTACACTTTGAAACTGATAGAGTTGCCTAAAACACTGAGAAGTGACTGTGTATGTGTGTGACACATACACATTACAAATTATAATATGATGAATATATAAGTGGAGTTTATAGTACTATGTAATGCATTGAATGAAGGGAAAGTCACTCATAGTGGGAGGTCAAGAAGGCTTCAGGAACGTGGAGATATTTGAGGTAGCAAACAGTTAAATATGCAGAGAAGAGGAAGAAAGGGTTGCGTTGGGGTATTCTGGTTGTAAATTTCTTCATGAGCAAAGGCAGAGATAAGGGAAAGTGTGGGATGTATTTGGGGGACAGCCACTTTTACTGATCCAGAACATTCTGAGTCAAGGCTAGAAAAGTATTTTAGAAACAAACTGCATGAAGCCAGGAATAGCGAATCTAAAGACTTTGACTTTTATTTAACAGTTTCCATGAGACATTAGCTATTTTTCAGTAGTCAACTGGCATGATCATACCTGCTTATTAAAACAAAACAAAACAAAAAACGCTGACAGTAGTATGTAGGAAGGATTGGAGAGAGACAAGGCTAGAGGCAGGGCAATCTCTTAGGAAACTAATGGAGTACTCCAGGCAAGAAGTAATGAGATCCTGAATGAGTATGGTGGCCAGTGGGGATGGTAACTAGGAGATGGAGAAAATAGAGATTTGAAGAGATAAAATTCACAAGACATTCCAAACTAATTAAATATAGGGACATACAGAGATAGTCTTATCTCTGACACTTACTAGCTGTGTGCGACTCTACTCAAGCTACTGAATCACCCCAGGCTACTTTCTAATACTCTAAGTTGTGGGCCATTTCCTTACCCAGATTTTCTTTCTATTAATGAAATGGCAGGTCCATTCTCTAACACTATCCTACTATACCGTACTGCTTCTCACAAACAGCTGAGATTAAAAAAAAAAGTAAAATGGGTATTAGAGATTTCCTATAACTTTGAGCATTTTACATACAATTTCACACCTGCAAATTTAGTGGAAGCTGTAGAATAGTGTTAGGAACTTTAAAGAGCCACTTAATTATTGTATGTAACCAAATTTTGCTTCGGAATCCAAAGTTTGCATTTATTCAATGATTTTTTAAGCATTTCTGAAAGTTGTTTTATACTGTTTTAAGGCAAATATAAGTGTTTTTGAAGGTTTTTTTTTTTCAATTACCCAAGTACTATCTGTGACTTTTTAAATTTTTTTTTTTTTATTATTTTTAGTGAGGCAATGGGGGTTAAGTGACTTGCCCAGGGTCACACAGCTAGTAAGTGTTACGTGTCTGAGGCCGGATTTGAACTCAGGTACTCCTGACTCCAGGGCCGGTCCTCTATCCACTGCGCCACCTAGCTGCCCCCTATCTGTGACTTTTTAAGAACCAATCAGTTACCTTATGTAGTATGAATAGATTCTCAATGATTATATATATAATACAAAATAAACTGAGATTTTATTGTGAAATTCTCATAGATGGAAAATTCAATTGTATATTTATTCTGTTCATTCATTTTACAATAATCTTATCTACTTATTTTTGTACCATGTATCATGATTGCCTATTTAGTGAAAATTGAATAAAATATTTATTTAAAAAAGAATATGAGAGGAAGCTATTTTGTCATTAAGCAATCATTCTATAGACGGAAATAACAGTTTCTTAAGTGCCTACTATGAGCCAGACACTGTGCTGAGCACATCATAAATATTATTTCATTTAATTATCACAGCAACCCTTTTGAGGTGGATGCTATTATGATCTCCATTTTATCCTTAAGGTAACAGAGCAGGAAGGGGTTAAATTACTTGCTCAAGGTCATATAATAAGTTCCTTAGGCTGAATTTGAACTTAGGGCCTTCCTGACTCCAGGTCCAATACTCTATCTACTGCATCACCTATCTGCCTCTGGACTATTTTGCTTCTTCCCCAAAAATGACTTGAAAATTATTTTAAAGCAAGACAACATTTAGACTTAGTCTAAGTATATTTTTGACTAAGCAAATTGATGAATTACTCTGTTTCAACTTGACCTCTTGGCATTTTATGTTTGTCAATTTATCCATCATATCTCTTGTTGATTTCAACAGAACTTGGCATTTTCCATTAGTGCATCAAGATATATGTTAGGGTTAATTTGATGTTCAAGTTAATGACTTTAAAAATGTGAGTCAATAAAAGTTCTGAAATACATATCCCTCATATCATTTTAGCTGATTTCCATGAAATTTGATACATGGCAGATAGTACTGAAGTAGGTGAATGAATGGTTTTGGTGAAGAAGGGTGTAAGTTCATATGATTGAAGTTCATCTTACTAGGAAGGAGCCAAGAAGTCATCAGCTCTGACCTCAGGCAAAAATTCTCTTTCCAAAATCTCAACAAGTAGCTCTAAAAACAGCAATATAAGTGTTGTATAGAAATGTAAATTATTATTTAGATGAAGTATAAATGGATACAGAAGCACAAATACACACAGCTGAAAGAAATGAAGGCCACAAGGGAATCTCTTTTGTAGTATCCAAATGCCTAAGCATAGATGACAAAAACTAAAGAACAATATTCACAGTAAACAGCATAGGGTCATGTAGAGTCAATAAGGAAAAAAAATCTATATTAAACAAACGAGAAAGGGATTTTTTTCTCCCCCACAGAGGACAAACTATGACCCACATAAAGTGGTTTTAAATAAAGAATAAAGATTTTTAAAGACAGATTTGTGGGATGGGGAAAATGGATGGTGATGACACAAGTTAAAAATTATATTCATGATGGCACTATAACATTTAACAGAGATTTTTCAGGTCATATTAACACAAATGGTATAATTACTACTAGCGAGTTACAAGTACTATTTCTTTTATACCATATGTAGAAGTGTTGGGCATTTTATCCATTCTCTTCTGCTTCTATATTACTCTGGGTTCTCTCTCCTCCCCTCTTTGTTCTTCCTTCCTATTTCCTATTCCTTTCCCTACTCCTATCTCCTGTGTAAGTGCTAGGTATGCTACCAATCTTTATATTCTCTGTGTTCTCTCTCCACCTCTCATTGTTTTTCCTTCCTCTCTCATCTTCTCTTCTTCATTCCTTCCCTCCTCACCTTTTTAAAGAATTCGACCAGGAACTACTCAGGCTTGTTCATCTTAGCCTGATACAACAGAGGCTTTGGAAAAAAAGGTCAAGGTGGGATAATTTAGAAGTGGGAAGGAGCAAGGACTACAGCTAAGCATTTGAGCATTACATATGTTTTTGTGAAAATCTTATTAAAATATAAAAATTAGATCTCCCATATTCTGATGGATATACCAGTTCTTCTGAGTGGGATTGGCTAAGAGGGACAAAAGCACCCTTAAAACCTAAATATGAAAAGAAGTCTAGTTGTGTAAACTTGAAGAATCTCATAGATTTAGAAAGGAAATGGAACCTGGAAGCCACCAAATCCAGTCTCCTCATTACAAGATGAGGCACTTGAGCCTGAGAGAGGTTAAGTGACTTATCCAAGGTCATACAGGTTATAAGTGTCAGAAGGAGGATTTGACCCTGGGGCCTTTTATGTTCTGAATCCAGCACACAATCTACTATAAGATACTGCTTCTAGTCATGTGAGCAGTAGCAGATAGGTAACAGGGAGGACAGAATACTGAAGTAAGAGTCAAGAAGAACTGAGTTCAAATCCTGCCTCAGATACATACCAGATGAGTATAGCACTTAACCTGGATGAGTCACAATGTTTTTCAGGCTCAGTTTCTTCATCTATAAAATGGGAGTAAAAGTACTTACTTTCCAAGGTTGTTGTGAGGATCAAATGAGATAAAATTTTTGAAGTGCTTTGCAAACCTTAAAAGATGACATGAATGTAAGTTGATATTATTATAATTATTATGCCCCTATTCAACAACAAAATGAGTTTTGGGAGAATAGGTTCTATTATTCAAAAAAGTAGCAGATTTTGAGTAGAGGTACAAATGAAGTGTAGTAGGACAACAGGACTGCTTAATACCAGATGCCCCATATTAATTTTTTCAGTACTTATAGAGATGTGGTCTATAATACAGACCAATTAAAATGTTTCCCCCATCTTCCCAAGATTACTCCTCTATTTTAGTTCATACTGTTGAAAAAGGAAAACCAGGAGCGGCAAGGTGGCGCAGTGGATAAAGCATTGGCCCTGGATTCAGGAGTACCTGAGTTCAAATCCGACCTCAGACACTTGACACTTACTAGCTGTGTGACCCTGGGCAAGTCACTTAACCCCCATTGCCCCGCAAAAAAAAAAAAGAGAAAGAGAAAGAAAAAGAAAAAGAAAAAGGAGAACCAGGGGGCAGCAGGGTGGCACAGTGGATAAAGCACCAGTCCTGAATTCAGAAGGACCTGAGTTCAAATCCAGCCTCAGACACTTGACACTTACTAGCTGTGTGACCCCAGGCAAGTTACTTAACCCTTATCGCCCCACAAAAAAAAAAGAAAGAAAGAAAAAGGAGAACCAGAACCTGAACACCTTTCTTTATTCTCCTCAGATTCACTCATTATGGGTCCATGGTGCAAGTATCCTCTATTCTACCCAACCAATATTTCTACCCTTTTCCTATTGATTTAATATATTCCATCATGGTGAATCATTTTCATAGGCATTTCTCACTTCAGAGGTAGACTTCACTTTTTTTTAAAAGAAAGTCTCCTTCAAAAATTTTACAAATAAAATTTAAGCAAATATACAATTTGCCTGACAAACTAAATTGTTCACAATTCATTCATAGATCCATTTATTCAGTGACAGAATTAATAATAATTAATAATAGTGTAAAAGGCATTATACAAGATATCAATTTTATACATAGGCCAACAAATGCAATATATATGTGTATATATATTTGGAATTATAACATTATTATCAGATAATGACTTGTGACATTCATGAATATAGAAGTGGAACAACTCTGGGTGGTGTCAAGGTCAAGGGTGAGGTAGAGTACAGAATTAGGTCATTGGACTTGAGTATGTTGAGCAAGGGGAAGTTAGGGCATTAAAGGAAGTACCAATATGTTTAAGGCCCCTACTATGAGAGCAGGGGATGGAGAGGGGGAAAGACAGGGTAAAGAACAAGAAAGGTGAAAAACCTGAGGGTGAGAGAGTCTATAGATAACAGTCCACAAGTTATGGATTGTTTAGTAAATAAGGATAGCTTGATCCTCAAAGGAGGGAAATGGTGGAGGCAATATCTGGAATTGGTAAATTTGAGCAAAGAGTAATCCAGTTCCTTGTCACATTCCATGGGTGAGGCACATGAGAGAATGGGGACCTAATATGAGAAGAATGTCAAAGGAAGCACTGTTGTGGAGACGGAGACATTACACTGATCGCTACATATTTTTTATAGACCAACTTTTGCCTAGTCATTCCCACCTTATGCTTGTTAAGGTCATGATCTTATCTTTGGTATTTATGTCCTTAGGATGTAGCATTGTACCCGATAAATGGTTGGTGCTTAATAAATGCTTGTTGAATTTTTTATGGAGTGATTTTAAAAAAAGTATATGTTTTTACATTCAATTCTACTAAATGTAATACTATTTGATCCAAAGTTCTAGTCTGTTGGCAAGATATAGTTGAATACTGATTCTTGTCATCTAGTCTTATTAGATGATGCATCTACACATATGGAGACATTTGTCTCTGTACCTTTGCATCATCTCAATTTTGGTATTCAAGCCATCTATTCCTTTATTGAAATCATTTGTACAAATGTTTCACAATTCAAGCATAAGGATATTTTCCTGGCATACTGCATTAGAGATTTCCTACCCCAATCCATAAACAATTAATCACCACTATGGGTTGACTCATTAAACTAAATCTAAATCCAATTAACTAGATACTATAATTTCACCTACATGTCTCCATCTTGTTCGCAATAATTGAATGAAAGACTTCCCTATCCAATAAATTTCAATGGTTCCTTTTCACTTTTAGAATCAAATATAAAACTCCTCTGTTTTGGATTCAAAGTTTTTCCCTTTGTGGCCCAACCTTACTTTTCTATTCTTATTACATACTGATAATTAAACATTCAAGTAAAATTGAACTTCATATTGCTCCTCATACAAAACACTCCATTCACTATCTGGATACATTTGTTTGGGCTGTCCCTGGTACCTGGAATGCACTCTCTCCTTAAGCTTTACCTCTTAAAATCCTTAGTTTCTATAAAGATAGTTTAAGTGTCACCTTCTACATGAGGCCTTTCTTGATACACCCCCCCTCCCAAACTTCTGGTGCCTTCTCCTTCTCAACATTATTTTGTCTCTTTAGCACAGTTATGTATGCTTATCTCTCTGAAACAAAGTAAAGGAATAGTTTTGCTTTTGTTTTTGTTTTTTTTGTATTCCAAGCTTCTAGTATAGCACCTGGCAATAGTAAGTGCTTAATAAGTGCTTGTTTACTGACTGATTCATTTCTGTATGTATCTTACCTTCTTTCTTTTCCTAGTGGACAGGACACTTGGCTTGGGATCATATTAGACTAGATAGATCCCTTAACCTCCCTGTACCTCAGTTTGTCCATCTGCAAAATGAAGAAGGTAGAATTGCTGGCCTCCTGGGTCCTTTACTATTCTAAGTTCATAATCCTATGATCCTATTAGCTTTTTGCCTATAGTAAGGCTTTGTAAAGTGGTTATTGAATTTGAATGGAAGGGACCAACCTAGCTGACCTTCAGTGTAACACTGGACTAGACTGAATCCTCTAAAACGTCTCTCCTACTAAGAACCAAATCACTTTCCCAGGAACCAAATCACTTTTCCCAGCAAATCAGGGTTATCCAAACGTTTTACCTAGTTGCCTTGGATCAGTTGCATTGTGAGGGAGGTTTGCACCTGCATCACTCATTCTTGTACCTGTCTTTGAGTTATAGATCAGAATCCCAGTTCCTGGGACTGTAAATTTTACTTAAAATAACCTGCTCCAAGTGTAGAAAAGAAAGCTTATATATAAAGTGATTCTTTGCTACAGGGATGTCTGGGTATCATCAGGAAAACCCAGCTTTTAGGGGCAAAAAAGTAAAGATGCTTTCCCCATCCTTGATGGACACACTGAGTTGATAACTTAAAAAATAACTAAGCTGTCCCCCTCCCCCTTCATTTCCTCTCCTCCCTTGGGAACCAGCATTGAAGCTCCCTCCCTTCCTTATCTCACTGACTACAGTAATGAGCTCCAGGGGGACCTCTGCTCCTGCCTTTGAAGTAACTCGTTTCTCTGAATACACTTTGAAATTCCTTTCTTACATTGTTTGTTTCTTGTTTGCTCTGTCTTCTTGTAGAGGGGTCTGACAGCTGTTGGGAGGGGAGGTCCAACATGACAGCTCTGGAATGTATAAATTAAACCAAAAAATATAAGGAAAGAGGAAAATCCCTCCCACCCCACAGCCCCTGCAGGAATGTAAACTCCTGGGTTGGAATTGCTGAAGCATCCTCAAGGCAGCAGGAAAAGGAAGATAGTCAGGGATTGCAGAGGGCAGACACAGCTGGAAGGGTTGAGAGCTGTCACGAAAGAGAAGGTCTGATGGAGGCAAGATATCATCTGAGACAGGCTGCGGTGAGGAAGTCAAGCTGAGGAGAGAGAACTGCCAGGCCAAGTGGAAAAGAGAGAAAGGCAAGGAGACAGTCGAATTTCCATTCCTTAGCAAAAAAAAAAAATCCTCTAGCAAAACCATATTACAAAAGAACAAGAGCCATTTCCCAATAGAGAAATGGTCAAAGGATATGAACAGACAATGTTTAAAGGAAGAAACCCAAGTTATCAACAACCATGGGTGTGGGGGAGATGCTCCAAATAGCTAATAATTAGAGAAATGCAAAATAAAGCAACTCTGAGGATTTACCTTATGATTGTACTGGCAAAGATGAAAAGAAAAAGAAAAAAGAACTATTGTTGGAGGGTCTGGGGGAAAACCAGGTACACTAATGTTTTGTAGATGGAGCTATAAATTGTCCCAGACATTCTAGAAAGCAATTTAGAAATATTCCCCCACAAAGACACTAAACAGTATGTGTGTGCCATTTGGACCCAGTAATACCACTACCAGGCTTATATAACAAAAATGATGAAAGAAGGAAGAAATGGACACATAGCTACAAACATACTCATAGCACCTCTTTTTTATAGCAAATAAATGGAAACCACAGTTTCAAAATCAATTCGCAAATGTTTGAACAAAATATAGTATGTGAATATAATAGAATATTATTGTGCTGTAAGAAATGGTGAGAAGGAAAATTTCAGAGAATAGTGGGAATGCCTGTGAGGACTGATGAAGATTGAAGTGAGCAGAACAAAGAGAATAATTTATACAATTTCAATAATTTTGTAAGAAAAATATTTTGAAAGACTTAAGAACTCTTATCAAAGCAATGACCAGCTGTAGTTCCCAAAGTTCAGTGAAGCATGCTACCCATTTCCTTACAGAGAAGTAATGGACTCAAGATACAAAGACATGAATTTTTGGACATACCTTGTGTGAGAACTTTATTTTTTTCTTTTTTTTTCCCTTCCCTTCCCTTCCCATTTCTTTTATTTTTGCTTGACTGCACATATAAGGCTTTTGATTTGTTTTGTTGTTTAATGGGGGAATTTGAGTGGAATGGAGAGGAGTATAGGGATGAGATATTTAAAAAATAAGAAAAGAATGGGCAGCTAGGTGGTGCAGTGGAAAGAATAGTGGCCCTGGAGTCAGGAAGACCTGAGTTCAAATCCAGTCTCAGACACTTGACACTTACTAGCTGTGTGACTCTGGGCAAGTCACTTAACCCCAATTGCCTCACCCAAGAAAAAAAAGAAAGAAAAGAATAAAGGAAATTCATTGAACCAATTTTATTAATGCAAAGAAAACAAAAGAAGGAAGGCCAGAATGCATCATATACTAAATTTATCATGTATTTTAAAAGCAAGCTGTATATAATATATATTCACTTTCATGTATAATGTCTTTTAAATTTTCTACTATGTGTATAGAAATATCTATTTTATTTCTTATTCATTGAGTTCATAATTGCTTAAAGATCCAAAAGAAATTTCTGATTGTCAAGGATTATATTTATGTACATATATATGTATGTATGTGTGGATAGATAGATAGATAGATAGACAGACAGACAGATAGATAGGTAGGTAAGTAGGTAGATGGTAGATAGATCTAGGAGAGACTTTAAAACATGACAGATAACATCTCAAGTTTAATTTTACATACCCATATTATAAGAGTCCAAAATAAAATATGAATTTTGGAGAGAGGGCAGAGGGATAAGGATACACATAGTAGTTACAGATTAGGAAAAGTTATCAATGTGATGGGGGAAATAACTGTTTCTGATCTCTGATCTGGAAGTGAGTTTAAAGTATTGAGAATCAGGAGACTTTTATTCTGGTTCTGATTCTCCACTGTTTAATTCTTGACAATTGAAATGAACTTAGATGGATTGAACTTAACTGAATTGAACTAAATTGAACTGAATTTTCCTTCTCAACCTTCTCTCTAACCCAAGTTCTTCTCTAATCAGTATTGTCCTCTCACCCCTTGATGAGCTTTTGTTTCCTCACCACTATCATGTCTTTATTCATGTTGTTCCTCTCACCAGGGTATCTCCCTCTGCTTTCTTTCTATCAAAATCCTATCCATCCTTCAAAAATCAGCTGAAGTTTCACTTCCTATGTGAAGTCTTGCCTCACTAACTTTGGTCCTTGAGACCTTTCCGTTGAATTCTTATAGTATTTGGTGTATGAGTGGCATATACATAACTCACTTGTATTGTTCCTTAACATTTAAATGTCATTGTTTCCCACAACTAAATGATCAGTTCCTATAGAGTAAGAATGTGATGAAAAAAAGAGATGAGTGTGTGTGTGTGTGTGTGTGTGTGTGTGTGTGTGTGTGTGTGTGAAATAAGCTGCATACAGGGGAGCTATTATTTCCCTTCCTTCAACTTGGGGTGGAGTGGGGTAAGTTAACACTATGTGGCCAGTCTGATAGTGAACATTTACCAACTTAACTAGGTTGGTCTCTGGATGACAGACACACAATAAAGTCCATTCCCACTCCTGTACTGCAAAGCAGAAACTTTTGGGAAAAGTAACATTAATCATTCCTGAGAAAACCATCATAAATGGCTTCCATTCATTGATAGGAGAGAAGATAGAAACTTGAAAGAATGAGAGACTATTGGAAATAGATTTTTGTGCTCATGAGGTGAGGGAAGAGGAGTACAGAGAATGAATTGGAACCCTTCTATCCTGTTATTTTTAGGTTCTTATTTCCATTAATTATTTTTCCTAAACAATGAGCTCTGTTTGTTTTCTTCTGGAAGATTTCAAGTCCTGTCCCCACTCTCTAAATTCAGAGCTCTGAGAAAGTGATAAGCCAGGGTATGATCTATGGAGAAACCTTGATTTTCTACATAATATTTGCAAAGAGTTACAACGATAAAAATAATCAACTCAGAAGCCTTCTTCAGATGTCATTAGTGAGAGTCTATCTCAAATGGATTGATGATATGTGATCCATGAATGTCTTAGTTTCCTATATGACCTGGAGTTATTAGGTTGATGAAGTGATGAAGGACTAAGGACATGTATCTGGAATGAATTACAGAACCATTCACAATAATACTTAGTGAAATTCAGTAAAAAGAGAGATTGTAAGTTTTTTGGGGAGAAAGTTAACAGTTATTCTTTCCAAATCACAGAGGTTAGGGGAATGGCACCCCCATGATGTGGAAAATTTAAGTAAAAATTTTTGGCACTCCCTTTGTGACAGAGAAAAAAGTTTGAATTTTTATTTTTCTTTTATGGGGTGTTTACAGTTCTTTATTGTAAAATTTGGGTTGATATACAATACTATAGCTATATTTTATACCTTTCTGAATTTCTAAACTTTCCTGTGTTATCTGCTGGCCTTCACATGTCATCTACAGCTTCCACGAAATTCCCCCCAAATTCCAGTATAATTTCTTTTGCTGACATATCAAAACTGCGATGGGGAAAGTCGTGATATGGAAGGGATAACTGTACTTTTAAAATGGTTTGTTGGCCTCCTGGGTACCCATGCATTTTTTCACTTTGTGAACAGAAAAAGAGAGAGTCAGAGTGACCTACAGCTCTATGTAGGATGCTGACACAATGGATATTGGCTCATTCTACTTTGTGGAAGTCATCCAATTAAGGCAAGGACAAATGCAGGTAGGACTCTTGGTAAGGAAAAATAAACCACATATATAATAAGGGAATGAACTACTTACATGCACATAGAATGAAAGATATTCAAGGGGTGAACAGTGGATAAGAAAATACCTTATCATTTCCCAAAAAAAGGGTGACACTCAAATCCATAAATCTAAGTAAAGTACATATGAACCTTACTGATAGGTTTTGAGAAATAATTTGTGTTTATGGGTGCCAAGCAAATATAATATACTCACAATCATCTAATTGAATAATATCCAATTAAGTACTACTATCTCTTTATGCTCATACCAGACATTTTCATTAGACACATGATAAACATATATTACATAAGAATTGCTTGCTAGGCATGATTCATTCCAAAAGAGAAACAGTTAACTAGTAAACTTCAGCTCATGTACTGAATTGATAAGGTGAAAATGTGATGCACTGTCTTTTATATATGACTAAGAAGTTACTGACACACTCTTGACAGAATATCACTTTCAAGTTGTTTTTTCCCTAGTAGGAGTGATAGATTTGTGTTGAGCAGTTCATACAATTTACTTGTATCCCTTACCTCAATTTGAGGTGAGATCTCTAGAATGATGCCACAGAAGTCTGTGCATTAATTCCTCTTTGGGTCCCATCTTGGATGAACATGTAAGCATTATCACATTTTTGGATAACATGAGTCTAAAAGGCAGAGCTAATAAGTTGGATGATGGAATTATAATTCAAAAACTTCTCAAAAGGCTAAGACGATAGGGTGCAACTCACAAGATCCAATTCAGTAAATATTTTTAAAGTACCTAATATGTACTGGGTAATATATTAGTTGCTAGGGATACAAAGACAAAAACAAAATAGTACCTGCTTTTGAGGAGTTTATTCTAGTGGGGATGAAGGGGTATTAGACCAGGCAGTGATAAATATTGTGCTGCACTGAGGTTCAAAGAATTAATTCACTATTTCAGAATGGGGGTTCATATGTTTAACACCAGATAGATTTTGTTGCCTAGAAACTCAACATGTCAACAGTGTGACATCAACTAAAAATACAAATGCAATCTTATAATGTATAAGAATGGTGTCCAGATCAATGTTTCTTGAACTTTTTTGAGTGGCTTGGACCCCCATTGGCAGTCTGATGAAGTCTATGAACTTAAAGGCATAAAATGAAATACACAAGATTACAGAAGAAATGAATATTGAAATACAGTTATCCAAGTACTAAGGGCATCTAGGTGGCACAGTGGATAGAGTGCTAGACCTGAAATCAGTAAAGTGAATTAGAGAAAGAAATGTCAAACCACTCCTGTACCTTTGCCAAGAAAACCCCAAATAGGGTCATGAAGAGTCGGACACAATTTAAATGACTAACAACAACAAAATTCAAGTATTGAAAAACAAAAATTTTTTTAAAGTACAAGGAACCCAATTTAAGAAACTCTGATCTAAAAAGAACAATTTACACAATAAATACCCTAAAGAGAAACAACTTTGATACACAGGTACTGTGATCAACACAATGGAACTAACCACTGTTCTAAAGAATTCATATATAAAAAAGGGGGGGCAGCTAGGTGGCACAGTGGATAAAGCACTGGCCCTGGATTCAGGAGGACCTGAGTTCAGGTCCGGACTCAGATACTTGACACTTAACTAACTGTGTGACTCTGGGCAAGTCACTTAACCCCAATTGCCTCACCAAAAAAAAAAAAAAAAAAGAATTCATAATAAAACATGCCAAAAAACTTCAAATAAATAAGTGTTGAATGCAAAGTGCAAATTAAGGCATACATACACACACAAAGGTGTATAATCAAAGAAAATTAGCCATGTTAAATATAAACTATAACAATTGTAATGAGTTTTGATTTTCTTGCTTACTCAATGGGTTGGGGTAGGGAAGGTAGGAAAGGGAGAATTTGGAATTAAAATAAGATTGAAGTTTTTAAGAAGTCCCCATCTAGATCAAATGACATTACAGTTCTCTGTACCCTATTCTTTTCAGATTATATCTAGAATATTTTGTCCAATTCTAGTTACAACATTTTAGGGAATTCATTGACAAACTGTAGTGTGTGCAGAAAAGAGCAGCTGGACTAGCAAATGCCTTGGGAACTATACCCTATGAGGACTGATTAAAAGAACAGGAGATATTTAACCCCTGGATATAACTTAGTTCAAAAGCAGGAATCAAAGTTGTATGAAAAGAAAATGACTGGTTTTCCAAAATAGTGAGTTCCTCACCTTTAGAATGACTTAAGAAGATTCAAGATAATGACCTAATAGGGATGCTGCAGGAGAGATTCCCAGACTGTGTAGAAAGTTGAACTAGATAATTTCCAAGGTTCCTCCAAGTTCAGATTCTGTAATTTTATGATTCAGCGACATGACATGAATCTCCCAATGACATCTGGTTAAAGTACAGAGAGTGGTCTGCTACTATGTGTGGTTCCATAGCCTTTCCTTATTAATGGAGGAAATTGCTTATTAGTCTTAATATATAGGTAAGGTGTTTTTTGTTTTATTATGAATGCTAGCCCCTGGGAAGGTCTAATGACATTTGAAGATGAATCAGAATCGTGTATACAATAAAGTGAGTGGATCAAGCAGCTGGTATAGGAAAAGGCACCCATTGTTTATTGATTCCAGGTTATCTGTTATTTTAGCTCTAAAAATAAGCTAGGAGACAGGGAGGAATCTGGTAGTCAAGTCTTAAGGAAGAGAATGTACAGATTTGACCTGAAATAAAAAAATTCAATTAAGAGGTTCCAGGGGAGAAAGAAACAAGAGGCTTCAGATCATAGGAAAATGGATGTTTATGATATTGAATATGTGGTACCAGGCCAGACAGACCTTAGGGAAGAAAAATTCTGATGTTACCACTTAGAGGGCATGGGTCATCGCAAGTAACTAACCAATGTGTTTCAACAAAACAATGAAAAATGAAAAAAAAATCAAAGCATTCATGTGCTTTTAATCAAATATAGACAACAGCAAGTCAGACAAGGATGGATTATTCTTGGGGGAGAGGAGGCCAGGAAATACACGAGACAGATCTTGGTAGGGAAATGAACTAATTTGGGCATATATTCCACATAGGTAGCTTTAGAGGCAGAGACAGATGATTTAACTTCTCTCTATCTCAGTTTTCTTATCTGTAAAATAAAGGGATTAGACCATAGAGTCTCTAAGGTTCCTTCCAGCCATAATATTCTATGATTTTATATGGTCAGAGTTATTGAAATCTCTGGATAATCCAGGGTAAGGAAGGATACTAAAAGTTGCCAGGAGAAATATCAATGTGACAAGAGGAATACAGTTCTGGTGGATTCAAACCTAGAATCTTAGCAGGAGAATAAACTTTGAAAGGAATGAGACATCTTACAATTTTGCTAAACTGAAAGTATATTAGGTATGCAACCAAGATTTCAACCTGCAATCTAGTTAAGATTGAGCTAACCATAATGGAAAAAAATGAGGAAGATTGGGGGTTTAGAGAGAATGAGTTGGAAAGGAATTAAGGAGGAATAGTGAGGTGGCACAGAACATGGAGTACTGGGTTTGGAGTCAGAAAGACTCACCTTCCTGAGTTCAAATCTGGCAAGAAATCTAACCCTATTTGCCTCCATTTCCTCATCTGTAAAATGAGCTAGAGAAGGAAATGGCAAACCTTTCTATTATCTTTTCCAAGAAAACGCCAAATGAGGTGACAAAGAGCTGAATATGAACAACAACAATAACAAGGAGAAATGACCAATTAGAAAAGAAGAAGCTAAGTTTCATAAGTTTCATAAGCCCACTAATATGGGCTGCAATGGACTGATTAGAACTCTTTAATATTTTAGAACTTCTCCTTGTGTTTGTTTACACCTGTATTTTCCCTGCTGTATTTTAAAGTAACTATTCTAGCCCACCACGTCAGCCCATGTGGGTTTTTTTTTTTTTTAAGCGCAGTGCAGAGTCCTAACTCTCAAATCAAAGACTATATGTTCTAAACCTAGCTCTGTCACCTACAGCACCATGGGCAAATCACTTTACATCTCTAGGTCTTGTTTTTCTCTCAGAATATGTGATATGATTACCCTTGAACTTCTTAATAGAAAAGTTATATGTGTTATTTCTAAACTATCAGGTATTGAAGGAATTCAAGTTCATAGATCAAAGATGAGTGCCACAAGAAATCCATAAAGGATATTGGCATCCAAGTTCTAGGGCTGGATGCTGAAGAAAAGAGTGGGGTATTAGGGTACAAGTGGTCCAAGGCATTCTACTTGCGGACTGAATTTTCCATGTAAAGGACATTGGCAAATCCAGGGATGAAATCTATGATGAGACCTTAGTAACAACCTAGTTAAATGGCCCATAAAATTGTAAGTAGTATAAATAAAATAAAAAGGAATCATCACCATCATCATCTTCTTCTTCTTCTTCTTCTTCTTCTTCTTCTTCTTCTTCTTCATCTTCGTGAGGCAATTGGGGTTAAGTGACTTGCCCAGGGTCACACAGCTAGTAAGTGTCAAGTGTCTGAGGCCAGATCTGAACTCAGGTCCTCCTGACTCCAGGACTGGTGTTCTATCCACTATGCTACCTAGCTGCCCCTGGAAGCTTCATTTTAAAAATTAATCTAGACAGAAATGAATAGAGGTAAAGGACTTTAAACTGTATTGGTTAAGGCTAAATGTACATACATATATTCACATACACAAATTATACTCAGTAAGGAAGAATCAGAGGCAAATTAATGAGGATTTCTGTTTGTAGTTCTGTTGCAAAGGATAACGTATCCCAACTGTTTGTTAGCATAAAGTCAGACCCTATACTTTGAAAAATGCTGCGTCATAATAGAAGGCTAAATGATTTATAAAATTTAAGTATAAATGGGTTCTTCATTCAAAACTTGCTAAGTAAGTTTACATTTTCTTTGTGATAGCTATAGCATATAAATGAGGAACTACTTGCAGAAATTCACCCATAAGGATGTAGGCACCACTATCTCCAATCATCCAGAGAGACCCTGATGATGGTTTAGAGACCAGTTAAAACCAAGAGCTGCCTTTCTAAGTCATGAACACCAAGTCACCCAAGGCTGCATGTCTCACAAGCCTCTCCTAATTGGCTCAATGCTTTGCTTGCCCTACTTTGAGTAGTAGAGAACTTGTTTGCAGCACTCCCAGCTTTTTTGGAAAGGGTGTTGACACTCCTGCTATTTTTTTTTTTGATTGGCCCTAAATGAATCTCTCCTACTTAAGCTAGCTTTCCTCATCTAGGCATGGCATGTACATGCATATATTCAAATGAAAGTGTTCATTTTGTTCTATGAGATAATGGATCTTCATGAGAATTTGATGTCACAAGAGCAGGAGCATTTAAGCTCATGGTTTTAAATGATAAGCTTTAGGAACTGTCATGCTAAAATGATCACTAACATTTCAGCAGAAGAGTTTCCTACTTCTGAGAGGGGCATGGAATATTTTATGACTCTTTATAGACAAAAGCTGCATATGCTGATTTGTATGGGAGGGAAAAAAGCATATGACTGAAAAACTTTGCATAATAACAATGCTTTGCATTTATGCAGTGCTAATCCAGGAAGAAACTCAAATCCTTTAATAAAAAAGGAAACACCATGAAAAAAGTTCAATTATGAAATTTCAGCAATACAGCCTATCAGATACAGTCAGTATTTTTTAAAGCACCTTCTATGGGACAGTCTCTATGGTAAATACTGAGGATACAAAGACATATTCCAACAGTTCTGGATCTCAAAGAGATTATATACTAACAAGGGACAAATATATATGAATATAAATATGTCCCAAAAGAAATTCGAGATAATTTGAGAATGGGGGTGTGGGTGGCATTAGCAGATGGGAGAGTGAGAAGAGACTTCATGTTGAAGGGGGCATTTGGATTGAGTTGCTAAGGAAATAAAAGATTGTTAGAGGCCATTAGATGATCTAATAGAGAGAGTGCTGGACTTGAAGACCTGATTTAAATCCCATCCCAGACACTTGCTAGATGTGCGACCCTCAGCGAGTCAATTTTCCTTCCTGACTCTGAATACAAAGTTGTAAAATGATGATATAATAATAATACCTCCATTACAGGATTGTCATGAGGATCAACTAGATGATAGATATATTATAAAGCACTTATAAACCCTAAAGTTCTGTATAAATGCTAGCCACTATTGTAAGAAGTGGAGAAGAGGAGAGATTGTGTGCATTCTAGGCATGGGGAAATGCTGGTGCAAAGGCATGGTGATGGCATATATAAATATATATACATACATACACACACACATATATACATACATATATATACATATACATACACACACACACAAATACACAGAACTTAATTTAGTTGACTTATTAGTCTGGATGATTTCAATCTCTCTTTTCTGTCTCCCAAGGAAATGAGAAGAACCTTGATAATTCAGGTTAGACAAAAGGAAGCCAGGTAGTGAAGTGGACTTGGAATCGGAATGACCTGAATTTCAATCCTGCCTCAGACTAGTAATGGCAAACCATTTAACCTCTGTCTATCTCAATTTCTTCATATGTAAAAGAGGGACATTATAATAACACTTACATCATGTGGCTGTTGTGACAAGCAAATGAAATAATGGGTAAAAATTTTTGCAAACTTTAGAGCTTTACAGATGCTAGTTAACATAGATTTGCAAAACTTAAAGCATTAGATATCATTATTAGCAAAGCGGAAGGAGATCCACCATATCCAGCCCTATGGAGACCATTGAGTTAGGTCTTAATTAACTCTTGAATCAACAATAAAATCTTCAGATACAGAATCTATAGCTCTTAAGTGACAGGCTTTAAATCACAGACTTTTACAGTTAGAAGAGGCCTTAGCACTTGTTTAAACTAACATGTTATTATGAAGGAATTACTGTTACAACATTTTCAGCAAATGGTCATCCAATTTCTGCATGGATACTTTTCAATAATAAGAATCTACTGCTTCCTTAGATGGCTCATCCCACTTTATTGGAATTTTTTCTCATCATCTGATTTTTTCTCATCATCATTTCATCATCTGAAATCTATGTCATTGTTCCCTAATAGTTTCAGTCATATTATTTCTTTCCTCTGTAACTTAGTGCAATAATCTAATCTCCCCACCATTGGACAACCCTTAACACTTAGGATCATAGATCATAGATGTAGAGTTGAAGGGAACTTCATCTAATATAACCTTCTAATTTGGCAGATAAGGAAATTTATTCCTAGAGAAGAAAAAGTGACTTTCCCACAGATAAATGACAAAATTAAAACTTGTACCCAGATCATTTTCCTCCATGTGCTACTTTCTTATGATGCTTGGATATAGCTAGCATGTCCCACCCTTTCTCCATGCTAAATATCCCTAGTTTTTTATGAATCAGTTCTCCCATGTAGCTAATATTAAAATTCTGCACTTACCAATTTAATGAGTACCTAAATTTATTCTAATTATAGTCCATCATTTCAAATATTTATAAGTTGCACTTCTTCCTAATGAATTGATATGAATGTATATATAACACAAAACATTGCCTTACAGTAATGAGATAGATGCTTTATGAAGAATGATAATACTTAAGCAGCCAACTGGATTTTTCCTTCTGAGTTTCCATGATGAGAAGCCAAACAGTTTTCCAATGATGTTATCAATGCCTAAAACAACTTAGTATTTCTCTCTTGTAAAAGCCTTCAGAGTCTATTTACAATCCCACAAGATATTCAGTCTGATTGTTGTAGAGTCACATGTTCTTTCCCCCAGTTTGATCTTCCATCTGATTCAACAGACTTGGCTTGTGGGTAACTTTTTTTTTTTTTTGCTTATGAGTCAAATCCACCCTCAAAGTAAGAATCTTTGCCATCAATGAGGATGTCCTTAAGAATGTGCCAGCAGCTACAAAGGCAAATTGAAAAGTATTTCTATGAATTTTTTGAATGATGACAGAATCGCTAAAATAAACATATAGTAACACAGAGTCTACTTTGAAGGGGACATTAATTTTGTTCCAAAAGTTGTCATATGTTTGTTTAGAAATAAAACACACTTCCTCATAAAATGCCCTACAGATATAATATACACAAGTATACATGCTTGAATTTTTGGGTTTGTTTTGTAATCATACACCTTAGTTCATAGTCTTCCAAAAGAAAAACTTATTCAAAAATCACAAATGTAATGTTATGGGTAATAAAACCTACCATACAACAATTTGTGTTTCAAATTTGAGCAGGGATGGTAGTACTTACAAATACAAATAAGGAAGGCACATTTTAAATACATTAATCATTTATAGTATTTCACTCCATAGAGGGTGAGATCATAAAAATGAACTTTTATATACAAGTGGGAAGGCACCCATGAGACAAGGAGAAATTCCCATGTTATGATTACTGGTCATTCCAAAGTTTGCTTGAAAACATGTAGGCCAATCTTCCTAGTCCCACAACCATGCTTTGTACCCACAGATATGGAGGAAGCAATTTGCCTGTTATTCTTTTTAGATATGCCTCTCACCCCTCAATAACCCCTAAACCATCCCCAGTATGCCAAAGGGTGTAGAAGAAATTCTGATGTAGCCCATGACTGTTTCATAATATATTGCAGTGTTATTATATTTGTAGGTTCCTTTCATAATAACCTTGCAAACTGGATATTATAGGTATTATTGTCTTTATTTTACAAATGAGGAAATTAAGTTATGGGGAAGTTAACTAGTGAACTAGTAAGGAATTTAAATTCAGGTCTTCTTTCTCTAAGGTCAATGCTCTCTCTACCACACCAAGCTACTTTTGTGACTGCAAGAATTGAGAAAGTGGTAGTAGAACAACATAGGTAAACTCAATGAAGAATGAATACAATGCAGTATTTCAGTGTTTAATAAACCCAAGAACATAAATTCTTTGGGATTGGGGGACTGGATAGAGAATCTATTCAACAAAATCTTTTGGTAAAGCTATGAAGAGTTTGTTAGAAATTGTTCACAACATATGTAATTAAAAAGTCCCATCATTTAAAAAAAATAGAGAAAGAAAGAAAATGGCAGGAGGCATCTTTTGTGGTGATGGGAGAGAAAGGGACAATGGAGATGATAAAAGATAAATTGGGCAATTTTGAGCACATAAAAGTTACAAGATTTTTACATTAACAAATTCATGTCATTAAAAAAGAGGGGACTCCTTAAATTAGGGGGTGTTGAGATCTTTGCATTAATTTTGTTTGTTTTTGTCTAGACTAGTAATTTCACCTGTACAGTGATTTTCTGGAGAGTAAACTCTGTCAATAAAGATGAGCACCTGTTCTACAATTCAAGATTCCTACCACCTCAAAACCTAGTCTTCTAACCTGATGTGCATTTTTTGTGTCTGGGGGTAGGCAATGAGGGTTAAGTGATTGTGCCCAGGGTCACACAGCTAGTAAGTGTCAAGTGTCTGAGGCTGGATTTGAATTCCGGTCCTCCTGAATCCAAGGCTTTATCCAGTGTTTTATCCACTGTGCCACCTAGCTGCCCCCTGCATTTTTTCTTAATGACACCACTGATCTCCCATATACTGACAGACAAAAATCTCTACCATCTTTGACTCCTTTCCCTTTATCCAGGACTCCTATATAATTGGTAATAAAAATTAATCATAGATCTTGAAAATCACCTAGTCCAATCCCCTCATTTTACAAATGAAGACTGAGGCCCAGAGTAGTTGAAATAGGACTCAGGTCACCTAGAGAGTAAGTATCAGAGGAGATTGGAACCCAAGCCCTCTGACTCCAGAGCCAGGGTTCTCTCCCATGGACCTTGTTGCCTCTTAAACTAGTTCTCTGATAAGGAGAATACTCCTGCAATATTCCCTCACATCCAAAATTGTGTTTGGCCCTATGTGCCTTAGTTTCTCTCTCTCTTTTTTCTTTTCCTATTATAAGAGTTAAAGCTAAACACATTTTAAGATGATTTTTTTTTCCTTATCGGAATCTACTTTAAGTGAGGATGACTTGGTATCTTCCACTGAAAAGAATTATTGTCCAAAAGGAAAGGCTTCTTGTCTTGCTATATTGAATGTTTCTAATTAAGACCCCTCTGATTAAAAACAATGCAATGTGTCCTCAGAGCCAAGATAAAATATCCGTATGAGAGGAAGTGGAGAAATGACAGGTGCTATTGAATTTAGGGGCCCACATCAGTCTCTGTGGATTATTTTCTTAATAAACCCCCTAAAGGATTCGGCTGAGCATTCATGCACAAGGAAATAAGTCAGCATGTCTTCACACCCACTCAGCTAGTATTCTTAAACAATGGTAAGAAGCCCATAAGGTTTTTCTGTTTGTTTACTTGTATTTGTTGAGCTTTTAAAATACTTATAGCACATCCTTGTCAACAAAAGGGGGAAGGGCTTTAGCTACTCTGTTGTGGATGAGGATAGAAAAATGACAAATCCAAGTTTTCCATTTTTCCCCCACAGTTCAAAGTCCATGATAGAGCTAGGGTGAGAACTGACTTGACCTCTGGCTAAGTTAGGAAAAAAAGGATGAGGAAATCTAAGTCAGCCTTTAAGATGAGAAGTCAGCATGGGAGAAATGGATGTAAAAGGTGAAATTCTCCAGCCTATCTCTCTGTTTGTTCTTTCCACCTTGGCCTTGAAAATTAAATATAGTCTGACTCTACCTGTAGAATCTGAAAATGAAATTGGTTTCTTTCTCCTGCTTTGTGTATCTTCAACAGCTGATGGTTTAGCTGATGATGAATGAGGTTAAAGAAATTACAGCCAGCATTTTTTTCTGTGAGGTCTGCTTTGCAGGCAGTGCTTTTTAGTCATTATTTGGGCCAGAGAAGTCACAAGGAGCTAATCTGTATGGTAAAAACACATTATCTTTGTGACTCCTGGAGGTCACTGCCAAGGCAGAGAGTTATATCAACTGAAATGGACTTGAAAGTTGAACTGCTAGTCCTCAAATCACATTAAAAAATTGGGTTTTACCCAATAGTCTTTGTTCAAAAACTATCTTTGGGAAGAATTTGGTGTATGTCAATTTTAAATATCCAGAATGTTTAAAAAATCACAGATCACAGGATCAGGGATTTATAGCTGAAAGGAACTTTAGGCTTCATCTAACCTCCTCATTTTACAAATGATGACAGTGAGGTCCACAGAGGTTGAATGACTTGCCCAAAGTCAATGAACTAATAAGTATCAGAGCCAGGATTCAAATAGGGCTACTCTTATGCCATTGCCATTGTAAGATTAACTTAATGTTTTAGGAATACTTTGTTAGCCCCTCAAAATAATTGAAACTTCAAGGTGTTAACAAGAGGAGGTATAAGCCTATGGTTATGGTGACTCTACATTGAAGATTTTCCAACATGGTCTGATTTTTCAATGTTTTGTTTCCATTTACCCTATAAACCATCAAAGTACCCACAATATTTCAAACCTGGTCAAATAGTAATTTATGAAATCAAGTAGGTAAGCATTAAAATAAATGAGAAATCATAAGATTTAGAGAGACACAAATAATAAAGACTTAAGCCTAAAAGGGACTATATCAAAAAGCTATGAAAATGAACTTGTACCAGTCTAAATTATGTTCATCCATTGTGGTGAGTGTAGCATATATACATGGATTATGTGAGCCAGTGGTAGAGACATCTCTACATATAAAGTCTGTTAACACAGTGCTTCCTACCTAGGTGGCCTTGGGAAAGTGACTAAAATTTCATCATATGTAAAATAAGAGATAGACAAGTTAATTTCTAGTCTCTTCCAGACCTAAACATCACAATCCTTTGAACATGATGTTTAATTTGAAGAGAAAAAATGGTTATTTTTGGACAGTTTTTGCTTAGAATTTGCTTAGAATCCTAAGAGAAGGAAATAAATTTTAAATAGGAAGAAAGAAGTACTACATGAATTTATGAAGTAAATTTTTCGAGGGCATAGAGAAATGTTTCTATCATACAAGTTTGCCAAAATGTTTGTGACATGTTTCCTTTTTTGTTTTTTAAATCACCCACTTAGGTCTAGGAAAAAAAAAATTGCTTGGTCTGCAATAGGTCCCATTCACATTTAACAATACTATCTATCTCTTTGCTCTACTGGTTATTGAATGCTTCCTCTACAATTCTGTATCATTTACTATGAGGAACATCTGCTTGATTAGGGCAAACAGACTAACTCAATCTCTCTGGAATCCTACAAATGGACCTCAGCGTGACAGGACTCGTTGCTATTGTCACTGTTAGATAACTGAACAACGGAGCTGTATAATCACTCCAGCCACCTAGCCTTGACTCTACGTGTTTTCCTTGGCTGTCTCCCATTCCAGGAACTTTCCCCCTATTCACCTGTTCTTCCTGACTTCCCTGGTTTCAAGTCTCAGCTGATTAAAATCCCACCTTCTACAATAAGCCTTTTCTAGTCTGCCTTAATCTCAGCACCTTGCCTTTAAGATTATCTCCAATTTATCTTGTATATATCTTGTTTATAATGTTGTCCTCCTCCTTTTGATGGTGAGCTCCTTGACATCAGATTGTTTCTGCTTTTTCTGTGTCCCCCGAACTTAGCACAGTGTATGTGACATAATAGCCCATAATAAATGCTAGTTAACTGACAATGGATCAAACCATTGTGGTATGTTGCTATGTGTGTGGGCATATAGGCATGTGTGTACACAGTTAAAGAGTTACCTAGCACAGATTCTTTTGAAAATAGAACCAAGTAAAGATAATCTATTAAATTATTTTTTTTACTGCCCAAACTGGTTTCCTATTCTTCTTTAGGCATGAGTCAGCACTTTCCCCCTTCTCCATATTAGAGATGGATGATCTTAGAAAAACATGGAAAGACTTGCATGAAATAATGAAGAGTGAAATGAGCAGAACCAAGAGGACGTTGGATATATTAACAGCAATATTGTTTTAAAGAATAACTGAGCATATAAATCATTTTGACAATTATAAATACCCAAAGTACATGTCCTATACAGAACATATGAAGAAAGACACTATGTGCATCCAGAGAAAGAACCGATAAATAGAAGCATGTATAAAATGGCTTTACATACATTTGTGTCTAATGGTAGCCATCTCTAAGGCAGAGGCAGGGCAAGGAGGGAAAAGGAAAAAAAAAAGGGGGGGAAACCCAATTTATATGATAACTTTTATTATATATTTAAAAGGAATAGAAATATACTTAACAGATTTGCAGTTCCATGAGCAATCATCTTTTTTACTATACTATGTTATAGAAATGCTTGTTTTATTCCATAAATTAAGAAAAAAATTTTTTTAAAACAAATGTCATCTTGTATCTTCTGAATCCAATGGAAACTGAAATATTTTAGTTATTTAAAGAAGAGGAATCAGAAGATGACATAATCACTAAAGATTAATGAAGGACATTAAGGTAATATGAAAGAAATATATGGCACTTCATGTTAAAAAGCAAGTATTGTGTAGTAAAAAGAATTCTAGTTTATGAGTCCAGAGACCAGCATTCTAGGTCTAATATTACATTATACATGTGTATGCATATTTCTAATTATATATATTTTAAATTATATATTTCTGATCATATAGATTATTTCCTTAAAAACTTTGGGCCAGAGTTTCCTCATCTTTAAAATGAAGTGGTTGGTATAGATCTAATTCAATTTAACAACTACTTATTAAGGTCCTATTTTTAGGTCCTAGGAATACGAAGACAAAACACAAGAAGTCATAAGATAATATGATCAATAACTTTAGGCAGGAAAGGTCCAAAGAAGTCACAGAAGTTATCTAACAGTGAATGAGAGCAACCAGTCCTGCCATGCTAAAGTCCATTTGTAGTTTTCCAGAGACATTGGGTTAGTCCATTTGCCCTAAAAATTGCAGATGTTCCTTATAGTAAATGATATAGAATCGAAGAGGGAACATTCAATACCAGAAGAGAAAAGGGCTAGATAATATTGGTAAATGTGAATGGTACCTATGGACATTTTGCAGACCAAGCAAAATTTTCAGCTTAGTGTGTGATTTTTAAAAATCTCATTATTTTATATATTAGGAAATTGATGACAAGTGTACCCAAAGGTCATAGAATCTGAAAGGGGCAGAGGTAGCCTGTGCCTCCATCAAAAAAATCAACTCTTTGAAGGCAAAAAGTAGTTTCATTTTTTAATAACCCCAGTACTTAGCACATATTAGGTCCTTAATTAATTGATTGAGGTGGTATTCAAACTCAGGTGTTCTGTACTCTGTCATAAAGGGGATTATATAGGACTAAGATCATCTTCAACCCCCTCATTTTGGCGAAAGGAAATTAAGTTTTCTTCTTTTTTTGGCATTGAATAGGTTGGCACCAACTATGTTGCTTTGGGCATATCATTTTACCTCATTTCTTAAATCTGATAAATGAAGGGGTCAGACTAATTGATCTCAAAGGTCCCTACCTGCTTTAAATATGTAATCATGTAAACTCCTTCCTAAATAGCACTGTGTGATTCTATCTTTTGCCATGCTAGGAATCCTCAGCATTTAACCCAGTGCCTGGCACATAATAGGTTCTTAACAAATACTTATTGCCTAATGTACTAAATTTCATTTCTAAGAATCCTGGAAAATTTATCTCCACCCCCCTGCCCACCTCCTTAAAGGAATGCTTTTATGCCCAAGACCCATCTTCAGCTCCCATTCATTTTTAAACTTGCTGTAGAAGGGTTCACTGTGGAAAGTTCCATTAACATGCAAATGGAACAAGAACTTGTTCAGCAGAGAGGGGGAGGGCATCCTTCCTGCTCTCTCTAGGATTCTGTGGATTAGCACCCCAGGACCAACTCTGAGTTGCTGTTGGACTTTTTTTCCCCAGTAGGCACTGAGACATTTGTACTTTGTTGGCAGACCCAGAGCCCACGTGCAGGTTAGGGGTGAGCAAAATGAATGTAGAGCAGAGTTTTCTTCCTTCTCCTGAAGCTAACTGGCCCAGCCTGGGATGAGACTTGTAATTTTGGCCTCATTAGTACCAACTGAGTTAAACAGCCCACACGCAAACTCAATAGAGCCATAAGAGCCATAAGCACCACCTCCAAGGTGTTAAAAGCAACACAAAAGGAACAAATTAAAGTTTGCTGAATGTGAAAAGCCCCAACTGTTAGTGACAGAATTGCATTTTAAAATTTCCAGTGAGGGATGCAGAATGGAGGGGAAAATCTATTAAGAAGTACGTGATAGCTTCCTTTTACAATGCCCCTTTTCAATGCCGATTTTAATTTACATTTTATAAATTATACAATATTTTATGAGGTAAGTGAAGTCATTTAATATTCCATAGTCTGACACCGTATTTTTGGCAGCTTATAGTTTTGAACATATAATTTCACATTCCCTGATTCAGTAATAAGCTTTCCAAAGGTGAGACCTGCAGAAATGTTGAAATGAGTTATTCCATCTCCCTGTCAAATTTTTTTTAAAAAAGTAATTTCCACATTAAGCACTTGTTCATATATATAGAATCACAAGGGTGTTGCCCACTGCAGAAATCTAAAGTTAGTTAACATTTGATCAGGATTGTCTATTTTAATCAATAAAGAAATATTAAAAGCAACTATTCAGGTAGAGATTTAAATAAACTTGCTATTTGCAATATATTAATATTTTAATTAATTTTTAAATTAATAATTTGCAATATATTAATAATGATAACATATCAATAATAGCTAACATTTATATAGTACTTTGTGTGAGGCACTTTGCTGAGTTTTTCATTTAAAATCTCATTTGATCCTCACAACAACCTTGGGAATTAGGTACTATTATTTATTTATTTTTTGCAGGGCAATGAGGGTTAAGTGACTTTCCCAGGGTCACACAGCTAGTAAGTGTCATGTGTCTGAGGCTAGATATGAACTCAGGTCCTCCTGAATCCGGGGACAGTGCTTTATCCACTGTGCCACCTAGCTGGATCGGAAGTAGGTACTATTATTAACTCTATTTCACAGGTGAGGAAACTGAAGCAAAAAGAGGTTAAGTGACATGACCAGGGTCATACAAGTAGGAAATGCTTACCAAAGGGGACAAAGTAACCTTTTGATTTGACCTGATACTTTGTGAAAGAAAGCAAACAATACCTACCCAGCTTTTTGATATCTTAAAGTTTAAAAGGGCCAACCCTGATGTGAATGTGCTGATAATAATATATCATCTCAAGAATTTCATGAAGCATTTCAGCCATGACTTTCAGTTCAAACCATTAGTATAGAGGATTTCCCATGTCAGTTCCCATGAAACTAAGAAAAGCCTAGATGCATGCCTAGGAACTGATGTTTTTACCTATAAATATTATATATATATACACACACATATATATGTATACACACACACACACACACACACACACACACATATATATATATGCAAGTTATTTCTGGCACTGGTTTTAGAATACTGTAATGGCATGAGTTCTTAATGCATGAGTTCGTAATAATCTGTGTGTGTGTGTGTGTGTGTGTGTGTGTGTGTGTAAGTGTGTGTGTGTGAAATAGACTTTAATAATCTGGTGATGCTTAAGCACCCTTTCTCAGAATGTCTTTGTATGCATAAAACAAAATATGTAGGATTACAAAGAAAACCAATTTCATGAAAATAAAGATGTGCTTCCCAACTCCCATTGTAAGTTCATAAGCTACATGAAATCTATCCAAGAAGTCCTTAAACACTATGGGCTCAAAATAAAGAATGCCTGCTAGCAAGTATTTCCAATTACAGTAAGAGATGTCATGAAGTTCCAAAGCACAACAAAATTTAATTGATGTTAAAATAAGTATATTCCACACATCTTGAAACACTACTCAGATGCTTTAACAGCATGGAGATGACTCCCGAAAGTTCTAAAAATGGAACATCAGTCCTGGCAAGTTCTAAAATATTAGAAATGCTTCAAAGAGGCAGCTAGGTGTCGCAGTGGATAAAGCACCAGCTCTGGATTCAGGAGGACCCAAGTTCAAATTTGACCTCAGATACTTGACAGTTACTAGCTGTGTGACCCTGGGAAAGTCACTTAACTCTCATTGATCCACAAAAAAAAAAATGCTTCAAGTAGGGTTCCAGCACTGGACTAAGTTGGCTGTACAAATGACCAGGCTAGCAAATGATAGAAAAGATCAGCAGCAGCAGGATAGCTTGCTTCTACATAATGAATTCACTGACTATGGCAATCTGTGAAACAAAGAAAAAAAATACAAAATGACCCTCATTCCTTTTTGCCCTCCACAGAGATGGTAGTACAATGTTAGAAAAGGGTTACAATCACACAATTTTTAGGTTTATAATAAATGTCAGCCTAATTATAGATACCATAAATGTGAGATCTTTGTCTAAAGACCAAACAATTAATATACGATTGGAAGAACTAAACTATATCTCTATTGGTATTACTGTTTTAAATGAAACAATAATTATATAGCTAAATGGAAGATTGATCACCATTTCTCTTCGCAGAAGCAAATAAACTCAGAAGAATTGGCCCCATCTCATACCCAAAGGCAGCAAGAAACATTATTTCATGGGGCACTTAATTATCTCATCTTTTAGTGTTCAAGATGATTATAAACAAAAAGACCATGATGAAGGCAATTACTACTTATGAATCAACATTTGTTGTACAGGATGAAAAGGCAAATAATTTTTTTGAAGAACTTAACAAGATCCTGCAAGCAAAATCAACATATACTTATTGCTTTCAATGTGAAATTGGGTATAGGGGAGGATGCTGAAAAGTGTATTGGAAAATATGACAGCTTTCAAAAACAGAAGTCAAAGCCTTCTAGACTTCAAGATTTTTGATGGCCTTGGGTCTATTTGTATGAATATGTTCTTTCCAAAGAGAGTGAGCATGTGCCAGACAATGTAAGCTCCAATAATATCACAAAAAATGAAACCGACTATAACTTGAGTGGAAATGACTAGTTACAATATAGAAACTATGTTAGAATCAGTTGTTTGTTTATACTGACTCAGAGTAAGAGACAAAATCAAAAGCAGTCTGGAAAAAAGGCTAAAGATAAGAAGTCACTTTGCATTAACTGTAAGAGCTTCAAACTAAGCTACCCAAATGAAGTGTCAATGCCTAAACAATGGGGAATAATTTTTTAAAACCTACGAAGTTATTGACCTCAACTATTGTCATTTTTTTCTAAAAGCTTCATTAATATAAAGTTGTTTCCACAATGAGGATGCCAAACAATCCAAAAACTACTGTAACCAGCACATACATTTTTCCCTTTGGGGGGAAAAAAAGAAAAGGCTGAGTGATATTTTGTCAGGTATTTGCAAACCAAATTTTTATTCATTATAATTTGAACTAAGTGACTTTTAAGGTCCAATCCAACTATGAAATTCTGTAACTCCTTATCAAGTAGAGAGACATGGCAAACAAGGTTATCACTAGTTTTGAATAAAACTAAATACTAAAATGTTACAAAATGATAATTCAAGATTACAAGTAATATAAGCTTTCAAAATAGTGGAAAAGTGATAGAACTAAAAACAAATCTACTAAAAATTTGACCTATGACCCAAATGAGCCATCACATCATCTCAAGAGTATTTATAGATGGAACTGGTAGAACAATAATGCGATAAAATGTAATAAATATGTCAATACTTCTATGGCAACGTATTTTCAACAACACTAACAAAATGAAACACCACATTTGAACATGTCTCTTATGGAATGCACTTACAAGGAAGCTGAAATTTCATATAGAAAGATGAATTCAAGAAAAAAATAATGGACCAAACAAATTACATGCCGAAGAAATCTATTTTGCAGGTGACATCATCTAAAAATGATTTTATAAAATATCTCTGGGAAGGGAAGATCCCAGGGGTGTGGTTGAACCAGCTCATAGCTAGCAAGGGCTAGTTGTTAAATTTTCAATGTGAGCATTTATACCATGGAAACTGGCAAACACTACCGATAAGGGCTATTTTTATTGTTTTGATTGTTCAGACTTCAAAAGGTTATAGAGAAAATGGGTAATAATGTAGATTAAACTTAAAAGTGTGCCTGCTTTTTCTGGGAGCCGGTTATTAAACATTTACTAGCACACCACTGGGTAGATCGCAAAAGAAGAAAAGATCAATGATGACATTACTACCCAAAAGCAGCAATCAGGGAATATCAATAACTACTAACCCATATGCCAAACTTTTCCTCTTTATGAAACCTTTATGAGAATGATAAACACATGTATCAAGGGTATCCTTGATGAAAATGCAAGGAGGGAACAATCAGGCTTTTGCAAGTGAGCGTCTGCAGCAGTCCACATCTTTGCAGCCACATAATTGACTGAACAACACAGATAATATAAGATCCTGCTGTGCTGATGTTTTGTTGATTACAAAAAAGACATTTGACTTGGTATTTCAAAGTAGTCTTAAAGGTCTCCTGTAAGAAGGAAACTATCATGAATATGTTAAGAGAATATATAATTCTTTTATAAATGTAACCACAGAGATAACATTACTAAATGTCCCTGTAATTATTAATATTAAGCAAGACACGAAGTGGGGAGATGTAAATTCACCAAAGGTATTTATCAGTGTTGCGGAAAATAATCTGAGCATGCTCCAGCAGAAAGACAAATCCCCTAGAGATGGTGAGACCTTACATGTCCTCCTGATGGCAGATGACTTTGTGCTGCCTGCATTGAGCCCCCAAATATTATAGGGCCTCTACAATGTGATTTTTGGTTAATACTAATATTAACATTTACATTTACATAGTGCTTTAAGGTTTCCAAATCGCTTTCTATGTTTTGATCCTTACAGCAACTCTGAGAACTATGTAATACAGATACTCCACTTGTGTAGAGGGAGGATACTAAGGGTCAAAGAAGTTAAGTGATTTGGTCAGGGTCACAACAGTTCTTAAGTGTCAGAGAAGGATTTGAACATAGGTTTCTCTTGACTCTCAGGCCAGTACTCTTTTCATTATACCACACTATAGCTACTCAAAAGAATAGAGATTACTCAAAAGAGATCGACCTAATTATCTATACTGGGGTAGGAGTGAGTAAACAAATGAAAAATACCTATTTTAGTGACTACCATATACAGTTGTATAGTCAGTATATTGAGTTAGTACCAGCAGGTAAATAGAGATATACCTAGATAGATGATAGATAGATGATATAGACAGATAGATGATAGATAGATAAATAGATAGACAAACATAGATGATAGAGTCAGAATAGATAAATACACTTACAGATGATAGATAGATACACATTCAGACAGATAGATGATAAATAGAAAGACATAGGCAGATGGATGATATAGATAGAGAACTTCAAAATCATTTGTGAGACATGAGAGATATTGGCAAAGGACTGACCGCCATGGCATGCCCCCATCAAAAAGGGCACTGAAATAAAGAAAGCAGAATTGTAGTAACTCAAAAGAAACATGAGACAAACAAATTTAAAGAAAACTAGACTCTAAATGTTCATATGGACTATTTGTGCCTGACCTGATAGAGCCTGCCAAGCTCATATCAGTCTGATCAGCCATAGTTGGACACATTGACCTTGATTCCAACATAGAAATGTTGTTTTGGTCCTCTTTAAGCATGAAGGACAACAACCAGCTGGAGATAGATGAATGGATGGATGAATGGGTGGGTGGGTAGATAAATATATAGATGATAGATAGATACATAGATACATACATACATAGATGTTAGATAAAGACATAGGGACATAGTGATGGTGACATAGTCATTCACGTATTTATCTCCTAGACTCTGCTGATGCAAAATACACTACTATTAAGCCCATACTCAGAAGATATTAAAAAAAAAAAAGAGGAAAAGGACAAATATACACATATTTATAGTAGTTCTTTTTGTTATAGCAAAGAATTGGCAAAAAGGAAGGGGTGCCCATCAACTGATAAATGGCTAAACCAATTATGACACATAAATGTGAAGGAATATCATTTCACTATAAGAAATGTGCTGGATGTGTGGTTTTATAAAAACCACATAGATTTGTTTGAATTGATAGAGAGAAAAGAAAGCAACTCCTGAACATTGTAAGGAGAATTAAGTTTGGAATACTTGAATAATTATAATGATAATAGTAATAATAACAACAATCATTTATATAGTGTCCCAAAACTCATAATGCAATTGCAAGCTTTACTACCTTAAAGACTATTTTGGGATATACTATATAGGATTGCCAAGCACTTTACATGTATTATCTCATTTGATCCTTATACAACAGACCTGGCAAGTAGAGGGTGAGTCCTGCTTTTTTGTTTTTTAAAGAGGATGGAAGGTATTGGAAGTGAGAGAGGGAGCAGTGGTAATGTCACAATAAAAAGGAGGGAAAAGAAAGAGGTTCATTGAAGTACTTTTTTAAGGCACAGGAGGAAGCCCAACATAATAGAGTTCACTGTTTTGTGGGTAATTCTTTTTGGTTTTACTTTGTATTTAAAAATACTCATTTTATTTATTGTTTAGGTTCAAAATCTTTCTAAAATTTAAAAATTTGTGATTTGAAATATGTCTTCCTTTTTCTAGAATTGCTTGTTTTAAATGATATGGCATTGGGTTCATAGGATTTTGAAACACATTCTATAGGATGAAGCCACAGTTTTAACCCATTAGATATTCATGTCTACCCTTGCTAGCCAATAGGTTTTCCATGAGTTTTAAATCAAATTACTTCTTGACATATTGAAAGTTAGCTCCATCTTGACATATTGAAAGTTAGCTCCATTTCTAAGCCTTTCATGATGTATGATATGATGCAAGGTCATACTTCAGCATTCCCTTTTTTCCCTTTTTTCTTTTTTTCTTTTTTTTTTTTGACAGGGCAAAGAGAGTTAAGTGACTTGCCCAGAGTCATATAGCTGGTAAGCAAGTATCAAGTGTCTGAAGCCGGATTTGAACTCAGGTCCTCCTGAATCCAGGGTCGGTGCTTTATCCACTGTGCCATCTAATTTCTGCAATTCTACATTAATGTTGATTTTCAATATATCAAGATATTTACTTGAATTCATCATTTTAATAATAGTGGAAAAGTCTTCCAAGTCTTAAAAGAAGGGGAAAACATTTTAAGGGGTTTACATTTTACATAGTCTGTACATATTCTCAGTATTTATATTAAGTGTTTACTTAATCTATGCATCAACATTCTCATGAAGTTAATGGGAGAACATGCACAAGAAGACATGGACAGGTTACGATCTTCACTAAGTGAATGACAATGATTATGAGATCACAGATCTATCTGTGCAACAGGTGACAGACATCAACTTTAGCTTCCTCTCATATCAAATAAGAGTTTGGGGCTAGATGTTCTATCATCAGAGATGTGGGCATCAGGAGAGCAGTGTGCTGCATATTTTATCAGATACTAAAGTTGGTAGTTTTTATTAGCTCTCTTTTCTTTCTTGCAAAGGAGGGTTGAGTGATCTCTTTTTATAATGACTATGGTAAAATAACAAATCATACTAATAAAATTTATTTATTTGCATATATTCATATATACATAACAGACAGTAAAAGGGATATACTAAGAAAAAATTTTAAAAAGCACAGCTGAATCAAGAACAACCTTGTGAAAGACTTTCAAGATTTGCGTCTAGAATTATACTACAAAGAGTGACCAAAGCTTTGGACTAAAAATCAAAAGACTCAAGTTCTAGTCCCAGTTTTGTAACCTTAAAACTAGTTATTTTTACCAAAGATGGGGTACAGTGTATAGTAAGCTGGGCCTGGAGTCAGTAAGATCTGAGTTCAAATCCTGCCTCAGAAAGTTATTAACCATGTGGTCCTGGGCAAATCAATTAATCACTGTCTGCCTCAGTTTCCTCAGCTGTAAAGAGGGGATAGTAATAGTGCCTACTGTCTAGAATTGTGAGGATCAACTGAGATAATTATAAAGCATTTAGCACAGAGCCTGGTGGATAGTAGGTGCTTAATAAATGTATGTTCCCTTCTTTTCTCTCCAGGGCTTAGTTTCCTCATCCATAAAATTAGGGATTTGGTGGATAATATTTCTAGCTCTTCTTTCCAGCTTTTCCAAAGTCTTTTGTTCTTCTATCAATATCTGAAGCTGAGGTTACACTCTTCTCCTCCTCCACCGACCATTTGAGTCAGACCTCTGATTTTATTGGTGTGTGGAACTCTCTCTCTCAGTGCTCACTGGCATCTTGTTGGAAGCTTATACTCTTGGACAGTTGGTCTGAGTGAAGTAAAAGTTTTAGATACTTGTCCAGGGTCACATAATATAGCTACATGTTAGAAGCAATATTCTGAACCTCGGTCTTCCTGACTTCAGGATTAGCTAACTACCATGCCATGCTGCCTCAAAAAAGGGAGGGGGGCAAGTATTAGGCACCAAACAGGAAAAATCCAGGGGCAGAAGAAAGGTTAACAAACCACTACAATCTGTTCTTCTAAGCGAAAGATATGAGTTGCCAGGCTTGCATTGGATACATGTCTGATTTCCCTTTGACATCATGTTAGGATTAGAGACCAAAGACATAGCTGATCTACTTCTATGGGGGAGGGTCTTTCAAAGATATCATTCTTTCCTTTCTGACTTTTTAGATATTAGTTTCATCCCAGCTTCAACCTCCTCTTCCCCTAGTTTGAGCTACAATCTTCCAAATGTCGAGTTAGATGAAAATGCTGCCCTGCCCCACTCCACTTCTAACCTAACCCCTCCATCAGATCAGCAGGGCCTGAGACTGAGTATGAGGGAGGAGGCAGAGGTGAAACAAAAAATATAGAGGCACAAAGAGAGAGTAGGGCACTTCCTTGCTTAATGAATATTTATTGCAAACTGCTGCTTATTACCTCTCAAAGATTTTTTTAATATACTTCTCATGTCTTTCATCTGTTTCATGTTACGGTTTATCTAACTGTGAAAATTGCACGCGTCAGGTAAATGTTGATTTACATGCAAATTGTCTTTACTAAACTTGCCTTTAAGTGAAATAAGATTTGGAAATTATTTTTCTCATTAATTTGTGCTTTCAAAAATGCAAATAATCGAATTCATTTGTAAATAGAAAACAGTTTGTTGGGGGTTGCTTTGCCATTTACCCCCTTCCTTGTGCTTTACATACATGTCTATGTTTATTGAAGTCAAAAAGAAGAGTTATCACTCTTGCTATTTTGGGTTTGGGTTTATTTGGTTTTTTTGGTAAAGGATATTATAACTTAAAGGAATTTTTTAAAGGTATCCACCATAAAACTGAAGCTAAAGAGAATCAGTCAATTTGCTAATTGTACTAATGAAAACAATTGGGAAAAAATGCTATGACACAATTTGGGGGGGGGGGAACCTATGATTTTATCTATGTAAAGTGAAAGAATCGAAGAGGCTAGGATAACAAATGGTTAATTGTAGGAATTGAGTGAACCATACTGACTCAAGCTTGTGACTCAATTCTGGAACTAGCTTAGTTTCTATTGAATTATGAGTTTAGTGCAATTTCTGTCTTGTGAGAAAATTTTATTCAATTGTGGGAATTGGGAGAAAACCTTATTGTATTGTTTGAACCTAGGCCTGCATGGCTGGGAAACTGGACCACCTCTATTTGCTGTTTATAGACCCTTAAGTAAGGACCTAGGTTAACTGACCAGAAACCCAGTCAGATCCAAAAATTGATTCATGGAGTTTTCTCACAACTGTACATCACAAGCAACCCATAGGTCTTATCTGAACATTGGCCCCACACTGATCAATCACTTATTGTTTTCATGTTCCTTTGATTGTTTACAGAGACTTTGGGGAGTGGGACATCTCATTTTCTGATTCAGGGAATTGCACCTCCTCACTTACCCCCTCCCAATTTAGAAAATCCCTACTCTTTCTTCCAATTGGCAGTCAGATTACCTAATCTATCCTGGTTAAGTGTTTCCTTTTAATTAACTGGCTTTGTTTGGTTGTTTTTAATGTACAGTAGTCTGCCTTTCCCTATGTTTGTGGTTCAGGGCTGAACTGAGGAGGTCTGGTCCTAGTTTGTTAGTCAATGGGCATGCATTGTTTAATAAATCAATATGTTCAAAAGATCGAGCTTTTGTTTTCCTTGATCATTTCATCTTTCACCTACCACATAGAGAGCTCTTGGTGAGAAACTTCCAATTGATATTGGCACCTTCTCAATTTATGGCTTAAAATTATTCCTTGGGGAGGGGGAGTGAAGAGGAAGAGACATTGTGAGGTCATGTGACTTGCTCAGATTGGCACAGTGAGTCCATGTTAGAGGCATAACTTGAACCCAACTCTTCCTGATCTCTTCAGAAGTCATAACTCATGTAGAATATAGAACACGACTCAGATGGAATGTAATGATCAATGCTGGTTCCAGATGACTGATGTTGAAACTCACTTTCTTCCTCTTGGTATAGGAAGGTGTTAGACTACAGATAAAGACAGAATGGCATTCTCTGAGTCAGTCTTTTTGCTTCTTTGATTTGTTTCTCTCTTTATAAGAAGGTGACTTCAGAGTGGGGAAACTGGGAATTGAATGTGATATAATTAACAAAGTGCCTAAATAACATTCCAGAAAAACCTTTTCTTTTTAAAAGCAGCATATGGAACGTGCCTCTAGAGAACTACATGGTTCTTCAGAAACAGGCCCAAAGAAAAGGAACCAGCTATCTTTTGAAAGACCTAAAATGGTAACATAACAGCAATATATAAGGTCATAGAGAAATATAAGGTATGATACTAGCAATCTTTAACAACTAGTCATACCAGTATATTCAACAAATGGCACATAGGCATATCCTGAATCACATTTCATAATAATGTTATTCCTAATTTTATTTTCAGTTCCATATTTTCTCACTCTCTCCATTCCCTCCCCAACCATTGAGACATAAAATACTCATTATATGCATATACAATCATGCAAAATATATTTCTGCATTAGCCATGTTCCAAGAAAAAGAAAGAAAAGCAAAAGAAAATGCTTCAATCAATGTCGTTAATACAATGTGACCAAACCCTTTTATAGTGTAGCAAAACACTGTTTATGGGGACATGAAAGGGCTTTGTTGCCATTCCATCCTATTGTATGAAATGACTTGATCCATTAGTAGCTACTATACAATTTTCTATGACAAAGCAGGCCTGTATTGGCATTCAGACAGTGCCAGGGAAAGCCAAAAGGGGTTATAAGACACTTCTATCTAATAACAATAACATTCACATTCATCATCCCCATTATCCTGTCTGTTATTGGAATAGTGTCTGGCACATAGTAGGAGCTTAGTCATTTTTAATGGCTCACTGGCTGGCTGGAATTGTTCCCAAGATTATTTTAATGAACCTGAAGAAGTTAACTATATATTTCAATACTCAAATTCCCTTAAAAACCCCAAACATTTTATTCACCTTAGCAAGAGATCACGGAAAATGTAAAATACTAATAGTAGTACCCTGATTTGTCTCGAGCATTCCTACCTCAGCTCCACAGACAAAAGTGAGACTGAAATAATAGCACCACCCACAATAATAAAAGTAGCTCACATTTCTGCAGCACTTTGAAGCTTGTTAAGTTCTTTAAATACATTATTGCTAACTTCACATCAACCCTGGGAAGAGGTGGTATAATTCTCATTTTACAAATGAAGAAATTGAGGCTCATAGAGAAAGTAAATTGTTGGCCCAATGTCACACCAACTAGTAGGTATGAGCTGGGGTTAGAATCTTCTTCTCTTTATTCCAAGTTCTATTCTCTTGGACAATAATTTAGTGCACAGAACCAACCGTAGCACACTGATAACACTAAAAAATGATAAACGAAAGTAAGAAAATGGACTATTTCCCAAAGATGAAAATAAACAAACAAAAATGTTGGCAAAGGAGTATCATCATGAGTATTATATAAGACAGTATTATACACTTTGAAGAATTTTTAACTAACCCCCATTAGAGAGCTTGTAACATTATAACTGTTAGCAACAGTTTATTTTGCTAATGAATGTAATAGTCATTTGTTAATCAATTTTTAAAAGCTTGTAAACAATTTAAGCTAAGATTTCTCCTAGTAACTATCAAAGGAGAAGTAGGGAAAATGTGTTAACTAATGAATTTTCTAACTTAATCATGTGAGGGAATTTCCTTGTTAATATTAGCACCTATTTATAAACATTGAATAACTTGAGAGGAGAGATCAGTGATTTTCATTTATTCTGGATACTACTTAGAAGACTCCAAATAATAAGCAAATACTCAAATCTACTTCTCAGGGACTTACATTAGGAAATCCCTGACAAAAGATGTATCCCCATCTGCCATTAGCACCAGCTCTCTTAGTAAACAGTCAACATCTGGGCCAGTCACAGGGAAATCTCAATACACTTAATGAGTGTCACATATTTCACAGGTCCAAGGCTGTAAAAAACATCCTTTTTGTAAAGATACTTAAAACAACAACACTAGAAGCTTATTGGTTTTAAAGGATAGCACAGCATTATTGCTTAAAATGAATAAAGTCTAAGAATAACACTATATTTAATCTATAGAAATATGAAATAAAGATAAGTAGCATACATATATGACTGTATGTATGATATATAGGCATATAAGTATATGTGTACATATCTATATGTATTATACATATATCTCTATATTTATAGATATATGTAAATGGTTGTACAAAGTTGTATGTTGTCTTAGATCATAATCTCTTTGAGATCAGGAACAGGAATATCTTCCTTTTTCATGTGTCTCTAGTGCTAAGCACAGTTCCTGGCACATAGTAGGTAATTAATAAATACTTGTTGATGATATGGATAGACGCTAATGTAACAAACCAAGCAGCTCAAACAAGGTGTTTGTAGAAATCTGTTATTTCTTTTCCTTAATGATCATTTTATTTTATTTTTTTTTCTGAAGAGGAATTGGGTATATGACAACATTACATCCATAAAATGTTAAACTAAATTCCCTAAAATACAAACTACTGATATATTAGTCCCAATGAACATTATAAATTCTGCTCAAATAAGATAGAATAGTATTGATAGCTTTTAAAATGTTACTGACCTTTAGAATATGGTTTCTTAAATCTGGGATCTATGAACTTGGTATGTCTGTCTGTCTGCCTCTATATGCATGTGTAAATGTATGTGCATAAATGTATATATGTGTATGTATGCATATGTATAAGTGTATGTGTGTATAACATTCACATGCATACGTGCAAATATATGCCTATGTATATTGGTTTCCTTTGTCATTCTAAGTACTTTATTTTATGAATTTAAAAACCTGATTCTGAGAAGAGGTTCATGGATTTCACCTACCTGCCAAAGGAATCACTTACACAGAAAAGGTAAAGGACCCCTCCTCTAAAATCTTTTTTCCTCTAGCTCCCTCCCTAGCCCATGTCTAAGAACTCTAAACTTTAAGCATTATGGAGAGCTATTTACCTAAGGCTTATTCAATTCTTGTTTTGTTTGAAGGCTTAATTTTATTATTTCAAAAGAACAAGAATTTGCTTGGTTTTCTTGCAAAATGTTTAGAAAGAATGAGGTACTGATTGATTCTTTCAAGTTGTGAATTGCTGGTTGTAGTAAAAGAAAAGGCTGGCGTAAATTAGGAGGAGCTAAGAGAAGACATGATGCCACACTTCCATCCTAAGGTTGTAAGAAAATCACTTTGCAAACAATCAGCCCTCTATAAATGTGAGTTATTATTATTAGTCTTCACTATGAAAGACAGCTCGGTGCTCCTCAAGAAAGAGGTCATAAAGAAAAAGAGCTAAGAGCAGGCTGATTATTTATTAGTCTAGACACAGGAGAAATTAGACTGAAAAAAGTAGATTAGCAATAAATACTCTCAATAAGTAGCCAAAAATGTTGTTAATATGATATTTAGACAAAGGGTATAGGGACTGTACCTATGATTTCATTTACATAGGAACTCCCGGAGGATAAAAAACCCTGACCCAATGGACCTTGGCCCTTTTTAGTCTTAAAGAGCTGCCTAGATCACTAGTGTGTTCCCAAGGTTTTATCACCAGTATGTGTCAGAAGCTGGAACCTAGCCAGATCTTCCTGGCTTCCAGGTCAGCTCTCTGTCCATGTCATGTTGTCTCCCTAGTATGTCATTTAATGCCTGTATTTTCATTAAAAACAAAACAAAACAGGAGGCATATAGGTGACACAGTGGATAAAGAACCAGCCCTGGATTCAGGAGGACTTGAGTTCAAATGTGACCCCAGACACTTGACATTTACTAGCTGTGTGACCCTGGGCAAGTCACTTAACCCTCATTGTCGTGCAAACAAAACAAAACAAAACCAAAAAATATTTTTTTTAAAAAATTGGAAGTAGATGGGGCCCAAGCTATTCAAATTATCTGTGAGAGGGTCCCCCTATTAATCACTGAATCACATAATTCTTTAGTTGGGAGAGATCTCAGAGGTGATCTACTATGGTACCTACATATAAAAAGTAATTCCCACTATAATATTCTTGAGAAGTAGCCATTTAGCCTCTGAGAATTTCTAGAAAAGGGGAGCCTACTATCTCCCAAGACAGTCCAAACTCTTCCCAAAGGGATATCATGAAGGTACTTGGAATCCAAAGAACTTGAGGAGAGGCATTTAATTCAATTTTCCATAAGACTGATCTTTAAAATAGGACTTGATAAACTGGTCTGTGGTGAAATGATATGACCTGTGCTTAGCAAGATCAATTTGGCAACTGTGTTGAGAAGAAGGGAGAGATCTAATGTAGGGAGAATAATTAGGGAGATATTACAACAAGGCAGGTAAGAGTGTTGAAGGCTTTATACAGTCTAATAGCTGTGTGAATGGAGGGAAGGGATGACTGTAAGATACATTATTGAAGTAGAATTGATCAACTCTGGCAATTGATAGGCTATGAAGGTGAGAGAGAAGGAAGAGTAGAGGATGGCTCTGAGGTTACTAACCCAGATGACTTGAAGAATGGAGTGGTAGCCTGAATAGAAATAGCTAAGTTAGGAAGAAGGAAGGTTTTGACAGGAAAGGTAATGATTTCTGTTTTGGATATGTTGAGTTTGAGATACATTATAGATATCCATTTGGAAGTGTCCAAAAGTTAAGTCATGTCAACAAGCATATATTAAGAACCTACTATGTGATAGGCACTGTGCTAAGCACTAGGAATACAAAAAAAGCCCCCCCCCCCCCGTCCCCAACTGAACAACAAGATAATACACAAGCAAAAGAACCAGTTCCTGTTCACAAGGAACTCACAGGGTAAAGGGCAAGGCAATGTACGAACAACTATGTACATACTAGATATATGCCAAATAAATTGGGATATAGGGGCAGCTAGGTGGCACAGTGGATAGAGCACTGGCCCTGGAGTCAGGAGGACCTGAGTTCAAATCCGGCCTCAGACACTTGACACTTACTAGCTGTTTGAGCCTGGCCAAGTCACTTAACCCCAATTGCCTCACCCAAAACAAACAAACAAACAAACAAACAAAAACAAATTGGGAAATAGATTTAAAGGAAAGCCACTAAGGTTAAGGAGGACTGGGAAAAGGTTTCTTGTAGAAGGTGAGATTTTAACTGAGACTAGAAGGAAGCCACATATGCTAGGAGGAAAAAAACCAAGGAAGAACAGTGTTCCAGTAATGGGGGATAGCAAGTGAAAATACCTGAGGCCAAAAGAGAAGTGTCGTGTATGAGCAAGGAGGTCAAAGTTTCACTGGATTGAAGAGATCATGAAGCAAAGTGAAAGCATTAGGTATAAGAAGACTGGAAATGTCGGGGGCTATGTCTGAAATATGGCACATAATTATCACACGTTCTTTTTACCTTTGTCTCTGTTCTATGGCAATTAAAACACTAGCAGTACCTGACAAATCAAGTCACGGCCTTCAGACAATTATCCTATCTAGATAGAGCAGCAAAATCAGTACAGACACTTTCATGGAAATACCCACCGGACCACAGAGCTGGGCTGCTTTTGGGATCAAATCAGGCTATTTAACTACAGGCCACAGCGACTGTGATTTGCATGAGTAATTAGAACTGATTAATAGAATGACTTGCTTAATTAAGCTTATCTCATAAGGGCGCCTCTTAAAAACTCATGAGCTTGACAGTTCATAGTCACCGTAGATATCTTGGGTTTAAAACATTTTTAGCTTCGAGGAGTTGCTTTTGGCATACATGAACTAGATATATCATAAAGGCAGAAGGTGCAAGGCACCTTTAGTACGTCAGGGGAAGAGCAAGAAATTCAAGTATTTTTTTAGAACATTTGAGCAGACCATATGATGACTTTATGTTATAAAGCATATAGGATCATAGACAGAGATCTTGAAAAGACCTTGGTGTCTCTGTAGTCCTTTTCATTTTACAAATTCGGAAGGTGAGGCCCAGTGAGATTAAGAGATTTGCTAAGGTCACAGAAATAGGAAGCATGAGAGAAAGGAGTTAAACCCTAGCCCTATCGATGTGGATCACTTCAAATGTTGCTTGGGCATTAAGATATCTAGTTGGTTATTTCAGTCACTGTGATGCTCAAGTCAAAGTCAATTCAGTTTGACTCCACAAACTCAGATGATGATTATGACAATAACGATGCTGACTATGATGATGATGATGACAATAATAATTAATAATAATAAAGCATCATTTTCACGTCAGACACTGCATACGTGGGGATAAAAAGACAAAGATGAGAATAGTTCCCACCCTCAATGAGCTTATAGCCTAGTAAGGGGAAACAGCAATTACACATACATAGTGAATAAAACAAATATAAGAGGGGGGGGGAAAGAAGCAAATTATGTAGAGAGACAGAGCATTAGCAACTGAGATCAGGAAATACTTAGGGTTTATAAAATGTCCAATGCCTCATATTTTCCATATAATGTCTAGGTAATGTTAATTATGTTTTGTTGCTATCTTTGGTCGTTTTTAAGTCATGTCTGATACTCTGGGTCCCCTTTGGGGTTTTCTTGGTGAAGATACTGGACTGGTTTGCCATTTCCTTCTCCAGCTCATTTTGCAGATGAGGAAATTGAGTCAAACAGAGTTAAGCAACTTTCCCAGGGTCACACAGCTAGTAAAGTATCTGAGGCTGGATTTGAACTCATGAAGATGAGTTTTCCTGATACAGGCCCACCACTCTATCCACTGAACCACCTAGGAACTATGTATTCAATATTACTGAGCCTTCTGATGTGCAAAGTCTTAAAGAAGAAACTGAATAGAGATACAAAAGAAATGGGTAATTTTTTAAAATTTTAATTTTAATTTAATGGGTAATTTTTTTGTGGGGCAATGAGGATTAAATGCCTTGCCCAAGGTCACACAACTAGTAAGTGTCAAGTGCCCAAGGCCGGATTTGAACTCAGGTCATCCTGAATCTAGCTGCCCCCGGTAAATTTTTTTTTTAAAATATGAAAAGAAAACTTTTGCTCCTGAGGAATTTGTAATTGTTAACTCTTTAGGGAAAGTAATACAAACTCAAAGGAAAAAATGAGTGTTAATAAACAAACAAACCTCAGTGATGACTGACATTTTTATATAGGAAATATGTAATGCTGGAGTGAAGAAGTAGTTGGAACCCTGTAAGCTGAAAGAAGGAAGGTACATAGAGGGAAGAAGTTTAGAGTTTTGACAAAAGGAAGAATCAGACTTTGGAACACAGATGGTAGGATTCGAGGTGGTATGAGGGTGAGAAAACAAGTAAAACAATAATTAGTGATATTTATGGAATTAGGAAGACCTGAGTTCAAATCTAGCTTCAGAAACTTAGAAATTGTGTGATCCTAGAAAAGTGACTTAACCTCTATTTGCCTCATTGACCTCATCTGTAAAATGGAGTTAATTATAGTAATGATCTCCTAGGTTGTAGTGAGGATCAAATGAGATAGTCATTGTAAAGCACAGTTGTAAAGCACATTGTAAAGCACAAAGACCTTTACATATATCCTTTCATTTGAACCTCTCAACAACCCTTGAAGCTATAGCATACAGGTCTTATTAACCCCATTTTATAGAATATTGCATTTATTATTAGTTTTTTTTCATATCTGGGTAAGTTTTGTTCAACTTTCCCCATTTTTCATTCTTTCCTATAAGGCATTACTCTTTAGAAGGAGAGAGAAGATAATACATTGGACAATGTAAGAACAAAAGATAATAAAATTATTTTATCCAAAAATAAAGGGGTTTGATTAAATGATTTTGAGGTTCCTTTCAGCTCTAAATTTGTATTCTTGCAGTCTATTTCCTCTCCCCACTAAGATCCAATTAAACCCCAAATAAAGAGACAAAAAGCAAAAAGAAACCTGAATTTGGTATTAGGGTGGGGTGGGGTAAGAGACCTAAAACTATTAAATAAAGAGAGATTCTAAAATTGAGCTCCAGACATAAAATGAGAAAGTTTTAATTGATCAAAAGAGAAAGATCAGCAAAGTTAATAGATTTTTAAAGCAAACTAATTTTAGGTAATAGCTAGAAATTTGGCTGAATTCTCTAAGGTTGGTGGTATTGTTATGGTTCATATGTACATGTTTTGTTTTTTCCTCTATAGGTATAAAATGTTTAAAACATGCTTCTTTATGCACTTTGGACACTTGGACACTTGTCTATATATCAGTTCGCTAGGTTGACAACATTAAATTTGAATGTTTTTAAGTGAAGCTCTGTGATCCAAACTTCTCCCCCACCCCACCCTCACCGCTTTCTGTTGGTAATTGGCCCTATTGATGCGTACCAGGAGACAGGAGCACTAAGTCCTGTTGGAATCATAATTTTGCCCACAGAACAAGCAAAACAGTCATGGCAGGTGGAATGATGCTCAGAGAAGTCAATACGGTTGGGATTCAAACACTAACTCACCATTGGTCACCTACTGAAATGCATCTCAGGAGATGGGCAGAATGATAAAGGAGCAGAGCTTCATAGAATTGCTGCAGGGTTTCATTATAATGTATTTTTAATGACATTACTGCAAAATAGTGTTGGTTAGGGCAAGATAATGTGGCATTCTGTGCCCACTTCCTATGCTTGGCAACCCTTCTCTCTAGGGAAAAGATATTGGGAGTGAGCTCAGCTGGAAAACTTCAGAGAGGCAGCTCTTCACTGCAAATGACCATTGTTTACATCATCACCTACTTCTCCAATGCTGGCATACACTGCATATGGGCTTTGAGCAGTCTAAGCCATCACCCTGGACTGAAAGATATTGGTAGATACCCTCAGTCACCACAAAGACAATATAAGATAGAAGGATCCACAAGGAAAAGGATCCAGTTACCTTACTCCTGACTGCTTTCACTATTCTCTCTCAAGAGGCAGCTGGTGGGTCAGTGGCTAGAGCAGTGGGCCTGGGATCAGAAAAAGCCCAGTTCAAATCTGGCCTCAGACACTTACTAGCTGTGTGACCCTGGGCAAGTCACTTAACCCTCATTGCTCCGCAAAAAAAAAAAAGAAAAAGAAAGAAGAAAAAATATTGTCTGATCTGTTCAAGAATTTTATGAATAGTGAGTTTGACACTTTTACTGTCTATTACTGTCATCCATGTCTCTTCATTGGTTCTCCATAGGATGTTTACACTATAACCTAGGAAGCTAACTCTAGAACTTTTGATATTATGTGGGTACCAGCATAGTATGTGGGATGTTCATCTGCTATCTCTTTCTCTCACTGTGTGGTTGGTCCTCTTCCTCTCCTGGTTAAACATTCGTTGGATAATTGTCATTGATAATATCCACCATGCATGGCCTTTGATGGTTATGATAAAATATATATGGGCATATAATTTTTTTTCATGTCATGAACTCATAGTTTGAGAACACCTGCTACCAAGCAATTCTTCTACTATTTAGCAAGGATACATCCTAGGGAGTTGCCTAAGATCACCACCCCTGTGTCTTTTCAAATGAAAGACACCCTCTTTTGCCTTGAACCTATGAACATCAGGGTTTCCTAAAATGTCTAGTATCTTCTTTAGCACTGTGCTGGTGATGTAATAATCATACATACACACACAAATCTTTTAAATTTCAATCAATCAATGAACATTTGTTAAGTGGCTACTATGTGCCAGGTATTTCTATATCATTCAGTGATTCATCCAGAGTTAGTTCCACAGCTAATAAGTGTTAGAAGTTGCCTTTTAGACTTGAGTTTTTAGCGTATTGTCTACCATGTTGCCTCCATACAGCTATATGTCATACTTAAAGACCTTAGATGTCATTAATATAGGGGACTTTCAGATAAGGAAACTCCCTCTACCAGCACAGGTCAGAACTTTCCCTACAATTTATAATCGTAGAGAGTTTCCTAGAGTGCTGGTACGGTTAAATAACTTACCCAGAGTCACAAAGGCAATATATGTCAAAGTTGAGACTTGAACTTGGGTCTCCTTGGCTCTAAGAAAAAACTATGCCATGCTGCTTCTTACAGGTTTACATATGTCTATGTCTAGATGCATATATATATATATATAATACCTATCAGTACATATATTATGTCTGTACATATATTATGTATATTAGCATGCACTAATATATCCATACTTATCAGTGAGATATGATTTTCTTTCAGGCTATTTTGGCATAGAGTTAATACAATATAGGGCATTCCATAAAAAGAATGATTTAGACTAACACCTACAGCATACCATAATTAATTCACTGTTCTTATAAATAGCTTTAGTTATAATGTTCTTTTCCACTCTACCTTGCCCTACCCCCAAACTTTCAAATATCATGTTTGCTAAAAGGGTCTAATTTTATCATTAGTATGTAAAGACACTCCCCCTATCCCTTTTTCTTCCACTAATCCAATTGCTGGTTTTAGTACATTTCTGTCAAGGCAGAAATCTCATGCCATTGCTATCCTAGGGAGGATCTCCATCTTGCATTTATCCATTCACATAAAAGAAATGTCATTACTAAGCCAAATACATGTGTGCCTTATAGCACTGAAAGACTATTCATGCAATACCCAGGATATGGGTGCTGGGATTCTAGAGAGACCTTTTAGTGGTTGGAAATAGTGCTTTGTCCTCAGTTCACCATGCTGAGAGCTCCCCAGACTATAGGGCTTGCTCCCAGTAGTAAGTAAAGAACAGGCTATAGAAGTCAAGTGAACGACCTGGGGACCCATAATGGGGGAGTGGGGTGGGGAGAAGATGTGTGATCTGGACAGGAAATGAGCATTAAATAGGCTGACTTAGAGTTTCAAAAGCTGAAAGCTTTCTATACATCAACATTTATGAAATCTGTGATGGTGAGAATGCCAGTGGTGTACTGTGGGATAGCAAAAAGAATTCCAAAGTGAAAGCCCAGAGACCTGGATATGCCATCATCTTTATGAATCTGAACATGTTGCTTATCCCCTTTGGGTCTGGGATTTTTATCTGTAAAATGAGAGGGTTGGGCTAGATAAGAACCTTTCGAGATAATAATTCTGTAATTCTGTGGTGTTTTTTTTCAGAGTAATTTCAGCACCGTAACTATACCTACCCATAGTAACCCCAGAATTCTATTTGATCTCTGAAGATATTTTGAAGTAGGATTATCTGAGCATGATGACCTTTTAGAGAGGCCAGTGACTATATGGCAGTCAATCAACAAGCAATTATTAAGTTCTGACGAGGTGCCAGAAACTGTGCTAAGTGATAGGGAAACAAATACAGTAAGTAAGATAGTCCCTGATCTTAGGGAGCCCACATTTTAATGGGGAGAAAGCATACAGGGTGTCCCCAAAAGTCTTAAAAGCTATTAAAGCTTACAACTTCACCAAGACTTTGGGAGAAACCCTAGGTACATGCAAGAAACACAGAGAGCAAAGGGGAAGTAATCACAGAGAGAAGGCAGTAGCATTTGGATAGGGTACAAGGGGAGAGACCAAAGAAAGGCTTTCTACAGAAGGTGAGCTTTGAGCTGAGATTTGAAGTGAGAGAGTGAAAGTGTTCCAGACAGTGGGAACAGCCAGTGCAAAGGTGTGGAGTCAGGAGATAGACTATCACACTCAAGGTACAGCAAGTAGGTTCCTGCCACTGGCCTGGAAAGGGGATAGATGGGAGGAAAGTATGTCAGTACACAAGTCTAGCAGTATGCCAACTGGATTATTGTTCTTTATCAGAAATTCTGGGAAACTCGGGTGAGCCTGGTAATCCAAGTTCACAGAGCTGATTCCTCTTACTGCCCATCTTCAACAGTGTCACTTACCGATTTCTGATCCTAGTTTGTTCTTGTCAGTTCCCTATCTCATTCTATATGATGACCATTCCAAAACTTTCCCTCTTTCCACAACTAAATTCTTGTCTCCTACATGACAGCAAATGATAGCCTACAATTTCATTGAAAAGTCTGATGCCACCCAAATACAATTCCTTTGAGTCTCCCTCAACCCTCAAAATGTTTTATACCAATATTCACTTTTGATTCTATCTCTCCATTCACATAGACAATAATTTTTCAAAAGATAACATACATATAGATTTTTATATTTTATAGAATGCTTTATATGTATATTATATCATCTTATTCTCATGAAAACACTTGACACTGTTATCACCCCATTTTACATGGGAGGAAACTGAGGCTGCGGCCAAGTAAGTGATGTCCAGGGTTTCACAGCTAGTATATGCCCAAGACAGAATATAAATTCAGAACTTTCTGACTCCAAGTCTGTTGCCTAAAATAATCTCAACCCCTGGCTCATCTGTATTGTTGGGTTTTTTTTCCACTATTTCTCATTTATTGATAACATACCCTGGTTTCCTCAATTCCAAAAAACACATTTCCTTGGTCCTTCTTTCCTATCCAGCATATTGTTCTATCTCTCTAATCCCATTTTACTCCTAATACACACACACACACACACACACACACACACACACACACACACACACAAAGTTGTCTAGGCCCAATGATGTTAATTCTTCAGTTTTCACTTTCTTCTGTCTCCATTCTGACCGGCAACATTGTAGTAAAATGGTTCTCTTAAAGGTCATTAATGATCTCCTAACTGCCAAACACAACATATTAATTTTATGTCTTTATATCTCTGTAGAATTGAAAACTGATGTTCACACTTTCCGATCACATACTCCTCTTGCCATCAGAAACACTATTTTCTTCCACTTATTTCTCTAACTCTCTTCCTCTCTCTCTTCCTTTCCCCCACTCTTAAGGTGGCTGTTACTTACATTTTAGCCTTTTCTCTTTTATCTCTACATTCTCTTCCTTTGTAATCTCATTCATTCCCAATGAAGAAGTTCCTATGGCTAGAATTTCCTTCCCTATCATTCCCTTCCAAATTCTGATCTCTAGAGTTCAATTCAAAGAAGCAGTATCCTAATCTCTCATTTATAATCACCTCTGAACCTGTAGGCCTTAAAGAAAATTTGTTTTGTTCCTTTCCCATGACCTTAACAATAATACAAATAAAAATGACATCACTCTGTATTGTATCTCTCTACTAGATTGAATTTTATGAGGTCAAGTACGTTTTCTTACTTCAACTTTATATCTTACCCTATACATAGCACAATTCTCTGACTTGAGGCAGCAAGGTGACACAGAGGATAAAATAAATGGAAGCCTGGAGTCAGAAAGACCTCAATTCAAATCCTGCCTCTGAATTTTAAAAGCTGTGTGACCCTGGGTGAATCACTTAACGTCAGTTTTTTCATCTGCAAAAAAGCAATAATAATGGCACCCACCTCAAAGGGTTATTAATTGGATTAAATAGGACAATAACTGTAAAGCATTTGGCACAGTTATTGGCACATAGAAAATGCTACATAAATGTTAGCTATTATGTATATAATAGGTACTTAATGTGTGTTTGTTAAATTGAAATGAGAATACTATTAAGAGGCAATGATTCGTGGATCATTTATCAATCCCACATGTTGCTGAGATCATTCGCTAATTCCAAATGCTTGCTCACATAGGAAATTTTCATAATTGGAGTAAAAATAATAGCAAGTATTTTATTGGCTTTTCTCTCATAAAAGTTGCGTTTAAAAAGATAGATGAATTGCAAACAATGCTTATAAAAAGCAAAGCTTTTTAAGTAAGTTGGCCATGTGAATTTTGGCATATAACAATAGCTATCTGACTTTTTTGCAGCTTTCCTAGATGGAGGATATAATTCATTCCCATTTTATATGTGAAGAATTCAAGGCACCAGCAGGTTAGTGCCCAGAGCCACAAGTCATAGTGAAAGGAGAAGTAAAAGCCCCGTTTTCTGATGCTCCCAATTCTCATTCTGGTTCGTGATCTGCTTGACTAGGCCACCTCCCTGGCACTAAGTCAGAAGGTTTTGCTTCTGGGTGGGTTGAACTTGGTGAGCACATTTTCTCTGATGGATTAATATGAAGTAGAGACAAAGAGGTCAGACAAAAGAAAAAAATTAATCGTATCTATCAAGCTGGAAGAGGCACTTATTGACAAAGATGCAGTGAGTCCACCCTGAGTAAAACATGTCCACAACTTGCTTGTGTCTACTGGATAGATACAGAAATTCAATCAGGAGAGAAGAGAATTCTAATGTTGATTTTCCCAAACTGAGACTCTGCTCCCAAAGTTCTCTTTGAACAGAAGGCAATGAAGCAATAGTTTATTTAGCTTCTCTCTGGCACACAAAAAAGTGGGCTCATCTTCAAATTTTGCTATTCAGAAAGTAGCCCCAAGGCCTCCCTTGTGCTTCCAAAGCAATAGCATCACTGAACACCAGGCAATCGTCCGTAATTGACCACACTGTCTATTACACCTGAGTTCAAACCATTCCTTTTCCCAGCAGTCACATCACTAGAGCAAAATGAAAGGATTTAGAACACAGACAAGCAGAAAAAACTGATGGAGGATTTAGTCACTTTCCCCATTTGTAAACTAAAGATAATTATTCTGGCTTGTTAATGAGTTGCAATCAGAATGAACTAAATCCTCTAGCACATTGCTGGCTAAATGTGATCTTGTCCACACGAAGGAAGCTTCAACGGCATGACTTTTTCTGAAACTTTTGCAATTGGTCTGTACTGAAAACTTCTATTATGGACTTGATAAATAAGCACAGACAACCACTGTGCCACTGTGGTGGTAAAATAGCCACTGGCCCACCAAACTCCCAGCCCTCTTCTGACTTCTTGAGATAGTATGGCTCACTGGATAATATTCTTGTTTTGGAGGCAAGAAGACCTTAGTTCAAATCCCTTATCTAATACTTAGATATGTGACTACAGATGATGACTTAATAGCATTGTGGTGAGCCTTAAAGGAGAAAAAAGTATATAGTTTTGCAAACATTAAAGTGATATATAAAAAGGACTTATTATTATTCTTTGAGTCACTTTGAAACCTTGAAGCCACATTTTCTAGGAGCTGTAAAACACTTCCAACAATTACCTCCAACAATGGATTTTTCTTTTCTTTTTTAAACTGCCTTTTTATTCCTGCTTTCCTGTTGCCACTTTTCCAGTTTAGAATCATGGGATCTTAGCCATCATCTTATTCAAACCTATGATTTTTGCAGATGAAGAAACTGAGGCCAGTAGAGTGGATGAATGGTAGAGCCAAGCTCAGAACTCTGGTATTTTGATTACTAGGATCTTTGCCCATTTCCACCCCTTCCACTTCCCATCCGTGCCCCACAGGTAGCACAGGGGAATGAGTGCTAAACTTGGAATCAGGAATACTACAGTCAAAATATAGCTTTAAGCCATTAGAAGTTGTGTGACCCTGGGCAAAACATTTAACCTCAATCACCTTTTGTTTCCTTGTCTGGAAAAAATGAGGATAATAGCACCAATCTAAGAGAGTTGCTCTGAGGACCAAATGAGATATGGATTGATCAATGGATAGACAGATAGATAGACAGATAGATAGATAGATAGATAGATAGATAGATAGATAGATAGATAGATAGATAGATAGATAGATGGATGGATAGATAGATAGATGGATAAATAGATAAAGATATATGGATTGCTAGATTGTTCTTTCTATAGATATATATATACACACACATGCATATATATACATACATAATGTGTAAATATAGATATATGTATATATACATATATGTGTATAGAGAGATATATTTATATAGAGATATATACCTATATATGATGTCTATATCTCTTAAGACTCTAATGAAATAATATCTTTTATCATTATTACTATTAGCATTAGCATTATTTTGGAGAGTGAAAGGATCTGTAGTAAATGTGCATATGATATTAACTCTAGGAGAGCCTTGGAATTTTTTGCTGTGCTCTTCACGCCACTGTCTCTTGTTAAGAGGAGAGACAACCCCCTCATCAATGGCTAACAACAACCACAACACTGGTAGGGGATGTCCTATTTATGGGAAAGTGAATGTCTTGATAAAAGGGTGTGGGATATATATGTCAAGAGAAAGTATTTCAGGTTCAGGGTAGTTTAATCAGAATTGAGAGTCAGTGGCAACAGCTAAGGGTGTCTCTATATGCTAAGAACTTAGGTAATATGTAGGATCATTATATCCAAAGACACATATGATATGTGAGTAGCTAGTGATGTTTTAGAACTGGAAGAGTCCACAAAGTTCCTCCATCATGATATCTTCATTTTATAGATGAAATTGAGAACTAGAGAGCTGAAACAACGTCCTCAAGTTCCCAGCTATTGGTTGGCAGAGCTGAGGCTTGACCTTTCACTGCCTATCTTCCTAGTCAATAACCTTTTGTTTATTTTTTATCTGAATCCATGATTTCATCTAAGAAAGGAATTCCCAGGGAGTAAACTCCCTCTACCAATATGAATCACCAACTCTTCTGTAGTACAGTCTTTTGGAGTCGCATAAGACAGTGAGAGTTTATGTGACTTGTTCATGCTCATGTAGTATGTTTCAGATGTATGACTTGAATCCAAATCTTTGTAAGATAAGGAAACTCCCTCTTTGCCTTGTGCTATGCTTCATCTCATCTATAACTTACTTGCAAGAAAGATCCAGAAAAAAAAAAACTTTGCATAAATAAACATGTGCACACAGAGACACACTCAAATAAGATTCCTGCAGAATGAAAAGAGAACTCAGATGAATCTTCAGACTGGGAAAAATTAACATCAATAAATAAGTTGCAGCCACACTCTTCATCTCTTAAGCTCCACCCCCATAGTGTCCTAGATCCTTGAAATCTCACTCCTGAGGCCTGGAACCATCCAACCCTGTCTAAAAAGCACAAAGAATATGATTTTGATTCCATTTCCTCCCATAATGTATCTTTTGATGTGATTTTTCACACAGTTATGTTTTTATTTTTCATCTTCCTTTGTAGCTGAACAGAGCTGAAGTTCTGACTTTTCTTTCAATCAATCCCTTATGAGGGGAAAAACAGTTAATATAAAAATTCTATTCTCTTCAGGACCTTTTAGAGCCTGAATTTTCTTTAACCTCTCCATTGCTTTAATATCAGATCTTTGGAATATAATTTCCTAAGTCTTGACTAAAAGTATGCCAGACTGATCCCTACATCACAATGTTATAATAATGGATGTATGTAGATGGAGTTGTGGACTGATCCAATCATTCTGGAGAGTAACGTGGAACTAAGTCTAAAGGGCAATCAAACTGTACATACCCTTTTGCTTAGCAATACCACTACTAGGTTTGTATCCCAAAGAGATTAATTTAAAAAAAGAGGAAAGGACATATTTGTGCAAAAATATTTATAGCAGCTCTTTTTGTGATGGCAACGAATTGGAAATTGAGGGGACGCACTTCAACTGGGGAATGGCTGAAGAAGTTGTGGCATATGACCATAATGGAATACTGCTGTGCCATAAGAAAAGATGAACAGACATATTTCAGAGTGACCTGAAAAGATTTAAATGAACTGATGCAAAGTGAAGTAAGTAGAACTAGGAGAACATTGTATGCAGTAACAGCAATAGTATACAATGATCATTGTGAATGGCTTAGCTATTCTCAGCAATACAATGATACAAGGCAATTCCAAAGAACTTGTGAAGAAAAATACTACCCACCTCCAGAGAAAGGACTCATGTAGTCTGTGTGTTGCTGTTTTGTTGTTTTTGTTTTTGTTTTGTTTTGTTTTTTGCAGGGCAAGGAGGGTTTAGTGACCTGCCCAGCATCACATAGCTAGTGTGGTAAAAAATGGAAGTTTTTTACCTTAATCATTTGAGAGTTGAGCACATGCTACTGAAGTGGCTTTTGAAGGACTGCCCTTTTGGGGAGGAGACCTCGACGACGCCTGCTACTGCCCGGAGAGCTGTGGCAAAGCACGCCATGCTTCTGGGACACCAACTTAAAACTGAGAGTGGAACGGAAGTTTGCTCTCTGTCTCGCTGACTCTGGCTTCTCATCTTAGTGGTGGCAGCACATGCGTTTGGCTCTGGTTCTCAGCCTGGCAGGCAGTTTGGGATTCGGTGAATTTTATAAAAGAATATAGACTAAGCTTAGATCTAAAATTATTCATTTGTATTTCTACTTTCCTATTTCCCTAATCAGTATCACCTGTTTGTTGTCTAATTAATTCCCAAACAATAAAAGCTAATCCCTCACTGATTAAAGCTCAGAGGCTTCTTTTTCTTAGTGGTCTGAGAGATACATAAGGGAAAAGTTAAAGGGGGAGTTTAATGCTCTTATATTCAATTTTAAATCTCACACTAGTAAGTGTCAAGTGTTTGAGACCAGATTTGAACTCAGGTCCTCCTGAATCCAGGGCTGGTGCTTTATCCATTGTGCCACTTAGCTGCCCGCGAACTGATGGAGTCTGAATGCAGATTGAAGCACACTATTTTTCACTTTCTGTATTTTTTGTTTCTTTTTTGCCTTTGATTTTAGGTCTTTTTTTTTTTTTTTTTGGTGAGGAAATTGGGGTTAAGTGACTTGCCCAGGGTCACACAGCTAATAAGTGTTACGTGTCTGAAGCCGGATTTGAACTCAGGTCCTCCTGACTCCAGGCCCGGTGCTCTATCTACTTCACCACCTAGCTGCCCCCTATGTCTTCTTTATGATAACACTTTGCATGATTGAACATGTATAACCTATAATAAATTGCTTACAGTCTCAGGGAGGGAGGAGGTGAGGAAGAGAGAGAAAATTTGGAACTTACTTTTTAAAAAAAATGAATGTTTAAAATTGTCTTTACATACAACTGGGTAAAATATTTAAAAATAATAATGGGTGCCAGTTTTTAAGAAGGACATTGATAAACTGGAGCCCATGAGAGAAGAGATATCAAGATGGTGACATGCATGCCCTAAGTAAATATAAGAATTATGGGAAGGAATTGACAATCTTTAACACTGAGAAGAGAAAACTAAGGCGGGGGGAAGGAGAATGCAATGGTTGCTTTCAAATAGTATTTTTTCCCAAGGGACCAGTAGAAATGGAAATAATTTATCCTTAAATAAGAAGATAGAAAGAAAGGGTGAACTACCAATTATAGAGGCAGCCTTAGAGAAATATCCATCTGACCCAAAGTGAACAAAACAGGGATAATTTAATTCAACAAAGTTTTATTAAGTATCTTCTTTGTACAAGTCATGTGCTAGGCATTGGGGATAAAATAAGGTCCCTTCTACCCAGAAGTATATATGGAAAGCTGACAAGGAGTAAAGCCTATTGCCTTTATTCAACCGTACTGTCATCCTGGTTTCCCTCCTCTCCTGATCTTCAGCTTATCAGCATCTTTCTGTTGAGTTTGGTATTCTTATTAATTTGTACCAATGTAAAAGGTATAATGGGGGGCAGCTAGGTGGCACAGTGGATAGAGTACCGGCCCTGGAGTCAAGAGTACCTAAATTCAAATCCGGCCTCAGACACTTAACACTTACTAGCTGTGTGACCCTGGGTAAGTCACTAACCCCAAGTGCCTCACTAAAAAAAAAAAAAAAGGTATAATGAAGCTACACCTGTCATTTACCTAGACCATGATTATTTGTTTCTAAGATTCTTTTTCACTGTGATAAAAAAAACATTTACTATGGCCCTTTACTACGGTTGATTGCATGTGTGGAGGGAGAAAAATACAACAGAAGTGAGAAAGCAAATGGCTAAAAATTACAGAGGCTAGCACAAGTTTTAGAGAAGAAACAACCCCATTGCTTTGTTCCTCTGGGGAATGCCCATATGAATTCATTCAAGAGAAACAATATTAAGAACTCGGCTGAGGAGTCTTTGGTCAGAACTGCACCAAATGAGTTCCTTGCCTCACACAAGGCATAATAATAATATTAATAATAAACAACCTATAGATAGATAGACAGACAGATAGATAGATAGATAGATAGATAGATAGATAGATAGATAGATAGATAGATAGATAGATAGATGTAGATATAGATGTAGATATGCATGTGTGTGTGGTTTTCCAAGCTCTTTACATGTATCTCATTTGATCCAGGCAACAACCCTGTGAAGTAGGTGTTATCACCCCCATTTTATAGATGAATAAATTGAGGCTGAGAGAAATTAAATAACTTGCTCAAGGTTGCATATTCAGTAAGTGTTAAAGGTAGGATTTGAACTCAGGCCTTTCTGACTCCCAAATTCTACACTCTATCCACTGTATCACATAGTTGCTTTGTCTCACTGTTTTGTCTGTTTGATTTTTGTTTGTTGTCCTGGCCTTTGTTGGGGATAATAGGTATAGGAGGTAGCTTTAATATGTTGATATGGGATTCTAAATCACAGCTGATAAGAGTATAGACACTCTATTTGTGCAAAGGACAAAACTATGAAAAAATCTCCTTTGAGCCAACTCTCAGAAGTTCTAGCAGCAAGCCCTTTTCTTTAAAACAATTCTGTACCTTTGCTAAAGAACTCATGTTTCAGTAAAGCTACTAGAGGTAGACTAAGTATTGATTTCTTTTCCTTGTCTCAAATCCTCATCACTATCCACAATTGCACTTTCACTGAAGCTAGAATGACATTAAAAATGCCATCACAGGTCAAATGCACAGTCCAGCTAGCCCGGAATTCTGTCTCTGATTGTGGCACCCTGAGATGTTTTATGAGAGCTTGGCATTTGCCCTCCATGAAGTCATCCTCAAAGGTTAAGGAAATACCATTAGCATCTCTGACTCCCCTTTTTATCTGTGACTGCATTTAAGCCTCGAAATGATTTGAACTGATCATGTCACTCCTCTACTCAATGGTTCCCCATTTCCTGTGGAATGAAACATGATCAACAACTGACTCTGGCATCCGAGGTCATGAATAGTCTGACTTCACAGCTTTCTGTTCAAATTCATCTCCCACTAGTGCTATTCATATACTCTATATTCCAGCCAAACTATAGTATTCTGTGCCATATTCTTGAGTATTCCACTCCAATTTTCATGCCATGATAAATTCTATTTATGCCTAGAATGGATTCTACTTGCAGCCCAAGTCTACTGAAAGCCCTTTTTTCCCCTTCAGAGCCCAACTTGAATGCCACCTACATCATTAAATATTCCACGATTATCTTCCCCAATCCCTTTCTTCTTAAATTTCTTGGTCAGTACATGGCTTTATCTATGCCTTTCTTTTTCTTTCTTTCTTTTTTTCTTTCTTTCTTTCTTCCTTCCTCCTTCCCTCCCTCCTTCCTCCCCCTCCCTTCCTTCTTTCCTTCCTTCCTTTCTCTCTTTCTTCCTTCCTCCTTCCCTCCCTCCGCCCTCCCCCTCCCTCCCTCCCTTCCTTCCTTCCTTCCTTTCTTTCTCTCTTTCTTTCTTTCTTTCTCTTTCTTTTTCTTCCTTCCTTCCTCTCTTTCTTTCTTTCTGACATTGCCTCATTCTTCTATGTATCTGTTATTTATGTGCATGGCTTCCCCACCCCATAAGACTTGTTCTATATCACATATGCTTTAAATGCCCAGAACCTTGCAATTTATAAATGTTTGATGAATAAACAAACTTGGCGCCATTTTTTACTTAGGTAATAAACCTCCATTAACTCAACTGAATTGACATGATTCCCACCCACCCACCACATTCCCCTAAAAGAAGAATCAAATAATTCCCACTCTACTTCTATGAAAAGTGAAATGAAAACAAATAAAAGCTGAAGATCATTGTCTGCACACCATGTCCATGTGCTGGATCTAGGCTGTTATCTACAAGTCTGTGTCCAAAATTATGAAGCTTTATTATGAGCCTAAAGCTGATGACCCAACATGGATATCTCAGGATCTTCTTATCCACAGATGGTATTGGCAAGACCTATTTCCCTCATTGACCCACTATGTAAAACTAGACAATCTCAGTTTCCTCATCTATGAAAAGAAGAGGTCCGACTAAATAAACTTTAAGGTCTATTCCAGATCTGAGATCATATGTTCTAACAGGTAGCTTGGTATAATGGAAAAATCATTTGATTTTGAATCAGTGGACATTGTTAAGAATCCCAGCTTTATGGGAAACAATTTTTGAGGCCAGTGCTTCTGATAAAGGCATCATCTCTAAAATATATAGGGAATTAAATCAAATTTATAAGAATCCAAGTCATTCCCCAATTGAGAAATGGTCAAAGGATATGAACAGGCAGTTTTCTGATGAAGAAACCAAAGCTATCTATTCCCATATGAAAAAATGCTCTAAATCTCTAATGATTAGAGAGATGCAAATTAAAACAACTCTGAGGTACCACCTGACACCTATCAGATTGGCTAAAATGACAAAAAAGGAAGATAATAAATGTTGGAGAGGCTGTGGGAAAATTGGAACACTAATGCATTGTTGGTGGAGCTGTGAGCTGATCCAACCATTCTGGAGAGCAATTTGGAATTATGCCCAAAGGGCGATAAAGCTGTGCATACCCTTTGACCCAGCAATCCCACTTTTAGGTCTTTTGCCCAAAGAAATCATGGAAGGGGGAAAGGGACCCACATGTACAAAAATATTTATAGCTGCTCTTTACGTGGTAGCAAGGAATTGGAAGTTGAGGGGGTGCCCATCAATTGGGGAATGGCTGGACAAGTTGTGGTATATGAATACAATGGAATACTATTGTGCTGTAAGAAATGATGAGCAGGAAGAGTTCAGAGAAACCTGGAGGGTCTTACGTGAGCTGATGATGAGTGAGATGAGCAGAACCAGAAGAACATTGTACACAGTATCATCAACACTGAGTGTTGACCTACTGTGATGGACTATATTCTTCTCACCAATGCAATGGTACAGAAGAGTTCCAGGGAACTCATGATGGAAGAGGATCTCCAAATCCAAGAAAAAAAAAGAAAGAAAGAACTGTGGAGTATAGATGCTGATTGAACCATATTATTTCTTTTGTTTTGGGTGCTGTTGTTTTTTTTTTTCTTTCTATTTTGAGGTTTTGCATCACTGCTCTGATTCTTTCTCTTGTAACAGGATTAATGCAGAAATAGGATTAATGTTATTATGTGTATATATATGTGTGTGTGTATATATATATGTATATGTATAGAGATATATAGATATAACCTATATCAGATTACCTGCTGTCTAGGGGAGGGGGGAGGGAGGGGTAGGAGGGAGAAAAATCTGAAATTGTAAAGCATGTATAAACAAAAGTTGAGAACTAAAAAAAATAAATTAAAAAAAAAAAGAATCCCAGCTTTACCATGTGGAACTACAAACTGAGGGTTCAATGAAACAAGGGAAACACAGAGGGGTAAAGCTTAGGTAAAGCTTAATTCCAGACTTGGGTGATATCCCTCCCAGACACTTAAAGATGGAAAATAAAGTTCTTGATTCATAGACTTGCAAGTAGCCCAGTGTAGCCAGATTTTGGAATATGTTAAAGAGAATAAAATATAGAACAACTGGAAAGGTAAGCAGAGGACCCACATTATGGAGAGCTTTAAATGCCAAAGAGAGAAATTGATATTGATCCTGGAAGTAACCAGCAGCCACTAGGATCTAAGGAGGCAGGTAAGCTTAGCACATAGCAAGATTTGTTAAAATAGCAAAGTAATAGAAGTCATTCCCACCTCCTTTACCTGTGGCCTTAGACAAGCTCATTTAACCTCTATGGGCCTCAGTTTCCTCATTTGTAAAATGAGGGGCTTAGGTGAAATGGTATTTGAGATCCCATTTTAGCTGTAGATATATGAACCTATGGTCCTCCAATGAACTTCATGACCTCTTTCTCTTTGCTGCCTGGACTTATCTTCTTATACTGTTCTTAACCCCTAGCAGAAAGATCTCATGGTATGTGGTGTCTTCTATCCAGGAGGATCTTGTGTCTCAAGGCCTAAGGTCTCCAGATTACACCTGACCCATACTGAATTTGTCTTACTACTTTGCCAGTTGCATTTTGTGTTTCCTTTTAAGGCACTGGAATTAATCGTTCCAAATCTACTTCCATCAGATGAGCTCTATGGTCTCTTCCAACTCATTCTATGAATCTATGAGAGTGTCAGGCATAATACCCCCAACTGATATAGAAATAATGATGCTATCTACTTAAGTTGGAGTTCATTTCATTCTTCTGAATGAATTTCAAACTGAGTAATTTCATAGGATTGGCTTTATATAATGGGAGTGTTAGGAGGGGAATCCAAGGGATGGGAGGAGATCAGATCTTCACTCTATCTCTTCCTCCTTCGTACCCATCTGTCCTTCTGCTCATGTCCAGGATATCTGGCAATGAAGCTTCCCATGCCAATTTAGAAAGATCCAATCCAGTTCTAATTAGAGGCAGACTATAGTAAAGCAGCCTCAGTCCCACTGAAAATAATAAAAAAAAAAGTAGTGGATCACTTTAGATTCTGTCATGGTGCTTAGCATGAAGCTGTGACACGAATTGCCTTACAATGATTATTTTCTCCCTTGTGGCAAATATAAATAAGTAGGAACTGCAGTTCAACCCAGAGAAAAATTTCTGTAGGGCCTCAGACTCATCACCAGGTACATAATATAAAGGTACTAGAACTCCATTAACCCCTGCTCTAGCTTCAATCAACAAAACTTTATTGTGACATCAAATGTGGACTGAATATCAAATGCAGAAATATAGTGGCTTGGTCTACAAATTCTCTTAGATAACAAAAGAGTTGTATGGTGGAAAATTGAGGTTTGTGACCTTGAAATAATAAAAAGGTAAGCCAGGTGATTATTACCTGCATAATCTACGCTCATATCTGAGAGTTGGAAAAATTATGTCTCTCTCTTAGTGGCACACTGGATGGAGCTATGGACATGGAGTCAAGAAGATTCATCTTCATGAGTTCAAATCCAGCAACAGAAACTTATTAGCTGTGTGATGCTGGGTAAGCCACTTAACACTGTATGCCTCAGTTTCCTCATCTGTAAAATGAGCTAGAGAAGGAAATGGCAAACCATTCCAGTATCTTTGCCAAAAAAGCCACAAAGAATTGGATATGAATGAAGTGACTGAAGGAGCAACAACAAATATTTTAAAAGACAAATGCAAGATTTTGAGATGAATGATCAGTTCAGTTTTTAAATCCCACAAGATGACTAAATGTTGAGTAAATATTAGATTCAATATCTACCCTGTAGACTTCATCATGTACTGTACCAAACACTCAAGGTTCTATTGCCAGATGATAATGGAGCAAATACATAAGACAAGGTAGAGGTGGGGGTGGGATCCCATGTTCAGTCTACTATCACCAATTGACTATCTATTTATCTTTCTACCTATCTTTCTATCCTTCTATCTGTCTGTCCATATATCTAAAGCATATTTAAAGTTGACTGTGAAATACTTGTTTGGGTGTAGTCTTTGCCTTTTTAAATGCTTACTCTCTGGAATATCTGATACTACTTACTTCCTATGGTAGTTATTACATATCTTTCTCTACTCACAAGTACTTGATATGACAGGTATCAATCACTAATCTTTCTGTTGAGAAAGTATAGCTGAGATTGCTGAGTAGTATATAAGGTCTCAGATAGCAATAATTGGACAAACAAATAGTATCAGTTGATCAACCCTTCTATAATACAAAGGAGCCTCTACCCTGAGCAGAGCACTCTAATAGATGCCAGATACACACACACACACACACACATACACACACACACATACATATATACGTATCTATATGTCAACTCATCCTATAGACTTAAAGCTATATCCTGAATATACCTTAAATACATATATACACATATACATCCATCTGTACTTATATACCTACTCAAACACACACATATAAATGTATGTATGTATTTAATTTCTTTTCCATCATACTATTCTGCCTTCTCTCTGATGGCAAGGTCATGATTTCATGATTCTTGCATTTAAGATACATGATGACAGCCTGTCCAAGAGTACAGGTTTCCAAACTTAGCTAATAAATGGTTCCACATCTTGCTGGCATATATTACAATGCTTTACTCAGGATGGAGCCTCCTTAGTATTGTAGACTGGTTTATTAACTGAAATTACTTGTTTGTCAGATTATTACAAGCTGGGCTTGAGTGGCTTGATGGTGAAACAAGCTAAACATTTTAGGGATAAAAGATGCTAAAGGTTATTTGTTAGATTACTTTTGAGGAGTTATGCATAGCTCCCATCCCATTGTCAAACAGACTTAGAACATTCATTGGGGTTAACCACTCTCAAAGTGTTTTACTTCTTTGTATGTTGCCTTTTGTCCCACCCATTTCATGATTGTTTTAAAAGTGAAATCACTTCTAAATGTTGTTAATATATGCCTTAATACAATTTTGCCTAGAAATGTATCTGAAGAAAATGAAGAGCTTTCTGCGATAGATTAAACATATTTATATCATGACTCTAAAGCCTGGATAAAACCCCTGAGCACATCTAGTCCAAAGTATGTGATTAGTGGATCACTGCATCACAGTTTTCAAACTGGGATAAATTTTTTAAAAAGTTAATATATTGGGGCTGCTAGGTGCCACAGTGGATAGAGCACCGGCCCTGGATTCAGGAGGACCTGAGTTCAAATCCGGCCTCAGACACTTGACACTTACTAGCTGTGTGTCCCTGGGCAAGTCACTTAACCCTCATTGCCCTGCCAAAAAAAAAAAAGGTTAATATAGCTAAATTCCTCATTCTCCTAGTGAGGTAGCTGAGGTCTACGGAGATGAAGGGACTTGTCCAAAGTACACAGCTAGTATCTAAGCCAAGATTTGAACCTAGGTCATTTTATTCAAAGTTAAGCACTCTATGACTTGTTTTACTCATCTTCAACCCAGGTCATTCCCTTATTTTGAAAGGAGAATTGACTCATGAATGTGTGGAATGTAGCAAAATTGAGACAGAAGATCCACAATCCAACTCAATGGATCTGCACATCCATTTTCCCCATGACTTAAAAAAAATGTATCCCACCTGCCTTAGCAGCTCCTTCATTTGATATATTAATGAAGTAGCTTATGGAGCCCAGACACCTGTGCCTTTTAAAAATTCTTTCTTAAATGCATTAAGCCATAATCCATATGTATAAATTCACTATGCACATGTACTGCTTATAACTCTATTAAGATGCTAAATTTCCCGGTGCAATTAAATGGTGAGCTAAAGAGATGATTGCAATTTTCAGACTGCATCATAAATATGTGATCCCTCATAGTTGGCTTTTTGTTGATTAGTTCGATCTGGTCCATATGATGAAATACCACAAAAGAAACTCCAAGTAAAGTGTTATGCCTTAGGAAAAAATAACAGTATGACTTTATTATCATAGCCCCACCTCTTTTTTTCCTGGGGTACTGGAACTGAACATTGTCTTATTACTTCCTTAAACATCCCCATGAAGAAGATACAAGGTGGCGATAGCTCTAAGTCTACAGGATGAGTTGATATAGAGTCAGTCCCTAGGTGAAGAGACTCACCCTAAGGTCATACCTAGTATTGCTGACCCTGTCTAATTAAGTTGCTGTGCTCATTTCATTATACTGCTGAAAGATCTTTTTGAGTTGTGCTATAATCATCAGGCACAGATGGTGGGGATCATTATATCACAGGGGTTTGCTGCATATAATGGATTGAAGCACATTGTTTTCATCTCCAAGGATTGAATTTGATTTCAGTGGGAAGCAAAGTGCTATAGAGAGAGAGGGTAAATTTAAATAGAACCTGAGTTTTGCAACAGGAAGGAACATCAATGAAGAGAGGTTCAATGGCAATTATATTCCCCCAAACAGTTCATGGGGGTTCCTTAGCTTTCCTGATCACAGACTTTCTATTTATAAAAGAAACCTGAATTGGTTCCATGGACCTGGAGAAGAAGGCACTGGCTCAGCATGGAAACAAGAAAAAAACAGTAGTATCCACCAGGCAAGGCTAGAAAATGATACATTCATGTTCTACTGTCCATATGACACTTTGTGCCTTCCTTTTACATGTGCAACTTGACTTTTCACAAAATAAATACCATTATGACATGGGGAATAGAATTTGTGGGTATTAGCAAGTATTCACACCTTATATCTAGAAAGAACTTCATGGGACATTACATCAACCCAACCTCTTTTTTTTTTTAACAGATAAATAGAGGCACACAGAGAATAAGTAACTTCTCTAAGGTCACACAGGTAGTAAGCATGAGTCAGAATTTGAACTCAGATTCTTTGGCTCTAGGAGCAGAGCTCTTTCCATTGTACCAAACTATAGTGTTATTTCATCCACATCAATGGGAATTCGTAAAAGACAAATATCAAACATTGTATCCTCTCCAATTCTGGATATGACTCTGTGCCTAGTACGATGCCATGCACATTTTTAGTGCTTAATAAATATTCATCTGATGGATGCTATTATTTCCCTATTCTGCATGGCTTTCTATTCAAGAGGCTTCAGTGATAACCTGTGGGGATTTCAATGTCAAGAACAAAATTAAATAATACCCCAAATGTTAGCACTCTTCCTGCAATGATACTGTGTTTATCTTGCATGTATTTTGTGCATCCTTACATATATATGTTTTTGAGTGAGAAAACGTTAGTTTCTTGAGGGACAGGAATTTTCATTTAGGTCTTTGTTTCCCTAGTTTCCGGTACAGTGCCTGGCACATAGTAGGCACTTAATAAATAGTTATTGATGGATTGATTGAATTTACCCATGAATTAATCAACCAGCAAGCTATGTGAATGGTGATGTGGAAACCACAATGGAGCCTTGGTAAAAATCTTTATCCTTCCAGTGCTTACAATCTTGCTGGGAGCTACAAAATGAATGCTTGTCACATTGCTTGCCTTTGTACTACTTACCAGTCATCTTTCTGGAAGTATGTTTCATCTAACAACCTCTGGATATTTACAAAAGATTCATATTTGTATGTTTGGGAAGAATGATCTTCATGCTTAGATTACCTTCCCTCTCTAGTTGTTTTTTTTTTTCAAAACTCAACTCAAGTGCTACCTTCCATGCAAAGCCTTGTCTTATTTCTCTTTTCTTTCTCAGAGTATCTTGACCACACTCATTTCTGTAAATATTGTACCCCCTTGGTCCTATTGTATGTTTTTTTGAAAAATGTGTATCTCGGGGCAGCTAGGTGGTACAGTGGATGGAGCACTGGCCCTAGATTCAGGAGGACCTGAGTTCAAATCCAACCTCAGGCACTTGACACTTACTAGCTGTGTGACCCTGGGCAAGTCACTTAACCCCAATTGCCTCACCAAAAAAATATGTGTATAGCCAGCTACTAATAGAGTATCTTGCTCATAGGCATGTAATAAATGCTTATTGAACAGAATATATGAAACAATGAAAATATTTGTGTTAAACAATATGCTACCAAGAACATAATAAGACTTTAGGAAGAAACTAGTGTATAAACTAGAGAATTAGAGAAGACTTCAGGAGGTTGAAAAATGGCCTATCAAGGTTAGATAAAATATGAATTGGTAGAAGAAAAGAAATACAATGTTCTATGATAGGGGTAGGAAATGAACAACAATATTTCTGTGAGAATAAGGTTGTTATATGTGGGAACAGCAAGGAGACTAGAGTGGAGAAAATGTATTGAGCAACACAGGGAAATAAGATTGAAGTAAGAGAGTGGGATTGACTATAGAAGGCCTTGAGGATGGCAATTAAAAGAATCTCATAATTTATGTGGAGGACAAGATAGTTTCTTCAGCAAGGGGTAGGCTTGAAAAATGCTATTATTATCTTTTTGTGTGTGTGTGAGGCAATTGGTGTTAAGTGACTTGCACAAGGTCACATGGCTAGTAAGTGTCAAGTGTCTGAGGCCGGATTTGAACTCAGGTCCTCCTGACTCCACGGCCAGTGCTCTATCCACTGCGCCACCTAGCTGCCCCCATGCTATTATTATTAAATAATGTCAAATAATTGTTTCATAGTTTGTTTTTAGAAACCATAAATGGTATATTATCCATGGGAAAGGAGAAACCAGAAAAAAGTTAACAAAAGACATTTATTTCATGTTTATTGAAATCAACCATCAGATATATCTCTGACTAACCAATTTATAAAAGTTGAGATACCAAAGACTCTGGCAAAAAAAAAATATTTCATGACTTTCAAGTATGCTATTTCATCTTATTCTCCCAGTAGGTCTAACTAATTCATACTACTAGCCCTAAGAACTTTACAGAGGAAGTATTTCTCCCATTTTTACAAAAAAGGAAATGGAGTTAGAGAGAGGTTGGGACTTGTCCAAGGTCATATAGCTAATAAATGAAAGAATCAGGGCAAGAATCTGGCTCTCCTGACTCTTGATAAAGTGTTTTTTCCACTATACTGCATTCTTTCCTGTTTTAGAAGGATCAGTCTGGCATTGTATATCATATTGAATGAGAAAAAAAAGACGAGGTTGGGAAACGAGCTAGAGGTTGTCACAATCTGGTCACAATTATTCTAAATGAATAAATGACAGGATGCGGTAGAAGATAGGATATGGGAATGTTAAGAAAGAAAAGTCAAAGAAAACTCCAAGATTTCTAGGCTGGGATGCTATAACCAACTTCCCTTTTTATAGCTTCAGGGAAAAGGCTAGCTACAGCCTACAATAATCTGCACCAACCAATTCATTCCTAATCAATGAGCCCCATTGTCTATTAGATACCAAGTACCTTTGCATGCCATCTATAGTAAGATTTTTTTTGTTTGTTTGTTTTTTTGTTTGTTTGTTTGTTTGTTTTGTGGGGCAATGAGGGTTAAGTGACTTGCCCAGGGTCACACAGCTAGTAAGTGTCAAGTGTCTGAGACTGAATTTGAACTCAGGTCCTCCTGAATCCAGGGCCGGTGCTTTATCCACTGCACCACCTAGCTGCCCCCTATGTAAAGTACCAAACAAAAACTAACTAAACTGCATGTTCTCATGATCAACCCTGTACATATACATTATCTCATTCTATCCTCACAACAACCATTTGAAGTAACTGCTATAGATCTTTTAATTCCTATTTAGTATATGAAGAAACCAAATATCAAAGAGGTTGGGGTACTTGCCCGACTTTGCTAACAAAGTCAATGATAGAATTTTGTGGAGGTTGAAATAGATGCCCTCTCAGGTCACTTCCAACCAGTGGTGTACTAGTAAATGTTTAATAATTGGCTTTCTGGAAAAATACATGAATACATAGATATGAATATATCTATCTCTATCTCTGTCTATCATCTATATCTATATCTATGTGTGTCTGTGTGTATATATGTATGTATACACACACATAAAGCACTCAAGATTAATCACCATTATTAATGCTTTCTTAAGTGTAGACAAATCACCAAAACAACAAATCAGGTCCTGATTCGTAGTGATTGAGTATATCTGAAGTATAAATACTCACGTTGAAAATTTGATAATTGGCTGAGAACTAGTTCCAGCACACTCTGACAGTAGTCATCATTAGGGAGGAAGAGTCCCTATCTCACATCTGGGAGGGAGTATGCCCCAGATGTTGACAACCTAGAACAAAGTCCCCAGGCCCTGATGCTATGGTTCTGATGGCTACTCTACTGAGTACAGCACAGCCCACCAATTTGAGAAGTGCTGAATCAAGCTAGTGATGTGTTCCTAGATTTATCTCTTATCCCCTATTGAAGATGCAAGAAAGGAGATGGTAAGGATGAAAACCATTCTCAAATTAACTAATTCAGAAGCACTCACACAGCTGCAAGAATAGAAGCTTGAATTACTTCAGCTGTCTCCCTTGTGTGGTTATCTTTCTTGGATGCACACATCCTCAAGAAAGAGAAAAAAAAGAGGGGGTGAGGGGAACAGGGATCACTGAATTTTAAGGAAAAAATAAGCATTTAGAAAAATAAAATAAAGTGCTTCTCATCTCCTCTAGGGATTCCTGTTATATAATTTCCATTTTAAGTGAAGCCAAAATACTTCCCATAACCAGAGAAACACTTAAAAATTAAGAAACACTTGTTCTAGTTAATGTGTCTGAATAGTACCAAGGAAAAAAAAAGTCTCCCCCAGGAGGTCATTATTATTCAAAAATTACTCTAATTAGGTCATGAATATATTAGGCCTTATTCAGTGCCAACATGAGAAAAAAATAGAATTGGAAATGTGACATGCATCGCATTCCCAATGTGTTAGGGTGATTTTATTCCAAAATGCCATTAAAAGATGAAAAGGTCACCCTGTAGGGAAGTAATTGGTACAGCACTCTTGTAACTGATTAAAGGGGCTTTCATTTACTTTCCTTTTTTTTAAGGAAAAAAGGGGGTCTTTTTAGATGGAAGAAAGGTCATGTGATCCAGATCAGAGAGTGGTTTTCAGGACAATGAGGCAGGAGAAGAGGAAAACAGGAGCCCTTGACTTCCATCAAAACAGACACACTTGTCTGAGAACCCACAGAACAGACTGTTTAAGAAAACATTAAAAGAAACAGGTATTTCCTCCCATGAGTTGTTGTTAAGACAAGGGATTCTCCAACTTGGAGTTTCTCATGGAGAAGCCAGTGTCTGCACATTTTCTGTACGGCAGGAATGTTATGCAATTTTAATGAGTCAGAGTGATGGCAAGAGTGAATAAGGAGTTGAAATTCCCAGTTTTCCATGAGAAAATGAAAAGGGAAGAGCCTTTGGACTGGAAATAAGGAACACAAAGGTGTTCTTCAGGAAACAGAAACCCAAGAATCGCATTAGAAAACTACATAGTGACCTACATGAAAAATTCTTCATTGAAAAGGGGACTGAAATCATCAATCTATGCCATCTTCCCTCCCCAACCCTTAAAATCTCTAGTTTCTATAAAAACTTGGGCAAAAATGTACCTTCTCCATGAGGTTTGTCTTGAGAGATGCCCATCCTTTTTTGCCTCCCCAAATTATCCCGTATTTATATGTTTATTTTACACATGTTCTTATATATGTATTTTTGCCCCCTCCAATGGAATCGAGACTCATCGAGGTAAGGAATGGTTTTGTTTGTTTGTTTGTTTCTTTAGTTGTTATTGTTGTCCTTATTGTTTTATCTTTGGATTCCTACACCTATTGCGGTGTCTGCCTTATAATAAGTGCTAAATAAATATTGACACACTGATTGATTGGTTCTTTTGGGAATGGCATAGGAATTGTAGAGACAAATAGAGTTCAGAAATTTTCGTGATTGCCTTTTTTCCTAGATAGTCTCATACTGACCTCATAGTCCAGTTTTATCACTGGTCTCCATCATAGCATTTTATTTTGCAACACTGAATCACCATAAAATGTTTATATAAATTCTACAAATCTAGGATTTGTATCTACAATACTAGGATGCAAGGTGTGCAGTATAGTGACGTGTCATCTGGGGTTAGGAGACTGCTCCTCAAGAAAAAAGCCATAAATATGAGGCAATTATTCATTAAGAAAAAATATTATGAGCCTTATGGTGATATAATTATATACATGTATATATATATATGTACACATATGCACAGAAATGAATACACAGATATATATACACACAAATATATTTATACACATACACACATTCACACACACACTTTTTAGTGGGACTAATGAAAGAAGGAACGGGGGATATAGATGGAATGGCTAAAGTGATTTCATTTTAAGGGTAGGGCCATATTGAAATTAGGTAAAAAAGGTACAATGGAATATGGAACATGAGAAACTGTGAATGGTCTCCTGATGGAAGGAAGGAAGGAAAGAAGGAAATATTTATTAAGAACCTACTATGTGCCAAGCACCATATTATGTGCTTTTAAAATATTATTTCATTTAATCCTCAAAAGACCCCTGAGAGGTAGAAGCTTTATTATTCCTATTTTATAGTAGAGGAAATTTAAGCAGGCAGAGGTGAAATGATTTGCCTAGAGTCTTATAGCTAATAAATGTCCAAAGCCAATTTAACTCCAACCTTCCTGACTCCAGGACCAGTGATCAATCCACTGCACCACCTAGCTACCTCAGTCAAATCACCATAGAAATCAAATCAATAAGTCATATATTCAGTTTCATTCAGCATCTTCTTTGTGAACATGACAACAAAGAAAGAAGGAACTTTTCTAGATCTCAAGGAATTTAAAGTTTTACTAGGTAGAACATGAGGTATACAAATGTGGATAATATGCCCTTGTCTTTTCTCATCCCAACTTCCTTTCCAGTTCTGGAACCATAATAAAATCAATATTGTCATCGGTAAAGGAAAGAACAGGCAGTTGGTGGCACATTGTATAGAGAAGCTAGAGTCAGGAGGACCTGAGTCCAAATTCAGCCACAGACATTTTCTGTGTGGCCCTGGATAAATCATTTAATCCTGTTTGTCTCAGTTTCCTTATCTATAAAATGAATTGGAGAAGGAAATGGCAAAGCACTCCACTATCTTTGCCAAGAAAACCCCAAATGGGATTATGAAGAGTTGTATGCAACTGGAAAACAACTTAAAAACAATAAAAAAGAAAGAACATGTCAATCTGTTCTTGTATTGCTCCACTTCAAATCCCTTTCCTGAACCTTTATGTGTTTCTTTGCCCGATTAGAATATAAGCTTCTTGAGGGTAGAGGCTATCTTTGCTTTTGTATTTCTATCCCCAGCATGGATCACAGTGCTAGGCACATAGTAAGCAACTCATAAAAGTTTTTTATTCATTTGCATAAAAAGAAGAAACATTTTTTAACCTTTCTTGGTACCTCCAGAGCTTAGAACCCTGCTTGTCACATAGTAAGTGCTTAATACAAGATTTTTGATTCATTGATTCCTATATTATATTAAATCCAGAAAGGGTCATAAAGCATAATCTACTCAATCTTATTTTACAGATGAAGAAACCAAAGTTAAAAGAAATGGGACAACTTGCCCAAAACCACACTGGTAGTTGATGACACTAACAAAACAAGGTAGGACATAGTTAGGTTCAAAAGTAAGTAGTACGGGGGCAGCTAGATGGCACAGTGGATAGAGCACCGACCCTGGAGTCAGGAATACCTGAGTTCAAATCCAGCCTCAGACACTTAACACTTACTAGCTGTGTGACCTTGGGCAAGTCACTTAACCCCAATTGCCTCACTAAAAAAAAAAAAAAAGATTATAAAAAAAGTAAGTAGTACAAATAAATGTGAGTTATGGAGGTCCAAATGAGTGGGGGAAAGTCTATAAGATCTTTAGTACACTGGAAAGATTTCACGCCTAGAGCTGGAGTCTAAGGTTCATCTTTTTTTTTTTTTTTAGTGAGGCAATTGGGGTTAAGTAACTTGCCCAAGGTCACACAGCTAGTAAGTGTTAAGTGTCTGAGGCCGGATCTGAACTCAGGTACTCCTGACTTCAGGGCCAGTGCTTTATCCACTGCGCCACCTAGCCGCCCCTAAGGTTCATCTTAAGAGTTGGGTAGGATTTCCATAGGTAGAGAAGTTGCGTAAAGGCATTCCAGACAAAGAACCCAGCATAATCAAACATGATTAAATATGGTGTGTCACAAAGGGATGGGAGAGGCCTGACTAAGTCAAAGATTCACATTGGGGAGGAACAGGATATTAGTTTGTTGGGAATGTAGAATCATAGGTTTAGAGCTAGAAGAGATGTTAGAAGTCCAACTATTACATTTTACATATTGAGAAACTGAAGCCTATAGCTTAGATTGACTTGCCTGAGGTCTCATAAGAACTGAGTGGCAGAGCTAGGATTCAAACCTTCATCCTCAAACTCCAAATCCAGTGCTCTTCTCACTCCCCCATGCTGCCACCCACATTACTGAAATCCTTGAAGTCCAGATAGAGGAGGTCCCACTTCATTTGGTAGGCAAGGAAGAAGCACTGAAGCCTCTCCACTCTGGGAGGGCAACTACAGCTGCTGTTGTATCATTAAAATGTCCAGAACAGAAATTGTAGAACAATTGTCATCCAATATTTTTCTACTCTGAAAGCAAATTATACAGTGTCACAAGAATGTGTATGTTTCTATTGTTCATTTTTATTTATAGGACTTTCTATGATTCTCTACATTCACCTCTGTTTGTGGTACATAACTGTGACCTGTGTGGAAAATCCAACAGGCCTGCCTCTTAAAATGATTCAGTAGATTACACCTTCATCTGATCTTCCAGACTCCCAATAAAACTTGATGAATACAATATTTACAGAGTAAATTTGGGGAGGGGTTGATAAATGCTGGGGTGAATAAAATAAGCAAAAAGTTATTTTTGTAGTTAAAATTTGTAGCAGGATCGAGACCAAAGCCAGTATCTGAGTTTTCAATTGTCTCGTTTTCAAATTCAGTGAATATAAATGTACTGCAAAAATGGGGTAATGCTGTCCCTGAAGGACCATGGTCTCGGTCTCATTCCCTGAGTTAGAATTATGGAAATAGTATTCTAATATTAACTCATGCCACGAGAGATCAGAAAATATCAAATAAACTCCTTTCTCAAACATACACAGGAGAGCATAGGGGCCTAAAAGATCATTTTTCTTAGAGAGAATAGATATCTCTTACCAGCTTTCTATACATCGTCTTTGTAAGCCCTGGACACAATGCTTAAGGAGAATTCTGAAGGGCACTTAATTACAAAATCTTAGAAGTGGAAGGGACCCCCAAGGCCATATAGTCTGAAATGATGCTTTGGAGGATAAAAGATCCCTCTATAACTTACCTCCAAAATGATCATCTGCCCTTTGCTTCATGACATCTAGTGAAGGGGAAATTGACATCTCTAAAGACAGCCCATCCTGCAATTTGGTAGCACTAATTTTAGGTTACTTTTCTTTATATCAAGTGGAAATTTTCTGCAACTGTCATCTATGGCTCCTAGTTCTGCCTACAGGGCCAGGCAGAGCCAGGCTAATTCCCCCTTCAGGTGGCAGGTCTTCAAATACTTGAAGATAGTTATTGTGTCTCTTCTTAAGTCTTCTCTTCTTCCAGGCTTAACATTCTCAGTTACTTTAACTAACCCTCATATGGAGGGAATCAAAGTCATTTACTATTCTTGTTGCCTTCCTCCATACACTCTATCACAGCAACATCTTCCTCTAAAAATGTGACACCTTGAATTACACACAATATCCAAGATGTGAGTCTTCTCCAATCTCTTGTTTAGTCTTTTGGGTTCAGCAAATAGTTAAGTCTCACCTATTTTCACAGCATTGTGCTAGGTACTGGTAATGCAAAAATGAAGAGGGGTTCACAGTGTAGTAGAGATATATAGTATATTGATTGTTGCTCAGCTGTGTCTAGATCTTCCTGACCCCATGGACCTTACCATGCAAATTTTGTTTATGGGGTTTTCTTGGCAAAGATACTGGGATGGTTTGACATTTTCTTCTCCAGTAAACTAAGGGAAGCAGAGGTTAAGTGACTCATTTGTGTTCATATATAAGTATCTGAGGTTAGATTTGAACTGATGATTTCCTGACTCCAGAACCAGTGCTCTAGCCATTGAACCACCTAGATGACTCCATACAATATGTACAAAGATATTGTATTTATATTGTGCAAAAGTATGATGGGGCAAAGGAAGAATTATATCAAAATGACCTCCATTCTATCATTCTCTTAGAGGTCATAAGTGAGAAAGAAATCACATGTTTATGTGTATGAGCTCTTCTCTTTTTTCATATCACAGGTTAATGGGCATTAGAGGCCCATGTCTACCAATAATTTCCTTCAATGAGTTTATAGGATTATAGATTTGACCCAGGAGGGATTTTAGAGGTCATCTAATCCATTCCTCTCCCTTAAAAGAGAGGGAATTGAGACCCGAAGATCATGTTTTCTGTGGAGGGAAGTGTGGTTTGTGTTGGACATACGATACAGATGGAACTGTTTTGTTTTGTTCTGAATGATAATGAAAAGAACCAATGTGTATACTTCAATACCATGGAGGACCTGTGATGTTTGATCTAAGATTTTATTAGTATAGGGACTTCTCAGATCAAAAACATCCATAATCGGGGCAGCTAGGTGGCGCAGTGGGTAGAGCACCAGCCCTGGATTCAGGAGGACCTGAGTTCAAATCCGGCCTCAGACACTTAACACTTACTAGCTGTGTGACTCTGGGCAAGTCACTTAACCCTAATTGCCTCACCAAAAAAAAAAAAAAACATTCATAATTAACTGGGAAAAAAACATCCATAATTTATAGTCTTTTTTTTTTTGGTGGGGCAATGAGGGTTAAGTGACTTTCCCAGGGTCACACAGCTAGTAAATGTCAAGTGTCTGAGGCTGGATTTAAACTCAGGTCCTCCTGAATCCAGGGCTGGTGCTTTATCCACTGTGCTGCCAACCTGCTCCAATAATTTATAGTCTTAAAGGCTTGGTGTCTGAGGCTCTGTGGTTCAGAGAGTTTGAAAGACGTGTCCATTAATTGTGAAACCTAGTGTGGGAAGGCAGCTCTTCCTCTTTCCAACCCCAGCACTCTATCCACTATAGCACCCTGTTTCTATCCCTCTGTCTACTGATGCTACTAAAATCAATTCCAAATCTAAAATATGACCTTTCAAAAATGCCCATTACTATGTAGAGGTATTGAGACACTGATTTTATACTTATTTGGAAGATAAACTACTGAAGAGCAAAGAAACACCTCTTGTGAAAACCTGAATCCTTCTTCAGAAAGCCAACCCAGGTGGATCAACTAATCAACCACGATATGCACTTAAGCTGTAATACTCAAGGACATGTAGAAAGTGAATGGACCAGCACTAGTGTAATGGCCCTAGACTCTTTCTGCTAGGGCTTTGACTTCAGAATCCTAGACCTTCCATTTATGGTTTTGCTGGCTTCGTCCTGTCATTATAGTTTGATTTCACTCGTTTCCCAAGCTTTCAACATACAACTATTTTATGAAATCTACTTGGAAGTTAAATCAGAAGAATCTATCCTGCTGTTGTGCTTGCCACTGCTGTTGTTGTTGCTGTTGTTGTTTTTATACTTGCTTGGGGTTCTGTGCTCCATTAACTTGGGTAGGTGTTAAATTATAAATGTGAAAATAAAGCATGGATGTATCATGTCTTCCAGAAAGAAAAAAAAAATGCTCCCTAGATGTTTCTGAGGAAAGAGTTCTCCGCTAAGCCAGCTCATTTCCACCAAAGATACCTCAGATTTTTCTCTTGTTTCTTTGTATGTATGCGTATGTGACTCAAATCCTTTCAGAAACTGCCAGGGCTCTTTCCCTTTGAAATAGGATTACAAAGAAGCACTGAGGAATGTAACATAAGTCCCAGAATGGCAGAAGCCTGGGAGAGAACCAAACACACTCAGAGACCAGAAGAGTCCCCTTTCTCTCTGCTGAAAGATGAAGAGATGCTTCCTTGAAATGAAGAACCGATCCATAGTATTTTGTTTTAATTAGATTTCTATTATGATGATTAGGTAAAGTGTTAACCCATTTTGGATGAGTTATTCCTATAAAATTCCACTGAAATAAATTTGGAGTAGCTTTATTTCCAGGATGGCTGTATTCTCTGCTTTACTCATATTATTTCAAGGAAGTAGAATTTCTGCACTCTCATGGATCACACTAAATCATAAAAGCTCAGCACTGGAAGGAATTGTAGCGATTATACAGTCTGACCTTTTATTTTACACAGGAAGAAACAGAGGCCCAAAGAGGATACCATGTTTTTAGGTAAGTCACCCACACTTGTTTCATACTTTAATTACTGTGCCCAAATTACTGGGATATTGATGGCCATACCTACCCTGAGTCCCCAAACCCCTCCTACTTATATTTAGGGTTGGCAATTGAATTGAAAAAAAGAACACTGGCAAGCAGGCAGTAGGGACTGATAAATTGAAAGGAACATGGATGGAAAAAGCTTTTGAAGGAGACTATGTGAAAAAAGTATCTCAAAGTTTAGTAACTAAATAAAAACTTTAACATGGATAAAATTGTTAAAGGTAGAATTGTAAGTGAAATGGTAGATTGGGGAAATATTTGCAACAATTCGTAGTGATAAAAGACTGACATCCTCCTTCCTCCCCTTATAAAATGAATCATGCTCTGTAGCAAAGGATAAAAAGGAAGGTATAAAAATAATAACATTCAATAAAACTAAATGGCATTAACCAAGTCTTGTAGTATGTGGTATGTACAATATTCATAATCCTAGACCACTGAAAAGAAGGAAGGAGGTAAAATTTTGCATCTTTTCTTTGGCACCTAATTTGCATTTTAACATATACTATTCTTTTTGAAAAAAAAAAGGTTTTTCTTCACATTTGCATTCTTGTAGCCCTAATGTATATATAATTTTCCTAGTTATTCATGCTCTGCTCTGTTTCTGTTCATACTAGTCAACCTATGTTTCTTCACTCATCATCTCTAAAGGCACAGTGAGATTCTGTTACATTCGTGAGCCACAACTTGGTTAGCCATTTCACAATAGATGAACAAGTACTTTGTTTCAGATATTTTGTCATCTACAAAGTGCAACAACACATATTTTGGTGTGCATAAGACATTTATTTTCATTTTTTAAATCCTTGAGTTATATGCCTCACACTGCAATCTCTGGGTCAAGAGTAGTGGACATTCTAATCACTTTTTTTTTTTTTTTTTTTTTAGTGAGGCAATTGGGGTTAAGTGACTAGCCCAGGGTCACACAGCTAGTTAAGTGTTAAGTGTCTGAGGCCGGATTTGAACTCAGGTACTCCTGACTCCAGGGTCGGTGCTCTATCCACTGTGCCACCTAGCTGCCCCCATTCTAATCACTTTTTAAAAGCATAGTTCAAAATTGCTTTCCAGAATGGTTGTGTTCTTATTCTTTGACGCTGTAGTCCAAATAGTGGGAATAAATGGGAAGGAACTCAAAGATAGAAACAAAGGTCCACTATATATGAAAATATCCATGGCCTTACTCTGTTCTGACAAACAACAGAAAAGAAAATGGGATTTCTTCAATTTGCAGATGTCAGGCATGTGGGAGGTGGTTGGGGGGGGGTAGCTCTTGTAAATGAATGGCATAAGAAATGGTGAATATGGGAAATTTAGAGAAACATAGGAAGATATGCATGAATTATTATAGAGTGAAATAAGCAGAATAAAGAGAACGCTGTCCATAATGATTGCAATGAAAATGAAAGGATGAATTAAAAATATGTTGATCTTTTTTTTTAAAAAAAGGGAGTTCCCAGATAATAGATAATGGAACCTGACCTCCACATGTTGGCAGAGAGGTGTAAAACTACTAGGAATGCATTGCATGTATATTGTCAGATTCCATCAATGTATTATTATCGTTAATTATTATATTTTACTTAATTTATTTTCTTCCTCAAAGCAGGATTTGATTTAGAATGGTGTTAAAGGTTTTTAGGGGAATAAAAGAAAGTTCTCCTGCGATAGGTGCACTTGAGTTGTGTGGTGAAAAGAACTAGGGATTCTGGGAAGCAGAAGTGAGGAATGAAAGTATCCAAAGCATAAGATTCAAACTGCAAATGCACAGACATGGCTGATGGACTGTTGTGTTTGAGAAATAGCAAATAAGACAGCTTAGTCGGAACATTAAGGGTATGATGGGGAGTAATATAAAAGCAGTCTGAAGAGAAACACCTGGCCAGTATCAGATTATGAAGGGCTTTCAATGTCAAATAAGAGAATTTGTATTTTATCTTAGCCTGAAGGGTTTGGGGAGCCATTGAATCTTAGGAAATGAAGGATTCATTGCCAGACCTGGGCATGAGGAATATCAATTTGGCAAGTATGGAGGGGAAAGCAGAGAAGGATTGAAGCTGAATACAGACAACTATTCCAGTAGTCTGGGTCATAGGTGATAAAGGCCTAGATGGGGGCAGGAGACCAGTGAATACAGAGAAGTGGAGAAATGCAAGAGATGTCACAGAGTTAGAATTGACAAGACTTGGCAACAGCCTAGAGACATGGGGGTGAGTGAAGAGTTGAGGGGGACTCTTAGATCGTGATGCGAAAACTGTTTAACAAGAAACAATCCTGGACAAGCAGAAATAGTTTTGATTTAGGAGGTAATGGCAACATTCAACTGAGAAAGAATCCACAGGGATAGCGAGACTTGACAGGCTGTACCTTGTCTAAAGATATCTGCTTTAAAAAAAAGATGACTGCCTAGACATAATGTTCTCTTTAGAGCCGCATGTCATTTCTTAAAGCTATTGCCTTTTTACCCAAAGTATGAAATATTTTTTCTATTTACATCTAAAAATATTTATTTTTCTTCTCTTCAGTATAGTGGAAATTTCCATAAATCAGTCAGTGGCCTCCTTCCCTAACATGGCTTGTAGAGCAGCTTTATCGATCTCAAGATTTGTTCAGTCATTTCCCATGCTGCCCCGGTGCTTACCCAAATCCACAAGAGTTGTGTTCATAGGACTAGCTGACCTAGAGAGATGTGGAGATGCTATAGACTTTCAGTACGTCATCACAGTAACTACCAAAGGATCTCTGAATCTTCACTTATGCTCATGATGCTCAAATGGTACAAATGGCTTCTAGGCACTTTACTGTAAATTTAGTGCTATCTTCCATGATGAGGACAGTGTCTGTGAAACATCCTGCAAATTAAGGAGTTCCCATTTCCGCAAACAGGTTTGGACCTTACATACTTCGCAAGTTGATAATAACCAGAAATTGTAATGTTATTGTTTTTGTATCCTGAATCAATCAAAGCAAGGGACCAAGCCAGGGTAGCCCAGAAGACCTCTCTTCTATATAAGCAGTCTATAAAGAAGATGTAATGTGGACCCAAGCTCCTTTGGTACTGGTGGGGCTTCTACTTTCCATGTACTAGGAATTATTGGCCATGCAGTAAGGGTTCTTGGCTCCTTGCAAAAAATTATTTTCAGTAGGCCTTCAGTAAGATGAGTGGTCAGTCTCATGCCAGGGATGTTGAGCTTCGGATAAGCCTTCTGGCATCTGGTAGCTAAGAAGTCCTGGCTGTACTGGTGGATACAGGAATGGGGTAGGCAGCAGCTCTGCTAAACTTGCTCTGCCTGGAAATGCAAAATTACTCTCCCTCCTGATATGCCAATGGGAGTAATTTTTACTCCTGTCTGGGATAGTACCTTATTTAAGGATCTCTGATCTAACTAAAATAATTTAGTAAGCCAAACAGATTTGTCTTGTGTTGATGTTATACCTTCTAGAAGGCAGAGAATCTTAGCATTTAAAATGGAAACTTTTTTTATTATCCTGTAACACTGTCCTTTCATTTTACAGATGAGTAAATTGAGGCCCAGAGAGTCATGACTCAGTCCACACCCAAAAGGATGCAAATAGCAGAACTGAGATTTGAACTCAGATCCTGTTATTTCCAGACCAGTGATTTTTCCATTAGATGATGATGCCTCTCAGAGATAACCATAGTGAAATCTCTGATGTGGGTATCATGAAAAAGATATCTATTGTGGAGCTGTTTTCTAACATGGGTTATTTCTCAAGTATATGATTTTACATCTATCCCTATTAAAGTTCAGGTAATTATTTTAACATCTAATACCATTTTAACATATTGAGGGATTTTTTAAGATACCAATTTTTCATCTAAGCTATTTGTTCCATCTTCATGTCATCTACAAAATTAAACTCTCAGTCTCAATTTCCTCACTTAAAAATAAGCATATTTATATTTGTTCTCCACCAAATTGTTGCAAGAAAACAGCTTTATAAACCATTATCAAGTGGGAACTATTAATGTTGTTGTTGTTGTTGTTGTTATTATTATTAATATTATTTTCCAGAAACTACTTGGTATGGATTCAGGGGATTTGGATTCAAATCCTCCCTCAGTTGTTTACTATGATTGTGACCTTGGACAAGTCATTTCTTAGCCTGCCTGTACATCAATTTTTTCACCTAAAAAATGAATTTAGAATGGATGGCCTCTGAAGTCCCTTTTATCTTGAGAGAGCTGTGAATCTAAAATCCTATGACATCTTACTCTGTCTGGATCTATAGTTTCTGCTCCAGTCAACCTTTTATCCTGCCTGAGCTCTCATCCTTACCGTCTCAGAGTGTTTGCAACCATTATTTCCTATACTTCATTCATTCATGCACACCACTAATTACGAATAGCTCAAATTTATATTAGAACTCTAAGGTGAGGCCCATAAAGGGAAAACACCAGTGTTATTTGTCCCAGATGAGGAACCTGTGATCGAAATGATGAGGTAATTTTTCCATGGCCACAAAGCCAGAAGGTTTCATGGGTGGTATTTGAATCTAGGTGTCCAGTCTCCAAATGCAGGCCTCTTACTATGTTGCCCATCTTCATTCATTTAACCATTCATAGAGGATACATTGTATGTTTGAACTGAGCCGTGCATACTCTTAAACCATGTTTTACTCTTTGTAGCATCCAAACTAATTCAATATTCACTTCTTTCATAAAGTTTTCTTCCCTCTATGTTAACTGTGCATTTACACTAGGAATCATGACTCCCCCCCCAAAAAACTTTGCAGTCATTCCTTTCACTTATAATGCAGATAGAGTGTATTATCTGATACACTGGGGGAAAGGACAGTGTCAAATATTTGACTTGCTGGGTCCAGCAGACTTGCAAGACAATCACAAGTGCATGAGAGGCAAAAGGAATTCACAGCTACAGGTAATTCTTCATTGCTTTCTGGGGCTTAAATAAAAGGCCAAGACATACTGTATTCTGGACTCTGGTGATCACTGATGGTCAGAAATTCATCTCTTGCTTGTGGACTATTTGGAGAAAAGAGCATGTGCTTGGAGAGTCACTGAAAGCAATGGAAGCAGATAGTTCTCCCCCATAGCTCCCAGCAAATAAATGAGAAGACAGTGGTTTATAGATGTAAACAGATTTTTGCATTGCCTTCTGCAGCAGAGGAGTTTTCCGGTGAGATTCCACAGATGTGCCAATTACTACACTGTACGTTTGTATTGCAAATCTCATAAACGCCAGTTTTTCAAAGTTTGACAGTTTCCAACATACTGGCCAAACCAGGTTTTATTTCACTGGTGCATAATTGGCTCATCTCTGTCCCTGTTACTTCTCCCTAGTGTGGATGAGATGTGGCCTGGAGGACTCACACTATATTCCAGCCAGAATGAGTTATAATGGTAATTTTGTGGTCTACCTAGCTTAACAGAAATCAACAAGTCTGTCTCTAACTTAGCAGTTTTTTTTCTCCAAATGCCCAGGTTAATGTCTAATTGTCTCCACATGGTGGCAAGTGAGGAGGTTGTCATGGTAACCCGGCAGCAAGTTTAGCCAGAAGAATGTTGTTGTTTTTAAAGAATGAAACCAATTCTGAGCTTTTTAGTGCTACCTGGGATTGGATAGTTGTTTTATATCTGCAATTCCTGATCTATGGAAAGTGATGGATTGTTTCTCTCTCTCTCTCTCTCTCTCTCTCTGTTTATTTGCTTGTCTGCGGATCCACTTCAGACAAACAGGATCTTTGAATCTCTTTGGCATGTGCAGAATCCTTCTGCCAATGAATCTGCATTTCTGAACATTTCTAAACAAGATGGATATTTGACAATAACCCATTTGGCATATTGTTGACAACGCATGAGAAAAAAATGTCTCAGGCAGCTAATTTGGGGATAGAGTTTGAAGGAAAAAAGGATTGTATTTTGTGAAAAGTGAGGGGATTCTATTGTAGACATATATCAGCAAAAACAAAATTCTGTATCAGTGGTTCTTAAGTTTTGTGCATGTGTCATGAACCCCCCCCCTCGCCCCCCCCCTCCCCGGCCCCGTGAGAGCCTGGTGAAGCCTATGATCCTTGTTTCTGAAAAAAAAAAAAAAAAGATTTGAAATGCTTAAAGTTAAATATATAAGATTGCAAATGAAACCATCTAAAGGTTATTGAGATGTTAAAATTCAGGGACTCCAGGTTAAGAACCCATGCTAAATGCATGCTGACTTAGAAGAAATGTTTTAAGAAGCTTAGAAGATAACTAACTAATTTTGACCTATGTAACCGGTTGTCTTTTCTCTCTCTCTCCTCTTCCTCCCTCCCTCCCTCCCTCCTCCTTCCCTTCCTTCCTTCCTTCCTTCCTTCTTTCTGTCTTTCATAATAAAAGGAATTGAAAGGATGATGACATATTAGTGTCAGCAAAAAAGCAAAAGGACAAAAAAATTCAATATGAAAATGCTTTATTGAAGTAAAAAATTAATCTGGCCTAACCTCACCTCACTCTGAAATTCATCAGAGCATATAACTATAGGAACACAAAAGGAATTTTAAAGATCACAGATATTGTACCATGTCACCCCTTAGTATGTGTAACGATTCCATTTGATTCAACATTTTTTTAAAAAGTACTCACTGTGAGGTACTTATGTGAAATGTTGAGTTAGATAAAACTTTTTTTTTTAAAAAAAGGCTTTATTCTATGGAGGTTACAATCTAGTAGTTCATCTGAAGTATGTTTTTGGAAAATACAAAAAGATCATTGGAGAATCGGTATCTTTTTGTTTTCTTTTCTTTTGCTATGTTTTAGCAAATTCCACCAAATTGAAAAGTAATCTAACCATTGACATGTTTATATTCTATAACTCATACTTTTTTTCAAAGAACTCCCAAACCATTCCAGTGTTCCCAGATGTGTCCTTATATGGACACATATATGATATGGACCTTAGGGAGCCTTCCTAAAGACCTTAGGGACTATTGGGGCAGTAGCTAATCATCAATGACATTACTTAAAGTGCCTTTCCATATCCAAATCCAAAAAATAGTGTGGTACTGACCCTTTAGAAAGAATAATTAGGGGCCAGCTAGGTGGTACAGTGGATAAAGCACCAGCCCTGGATTCAGGAGGACCTGAGTTCAAATTTGGGCTTCAGACACTTGACACTTACTAGCTGTGTGACCCCTGGGCAAGTTACTTAACCTTCATTGCCCCACAAAAAAAGAAAGAATAATTAGAAAATAAAATTAAAGGAGAACATACAAACACCTGGAGGGAGGGAAGGAAGGAAGGAAGGAAGGAAGGAAGGAAGGAAGGAAGGAAGGAAGGAAGGAAGGAAGGAAGGAAGGAAGGAAGGAAGGAAGGAAATTTGGAAGAGAGGGAGGAAGGAAACAAGCTTTTAAATTCCTCTAAATATACTTTAGAGGCTTTTGAAAGATTGTGTGAGAAAAAAACTGAATTTTCAGCTACTGAAAGAAAATGACCAATAGCTTCATCTCTGTTTATGCTACAGAATCATTAATATATAGAGAAGGAATCTTGTCATTTTGCATTCACTATCTAAAGGGGTGAAAACCACTCTTTCCTATGTAAGGTAGCATGGTATATGGATTAAGCACTGGACTTATAATCAAGAAGACATGGAATCAAAACCCACCTAAGACATTTACTAACTATATTCCTCTGGTGCAGCTAAATAACATCTCTGTATCTCAATTACATCATCCGTAAAATAAATGGGTTGGACTCAATGTCTTCTAAGATTACTTTTAGCTCTAAATATATATGATCCTATGTATTGTTCCAGAATGAAAGAAGAGAAATGGGGGGAAGAATCAAGGTGACCCAAGAATACAAGACATCCAGGAAATATTAACCCCCTAAAATCAGATGTTTCACAACTCCGAACCTGAGCAAGTTGCCATCCATGCATTCATCCTTTCTTAGTGCTCCAATGTACAGTAGAGCAATTGGATGAAGTGCAACAAGAACATTACCAGTGCCCCCCTTGCCACTTAAATCAAAATATTTCCATTTTCCAAGCATCTCATTTGGAAGATATTTAACAAGCTAGTGTAACCTCCATTCTCTAGGGCGAGAACTGTGCTGTGCAAGCCTGCGCCGGCTTCTCCTGCTCTACTTCTTGTCTTCTCTCCCCATGTTGCCTACAGTAGAAAAGGCTGTCACTTAGAAGATGAAATATATTTGCAAATTAATTAACTTTGTCCAGCAACTGGAGAATTAGATTTCTGTTAAGAGTTCTGTCTGAGTGATGGATTCTCAAGACATCGAAGGAATTAAATACCAGACCTTCCCCTCTCCCCCCACCCCAAGAGCATTCAGTTATCATGGTTCCTCTCCTTTCATCCATCTTCTTTTTATTACCACATTTCACCTACAAAGCCAATGGAATTTGCTGCAGCAGATGAAGACTCTTGTGGGAATTTTTAATCTCTAAAAACTTCTTATCACTCCATTACAAAAACAAAAAGCTAATAAATGATGGGGAGGGGTGAGCAGACAGCTAGTATTAGAGTCAGATTTTCAGAGAATTGGTTTGTCTTAGCTGGCCCTCCCTTCTAAGTCTGAAATGTACAAACGATGTGCACTGTTTGTGAAGCTCCAAAAAAGAAAGGAAGAAAGAAAGAAAGAAAGAAAGAAAGAAAGAAAGAAAGAAAGAAAGAAAGAAAGAAAGAAAGAAAGAAAGAAAGAAAGAAAGAAAGAAAGAAAGAAAGAAAGAAAGCCTAAAAATGTAGTGCCATGAATCAAGTAAAAACATTCCATAGTTGCCTATGTCTAGTCAAGAGGAACTAGCCCTTCTCTATACAAGAGAGGAATTAGGCCCTCTCTTTCACAAGGCACTGGATCAAATGTGTACTGTCAGTGTGTATGTGTGTTTATATTGACCACCTTATTATCCTACAAATTGCATTTAAAATCAAGTGAATTTGCTTTGGTAGATGTAAGAATTTAAACAGTTTATTATGAAATTATAAATCATTGCTCAAATGAGATGCAGATTTACAGTGATAGGCATATTAGTTCTTCAAACCCAAAGGTCATGGGGGCATAGTATCATAGATATCAAACTGGAAGTGACTTCAGAGATCATGTAGCCCCCTCCCCATCATCTTGCTGTTAAGGAACCTTAGGCTTGGGAAATGAAATGAGCTACCCAAGGTCAATCAATGAGTGAATCAATTCACAAGCCTTTATTCAGCATCACTCTATGTCAGCCACTATGCTAAGTGCTACAGACACAAAGATAAACAAAACATTCCCTGTCCTTGAGAAGCTTACATTCTGATGGAGAAGACAAGAACAACAACAACAAAAAAATCTCAAGCAGAAGATCTAGGTTTCAAGCTGAATCTCAAAGGAAACCAGAGATTTCAGGAGAATGGTAGAAAAATATTCCAGGAATGGGAAACAGGCAATATGAAGTAATGGAAATATAAGGTGGATATATGAAGGATGGAAAGTAGGTTACTAACTCTGTCCTATTGACACCATGGAGGGGAGTAATGTGTAAATAGACTGGAAAGGTGGATCACCTAGTGAGTAAGTTTCAGAAGTAGGTTTTGAATCAAGTCCTTTGACTCCAGGTATAATGGTCACACTGCCTTTCTACTTAGAACTAGAAGGAACCTTCCAGTCATCTAGTACAAACCCCATTTTTTTGTCTCTGAAATCCCTCTCGTCATGACATTGCCATGGAGAATTGCTAGAGTGGCCCTACAAATTTATGAAAACTGAGGCCAAGGAGGTAGGGTAAGTTGCCCAAGATCACATGGACAGCAAGTGGTAAGGCTACAATCCAAACATACATCCTTTGGTTCCAAATCCAGACAGACCCCTGCATTGTAGTTTGAATGCCTCCATGATCTCTGCTATCTGCTTTTCTAGATGAGAAATATGTGAAGGAGTGAAATTCATTCAGACTGAAGGCAGAAAATATAAGTCCTAAACATCAGCTTTTTCTTTTTCCTTCATGCACATGTATATATGTATGTGTATATATATATATATAAATATGTGTGTGTGTATATATATATATATATATATATATATATATATATATCACATCATCCATACTAAAGAGTCACTCATTCCAATTCTTGCATCTTAACTTGCCATTTTGTCTCTTCCTGAAGAGTGACTGAATCAGCAAAAAAGTAATCACTGAGAGGCTAAATGCAAATAGTGAATACACACACACACACACACACACACACACACACACACACACATGCACACACTCCACATACACTGCAGCTGTCAGTGGGGAGGAGATATAAATGCTAATTGCCAAAACAGTTTTTTTACATTAAAGAAAATGGAGATAAAAACAAATGGAAAGGAAGGATGATAGAATCACAGAACTAGACTCTACCCAGTGAAATGATAATAGTATATTCCTTCTGCATTAACTCATTAGTCTATGGAGATTCAGCAGATAAAATGCTTCCCTGAAACTACATAGCTAGTGAGAAAGGTATACATATTACCAGCTGATAGTGATGTTTTTTGTTTACTTTTAGAGAATCATAGAAATAAAAAGGACCCCAAGAGATTGTTTAGCTCAACTCTCCATCCTCTCTGTTGCCTCCTCTCTCTTCATTTCCAAGGCTAATTCTGCCACCCTTGCTCTCAATCCCATATGCTCCTGACTGTATTATGACCTTACTCTATCAATCATTCCATCTCATCTCCCCCTCACGACTGAGTTTCTCCCTTCTGTCTATAAATATGCTTAAATCTTCCCTATCTGGAAAAGAAAAATCTTATTACCACTTCAACTCATATCCCATTTCTCTTTTCCCTTTTACTGCCAAACTTCTAGAAGGAGAGTATATGTTCATTATCTCTATTTCCTTACCATCCAATTGCACCACAAGGCCATTGAATCTGGTTTCTACCCTTGCTATTCAATGCCAATTCCTCAAAAGTCACCAATGACCTCCTAATTAGAGATTTCAGTAGCTGTTACTTAGACTAACCCTTTGGATTCTTGTTATCTATTAACTCTGACCACCTTCAATGCCTTTAAACCCCCCCACACACACACACCCTTGGCTTTCATGGTACCACATCTTATTGTCTTGCTTTTCTAATCACACTTTTGCATTACCTTGCTGGTTTCTCTTCCTTCTCCCACCCTCTAAATCAATATAAGGTTTCCTCAAGGCTTTGCCCTCTTTCCTTTCTTTTTGGACACGTTCTTCTTTGGTGATCTTATTCACTCCCAGAATTCCAATCACCTCTCTATGAATAATTCTCACAACTATAAAGTATCAGAGATTATATATTTAAAAACTGGACATTGAACCTAGATACTATCTAACCTACCCATCAATTTGTAAATGAAGAAACTGAGGCTCAGAGAGTTTAAGTGATTTGGTCAGTGACACACAGATAAGGATAGAAGTGAAATTTGAATGGAGATCTGCTGACTCCAAGTCCAGTCCTAATTCTTTCCCTGAACTACTGATTTCCTGACCTTCATGCCTGTATTTTAAATTGTCTATTCAACATCTCCAGCTATTCATTTCACTGGCATTTCATAGTCAGAGTGGCTAAAACTGAGTTTATCATCTTTCCCTCAAATCAGTCCCTTCCCCTAATTACCATATTTCTCCACATGGCACCATCAATTTCCCACTGACTTAAGTTTGAACCCCAGAATGATCTTTTGGTCGAATGGTAACATGCACAGGTACATGTGGAATGCTGACCTCTATGGTAAAAGACATGGAGTAGTACTTCTTAATCTTTTCTGTGTCATGGACCTTTTTGACACTCTGGTGAGGCCCAGGGAACCCTTCTCAGAATCAGGTTTAAAAATGCATAAAACAAAATACATATGATTACAAAGGAAACCAATAATATTGAAATATTGTTACCTAAATATATTAGAAATATGTTTACAGAGCTCAGGTTAAAAACCTCTATCTTATGGGAAAATGTTCTCCACATCCAGAAAAAAGAACTGTGGATTCTGAATGCAGATCGAACCATACTGTTTCTATTTTTTGTTGGTTTTTTTGTGGGGTTTTTTTGAGGTTTTCCTTTGCATTCTGATTCTTCCTTCACAACATGACTAATGCAGAAATATGTTTAATGTGATTGTACATATATAACCTATATCATATTGTTTTCTGTCTTGGGGAGGGGAGAGAGAAGGGAGGGAGGGAGAAAAATTTGAAACTAAAAATCTTATGAAAACAAATGTTGAAAACTATCTTTACATGAAACTGGAAAATAATAATAAAATACTTTAATTTAATAAAATAAAATAAAATTTAATAAAATTACTCTCTTCTAATGTCACACACACACACATACACACACACAAACCCTCTATCTTAGATAAAGGATACCACCATGTTTTTTTTTTTCAGTTCACTTTATAGGACCTATGGAAGAACATGAGCACTGGTTGCATGGATGGTTTGCAATCTGCAGTGGTGGAGAAAGCATGTGTACATTGATGGCAATAAAAATTCATTGAAGTGTTAAGACATTAAAAACATCATGTCATTCTAAGGAAAAAAAAAACACGAATCTTGTGAAGATCCTATTTGGGGGAAAAACAAACATTTTGCTTGGCTCTGTTTCTACTGAATGTGACTGGCCTTAAGGTTATTAGAAATTTCCAAACCTAAGTTATTATATATATTTTTGATGCTTAAAAGGTTCTTTATTTAACCCAGAGATTGATACACTCCATTAGCATCTTAGTGATCCTTACACATAATATCATGGTAACTGCAAAGCTTTACAATCAGCTAGGCACAATAGATAGAATGCTGATCCTGAAGTCAGGAAGATTCATCTTCTTGGGTTCAAGTCTGGCCTCAGACACTTACTAGCTGTGTGACCCTGTGCAAGTCACTTTGTCCTCTTTGCCTCCATTTCCTCATCTGTAAAATGAGCTTCAGAAGAAAATGGCAAACCACTCTAGTATCTTTGTAAAAAAACAAAGCCCAATTGGGGTCATGAAGAGTTGAAAACAACTGAAAAATGACTCAAAAACAAAAAACCTCTAGAATATTGTATGTAATAGGAACATGTCCAATGAAAATAAACGAGTTTCCCTTGATCCCCTGATGCTCAAGGATGAGACTTATGGGAACTTCTAGGATTTCAATTTCTGTGAGGCTGTGCCTGCAATGCAAGGTGATTACCTCAGGAGAGCGACAGAGATTTCTGAGAAGGGGGAACTATGTCTAGAAGTAGGCAGCTAGAATGTAGGATGTACTGCTGCTTCACACACACACACACACACACACACACACACACACACACACACTACTTGTGCTGACACCAACATGGCTGAGAGTTAACAAGTAGGGCTAAAAGGAAGGGAGGACCTCCTGCTGCTCCAAAGACAAAGGGGAGTGGCAGACATTCTGAGAAAGGATCCACATGTAACAAGAATTTCTTCCCAAGTGGGGAGTAGCCTTCAGTTCAACTGTATAAGAAGCAGTTGCTATGCTTATCACCTCACGCTAGAACTTGAGTCTCAGAGGAGATGCTTGTCCCACTACTTACTCAGGTATGGACCCTAATCCCCAGAGTAAATGTGCCAGAAACATTTTTTTTATTCCTTTGCTAATTGTTTTGGCCCTGATCAAATGTCTTGCTTTATGATGCATGTTTCTTGTCTGATCTTCTAGCCTGGCCGATTTTAGATAATCTTAGATGTTTGCAGCTAAATGTGATGGGGGATCAAGCTAATAAAAGAGGTACATATCACATGCAATAATACACCCTGTCATCTTTGTGGATCAAGTGGAGGTGCATGTAGCCTATGTGCACTATACATACAATCTATTAGTACTGCTATTCTTAATAGTAGCTACCAATTAAAAAAAAATAAACCAACAGAGTATTGTAATGTTTGCTAAGTGTATTATATTGGGATAATAGAATGATAGACCTGGAAGCGACTTTTGTAATGATTGGAGTGACTCCACCTGCTGGAGAGTTACTGTAGGAAAGCTCTGCCATGAGGAGAAGGCTTCTGAGAGCAAGCCATGCGGCTTTTCTTTGGCATCAGGAAGTGAGGTTTGCTCGTGGGTACTATCTATCAAAGCTACCAGTCAATTAGCTTGGAGATGTGTGTGCATGTGGATGGGGGATATTCCAAGTTTCACAGGAGGCTTCTGGGAGGAAGGAGGAAGCCTTGGGTCCTTTTTGTTCCTGACCTCACCATGGCAGGTCAGATGATGGGGTCTCTTAGAAATAGTTAGATTATGGGGCAGCTAGGTGGCGCAGCGGATAGATCACCGACCCTGGAGTCAGGAGTACCTGAGTTCAAATCCAACCTCAGACACTTAACACTTACTAGCTGTGTGACTCTAGGTAAGTCACTTAACCCCAATTGCCTCACTAAAAAAAAAAAAAAAAGAATAAATAGTTAAATTTTTACCTTTCTCTCTGATTCTAATGCTCTTTAATAAATACTTAAATGTGTAAATGTTCTTGCTAAAGCTTATAATTTATTGGAGACCACTTATTATATTTTAGATAGTATACCTAGAATTTTAGCCCCTTACACTTTAGAGATCTTAGAATATAACCCCTTCATTTAAAAAAGGAGGAAACTGGAGGTCAGAGGGTTGTCTAACACCATACAGTTCTTAATGACAGAACTAAACTTGAAATCAAGTCCTCTGACTCCAAATCCAGTGCTCCTTTTATTATAACACATGACTTATCCTTTAACTTTACAAATGAGGTGACATTTCAAAGCATTGTAGCATCATACCCAAGAAAAGAAAGACAAAGAAGGCTTCAGGTCTTGCCCCGACATTCCTTAGATTATGTTGTTCAGTCTGACTCTTCATGTCCCCATTTGGGGTTTTCTTTGCAATGGCACAGGAGTGGTTTGCCATTTTCTTCTTCAGCTCATTTTACAGAAGAGGAAACTGAGAGGCAAATAGGGTTAAGTGACTTGCCTGGGATCACACAGTTAATATATGTCTGAGGCCAGAATTGGACCAGAAAGATGAGTCTGATTGACTGTAAGGGTCAGCATTCTGTCCACTGTACCACCTAGTGGCCTTCTTTAGATTATAAATTGTGATTATGTCTGACACTGTTAGGGAATATGGGGAATATAAAATATATATCTTCCCCTGGGAAACACCCTGGTGTTTTGGACATAGAAGTTAACAAACAAAACAAACAGTAAACATTTATTAAGTGCCTGCTTTGTGTCATGCATTCTAGTAGGCACTGAGGAAATAGATTAAAATGAAACAGATTTTACTCTTTTTTTTCTTTTTTTGCGTGGGGCAATGAGGGCTGGTGCTTTATCCACTGAGCCACCTAGTTGCCCCTGAATCTTAAAGAGATTGCAGTCTAGGACAATGGAAGCAGAAGTAGAAAGTAAACTTATACGTAAAAGACAAACTATATTTAGAACAAATACAATACAATAGAGAGGGAGGTATCAGAAACTGGAAGGATCAGGAAGAGCCTCTGATGGAGATGATTCTTATATGGAGTTATGAAAGAAACTAGGAATTTTAAGAGGGGAACTGAAGAGAGTGAATTCCAGGGATGGGGGGTGGGGAATGGGGGGGTGAAAACAGTTCAAAAGGAGAAGGTAGAAAATAGAATGCTATGTGTGAAGAGCAGGAATTTGGACATTTTTATTAGATCATAAAATGATAGAGAGGCAGCTAGGTGCCCCCAGAGACAAGAATGCTGGATTTAGAATCAAGAAGACCTGCTACAAATAATTATTAGCTATGTGACTCTGGGAAAATTACTTAATCTCTGAGCCTCAATTTCCTCATTTGTAAAGTGGAGGTAATAGTAGCACCTACCTCAAAGGGTTAGTTAGTCAACAAACAATTATAAATAATAATAAAAAATAGTTGATAATTATTAGAAATTATTATCATAATTATATAAATTATCATACATAATAGCAAATTATTAAGTACCCACTATATTCTAGGCATTGAATTATTGTTAGGATAAAATAAGACAGCATATCTATAACATGTTACAAACCTTAAGGCCCTATAGAAATGATGATGGTGATGATGACTGACTTTAAATGCCAAACAGAAAAGTATATATTTAATCCTTGAGGTAATAGGGAGCACCGTGTATTTTTAAACAGGGTAATAGCATGTTAAAATCCATGATTTAGGAATATCGCTTTAGGAATGCCACTTGGGTGGAAAAAGGATGGATGATGGGAGAAATTGAAGCAGGGAAGCCATTTAAGAGATTATTGTAATATTTCAGGTAAGAGACAATAGGGATTGCACCTTAGGTGGTGACCATTTGGACAAAGAAAATAAGACAGATATAAGAGATGCAGTGGGGATACAATTCACAAGACTTGGCAATTGAGTGGTAAAGATTAGTAGGGAAAATAAAGCAATGAGTCAACATGCCTCTATTAAGTGCCCTGTGCTATGCTTGGGAGATACAAAACCCAAATTAAATTGTCAAGCTTAAAAAATCAAGGACGACTCCAAGGTTTAATGGAATGGTGGTGGTATTGTGAAGAGACATAGACATGTTCAGAAAAGGGTTAGGTTTGGAGAAGAAAAGGATGAGACCTGATTTATACATGTTTAATTTTTTATTTTTATACGACATTTGTTTTGAAATGTGCAATAGAAAGTTGATGATATAGGACCTGAGATCAAGGAAAAAAACCTAAGGCTGATTAAATAGATTTGTGAGTTAACTGAACCCATGGACACGTGCATGTGTGGTGTGTGTAAGAGAAAAAGAGGGAGGGGCAGCTAGGTGGCGCAGTGGATAGAGCACCGGCCCTGGAGTCAGGAGTACCTGAGTTCAAATCTGACCTCAGACACTTAACACTTACTAGCTGTGTGACCCTGGGCAAGTCACTTAACCCCAATTGCCCCACTAAAAAAAAGAGAGAGAAAAAGAGGGAGAGGGAGAGGGAAAGGGACAGAGAGAGAGAAAGAGAAAGACAATCTAGTTGCTTAATAAATTAAATGCTTGTTGAATTGAACAATGTCCGAAATTTGATCAATGAATTAATCAAATTTGACTCTGGAGGACTGATAGTGAAGTCTTGTATGAACTAGTATAGTCCAAAATAGATAAAACCATGATAACAATTACCATAATGATCATAATAGCTCAAAATCAGAACTCTAATCGATATCATGGCCAGTGACTTCAGAAAACTGACAATGCAGCGTATCTCTCCTCTTTTACTATGAGAAAGGTGGTGGACCATAGCTGTAAAACAAAGCATTCCTTAACATACAGGTAAAAGATTTCTTAGCTATACTTATTTGTTTAAAGGAAGGGTTCTCCTGAACTGAGATAATGTGTCACTGAGAAATAATAGTGATATAAGAATGGGTAAAAAGGGTCAATAAAATGTTAAAATAAAATGTTTGAATTTAAATAAGTTGAATAGGAGAGATAAAACTTCAATACATGAAGTAATTAGAGAAACAATGTACAACAGTAGGCAATAAAGCATATCATGCTATGGTGAGTCAGGAGGGCTACAGTTATCAAGGAAGGATTTATGGAAGAAGTAGGAGTCTTAAAGTAATGGGAAGATTCATAAAGGAAGAAAGGGGGAGGGGGGGAAGTATACTCCAAGTGGGAGAAAGAGAATAAACTGTTAATTAGTAGCTAATGTTGGGAAGGATTTTATGGTATCAATTGGTGCGATGGTGAGGTAAATAGGCAAGAAAAAATGAGGTTGATTTCCTTCCTAGCAGAGAACATTTTCTACTACCCCAGGATTTTATTCCATTGGAACTAAATCATTATTCATTGTCTAGTCTCTTAAGAACAGCCATAAGTTTAAATATACACTATACAAAGTGGTGGTAGTATAGAGTAGGAGTTTAGTAGCAATACCTTTGTTTTCCAAAGAACTCTTCTCAGAGATTCATGATTTTCAGGCTTCTTGATCACCATGAGAGTCAGAGGGCAACAATAGGGAATCTTGGGTATCATAAAAAGCTGTAACCTTTCTCTCCCTGGCCCTCCCAACCCTCAAACTCTGACCATAAATTCACAAGAGTTTTTCCTCAAAAATTGTAAGAGCTCCTTCTCTTCTCCTCAGATTGGAGAGTTGGACAGATTATTATTCATTATATCCAGGTGAAATTACTTAGGAGCATTGGATCCCCTTTTAAGATGAGATGGTTATGGGAAAAATGGGGAATTAAGCTCCTTAAAATAGTCAGTCTGTCTGACCCTGTTATGCTAATTGTTTCTCCATATTCTATTCCCAAGCTCTAGTTTTATAAACAATAATATTAATTTATTCTCTCTCCTGTTGTCAACCTTTTCCATACATGTAATTCCCTCCTACTCATGAGAAAATAACATCACAAGTATATAAATAGTATGTGATTTTCAAAATAGTAAATCAAGGTGTTTTATGAACTCAAAATGTAGAAAATGTAGAAACTCCCTCTTATCAACCCATAGTGCATGTTCATGCTCTGGAAAGAATAATGGACTTGGAATGAGAGGACCTGGATTCAAATCCTACCTCTGATACTACCTGTGTGCCCTTGGGGGTACAGACACTTAATTTCCCTGGGTCTCAGTTTCCTCATATGTAAAATAATGGAGTTAGAGTTGATGTCCTCAGAGGTTTCTTCTACCCTTAAATCTCTGATCCTATGACAATATCTAAGTCCTAGAAAGAACAGAGAAATTAAGCAATCTCTCCAGGTTCCCATAATTCAATGTGTCAGGAGTAGCATGCCTTCCTAATGTCTAGCCCAGAACACTATCCACTATGACCTAGTGCCTCAAACTGGGGCAGCTAGATGGCACAGTGGATAGAGCACCATCCCTGAAGTTGGGAGGACCTGAGTTCAAATCTCACCTCAGACACTTACTAGCTGTGTAACCCTGGGCAAATCACTTAACCACAATTCCCTTAAACATCCAGAGTCATCTCCAGTCATCCTGATATATATCTTGCCACTGGCCCCAGATGGCTCTGGAGGAGAGAGTGACATTGGTGACCTTGCATAGCCCTCCCTCATTTGAATCCAGTTCACTGCAAGTCATGACATCCCCTGATCTCATGGTCTTCTTCAGGAACAAAGGATAAACAACAACGACAATAATAATGATGATGACGATGTGTCATACTATAAATTAAGCATTTAAAAATTATATATGTACATATACATGTATACACACATGAGACATATATGTATACGTGTACTTTTGTATATATACATACACACATTGTGTGTGTGTGTGTGTGTGTGTGTGTGTGTGTGTGTGTATATAAAGCATGGATATGTATGTATGTATGTATTTTCCTCTGGAGTTATCTTGTCAAAGATACTGGAGTGCTTGGTTAAGTAACTTGCCTGGAGTCACACAGCTAGTGTTTGAGACCAGATTTGAACTCAGGAAGAGGAGTCTTCCTGTCTCCAGGCCCAGTACTTTCTCTACTGTGCTACCTAACTGCCCAAATTTAGTTACAACAAACCAATTTCATTGCTACTTCAAGCTCTTTGTGTTCAAGGGCAACGCTGTAGCTTTTCAATATTTGCTCAGGGAAGAATGACCACTTTAGAGTTTGGTGAAGTCTTCCCTCCTGCTTCAGCACTGAACCTGGATAGCTCCCTATCTCAGGTGCTGGCTGGCAAGGTGCATCTTCAAATGCTCATATTCCCTCCCACATTGAGCAGAAAATCTCCCAGACTTCAATACTGTCAACAGAAGACATGATGAGGCACTATCAACCACTACATTTTAAGTGTCTTTTTCAAAATCTTAACCATCTCTGTGGGACATCATCATCCCTCATGTGACCAGTAATAAATTTGTCATCTCTTCTGATTGATTTCATCTTTTTTTTCTCTTTCTGCCGTTTCTGTTTTTCCCACTCACTTAAGGCATAAACTTTAACGATGAAATTTCATGCTCAGTCAACTTTTTGAGAGCCACTTATGAAGCATCAATCAGGTTTTATACCTGCCTTCTTGGACAGCTGCCTTTTTCTTCTATACAAAGGGCTGGTGACTGAACATAAATAATGAGCAATCCTTGAGCCAAGGATACTTATTCCTTAATCTGCTTCACCTCTATTTATGACATCATAGCCCGTCACTGAACAAATTAAGAAGACATTGTGACTTTGGATTAAGAAATCTAGTCAGAGCTACTCCATTCAATAAAATCTCCATATCAGATTTTCATTCAATTTGGAATGCATAGTTCAAATGAAAGGGGAAAGAATAGTTTAATAAAAATCAATCTAAGTCATGGCCCTTTCTAATCACCCTTGTTCCTCCAATAATGTACCACCAATAAAAGTAAGAAAAACTTTAAACTTCAGACTGTATTCCTGACTCTCCCAGACTATCTCTATAATGTTCCAGAAACCTCTTCAAACTGAAAGTTTCTAGAGGAAGTCACTGGCAATCTCTCTCAATTCTACTCTTTTCCTCTGTTTGTTATTTCTTATTTATCCTGTATATAGCTTGTTTGTACATATTTGTGGCTTGCTGTCTCCCCTATTAAACTGTGAGCTTTTTGAAGGCAGAGTCTCCTTTTTTGCCTCTTTTTGTATCCCAAGCACTTATTACAGTGTTGGGCACACATTAAATACTTGTTAAATGTTTATTTACTGGACTTCACACATTGGAATTCGACTCAAACCTTTTTTCTCTTCTTCTGATTAACTAGATCTTCCCAGAACCTCCATTTCTCCCTTTTTTTGTGAGGCAGTTGAGGTTAAGTGACTTTCCCAGGGTCACACAGCTAATAAGTGTCAAGTGTCTGAGGCCACATTTGAACTCAGGTCCTCCTGAATCCAGAGCCGGTGCTCTATCCACTGTGCCACCTAGATGCACCTAGAACCTCCATTTCAAGGATAAGGCTCAGGACATCTATGACTTTATTCCTCTCCAAAGTGCACTTCTGATTCCCCTGGAGTTTTTCTAGAACATACTTGTGCCAGATATCTTCATTTCTTTATATACTCCTTTTCACCCTACCTTGTATTTGTTGTCTTCATCTACCAGATCATAAGCTCCTTGAGGGCAGGAACTTTCTAATTGCATTTGTATTTCTATTCATTGGCACCGTTCCTGGCTCATAGGAAAAGCCTAACAAATGCTTTGTTCCTTTGAATTGGCTTACATTTATGTTATCCTTTAGGTTTGTTTTTTTTTTTTTAAATGAGGCAATTGGGGTTAAGTGACTTGCCCAGGGTCACACAGTTAGTAAGTGTTAAGTGTCTGAGGCCAGATTTGAACTCAGGTACTCCTGACTCCAGGGCTGGTGCTCTATCCACTGCACCACCTAGCTGCCCCTATCCTTTAGGTTTTATAAAGTGTTCTAACACTGTTGTGCTGTTAAATCTTTAACAGTAGCCTTTCTGGAAATACACGCATATGCAAGCCATACTTTTAAGTTAAATTTACATTAGTAATATTTTCTCCATCAGTTTCTTAAGTCAAGACAAGAAGCAAAACAATCAATCAAGCCCTGATTTGTAGCATTTACACCATGCAAATGCTCACAGTGAAAATTAAACAATTATCTTGAAAAATTATTTCAGTTCAGCCTTAGATATATCCATCATAGGCTCACAGAACTAGAGGGAGACCTTAGGGATCAGCTAGTTCAACTCCCCCATTTCTCAGATGAGAACATAGAGGCCAGAGAGGTTATACTACTTGTTCTACATCACTGGGCTATTGAATAACAGAGCAAAGTTTTGAATTTAGGTCTTATTTTCTACTGTACCATATTACAGGGCGATGCTTATTGCTACAAGTCTTACTGCATTTTTATATTTATGTAAGGCTTTTCCATGTGTTTTGGACTTAGCAAATTTTGTTTTCATCTCATATACTGGGTTACTTGAAGAACTCTGTGACCATTGAAACTGTATTTGGGTTTCCATTGGCATTTAAGTACAAATCTTGTGTAAGCAACTAATTTAAGCTGCAGTGTTGAAAATCTGGCTTTGGATTTTTTTTTTCTGTCAGCTTTTGCTAAGTGTATAAAGTAAGCTAATTACATTTATGCAGCTGGTATCTTTATAGTGCTGAAACACTACAGTAAAAATCAATAGATCTGGCTTTAATTATCTCTTCTACCAATGACAAGCTGTGTGACTTTGGGGTGCCCCTTAACTACAGTAAACTAGAGTTTCCTCATTTGTATAATAAGGACAATCCCACTTTAGAAGATTTTTATTAGTAAGGGATCCTAGAGATCATTTAGGCTTATCCTTCCCACTACATACCATTGCATGAAAGCACAGTAAGGTAAAAAGACTTGTTCAAGGTAATTTAGTTAGTAAATGGAGAAGCCTGGCCTAGAACCAAGGACTCTCGCTCAGTACTATTTAAACTATGTCAGGCTACTATTTGCCCACTCTAGATTACAAAGTTGTTGAGAGGATAAACATTATCTACATATCTATCTATCTATCTTTGTGTACATACACACATGTACAAACATAGTTATCCCTTTCATATCACGATTTTCCCCATTTTGGTTTTGATACAAGTCAGCATAAGAAATTAAATAGGAATTTTGGGGGAGTTTTGTGGGAGCCACGGATGATGCATGAAGGCCAGCAGATGACACAGAAAAAGTTTAGAAACTCAGAAATGTGTAAAATATTTGTATAGTACTGTATAATATCAACCCAATTTTTTTTCCCAATAAGTTACTGTAAATACCCCATAAAAGAAAAAATTCAAACTTTTTCTCTGGTATGAAAGGAGGGCAATAAAAAAATCTTACATGGATTTTCCAGACTGTGGGGGCACTGTGCCCCTAACCCACACAATGTGGAAGGGATAAGTGTATACAGATATATATATATATGTATATATATATATATACACATACAGAGAAAGAGAGAGAAGGAATATCTGAATATTGAAAACTATATAACGAATTCACATGCTATCATATTTTTCTGTTCTTTGTACATGGACATGATTATATTCTTAGAGGTTGATGAATTTGAAAAATTAAAAGGAAAAAGGAAAACTATAAGAGAGAAAATAAGTACAATAGCAAGAGCACTGGTCTTCCAGTGAATGGAATTTGAGGGAGATTGAAAGTGTTTGAATCCCCCTCTTATTCTTATTGGCTGTATCATTGCAAGCAAGTCACTCAGTCGGGGGCTAATAGCAATGGCTCAGCCTACCTCACAGGTGTTATTATTGTTATTATAAGGAAAGAAATCTTAAAGGCACTATAGAAATGGGAGTTTTATTATAAGGAGATGTTTAGAGTATTATTAGTTTCATTATAATCAAACATTATTCCCAAGTTACATGAGAGTATACTGTATATAGGTTTATAACCTTATTAAGAAATCCCTTTCTTCTGCAAAGGACAAATTAATACTTCATTTATCCTCCTCTTATCCATGTGTTATTTTGGGTTATTTTTCCCCCAACAGGGAAATAGAATCCAAGTCTCCTGACTGATGACAGGTTTAGCCCCAGGCAATGGGAAAAAATGCAAAGTAAGTGATTTGCTTTTGATGTCCTTCACTGCGGTGTCTCTCTCCTGCCTACTTGCACAGCATTATGGAATTTCCTGTACAAAACCCTAGGTAACTCATTCCATAAGGATTTCCTCTCCTGATATTTGCTGGTTGTATATTAGTCAAGCAAATGAATGGTGATGTGTTAATAGTTATTCTTAGGGCTATTGTACCCTCTCCCAAGTAACTTTTGCGTTAAGCCTTCTGCCTCAACACAGAGTCACTAAAGTTGGGGAATTTTCAGACATGTGGGAAAAAGGAAGGGAAGATCTTTGGGGATGCAGAGGTAGCATGTTTGCCCCCTCCCAGATCATAGTCCACAGCATCTCATTTAAATGATCATTGACTTAGCCTGTTTCCTGAATGAAGTCAGCAATTGTCTGTCTCAGAGACAAACTCCTTGTTTTGTGACCTTGTTAACTGCATCCTCTGATCCTGTAACATGCTGTGTTTGCACCGACTGATGGATAAAACATAGTGCCAGGGTAATGCAATGTCACTTTGAGTTTTTGGACTAGTCGTGACATTTCACTGGTGTAGAGAACTCCTGATGAGAAATCTCCTTTTATTAATTCGAATCAGCACCTTTCCTGAAATTCACAGTCTAAGAGAACAATGGTATCAGACATATTGAGTCTTGTTATTCCACAAAACTCCCCCACCCACTCTCTGTTGTCTATGTGAGGGATAGATGGCACACTCTGACCATAAACTCAGGGTTGTCTTTTTGGTGAGTTTTAATCTTCAATAGCAAATACAAATTCACATTATATGGTTTAGGGTGCTGAGAGAATCACACAGTTGGTCTGTGTCAGAGGCAGAATTTGAATTCAAGTCCTTTGGACTCTGGGGTTGACTCTCTAGCCACTAATGATAACCTCACTGCTTCTATGGAGAAATGGAAAGTCCTAGCCAACACAAAACTGTAAATGTTCACTTTCCCGATTTACAAGTGGAAAAACAGAGGCAGAGACCTTGGCGAATGACTCAGAATCTAACAGATGGGTGGCAGAGGTATCTACCAATGAAGAAACAACTAGGAATCATCTCTAACTGCTTGGGCGTGGTAGAAGCCTCTTTGTTTGGCATCATTTTCACAACCCCTTTTGGCCCCTCACATTCCAGCTCAAGTTCAAATGCTATGTGACTTCTAAATGCTATTATGAAATGACATGATCATTGGTCTTATGCAACAGCTCTTTTCAGTTCAAAGCACTTTCAGAGGCTACTCATTAATCCTTGATGCTCTCTCCGAAGGAGAGTACCTGTTCTGTGTACAATACTCTTGGGTGAGGAAACAAACTAGTCAGAAAAACAGGAATAAGGCACAAGAGCAAAGCAAGAAAGGTTTTGATTAATTGCTAAATTGTGTGAGATTAACTCCTCCTTAATCTTTGTGCCTTCCCCCTGAGCTACTCCAAATTTATCCTGGATATATATGTGTGTGTGTGTGTGTGTGTGTGTGTGTGTGCCTTGTACAGTTCCTGGAACATGGTAAGGACTTAATAAATGCTAGCAGACTGACTATTATAATGGGAATTCAGATAAGATCACTGATTTAGAGCTGTCAGGGATCATAGAGGTGGTCCAGGCCAGTCCTATAATTTGATAGATGAGGAAATGAATCCAAAGAAATTAGGTGACTTGGCCAAGATCCCATAGCTACTAAGTGTCTGAGAGGCAGAATTCAAACTGTGATCTTTTGTATCCAAGATCAACAATCTGTTCACCATACCAAGTTGTTCCTTGGAAAGGAAAAGAGTTCAGGGTAACCTGGAACGGTTAGGTAAATTTCCATGTATTTAATCTGGAACTGGAAGATTTGAACCAGGATAAAGAAATAGATTCAATAATAATAAATCTGGAGGCAGCTAGGTGGCACAGTGGATAGAGCACCAGCCCTGGATTCTGGAGGACCTGAGTTCAAATCTGGCTTCAGACACTTGACACTTACTAGCTGTGTGACCCTGGGCAAATCACTTAACCCTCATTGCCCTGCCCCCCCCAAATCTTTAAAAAAATAATAAAACTAAAAAGAAGGAGGAGGAGGAAGAGGGAGGAGACACACACAGACAGAGACAAAGAAACAGGGACAGGGACAGAGAGAGAGAGAGAGAAAGAGATGAAAGAGAGAGATAATGAGAGAGAGAGAGAGAGTGAGTGAAGGAGTCATGAGGCTTACAAAACATTTTGCTTCCAAGAACCCTGAGAGGTAGATAGTGCAGATGCTGTTGTTATTGCTGTTGTTTTGTCATGTCCAACTCTTTGTGACACCATTTGGAATTTTCTTGGCAAAGATACTGGAGTGGTTTGCCATTTCCTTCTCTAGTTCATTTTACAATTACTATTCCCATTTTAGAGAAGTGCAAATCAAGGCTCGAAGAGATGTGGTAACTTGCCAGGAGTCTCAAAATTTTAAGTGTCAGGGTGAGGATTTATACATAGATTATAGAGACCACTACTCCTTTCATTATACCATACTGCCTCTAACAAGAGATACAATATCCACAAAGGTAGGAATTAACAGACATTGCCTTTTGATGTTAGGGACATTGTATTGTCCATCTTAAAGACATTTTCATTATAAAAAAGGCTAGTCAAGGAGAATAAAGATTAATGCAAATGAAAGGGAACAATTACTCTGAGAATGGGAAAGAGGATAGATGTCATCTTGTTTTCACACAGCCCATTGATGCCAAAGATGCCTTTTCTGTCTTCATGGAGAGACAGCTTGACTTCAGGGAAAAGTTTTCCGTAGTGAGGACTAATTTCTCCTAATGCCACCCCACAGAGATTTGAGTCGCCCTAGCTTGTTTCACACCAGGGAGCAATCATGATCATGATAAACTTAGGCAGCTAATGAGCAGCAGGTGTGGAAATTCCAGAATTGTGGGAGTCCCTAAAAGATAGATTGAATAAGCATCACTTTCCTCTCTAAAGAGGCCCTGGGCCAATGACCTATGCTAAATCATACAACTCCTGCACATTGCTTACAGCAGTACCTAATCCCAGAGTGTTAAAGAATTCTGAGAAATTACCATGGTGTCAAGGGAATACTGCATGTAGGGGTAAACGGAATCATGCTACCCTGGAGTAGAAAGGATGCAGGGAGCCAGGAAGACCTGCTTCATTGTTCAGATCCTGACTCACACTGCCTGTATGACCTTCCCACTAAGCCACTCCATTACTCAGTCTCTAATACTACTGCATCCATAAAGGAAGTTCCCTCATCCCTAAATAAATAAAATCCCAGGTACAATCCTTGTATCTAACTGTTAGACTTTCTTTTTGAAGGCTAAATATATTTCTACCAATTGATGCTAGTTCTTATCCATATAAATGTATATGTGTGCAAGTATATATGTATATACATATTTAGTTTGATGTCTTAGAGAGTAATAATCCCCCTGCAAAAGACCAAATTTTGATGCCACTACCAGAGTAAGAAATCCTGGTCTTGGGAAAGCAGAGGCCTACCCCGAAAGAGTTTAACGTTCTTAAGACTAATTTCCTAGCCCCTTTGGTGTTGTTTTTCTAACCACTTTAGGAGAGAGGGAATTCAGATAAGATTTTTTTTTCTAGTCCATGAAGTTTATAGACTATACAGATCTAAATATACAACTGTTCAGAAGATAATGAAGAACTCATCTCTTCACCCAAAAGAAAGCAAGGTGAAAGGAGTTAAAATTCACAGCCCGACTACCTGGAAAATACAATGCAAACAACTGATTGCTAAAGATTATTGTATACTTGTAGTCTCAAGAACAAGTAAATACTCTCAGATGTACTGACAATCCCATGATTCCACAAAAGCTCTCCTATCCTTCTTCTGTTGTCTGTGTGATTGATAGCTGACACACTGACCATGAGGTCAAAACTGTCTCTTTGTTGAGTATCAGTGCTCTATAGGAAATATAGATTCAAAAAGTAAAACCCCAAATGTGCAGTGTATTTTTATTTGTTTATATTTGTTAGCTTTTTATAATATTTCTTGTTGGCATGACCATGTGTAAATATTGTCATACAGTATTAAGTTCGAAATGAATCCACCAACAACAGTTGGTAGCTGCAGTTTATTGGGACTGCATTTTTCTTTCATAATATTAGGATTATAAATTTAATTCTATTGGGGCACCATTCCATGAAAGGCAAATATCGAAGGCAAAGACATAATCAGGAGTGCTATGAATATTTTCAGCCAGTGCACAAAGAGTTAGAGTATCCAAGGAGTTCAATTGTCTCTGCAGTTATGACTAGGAGGAAGAGGAAGTGTGGCTCTCATCCCTATGAAGTAAAGAGAAAAAGTAGATCCCAGCAATGGGCCCCTGGTGGTGACATCCCTTTCTGGGGACCCACCTTCCCCTAAAATTGCAATGAGGTTTATCTGTGGTCAGCCAGGGGATGCTGAATTTTAGTATCCTTGGCTGGTAGAGGACTGCATGGCAAGTGCAGAGACAACTGCTAGATGGAGGAAGTACATTCTTTTGGGAAGGAAGCCCATCTGCTCCTAAATGTTGGTAGCCTAGGAAATAGCCTCATTTCAGCTGTCTTAGCTATAGTCTGATAAAGGTGTTATGATTTTAGTTATGGTTTGATGAAGAGGAATGCACACTGAGAATCAGATCCCTCCACATCTATTCTAGATGTAAAATTCTCCAAAATTATCGTTCATTAACCCACATCTGTGTCATAACTGACCATTATTCCATATTGTAGGAGCATTTCTGCCCAAGACTAGCATTATTTGTAAGTAAAGGAGAAAATTACTTAATTAGGGGATTTGAGGGGCCCACAGAAAAGATATCTCTCTTTCAAAGAATGCATTCCTTATTTGACTTGTTGGTTACAAAAATTCTACAGGCAGAGTTTATTTTATTGGTTTAAGTAATACAGGGAGCATGAGGACATCAGAGCATATAGAATCCTGCAGCTGAAGTCAAGAAGACCTGAATTCACCAGGACTTGACTACCCCATATACTAGCTATGAGACCCTAGATAAGTCACTCGTAGTTTCCTTATGCCTACAATGGGGATACTAATAGTACCTAACTCACATGATTGTTGAAAGGATCAAATAAGACAATGTGTGTAAAACCTATATAAATGTGAACTGCTTTTTTTTTTAACAGGCAACAAAGACTCCTGGGAAAAGTTATACCTTAAGTGTCATGAGTCATTTACTCTTCAGTTTGAATGAGGTTATTAAACTCTTGATCAAAACAGAATTTATTATTAATGTTAGGGAAAATGACATGGGAGTACTCAGAGGAGAAAATTTTCCAAACTAAAGGAAAGGATATGGCACATATGCAAATACACATTCACTACTGTATTCAGTAACTATGGTGAAAAATAGGATATAATATTTATGAGATATAAGTATGGCACAAGAAATTCAACATAAATTGAAGGGGAGAAAATTATTTCTTATTAAAGTAGTCATGGAAAGGATGTAGAATGAAGAAGGAGTCAAAACTAGGAATTCTGTACTTGACTCAATTATTATACATTTCACCAAGGCAAATGTCAAGGATTTGGGGGATTATATAGACCATGAGAGGTAGGATGGAAATAAGCATTTATATGGTGCCTACTATGTTCCATACACTGTGCTAAGAGAGCTTTGCAAGTATTATCTCATTTGATCTTAATCCTGACACTGAGGTAAATGAAGGCAAGCAGAGGTTAAGTGATTTGCCCAGGGTCAAAGAACTAGTAAATATCTGAGGTCATATTTGAACTCAAGTCTTCCTGACTTTATGCCCAGTGCTCTATCTACTGGACCACCTAGTTGCCAAAGTATTACAAGGCCACTTTAGCCTTCTTTCTGGTAGCTTTTATTGTAATAAATTATTCTTGCTAACTAGGTGCTAAACTCTGATGAAGGATGCAGGTGTTTACAATATTCTCTAAATCTGGTGCTCTAGAAGGCCCTGGTAGCCCACACCATTTATAGCTCTGCATGAGGCACTGTAACATAAATTGTCTCTCACACACACATACATACAAATATATACACATATGCATATATATACATATGTGTGTATATATATAGGTATATCTTAATACGTACACACATGTGTAAGTATATGTATGTATGTGTATATTTTTCCCCTTCAAAAGTTAACCATCTTGGGCAGCTAGGTGGTGCAGTGGATAGAATACTGGCCCTGGATTCAAGAGGACCTGAGTTCAAATCTGCATTCAGACACTTTACACTTACTAGCTGTGTGACCCAGGGCAAGTCACTTAACCCCAGTTGCCTCACCAAAAAAAAAAAAAAAAAGGAATGAAAAAGTTAACCATCCCCCATTGGAGAAACTTCCTTATGGCAGCAAACATATTCATCTACTATGCATCAATGCCTTATTTAACCATTTTCCACTGGGCACAGACCACCAAACCAAACTATGAATGAATGTTTCTTGTTTGCTTACCATTTGATTTCTGACCAAGTACTACCTGGGCACTATGACACCAGTCACTCACAACTTCCATTTTTGAGGTCAAGGGATGAAGGGTGATAGTCAAGTAATTATAACAGTATTTGCTTTAATTAATCATCCTTTCAGATATGCAGCCAGGAGTGGTAGAAGGTCAAATATAACAGTAGAAGAATTTTTTTTTTCTATTTTGAATGTGTACCTTGTTACGCTGGTGACCAAAACCACCTAGGCTGATTGTACAAAGTTTTCTGCAAGGTGACCACAGTCGCTGAACAGCTAGTGTATTCAATTCCAGTGGCAACCTTCTAAAACTGGGTGAAGAGTTCCAAGAATGGTATATGTGCTGTGCAGCAATCACTGATTCAGTGTTTCAGGATCCAGTAGGATACTAAACATATCAGAAGTAGACATGGGCAAACAGTTTACCTTATCTGAACTGCTATGATTTTAGCAAAAAGAAGGGATATAGGAAATCTCCTAAAAAAGCTGCATTCTAATCTCATCAGAAATTCTTCAATAGCCCTCTGGAGGGCCCCTAAAAGCCTCCAATCATTTGCTGACAAAAGTAGGACACAGCCATGTTTTTTATACAAACATCTGTGCAAAAGAACCCCTAAGCTGATATGTGATGGATGGATGTGGGTAGTGATTGCCTCTTGGCCCAGCTGGGGTAATGTTTGAGTGATCTAAGTATAACGACAAGATGGAGTCAATGGGACCACTTAAGCATCATGATGCAAAAGATATGCCCAATAATGAAAAGGAGATGGCTGTAACAGTAGATGCATCATTTGCATTATGCTTGTTTTTAAGTGCCAGAAGAAACCTTAACTATTGTCTAGTGTGGGGATCAGCTAGCAGATGCCTGAGAATTGCATGCAGTTCATTAAGTATATAACTATGGGATTTTTTTCCAGAAAGAATAAAGAAATTTTTGTATCTATGCATTGACTCATTTCATCAATGTATACATGAAAAGTAATAGTTAGAAACTGGGACAAAGCAGTAGGAAACATGCTCGTGGAAAGCAACATGGTATTGACCTGGGGTAAGTAACACAAAATATGTCCTCAAATAAACTTTGTAAATTAAGTTTTTAAAAATATTTAATAAGTAATTAAGACAAACTCAGTTGAATAGGAGGGGAGGAAGCTAGACAGCACCCACTCTGTTATGGGGATGGACCATGGGACTGGCCACATCAGGTAGCTGACTCTGGGATGCCATGTCCCTCCCAAGAAAGGGAGTCTGAACTCAGCTGTGTAGCAGAGACCCCAAGACCCCACCCAAGGGGAGGAGTGAAGGCAGAGGCTACAGGACTTCATGGGAAGATAATCCCAGGAGTTGAAGAACTAGAGCAGGGATGGGTAAGGGAATAGGTCATCTGGATTGGGACCACCTGGATTGAGAAGCAAGTTTCCTATTTTAAATAATGATTCTTCCTAACTATGTGCTAAGTTTAGTGATTTCTACTGAAGTAATGCTGTCAGAATATAAATATATCAAAGTAAAAACAATACACTATTTTTAAAAACCACTACCTTAGACTTCTACAACTTCTAAATTTCTGATTCCTGGGGCAAAGCCATGATCATCTACCCTAGTAATAACTCTCTTTAAATACCTTACATATTCAAAACAATCACAAGCTGGTAGAATTGGGGCCTAGAACTATCATGCTCTCACAGCTTCCCCCTTTTTCCTGCCTCAAAGCACAGAAATTACAGTTGTTTACCCTTCTATGGCTTCCTCTACTTAGTTGCTGACCTATCTTTGCTTTATAAGAAATGGACAGCAGAGCAGAAAGAAAGGGCAATGAACTAAACAAAATGCCCGAGGACATGACTGGCTAAAGCCATTGAGTTTTTGGTTTTTGGTGGGTTAGAATTGAAAGGAAATTAGTCAACAGTCTGTAACACTGAGGGAGCATTCTGTTGTTTGTTTTGATGCAAGAATAACCTGTTAACAATTTCTTACCCTCAATGAGATAAGCTGTTTCATTTTTTAAGAAAAAAAAATTAAGAGTATTGCACTTTGGGGGCAGCTAGGTGGTGCAGTGGATAGAGCACCGGCCCTGGAGTCAGGAGTACCTGAGTTCAAATCCAGCTTCAGACACTTGATACTAGCTGTGTGACCCTGGGCAAGTCACTTAACCCCAATTGCCTCACCAAAAAAAAAAAAAAAGAGTATTGCACTTTGAAAAGTAAATTAAAACAAGTTTAATTTTAAGATTTTATTGAGGGTTTCACAACACTTTTTAAGATTACAGGAGACACCCTGGGGTGGTTTGTAATCCAGGGCCTGGAATCACTGCTCTCCAGTATGTATTTATGCAAAAGCCTATTACTTAAAGATGGTTAAAGGACTTATAATGGTCAACATTATGACTTTTGGATTCACATTAGCTCTTCTGTGAAAACAAAACAATAACAAAAAAATTCTCTTTTCGTATCTGCTTGATGGACTCAAAGGTTTTCTATTTTATCTCATTCCTCTTTATGTGTTTCTTTTCATTTAGTCAATTGCTTTTTTTTCCTAAAAGAAGAAAGTGAAAGGTAGGTTCATATCCCATTAAAACTGAGAGTTTAAGCATATCAACGTATTTCTTTCAGTAATATTAATGTGGCCATGTTGTGTGCATACACACAGGTATAAATTTAAATATGGTGCTCACTAATCTTCCTTTTCTTAAGTGTTGATCTTAATATACAGCATCCCCCCTTTTTTTTAACGACTGCACAGCATAAAATATGTGCTGTGTGCAAAAGGCCAAGTTAATTTTGCTACAGAGCTTTTACTACGGGTGTTTTGTGACTTCTAAGTACTTAATTTCTCAACTTTGACTTTGCATTAACATAGGATTTTGAATTTAATAGTATATTACATTTTTATAGTGCCTTTAATCACAATGGAACCAAACATGCTTTATTAACTACAGAGTAGTCACTAGATATAAAACAATCTAATCAGCTACTACCGACTGACCATCCAGTCCCTAAACTAAAAGTGAGCAAATGTTCCATCACTATGAAGATGAGGTAAGGTCTGATGAGGATGAGTCAGTGCTGGGCCTCACAAAATAGGCTTTCATCAGGCTCCCTCTTTCTCTCTCTTTCACACAAGGACAAAGTCCTTTGCTATTCCACCATCACTATACTTCTCTGCCTTTTCTGAGGTAGATGGACTATATAATGTCTTTCTGAGGAAAACAAAATGGGAGTCCACTGTTTGGGAAACACACTGGTGTATATGAACATAACAGAGTTCTATTGTGCCTTTAGTAATGGTGAACATAAAGAATTTAAGGAAACATATGAAGAATTCTATGGCCTGATGCAGAGTGGAATACAGAGAATCAAGAAAACAATATATAAAATAATTACCAAAAAACTGAAAAGAACATGAAAATGAAAGTGAACACAGTATTACTAGCCTTGGAGAAGAAATGAGGAGGCATCTCCCCACTTTTGACAGATAAGTGGGGAAGTATAGGTATAGAATTTTGCATATGCTGCCAGGCACAGTCACATTGCTGGATGATTTTAATTAACTGTTTTCATTTATTAAAAAGGAAAATTAATTTGGCATAATTTGAGGGAGTATATAAAATAGTATAGCTGTGTCAGGAAATGAATAGAATGTAAAAAACAAAAGTCATCAATAAAACATCTTTTTAATGTAGTAGCATATATAAACTAGAAATGATGTCAGCTCCCAATGATCCATAATGGACTTCATCCATTAATATCCTGGAAAAAATGTTCCTCTGTCATCTTTTGTACTTCTTTTCTGGTTCTTCCCAATGTCAATTTATATATACATTGTGTATGTGCATGTATATGTATAAATGACAAATCATTTTACCATTAGATTAAGCAAAACACAATTAAAAAGGCAAATCTGGTATCTTTTTTGGGAATAGGACTATTGGAAGGGTGGTAGAGCATCTTAATATAATGGAACATATAAATATAATTTACATACATGTATATGTTGTGCATATTTACAAGACACATGTGCACATTATATATACATGTGTGTATATTTACATTTATGTACATGTGCATATTATGCATGCACTAGACCTGCGATTTCTTTGTTATAACCAGATTAAGATGAAAAACTTCTAGCAAAATAGACTAGACTGCAGACTAAAACCTTTTCTATAATTTCCAGTCATAGACAATGGCCTGAGGTCACTGAAAGATTAAATGAGTTACCTGGGATTATACTATTAGGTTATGTGAGAAGCAGGAACAGAACCTACATCTCTGTGTCTTCAAGGTCAGCTCTCTTCTCACCATGCCAGAGGTTTCCAAAGTAGGGCTATGTATTCCAAGGGTGTGGAATGAATGAATGAATGAATGAATGAATGAATGAATGAATGAATGAATGAATGAAAATGCTACTTAAAACATTTAATTTATCTGAAATGCTATGCTGAGCACTGTGGATACAAATAGAAAAATTTAGACAATCCTTGCTTTCAAAGATTTCAAGATATAATTGTAGGAGAGAAAATATGAGAGTTTAACTGATCATCCAGTCAGAAAGTGAAAAGATGGGTCACATCCTTCCCCACAAAACCAATAAAACAGCTTTTCTCCATCAAAATTATATCATAACCGGGCAGCTAGGTGGCACAGTGGATAGAGCACCAGCCCTGGAGTCAGGAGTACCTGAGTTCAAATCCAGCTTCAGACACTTGATACTAGCTGTGTGACCCTGGGCAAGTCACTTAACCCCAATTGCCTCACCAAAAAACAAAAAGAAAAAAAAAACTATATCATAACCTTCCCTGATTATGTCTTAACACTTGCTCACTGTTCTTCCATGGATATGCAGTGCACTGAACATAAATTCAATTTAGGCACCCCCAGTGACAGTGCAGGTAAAATTTCCCATACCTCTTCTAGCATCTCCACACCCTGCCCTCCTCCCCCATCACTTGTGACTGTGATGACTTTTTTTTTTTTTTGGCGAAACATTGATTCTCAAAGGAAAGGGAGGAATGGTTATTTTGAAAGCTATGCCACCGATTGAATTATATTCTCTTTACCTTTCTTTTGAACTTCTATATTATTCTCAAGGCTACCACCATTCTGCCTATCTTCCAGATTCTCCACCTCAGTGTCCTTCTTAATACATATCCTCCCCCTACCTTACCCTAGATATTTAGACAGTTGAAAAAGATTGTGGTTTTTACCTCTACAACATCTCTTGCCTCTGTCTCTCTTTTTTCAGCCACCATCTTAACTCATGTCTTACCACCTGTTGCTTAGAGTATTTCAGCAGCCCCCTAATTTCTTTCCTAGCCACAAATCTCTCTTCTCCTATCCATCATCCACAAAACTGTCATAGTGGTTTTCTTATAGTTCAGGTCTGACCATGTTAATGTATTATTATTTTTTTTAATCTAGACCTTTCCTTATGACTCTAGAACTACATTATTTCATCTTTTCTTCCTCTTTTAAAAAATATATATTCGCATGAGTTATAATGTACAGGCTTCTAAATATGTTATTTTTGTTGTTCAGCTATTTTCAGTTACATGAGACTCTTTGTGACCCCATTTGGGGTTTTCTTGGCTAAGATACTGGAGTGGTTTGCCATTTCCTTTTCAGCTCATTTTACAGATAAGGAAACTGAGGCAAACAGGGTTAAGTGACTTGTCCTCACAGGGTCACACAGCTAGTTTCTGAGGCCAGATTTGAACTCAAGAAGATGAATCTTTCTTGACTCTAGGCCCAGCACTCTTTCCACGATGCCACCTAGCTGGCCCTTAATATAGTTATACAGATATATACTTTATAGATAAGCATCCTATGTGATAGAGAAATGCACAAAAGCTTTTCTACTGATATAAGTGAATGATCAAAAGTTTTGAGAACATTACACTGTCCTCACAAGGCAGCATGGCATACTTAAACAAATGCTAGGCATGAAGTCAGGGAACCTGGGGTCCTATTGTGACTTGGCCAATAATTATCTCTGTGATTTTAAGCAGGTCATTTTACTCTTCTAGGTCTCATTTTCCTCAGCTATAAAATGAGGTGATTGGGTTAGCTGATCTCTGAAGTCCCTTCCAGCTCTAGGTCCTACAATGTATCATAAAATTATGTTTTGCAAATTATGGTTTGGGGTATTTTCCAAACATTGCATAAACTACTCAAACATTCAGATTTAGAATTGTATTGCCAAGGCCAGGAAGCAGGCTTGAATTTATATTCTTAATGCTTTCTTTATATACAATTTCTTCAGAAAAGTCTGAAGCACTTAAACAGGTTTTTTAGAATGCTCTATTCTCCTTTTCTTTTGTGGTAAAAATGAGAGAACTCTCCATAGGCAGCTTTTGAAGGCCCAAATAATGCTCCGTATATCAAATTTTGGCCCTCACACTTTCAAGGGCATGCATATTTGGTTATATGGGATTTAATTTGGAGCTGAACTAGAGTTAGGGTTAGGGATTGGGGTTAGGGTTAGGGTTAGGGTTAGGGTTTATAAACAAAAAGTCATCACCAATTTCTAGTTCACAAGATTTTCACTTTTTCCAAGCCCATGTTCTTATATCCTCTCCAATTATGTATAGGAGAATCTAAATAAAGCAAGCCCTTGAACTTATTCCAAATTGTAAGCCTACAAAAGGTGCTCTTAATTGAGATGATGACAAGGAAAGACAAAGAAACTGATGCAAAATGAATTAAGCAGAGAAAATAAATGCATAAAATGACTCGTTGAGTCGTTTTTCAGTCATGCCCAACTCTCTGTGATCCCATTTGGGGTTTTATTGGCAAGGATACTGGGGTAATTTGCCATTTCTTTCTCTAGCTCATTTTACAGAAACCAAGGCAAATAAGTTTAAGTGATTTACTCAGCTAATAAGTGTCTGAGGCCGGATTTGAATTCAGGAGTATGAGTCTTCTTGACTCCAAGCCCAGCACTCTATCCACTGGGCCATCTAGCTGCAATATAAATGGAAAAACAACAAAAACTGAATGCCATATAATCATAATGACCAATTGTGACTCTGAAGAGTCATTGAGAAAAACGTGCCTCCTGACTTTCATTACAGAGGTGAAGTGATAGGGATGTGGAAAGTGGATGTTGAATATACTGTCAGACAAGATTTATACATTGGGTGTTTTGTTGAACCTTTCTGGAGGCATTTTTATTAGGGATGGTTTGCCAAATAGAACAGGAAAAGGGATGGATATATATATATGAACATAATATAGACTAAAATTCAGACAGTTAAAATAAGTTGAAATGATATAGTAAATTAATTCTGATATTGCCACAAAAAATAATATTATAATAATATACTCACATCACTGACTAATTTCCCATTTTATATAATGCTTAGCACAGCATCTCACATAGCATAATCCCTTAATAAATGTTGAAAAAATGAATGGAAATGATCATAAACACCATATTTAATTAATTGATAATTCAACAAATATTTGTGTGCTATGAAGGATACATTTTCTAACGTAAAAATTGAATGTAAATTGCCTTAAAGGAACCATATAGTGGCCAATTAAATACAATTAGATAGTATCAGATACCTTTCAAAGTTCCTATCTAATTTTGTCATAATTTCTGCATTATTTTTATTACAAAAAATTAGAAGTAATAATTCCATCAAGCATCATGGAATTCAGGAGGGCTTCACTGATGCAATTTCTGTGTCTTTCACATGATTTTGAGGCGAGAAAATATTTGATGTTTTCTTGGGAAACTGATCCATAAACATCTGGTTTTCTGCCCTGCTGTCCTTCCTACAACAAGCAGAGATCTTAGAATTCAAATTCCTGGTCTTCTGTGTTTGAAAGCAGAAATCCCCCTTTCCTTTGCTGAGCTGCCATCTCTTTAGCACTAACAGCTTCATTTGGCACCCTGATGTTATACACAGAATTTCTGCTTTTAAAATGCACAAATCAACCCTCTTTTTCACTGAATCTTTCATTTTTTGATTCATTGCAATGTTGGTTCAAAACCTCAAAGGTTTGTGAATGGCCAAAGAGATTCAAAGCTTTGTTAATGTTGGTCAAACTCAAAGTCACTGACTGCAGGGCTGGATCCTGAATCAAAATCAAAGGCTGCTTTTCTCAGACACAAATCCAATGTGATGGTTCCCCATTGGTGAGTGGCAACCATCACTAGAGCACTTGAATGCACACTTTTTTTATCACTCATTTTGAAAGAACTAAAATTTTTAAAAGGCATAACTCTAAAGTAGTGATACAAATTTCATGCAAATATGTCTAGAATTATCTCTCCCAATGAGTATCGCCCTTAAAAGTTGACACCTTAGGAGGACAACTTGTATCCCCATTTGAGCTACCAGTGTTCAAAATATTTCCTTAGCTCCTCTTTCGAAATGGCCTATGGAGCCAATTTGACTCATGAACAACAACAACAACAAAAATAATTATCTTATAATCACAGAACATTCATTCTTTATGTCTATCTTTCTCTTCATCCATTCTTCACTCTGGTAAATAATCTTTCTTTCCCTCCCTATGTAATGCCACAAGTAGCCTCTCTAGCCACCTAAATGAAGGAGTAAAAACTCAAAATCCTGAATAACATATTCAGACCAAGACAAGCAGTAACAACTCTTTCTGGTGGGTGGAGACTTTGTATAACATCAAGCCTCTAATTTCCCAGAAGTCTTTCTCTAGCCTCCCAACAGCATGAATCAGCACCAATTCTTACTTAGGTCCAAGCTTGTTGCTCTCTTCCCTCAAGATCTAGTCCTGCTAAACTCGATATGAACTGTTATGGGCCTAGGACCCCAGAAGTTCTCTGGGGCACATCAAAGAACCTTCTCTTTGAGAAACTAAACCAAAGGACAGACACATCTAAAAAGATAAGTGGAACCTGATCAGGACTGTGCTAGCTCCGGGACCATCACCCTGGAGAGATAAGATTAGGTGTGGCTGCTGCCTTTGTGGTGGGAGGAGGAGGGAGATGGCTTGAGAGATTTGCAAGCCCAGCCACCACCAGTGGGGGATGGTCCTCCCTTAATAAGGGAACTTTCCACAGTCAGATGAATCACCCCATCTGTCCTCTATAAAAGTATCTGCCTGTCTCCTGCTCAAGGAGATAGATATCTCAGAGCCGCACTCTGTGCCATGCCTTCTCCCCATGAGAAGTCCAAGGATTTCTCTCTTAGTTTCCCTTCCGCAGCCCCTAAATAAACTATTATCTTATTCTAATTGGATTTGTATGCAAGAGGATATAATTCTTTAAAGAGGAATTCTTAAGAACCCCAACTCCTACCCCAAACCCCCACCCAATTTCCCCATTACATGAACCTTATAAAAACCCATCAGGCTTTCAGTCCCTGTGCCCTATTCTGGGAGGGGGGGGGGGGGAGGAGCAGGATTTTCCTTAACAACCCTTCATATTATAAGTACATCTTGTCAAAAAAGCTGTCACCTGGTGGTGTATTCTCTATTTCTTTGTACCTGATTTTGGTATTCTGAACCTTCCTAATCCTCCATCAGGATAAACTCGCTCCTTCTATTGATCCCTCACAAGATCTAGAGCTAGAAGGAACTTCTGAGGTTATTTAATACTTACCCCTTTTATACATACACACATCAAAAAATAAAACAAAAAATTTGAGCAGTTTAAACTCTGAGAAAAATAGGTAATGTACTTAACAAAATTTCAAAAGGCAGTGTATGACAATTTGAAATTAATACCCTAAATGAACATCAGGATATGTTATACTAACACTCTCCTCAAAGATTAATGATATACTTTTTTTCTGCCTCTGTCTCTCCCATAGGTATACTCTTCTGCTTTCTTATTGTCATGGGGCGCAGAGCACCCCAGAAGTTCTCTGGGGCACATCAGGGAAACTTCTCTTTGAGAAACTAAACCTGAGGACAGATAACGCCTAGAGAGATAAACTGAACCAAATTGGACTGAGCTAGTTTGGGATTCCTACCCTTCATTCTGGTCTCCCTTACCCTGGGGAGATAAGTTTGGGTGGGGCTGTGGCCTTTGTGTTCTGAAGAGGGATCCGTAGCCACCCCTCACCCAATTCCTCTAGTCACTACCAGTGGGGGAAGGTCCTCCACTCCTCACCCAATTCCCCCAGCTACCACTAGTGGGGGATGGTCTTCCCTCACTAAAGGAACTTTTCACAGGCAGATGGTCCACCCCCATCAGTCCTCTATAAAAGTACCTTCCAGTCTCCTGTTCAAGGAGATTTGGTACCTCTGAGCCACGTGCTTTATGCCAATATCCCCATGAAAAGTCCAAGGATTTCTTTCATGGTTTCCCTCCCCCCACCCTTCCCTTCCCTTGCTCCTAAATAAACTATCACCTTATTCTAACTACTTTTGTGTGCAAGAGGGTGTAATTCTTTAAAGAGGAATTCCTAAGAACCCCATCCCCTAACCATACCCGTACCCCATTTCCCCCCATTACATTATGGACACATATTATTGGTTTCTATTGAACTAAGAGTGTTCCAAGTGAGAGGTGCCATTTCTCAAATATGGATGCTCCAGTCATTCCATACCCATTAAGTGTAGAATTGACTTTATTCTTAAATTACTCTGTCGTAGATGATGGGATGATGGGAGTATTTGTTTTCTCCCCTTTAGGGAAAAGTGAATAACTTAAAGGTAAAGAGATATGTTAGTATCACTTTATTTATCAATTTTATTTTCCTACATGGGCAGCTTTCTGATAAGTTCTGATTTTAAGAAGGAAGGGACAAAATGTGGAAAGAGGAACAACAGATAAGGATGAACAAGGAAAAACAAAACCCAGTATGAATGTGCAAGAATAATGTCAAGGAAGCCAAAGACAAGAAGTGAGTTTAGGCTTGTGAAATAATGAACAAGGCAAAAATAAATAAACTTTATGCCAGGAAATTATTTTGTTTAAAAGTTAGCAGCCAAACTTTTTATAACTGTCCAAAAAAATCTAACTACCTCAAATGTGATTTTGGTTCAAGTTGTCTTACAAAATATGTTGTGTGGGAACAATTTTACACTTTTCCCCTCAAGGGTATATCCAACAATGCTCCCAAATGTGCATTTTAAAGAAACAAACTGTTTTGTTTTCTGGTTTTGTAATGAATTCACATAACACATTTAGGGGAGGATAAATGCAGAGAAAGAAATATGATATTGCTATGAGAGTAAACTACAGATGGAGGATATGGCCAATGCTTTCCTAATCCAAATTATAAAATTGGAATGGGGCAAGATATAGTAGTGATGAGGGTTGCTTTCATGTCAACTTTATCTCTTTTTTTTTTTTTTTGCAGGGCAATGAGGGTTAAGTGAGTTGCCCAAGGTCACACAGCTAATTAAGTGTCAAGTGTCTGAGGCTGGATTTGAACTCAGGTACTTCTGAATCCAGGGCTGGTGCTTTATCTACTATGACACCTAGCTGCCCCCAGCCTTATCTTTCAGAATGTAGAGGAAGTAATCAATCAACAAGTATTTGTTAAGCACCTACTGTGTACCAATAACTCTTCCAGGTTCTGGGATCCAAATATAAAAATGAGGTAGTCCCTACTATCAAGCCACTTCCATTCTTCTGTGTCAGGGAGATACAATATATTCACAGATAATAAAATTCAAGATCTTTACAATGCAAAGAAAAAGGAATTGGGGTGGAAGGGAAGGCACTAACAGGAAATCCTGAAAGACTTCTAGAAGAAAATGACACTCCAGTTGATCACTCAACAAGCATTCATTAAGCATCTATTTTATACAAGGCCTTGTGCCAAGCACTGGGGATACAAAGAAAAACAAAACAACAAAAAAGAAAAAAACATCCCCTGCTCTCATGGAGGCCTTATAGGGGAGACACCATGCAAATAATGATGCAGATTCAAGATGCAGATAAGATAGGGCAGAGTTAATAAGAGAACACACGAGCATTAAGGAAGATCAGAAAAGACTGTTTAATGGAAGGTGGGATTTAATCTGAGATGTGAAGGAAACCAGGAAATCACAGGAAACAGAGATGAAAAGGGAGAAAATGTCAAGCATGGGAGAAAATGACTAGCATCAAGAGATGAAGTATGTTGGGCAGGAAAAAAAAAAGGAATCCAGTATCACTGAATCACAGAGTAAGGGAGGGATGGGGTGCATGGGGTTGTGAGTAAGGTCAAAGAAGTTTGAACAAAGGGAAATAGAGGAGAGGAGAGCAACAGGTTATAAAGGGCTTTGAATGCTGAAAAGATTTTATAATGTGTCCTAGAACTGGCAGGGATCCAGTGGAGTTTATTTAATAGCTGGTGGTGACTTTGTCAGACTATACTTCAGGCAGATCCTGATAGCTAAGGGGGAAATGGTTTGTAGTGGGAAGAGACAAGCTTTTGCAATATTCAAAAGATATTATACGGGTAGAATTGAAAGGATTTGGCAACAGATTGGATGAGGAAGTTGAATGATAGTGAGGAGATGAGCAGGACAACTAGCTTGTGAAACTGGGTGAACCCTCAGACTTGAAATTTAAAGGGAGCTAGGTGATATCAGTAGGCAAAGGTGAAGAGAGAGCATACCAGAAATGGTGGGGGGGAGGGGTGGGGAGTAGATGAGTTGTGCAAAGTCACAGAGATAGAGATGGAGGTAGAAGATGGGATACAATCTGAATAAGGAAGAAAAGGGAGAGAGAGAACATGAAAAGAAACAAATGTACTTATATAGGAAGTTCTTCTGACAATGTCAGCTTTTAAAGACACACATATGAAGAAGGGAAAGAGAGAATATATAGTGTGTCCCAAAAGTCTAAATGCAGTCTTAAGGTATCATCATAGAAAACAGCTTTAAGATTTTGGGGACTCCCTGTATCATCAAAGATAAATACAAAAGAGTTGCACATATTAACAGGAGGTTGAAGAAGGTTAACCCAAAGGGAGCTATAACTAGAGATTGCAGAAAAATGCTAAGAATGGCAAAAGCAAAACTGTTTTCAAAGCTATATGAAAAGTGAAGCTGACAAAGAACAGATAGATCCCCAGGGGGTGGGTGGTACAAAATTAAAAGAAAAGAGACGCTATAACAATCTATTTTGCCCCTGCCTTTCTTAACAAGAATATTCTTCACATCTATTACCACCACTCCCTCTATAATACCAAATCAAAACAAACAAAATCAAACAAAAAACAAGAATTCTCATTGATTTCAGAACAAGAACAAACCAATCAAGGAAACATTGGAAAGGCTTATCTAAATCTATCTAGAGTGAAATAATCAGAACCAGGAAAACAAAAGGCTTAATCCTGGACTCTCTCAGTTGAGCTGAGTTATCTTGCTCTCAGTATGAGAGATCATTCATTGTGTTGTACTGTCTGGCATATTAATGTACTGAGATAGGGATACAGGTCTGTCTGTCTATCTTTCTGTCTGCCTATCTAATCTTATCTATCTATATATCATTTATCATCTATCTATGTATCTATCTTCCTACCTAATCTATGTATCTATTTATCATGTACCTATCTCTCTATCTTTCTGTCTATTCTGTCTGTCTGTTTCTCTGATTTCTATTTGCTATCACCTAGGATAAATGAGTTTATTTGTTATATATATATATATATATATATAAAACTGGCACTTGGTAGGACGAAAGTCAATCTATGGAAATATAAATTGGGACAGTACACAAACACATACAACACACACTCTCAAAAAGGTAGGACAGGGGGCAAATAGGTAGCACAGTAGTTAAAGCAATGGCCCTGGATTCAGGAGGACCTGAGTTCAAATTGAGCCTCAGACACTTGACACTTACTAGCTGTATGACCCTGGGCAAGTCACTTAACCCTCATTGCCCCACAAAAAAAAAAGTAGAAAAATATTGTAAACCAACTAATCCATCAATATTTATTAAATACCTACTATGTGCCAGGCACTGTGCTAAGCACTATGTAAAGAGGGAATTGAATTCAGAAATAGATGAAATGATGGTAAGAGAGTAAATGTTTACTTTCAGTGATTCAGAGTATCTAGAACTGGAAGAATTATATTCTGGAGTGTTGAAACAATTTACATATATGTGAATTATATAGACATTGATATAGATATAGATATAGATAAAGGAGAAGACTATATAGTGTAATGGAAAAGAACCTTAAACTTAGAGTCAGAAGAAATCTAGCTTTGAATTCCACAAAACTGTTATTAGTGTATAACCACAGGCAGGAGTCACTTAATATCTCTGTACCTCAGTTTCCATATGAGTAAAATAAGGACCATCATATTACCTAGTACTTGCCTCCCAATATAATTGTCAGCAAGCTCCAATGGAAAAACTGTGTGTAAAACACTTTGTAAAGCTTAAAGCACCACATGTGCCAGTTATTATTATCACATAATCACTGTCCGTCCTCTTCTTGACATCTCGAAATGTGTCATTTTGTTTATGCAGCACAAGTACAGCTACAAATGTAGATTCTCTGATGCAGACTCTTTCCCCTTAAATAAGTAATGAGAGTATACCTACAAGTATTCCTGGCACCCCTTCTTTCAATTTATCTTATGTTAACACAATCCCCATTAGGACAAAGAAAGTATTCCCTCCAGAGACATTTACCAAATGAATGTTTGGAATTCAAGAGTAAATTAGATTTACTTTAAAAATATTTTGTAGTAAAAAACACTTTTCCTTTTCACTAAGTTAATGCACTTGAAATTCAAACAACCATAGAAGATGTAAAATTAGAGAGACAGGTAAATCACAGTCCCAGAGTCATTCCTTTTTGAAATTCAAGAAGAGCTACACAGAAAGAATTTAAGAATTACACAAACCTATATTCAACAGTCTAGTCACGCTAGCTCACAATGAACTCTTTTGCAGAAGACTCTCACAGATACAGCTATTCAGATGAAGAGAGTCTCCACACTTTTAAAACTACTCTTATTTTTCTTTGAAAGCTTTCTGATTTTTCTTTGAAAGCTCAGAATTGCAAGTTGCCTAGGTAACAAAGTAGTTGACTACAATAATGACTGCTAGGTTCAGGATTCATGCTACCTTCTGGGTGAGAGGATAGGGTTTCCCGGTTGGAGTGGTGGGAGGGAGATGAGAAGAACTGACTACAGGGTTGGCAAATTAACACAGTGTTCCTTTTCTGGGAATAGTGCTTCATTAGCTAAGAGTCATTTTATTAGCTTAGATGTGCATCTTTAGTCACAAAGGACTGAGACTTTATGAATGGGCCATCAGATCTTTTGTTGATTTACACAGAAGAGTAAATCTGTCCAGGTTTTGGGGAAATTAGACGTAACGTTCTCAGACCTGGCCAACGCATTGATTTGTTTTGTGGGACTATGTAGTCAGTTTTACTATGATGTGTGTTTGGAAAATGCAAATTTGTTTCAACTCAGTTGATATATGAGGGGACAGTTGGAGCATAATGAGAATTTTGAGTTTGCTTCTGCACAATTTCTTCTGAGAGAAACAGTGAGCAGGCAGAAAACTAGAGCGCTTCACAGTAACTCACAAGCTGTAGCCCTTTTGACACCTACTTTAACAAGCAAACTTCAGGTATTTGTCAAGGTAAAAGGCCATATAGTCTGGTGCAATAGGAGCTTTGAGTAGGGAAGCCCTGGTCCACACAACCCCCATTCGCACATTCTCTGACACCACGGCCTCTGGCTTCAAGCCAGAGTTGCTACTTACCTAGCTTGCTTACATCATCTAGGGTACAGGACAAACAGCTACTGGAGGCCAAGACCTCGGCCACTATTTATTCTAACAATTATGTATTTTTAAGCATTTAACATATGTAAAACTCTGCTATCGTTTTTATCAGGTTCTTATATCTTTTTTAATGTGTCACTGACAGAGTTTTTGAAAATTTTTGGTTGATTTTGCATGGTTCATGGTGTTTTGGGGGAATTCATCCGTCCCATTATCGCAGAACTGACATATGTATTCATTTAAAGGAAAGGTGGAGATGAGTTAGTGTAAAGTGACAGAGATACAAAAAAAGGAAAGAGAAAAATATCAATAAAATAGAGAAATACATAGAAGAAAATGAACTAAAGATGGTCAAAGGTACATATTACAAATGTCCAAGGATTATACTGCTAGCATTATGGGGCAGCTAGGTGGCACAATGATCTTCCTGAATCCAAATCTGACCTCAGACACTTCTACCTGTGTGACCCTGGGCAAGTCACTTAAGGTGGCTTCAGTTTCCTCATCTCTAAAATGAGCTGGACAAGAAAATGACAAACCACTCCAGCATTTTTGCTAAGAAAACCCCAACTGGGGTCATGAAAAGTCTGACGTGACTAAACAATAACAATTAGGCAGCTAGGTGGTACAGTGGAGAGACTGCCAGACCTGGAGTCAGGAGGACCTGAATTCAAACTTGGCCTCAGATACTTACTAGCTGTGTGACCCTGTGTGCCTTACATCCTCAGCTGTAAAATAAACTGGAGAAGGAAATGGCAAACTACTCCAATATCTTTGTCAAGAAAACCCCAAATAAGGTCACAGATTCTGACAGGACTGAAGTGACTCAACAACAACTGCTGTCAATCAACAATGCAGAGATCTGGAATAAAACAAGTTTATTAGATGCTCAGAGTATAGACTCCCTGTATAAATAAAACAGTAGGCCCCCTGAGCAGTAGTTTCAACAACCTTATATAGGTTTTAGTTAACATAGGCAGGATGGGCACAATAGAATTTTACAGAAGGCAGAAGAGGAAGGTCATCTTTACACATAAAATGACAGAGAGCAGAAGGGAGAGATCTATATCAGGTTAAGTAGTAAATTAGTCAGTAAACACTAGATATACTTTTATATAGTATATAGCTGGAATTTGCAAACTAACCGGTGACACCAGAGTGACAATTTGATGCCTCAGCTTTATTTTGCAGGCTTTTGTGTGACCTCCTTGTTCTATGCAAATGGAGGTAAGAAAGGTAAACCAAAAATTCTCTTAACAGTCCCAGACAGCAATTTTCTTATTACCTTGTTATATTGAACACACACTTTTGAAAAACCAAACTACAGAAGTTTAATTGTTCCACATATAATTTTCTTTTTTGTTCTTTGCTTTTTCAGTTCATAATGAAAAGAATTTAAAAAAAAATTTCTGTAAAGCTGAAAACCATGCTAAAATAGATGTTGAAAGAGGTAACCTGAAGAAATAGTAACAAAAATCCCAATGTCCTAGGTAATGTCAAGGAAATCTAGAGGGTTATATCGGTGACAAGACCTGATAGGATACAAGACAGAGACTCCTGGAATATGTTTTAAGAACCAAAAATGGTCTGTTGTAAGAGTTGGTCTAGAGGGGCAGCTAGGTGGCACAGTGGATAAAGCACCGGCCCTGGATTCAGGAGGACCTGAGTTCAAATCTGGTCTCAGCCACTTGACACTTACTGTGTGAACTTGGGCAAGTCACTTAATACTAATTGCCCAGTCCCCCCACCACCACCACCACCAAAAAAAGGTGGTCTAATAGTTGTCTGAAGGTATCTACTGCTTTTCAAGCTTCAATAGGTCATACCTGCCTCCTTCACTCTCACTGTCTATAACTGCTAGAAAAAAATCATCTTGGTAAATAGGAGCAACCAACTGAGCAACCAACTGATCCAAATGCCCTGGGGAGTCAGGAAGCTACACCTCATTTTCTTTTTTCCTACCATCTTCTGAGAGTAGAACAAAAATTCTGACCATGGAATAGGCCTAGGGAAGGAGTTTAACCTTACATTAGTCAGGAGATAGCAAATGAGGCCAGATGGCTGGCAGCTTTGTGAGGGGCTCTCAACTACTGATTCTGAGTTCATTCATCCATCCATTCATTCATTCATTCATTCATTCACACAGTTCTATAAGTAGCCTAGACTTGTGTGTCAGTATACAGTGTAGCTCTGATCCTTCACTTGAAAAGGTAGGTTGTTCTTAATAGAATGATAGTTCCAATGTGACCCTGGGAATACAGATGCCAATTCCTGAAACATAATGGCTCTTAGGTTTTATGTATAGCACAGTTAGAGGGCAATAAGTTTTCTGACTAAAACATGAATGAATTAATGAGGGCATATCTCTCCCATTCTAGCTCTCTTGTAAATCCACAACATTCACCGTATCAATTACTTAACCTTTCTGTATCATGGATTCCCCATGAATAAAATGTGAATAATATGGAAGTTCCAACTAATTAATATTTGAGATTATAGGAAAAATGTACTTGAAAGGTACAAAATGTTATTATTACTATGGCAATGTTTCCTGAGGTGACCCTTCTATTAATTAAAGACATTATGTTAGTAGAAGGCAGAAGTCAGAGTCCCCTTCCATTGTCTTTTGCAAGAGATGGAGGACAGTAGGTAGGAAGAAAGCAGTGAGGAAGATAAAGAAAAGATATTAAGTAGGGATTTGTCCTTCTGCAAGGGAAATCCCATTCCTTTCTAGTTTTATTGCTATGGAGTTATGTCATTCCTAAGAATAAAAGTAATTCAGGATATGCTAAAAGAGGGATTTACTAAATCATTCCTATCCTTACCACCCCTGTAAATGATTGATGTAGTATAGAAAGTGTTTAACTGGAGGTCAGGCAGTTTGTTTAGGATCTATTCTCCTAGGCTATTCCAATTTTTTTCCTCTATGAAAATTGGAAAACTATAGCCATATCTTTTTCTTGGAATGTATTTTGACTTGAAAGTAGTAACTAGAATCATGGGGGGGGGGGGCACAGAAAGAAAATCAATGTATTTGAAGAAAAAAGGGAAATTTATCTTATCTTCAAAGATCACTTAAGAAATTCTAACATAATAATATTTGGGATACATAAAATTTCTTTTTGGGGAACTTAATGCACGTAATTTGTACCACATTTATCTGAATTATTGTCAGTATTATCTCCTAAATTATGTTGATTCACTGATTGGGTTCCCTTATAGGCCATCATTTATATGTAAACATATACAATTTTATATTTTTCTCTCTCTCTCTGTCTCTCTGCCCCATCTGTCTCTGTCTCTCTGATCTCTCTACTTCCCTCTTCCTTTCTCCCAATGTCTCTTTACAGGGTGGGTTCATCAGAAATTGTCTGGCTCTCCAATCCATAGCCTCTGTCCAGTCAGATATACTTATCCCTCAGCCTCTACATGTTACCTTTGTAAGAAGTTATTATATTCATACTCTGATCCTAGTTCTATCCCTGGGCAAGTAGTTACCCTTGCCTCAGAAGTCATTGCCTCAAGATTAAAATCATTCATGCGGCTGCTGCTTCTGATGTTTGCCTAGATCAGTGGTTCTTAGGCTCTGTTTGCTTGGTTGGTTGGTTCATGGATGCCTTTGACAGTCTTGTGAAGCTCTGAACCCCTTATCAGAATAATGTGTGTTTCTTACATTTGTAATGAAAGGAAATGCTAAATGTCAGTTGGAGGTTAGTGAAAATAAACATGCAACTAGTTTTTTTCCTATCTAAGGCCAATGACCCCCTATAACCTATCCACTGAGAGTCCAGGGACCCCAAGTTAAGAACCTCTGGTTTAGCTTCTGTACTTTCATCCCTCTGAGCTAGGCCCACTGGGACAAAGCATCTGCCCCTTTGTTTCTCTATGCTTCTAACCTAAATTCATTTCTACTTTTCTATATTTCTCTTAAACCAGGGCCACACTTAAGCATGTACTATGTTCCAGGCATAATGCTTAGCACCTACAGAAAAACAAAACAAAACAAAACACAAAACTGCTCCCTTAAAAAGATGGATTCTATTGTGTGAGACAATATGTACATATAGGTGTGTGCATAGTAAACACAAAATAAATACAGGTCTATTTAAAGAAAAAGGGCACCCTTTTTCCCTTGTTCCCTTTACATTGTTAGTCATAAGTATCCGTAATGTTATTGCTTCATTAAGGAAACAATGTTTCTTAACGAAGCACAGGGGGGAATGTGAGAAAAATAATGGAATTTGGCAGATACTCAAAGGTTGGGTGCCTGGAGATTAATCTAAACTGATTGAATTAAGTGAGAGTGAATGACTACTTCAAGTTAACTAGATTGTAACCACATGTGGCCTTAAGAAGGCATTGTTGGGGCGGCTAGGTGGCGCAGTGGATAAAGCACCGGCCCTGGATTCAGGAGTTCCTGAGTTCAAATCTGGCCTCAGACACTTGACACTTACTAGCTGTGTGACCCTGGGCAAGTCACTTAACCCCATTGCCCCGTTAAAAAAAAAAAAAAAAAGAAGGCATTGTTCTCAGAAGCTAAGGACTTTGAACTCAACTTGAGACCACCTTCAAGTCCAGTGAACCAATGGATTTGGATGATGCCTACCAATCAACTTGAAGCAATGTGTAAGGCCCGCCTCTGCTCCAAACCTATAAAAAGCTTCCACACTCAGTTTGAAAGGGTCCATGGTTGAAGCAGGCTCTTGGCAGAGGACTTGAAGAAGAACCAGACCAGGCTGGAACTCTAGGCTAGATAGGCCTTTTCTTAACTTTCTGAACTCCATGTGAATACCTGGTATGCTTTAATAAATGCTTAATGCCCCCAAACTGGTACTAAAGCTTCTAATTTAAGGTGACCACACATTTAGATTTTAACTGAATGGATAAGTAAAGTATAAATGTAGCATGTGATGCTTGAGTTAAATCTTGAAGGAAATGAAGGTCATATTTGGAATGCCTAAATCTATTTGATCTTCTATGTATTATATGTATTTGGTCTTCTATGTATTATCTCAGCTCCCTGACTATTGCCTAGTTTTTATGTGGAACCTACTTTTCACCTCTTTGGCCCATTATGTGCTCCAGAATTCTGAATGTTGATTTCTTTCCTAGACCTTAAAACTTCATATACCTTTCCACATCTAACTCACCTTTGGCTATGTCCCCTACTGAACAAACCCTCAATATTTGTCAGGTGTCTCTGATCTAAACAGACAATTGGTTCCATACCTGGTCTATTACATCTTGTTGCTTCCCAAAAGGCTGTGATTAAACCTGGGACACCTGAACTGAGGTCTTCCTCCACAAGGTTGTGAAAAGACAGGTAGACAAAAACAAACAAACTAGAATGAGTGATGAATTCATTAATTCAATCAGTCAAAAAGTATTCATTGGGTGCTAATATGTGCCAGCTAATTGTTGAGCAACAAAGGAATAATAGCAACCTGTATGTGTATCTTGACCCAGTCTAGACCATTACTAGTATATTCAAAAGGTTGTCCAGAAGCTGTTTATCTGAGATTGATGCATTTGACAATCCCTAACTACCTTTGTGCTCCTGAATATATAAAAGTGATACCCCTAATGAATGTGTTTTCTTAGTCTTAATCCATAGTTTTCCTGTGCTGTTTAGTCTCTTAAAGTTTAGCAGAGAAAATGAGTGACTGGAGGAGCTGACAAGTACCTGTGTTCTTGTATCTTTTTGGTCTATATCATTGGTGATTTTTACATTATAAATCCCATTGTTAGATTTAAGGGATGTGGAAATCCTTGAAATCTAGAATTGGATTAATTCAGCAGCCATTTGTATCCTTTTACTCTCCAGTCTTATACCTTAGAACCTCATAGAATTGCCTTTCCTCACCATGGTCCCAATTTCTGGATCAAATTACATCTAACCAAAAGTTGTATAACGTATATAGTATATTTGCTTAAATTCAAAGGACTTTCTTAAGACCTTAGTTCCTGGTTATTTCCTCTTAGCAATGTTCATTTTATATGACTGACTTGGCTTTGGGCTTTAATATCTTGTATCTCAGATTCTATTAGTTCATTCATTCACTCACTTATTCAATAAACATTGATTAATTACCTAGTCATGATAAAGCACTTCACTAAATGATAAAGAAGATATAATGTGAATTAAGGTATGGTCTTTCTATTATTTATAGTTCAAATCTTCACTGGATAATAAACCCTACAAGAGCAGAGCCCATGTCCTCTTTATTTCTGAATCTCATATAATTCTTCAGTCAGTGCTTTACATTTAGGCAAATAATAGTTGTTGAATTGAATCAATTCAATTGAACTGCTAAAATTATCTATGACTTTCTTGACACACTATAATAAATGGATTGTTTGCTTTAACAGTAGAACACATTGTGTTTTACATGTATGATGGTCTATTCTCTTAAAAGCTATTCAAACATTATATCAAACATATGTGAATGGGTTTATTTTAGGTAGAAGGAGAATTCCAAAGTTTCAGTTCCAAAGCCCAAATCCATTTTTCTACAGTCTAGGCTTCACAGGGAATGTTCATTTTTTTTTTACATTATTTAAACTATTTTGCCTATTTTTTAAAAAATCTGATTTACATACAACCTTTCAGATTACAGATACTATGTAAAGCAAGATTCACATGGACACTCTTACCTATTTCAATAAACACATATTTAGATCAGTTGATTCCTAAATCTATCTTCAGGGCTTTTCTCCCTTGCATGCTGTTTTCCAATATTAAAACCTTCCCAGACTGGGTTAATTTCCCTGGAGCTTTTAATATCTGGGCATTTGTGTTTGAAATTTTTTCTGTCTACTTAAAGAAGGAAGGAGACAAAGGAAGATGAACTGAAAAATTACCATGCAAATCCTTTCTATATCAAAGAGGCTTTTAAAAGAAACTAAGAAGAGAAGGGGGGAAGAGAGAATGGACGTCATAAGGCTATGGACCTTGAAAACAGTAAAACAAAGTACTTCTTCACCACCCAAAATGTTTATAAAAATTTCTTGCCTTTTGCTCAAATTCAAAAGAATAAATATAGAATAAATACACTGATGAAAATGAACTGAATTGATGTTTTTTTAGTAGAATATGATAAACGATTGGAATGCAAATCTTATTGAGATGCAGTGATTTGGGAATGACTCAGGGTCCCTTCACATGCCGAAAAAGGCATATGGCAGAAACTCCAGACAGGCACTTTTTCCTCTATGAGAATTTGTGGAATATTGCAGCTGTATCCTGACACTGAGCCAGGGGTATAAGGATGGCTATTGAATTTTTCTCTCCTTCCCCCTCTTAAAAATGTACAGCTTAAAGAATAAATGTATTTTTACCTCACCTTTTGTTGAATAAATATCATTGAAAAGGGAAAAAATAACTGAATCCCATTTTTGGATTAAGTTTAAATCATCTAGAGCCATTAAATGCCCTCAAGTATCCCTGTCTCCAGAAATACCTACACCTGGGGTAAATCAGCCTGTCCCATTATTCCTATTCTTTTATTAGAAAAGATTCCCACTGGAAGAGAAAGCTACTGGACTTTGAATCAGGCAGCCATGTGGTGCAGTGGACAAGAGCATTGGGAGTAGAGTCAAGAAGACCTGAATTCAAAATCAGCTTTAGATACTTCCTAGATGTTTCCATCTCCATAACTGTAGAATATGGATAATAATAGTACCTATCACCCAGGGTTGTTGTGAGGATCGAATAAAATAATCCTTATATGGTACTTAGCACAGTGCTTGAAACATAGTGGGTGCTATATAAATGCTAGCTATTTTCATTATGCAAATCCAGTTTGATATATTGACCAGCTGCATAACATGAATAAGTCACTTAAGCTCTGTGCATCAGTGTCCTCATGTGGAAAGTGAAGGAAGTTGGAATCAAAGACATCTAAGTTTCCTTCTGGCTCAAAATCTCTCATCCCATGCTCATTTTACAGATAAGAAAAATCATGGGCTTGAGAAGGCTTAGAATTCATGTTTCTTTATTCCTATTCATTGCACTTTGATAAAATGTGTGTGTATATGTCTGTGTGTTTTTATTGTATAGGTGTGGGATGGTGATAACCATGTTAGTTAACTGACACCTTGCCTCTTACACAGTGTCCCAAGTGTTATTTTTATTTTACAAAGGAAAGGTATAGTTATTATGAATAAGGTGGCACAATCTTACTCTCCTAAGTTATCAAAGATCCTACAATGTTTTCAAGATGATGCCTAGCTAAGTCTAATGGTCCACATTAAGGGAATTAATGTTCTGGTCTTTAATCTCCCTAAAAGAAGCTGAATCCTTGCTTCTTGACTAAGATTCCTGAAAAGGTAATACAGATGTGGTGGTGAGTGAGGTGTAGAGGCAGCTAAGATTCTTTGGGGTTTAGGATGTTTTCATTTTGCATTTGAATTGCAGTTACATTGGGAACAATAACTTGGAATCTCCAAATTTGTGTGCTATTATATGAGGGTGCTCAAGTGCAAACTAACATTGTCTGAATAATTTTTTTATGAAAATATACTCAAAGCTCTGACATATGTTCGGTGAATGCTAAGCAACCTTGCAATAATTCCTTTTCAGCCACCCTCCTGATTTCTGAGACAGTCATCCAGTAAACCACTATGTTGATAGCTGTGATCTTGAAATGAAAATACAAGAAGACAAGAAAACAATTATGAACCTTTTTTCCAAGTCTGCAAAAGACTGATTACAAGTCCAAAGCCCAAGGTCCATTACCAGTCTTCACTATAGAAACTATTGAGAGAAGTAGAGAGTTTTACTGGACACGGAGAATAGCTGATGATTTGTTCTCCTACCTAGGTAGCCCTCTACTCAATGATGCGTCATTTGATACAGAGGAAAACCAAATATAGAAAGCTATCACATCTCTGGTATAGTAACAGTTTTTCCATAGTACTAAAATAGCCTGAATACCTAGAATGATGCTGGTTAGATTCCTATCTTCCTGGGAGACCAGAACCTCCTCCAGACATCTGAATCTTAGACATTACATCGTAAGTCAGGCTACCCCATGCCAACATTCTGTATTATTTCCCTTCTAGAAATATAGTCTATCTCCAAGCATTGGGGCATCATAACACATTTCTGTTGTGCAGGAGAGTGATGGGTAAACATGTGGTCTGAAGCAGACCAGTCAAGTGTAAGAGACACAATATAGATATTCTATACTGAATGTAGCTGTGAAATGCAGTGAATTGAAAATAGCAGGCAGATGGTTTTGTTTACATCAATCTAGAATAGGGGCTGGGGTGAGAATGCATTCTTTATGAGTAAAATGAGTCACAGGCTAAAAAGACAACTTGCAAATAGGGTCATTTGCTACACTCAAATCAAAGCACAATCTTTCTATATGCAAAGTACACAAAGGATTATTGGTTATGAATTAATGTCTTGGGCTTTGACTACATGCACAGATAGGCAGACATCATTAATTATGTCTTCTTGGAATATCAATGACATACTTTATTCTATTCTGTGACTTGCCTTGGGACAGGATCAGAGATTCTCCTGGGCCATTTTGGTAGTTCTGTTATAAAACTCTCTCCCTCTCTCTCTCTCTCTCTCTCTCTCTCTCTCTCTCTCTCTCTCTTCCCCCCACCCATTATCACTACTAAAGTTATTCTGACATCTTGATTTTTAAATTTATTTTACCTGACAACAACATCAGATTAACATGCTGCCTTATTTTTCCTACTATTGTGGACAAGTGATGACAGGCAAAGTGATAGATGGATATATCAAATTCCAACTCTTCCCGTGACCTAAAACTACTTTCTCTTGTCACTACCAACATCTTTTAGCCAGATTATAAGAAGGGGCAGGTAGCTAGGTGGCACAGTGGATAGAGCCCTGGGCCTGGAGTCAGGAAGATCCAAATTTAACTCTGACCTCAAACACTTACTAGCTGTGTGACCCTGGCCAAGTGGCTTAACCCTGTTTGCCTCAGTTTCCTCATCTGTAAAATGAGCCAGAGAAGGAAATGGCAAGGCACCCTAGTATCTTTGCCAAGAAAATCCCAATGGGGTCATGAAGAGTCAGACACAATTGAAATGACTGAACAATAGGAAGGGGTCCCAAGATATGACCAGAAGGATGTACTGTCAATTATATTTTTGGCCTTTCCAGCAGCAGTCTTGAAGTCACTGAGATGAAAGTGTGTACTTAAACAAATAGCAGAATGGCATGGTTGCCATGGTAACCAGAGACAAGGGCCTTTTAGAATGGGAGAAAAATGACTGGGAGGGAAAGGGAGTGGACAGTGTTATTATTTAGCATTAAATATACAAAAGTTTAATGTTCAAAGTAACCTGGAATATTAAAAAAGCCAAAATAAAGCTAGCCCATACCCTCTGCTGGTCCTCCATCACCACAAGTAAAAAGAAACCAAAATCAGAAGAAGATACTCAGAATCCCTAAGCAGAAGAATACAGACTCTTTTTTTATTGGGACTAACAAACAACTTATAGGACTTCTCTTTTCCCTTTTATGAAGATTTGAGTGGTTCCTTAGTAGGGGAATGGGTGATGATATGAGTGTTTCGCCTTTAGAAAGACAGATCAGATGGTACATGGGTCATAAGCATTTTTTTGGGGGGTGGGGGTGAGACAATTGGGGTTAAGTGACTTGCCCAGGGTCACACAGCTAGTAAATGTCAAGTGTCTGAGGTCATATTTGAACTCAGGTCTTCCTGAATCCAGGGCTGGTGCTTTATCCAAGGCACCACCTAGCTGCCCCGGGTCATAAGCATTTCAACCTTGTTCCTGAATATCTAATTCTCCTATTTGCAAATATCAAGCAGCAATCAGATACACTTGAATGACCTTGTTCGAGGCCAGAGATGTCAAATATCAGTTTAAATGTCCCAGCACAGTTATCTTTCAAGTCACTTTTCAAATATTCAGCATTAAGCCTGGAATCCTTAATTACAATGATGTAACTACTGACTAATATTTAATTCTTTCATCCATCCAAGCCTAGGACCTGGGTTCAAATCCTATTTGTTGTATTGAAGCATGATTAATAATTGATTTTATATTGGTTCGATAATTCTTTTCAAGGGTTGGGGAGCCCTGTCTGGTTTACTTGCCACTTGACACCCCATCCCACCAAAAAAAAGGTCAAGACTAAAGAGAGGATCAGAGGTTGTACCAGATTTCCCACTACCTTAATGACCAATAAAGGACAGTCACCATGGTGACTGCTGAAGCATAGACAACAGTATATTTTTCTGAATTGGTAGAAATTGTATTATTTTATTCTATTGCTATTGATAAAAGTATTTTATTCCATTTTATAGTCCACAAGTGCCTCATTGCTTTCTAATCCCTGAGTTTAAATCACTGGACTAGCCTGTTAAGTCTACCCCAGAATAGATGCTTATTAACAATGTCATCTTTTTTTGTTTTTGGCAGGGCAATGAGGGTTAAGTGACTTGCCCAGGGTCACACAGCTAGTAAGTGTCAAGTGTCTGAGGCTGGATTTGATCTCAGGTCCTCCTGAATCCAGGGCTGGTGCTCCATCCACTGCGCCCCCTAGCTGCCCCTAATAACTATGTCACCTTAAGCAAATCACTTAACCTTTCTGGGTCTTGATTTCCTCATCTGTAAAATTAAGAATCTGGATGAGGAGACCTCTAAATTCCCTTACTGCCACCCAGAGGCAACTAGATTGTGTAGTAGGGTCTAGAGTTGGGAAGAATTGTGCTCAAACACATACTCAGTGCGTACATTATTCCTGTGCATGAAACAAGGATCGCGACATCTAAGTGCCTGGGAACAGGTAAGAAATAAGGGTGTTGGCTTCCTCTCATTTGTTCCTTGGGATTCCCTTAATACAACTTTGTGCTGCCCCTGAAATGTAGATGAAGTCACCTGAGAAAGGCTTTCTAGAAACTGTCTCCACCTGATGACTTAAGAAGTTAAATATTCTTGGTCTACAGAGAAGAATGTGGGGGGAAATGTAGCCTAGAGATTGCTCTGTCTACATGTCTGAATTTCTATCAGTAAAGGGAGCCACATATTTGGCAAATAAATTTGCAATATTCAACACACTCCATTGGGAAGTGTAAATCACATACTTGTCCTGAGAACTGCAGATCAGACTTTGCACAGTCTGCCATCAAAAAGCCACTCCCCTTATACCCGGGGCACCTAGTAAATATGCCTGAGGGAACAAGCAAGAAGCTTAAATAAACTGAATAGAGGGAAGAAGGAAAACCATGAATAGTAGGGATTCTCCATAGGTTGGCCTTAGCAGCCCCTCACTACTGTTCCTAAGCAATTAAGATAGCTTTAAGCTTTTCACCACAGACTGGCAAAGAACAATGTTAAAGCAGCCTTATTGTCAGATTCAAGTCATAGCCAGAAGTCCTGACTGGGTTTTAGGAAACTCGGTTTTTGCTACAAATGTACTTTATGATCTGAGGAGAGTTTACTTAGTGCTTCTGAGCCTCAGTTTTCCTCATCTATAAAACAAGGCGAAACAGGAAATATGCCTAACATTGCTCTATATTTTATAGAAATGTCAGACTGGGTGGTGGTAAACAAGGCATCTTTAGAAAACAAATACCAGATGTACATGACACCCAAAATATTGGGAGAGGGGCAAGCTAATTCCTCAATTTTGGGGAATTTTAATGTCCAAATAGCGCCATATAAACCAATAGATGCTTTTTACTCCACAAGTTTAAAGGAACCCAATCTCCAACTGGAGGATCAGCTTAATGAGGCTCAAAAGCTGCTCCTCACATTTTTGCCTATGAGTAAGCAAGCATAATTTTTGTTATCTTAGGCAAAAATGGGAAAATATGAAAACTCTTAAGTGAGATCTTTTAAAATGCAATACCTAACAATGAGACCAGGTGCCCTGTGAACCGTGTTCCCCTCTATTCCTACCAAAGCCTATTTTGGTAGGTAAGGTAACTAAGGACTTCTTTTGTAAGGCATGGCTGGATTTGGTGACTTCCTCAAAACATTACAGAGGAGAACAATGGGAACAGGAACTAAGGTTATAGTGGCTCCCTTTGGGGAGGACTGAGGTGATAATGGTGATAAGTATAAGCTCATTGGCTAGAGCAAGGTTTCTTAAACTTTTTCCACTCACTACCCCTTTTTGCCCAAGAAATTTTTACACAACCCTGGGTATACAAGTATATAAAATAGGTATACATAACCTTTTATTCTTGCCACATTTTTCACGACCTCCACATTTAGTTATGCAATCCCATATGTGATTACGACCCACAGTTTTATGAAGCTTTGTGCTAGAGCACTGGGCCTGGGGTCAGGAAGACTGAGTTCAAATCCAGCTTCAGATACCTTCTGGCTTTGTGACCTTGGGCAAGTTACCTAACTGCTGTTTGCCTTAATCTACTGGAAAAGGAAATGGCAAACTAATCCAGTATCTTTGCCAAGAAAACCTCATCGATTATATTGGCATGTTATGGTCTATGGGGTCAGGAAAAGTTGGAATGACAGAAATGACTGAACAACAATAACAAAGCCTACTTCCTAACAGACCAGCGATGTATTCAAGATGAAGAATGACACATACATGGCCAAAGTGGAAAACTGTTTTGTAGGTTATGTTCATTCAAATGTGGAAATAACAAGTATATTTATTACAAGATTTGTTTTTAATTGGATGAGTGGAAGGGAGAGCAAAAATATTTAATTGAAAAAGAAAATAAAAGAAAGAGAAAAAATATTATTTAAATATTTGGGAAAAGAGAAAAACTTATTTTTAAATTGTAAAACTTTAGAAAATTCTCCCAGAATGAAAGTCCCAAATGTTGGTCCATGACTATTCCATAGGAATATCTTTCTAGAAATCTTCTGGATACTGACAAAAATACCCAATATCATCACCAGTCTGGCAAGAATTTCTTTCTCACCCTCTGCACCTTTTGGAAGGTAAGTTCCTTATGAAAAGGAATTGTTTTATTATTTTCGCATTGCCAGCACTAGCACAACCCTTGACACATAGTAGGTACTTCATTAATGCTTATGGATTGATTGATTGAAGAAAATAATTGAAGAAAATAATAGAACCCACACAGCAAAGCTGTCATAGAGAATCATTGTATCCAAAAAGTTCCTTCTCTTTGAGTTGTCAATATGTAAGAAGACAACAATTTTCCAAAAGCACTTCTCTGATGTGCTCCCAGCTATAACCTTTCAATTATGAAATTTTACCATTGTTAAATGGTTTGAATGCAATGGTATCTGGGAAAAGTTTTGCCTGTCGCTCCCCACTGTGAGAGAAGTATTTCTAATGCACAAAAGATTGACCCTGAGATTTTTTTTCTTGCTAATTTTCATAGTTGATTTTTTTTTTTTTTGCTAATTGTCATAGTTACTGAGGATAATCAGATTTCAGGAATTCTGCTATTAAGAGTGCCTGTTTCTGAAGATTATGCAGAATTAGGAGAAAAGTGGCACCAGGAAGATAAAAACGGTTGTTTTTTTTCCAACACACAAAACATAATCTTATTCATATTACTTTTGACACACTAAAAATGAAATGAATTGGTTACTTTTAGTAAAGTGCCCTTAATAAGTTAATTTGAAGGCAAGCTTTTTATTCCTTTTGTCATTGTGATAGTTATTGGCAGAAGAGCAGTTGTTAGGCAAGAGCAAAGCTGCCATTTCACAATGCCTTTTAGCGAAATTGAGCTTAGGCAGGAACAACAAAGACTAAGGAGACCTGAGGTGTCAGGTAGAGAGGTCCCACAAGGCCAGGAATCCAGTTGCTAACCCAAAGAATCAAACAGGAGGAATTTTTCTTGTTTACTTGAATCTTAGAATTTTTCTCAGCCTGGAAATTAAAAACTCGACTTGTTTTTCCTTCCAATCCTCAGCATTACCAACGCTTCAGGAAATGATTAAAAGTCTGTAAGCATTTTAAAAAACAGTTGAGTACTGAGAAAACAATAAATACTGAAACTCTGGGGTCAAATCAGGGGTGTTCTGATTTTCCCCAGCTCTCTGGGGGAAAAAATGTATTGGAGAGACATTTTTCAGTTTACACTATTAACATTTTTTCTATCACTCTCTTAAGTCTAGACAATCAACAAAACAATAAATCAAGCCCTGATTTGTGCCATTTTCCTATTTCTGAAGTTTAAATGCTCACACTGAAAATTGAACAAATCTCCAGCTGGTTAGAGCTGGCTCCAGCACTCTCCTGGGTGGTATGGTAAATTGAATAAGGAAGCATATGCCCAGTGAACCTCAATTTTCAGCTTATAGCAATAACATTAACTTACATTGATATAAATCCTTAAAGTTGAATGGATAATATGGTGTAGTGAATACAGAACCTGCCTTGAAGCTAGGAAGATCTAGAATTGAGTGTGGCCTCTGTTGTATACCTACTTTGTGACCACAGACCATTTGATTTTCCTCTCAGTGTTTGAAACAACTAAAATTCTAAATTTCAGAGAAGTTGCTGACCTACATTAGTAGAGACAGTTCCCTCATATCTTTGAGCTCTCCTGTAACAATGAAATCATAGGTCCAGTCCCTATCCCGCATCCTTAAAGTTTTTATTTTATTTATAAAAATATTTTATTATTTTCCAGTTACATGTAATTTTCAACATTTGTTTCTATAAGATTTCTAGTTTCAATTTTTTTCACTCCCTCCCCAAGACTGCAAGTAATCTGATATAGGTTATATATATACAATAACATTAAACATATTTCTGCATTAGTCATGTTATAAGAGAAGAATCAGAGCAAAAAGGAAAAACCTCAAAAAAGAAAAACAGCAGCACCAAAAACAAAAGAAATAGTATGGTTCAATCTGCACCCATATTCCACAGTTCTTTTTTTTTTCCTCTGGATTTGGAGAACCTTTTCCATCATGAGTCCATAGCCTTGAAGTTTAAGGGAGAACAGAAGTGGGAGATTATGGCTGTGTAATACAGAATACATTGTCAGAATTGGTTGATAGTGTGGCTGAATTGCTTTTTTCCTCCTTTTTTTTTTTTTGATTCTTTGTTATAAAGGATGACTCTCATGGGCTGTCCATATAGCTACATAGCAAGTTTTAGATCATTAGCATATTTCATCCACTTTACTATGTGGATTAATGAGACAGTTGTCCTGCACAGCCTCCTCCCACCTAGGAACCAGAAAATGCTTAAGGGATTTAAAGAAAGTCTGAGCTTGTACTCTATCTCTCCACTGGGTTGTGGACTCCAAATGTACCAGCGGATGCTTTCCTACAGAAGATGACAAGCCACCCCCCATTCCCTTTCCCCTTCTTCTATTGTCCCCTCCACTCTGCAGGGACATTTGCCTTAAGGGGCATCTCATTTACTTTGCTTCTACACAGAGATCATTTTTTGTTCCCTTTCATTAATAATTACCCTCTCTGCATTTGCTTCTAGCCCCTGAAAATGGTACTCTCTCCACATATCACACTGGAACCAGTATTTCTAAGAGGGAAACAAGAGACTAGTTGTTTCTGCTTCTGCCTCTTGCTGGGACCAATCTCTGGTCTAAAAACTACCTCTTTATTCCCCACCCCCACTCCCAATCAGAGAGTAGGCAAGGGAAGGAACAAGTGATAAAATCACATGTCATCAGATTCAGGTATTTATTCCTCCTTAGCACACTGAAATCTAGGAGCATATAGAATTGGCCTCACTGCATCTTCTGGACTCATTCAGGCCGACAAGGAAGACTAGTTTCCTCTCTATGATTTTTCTATAGTCCAGTCAGTACTTATGCTATTTTCTACTATGCTGTAGAAATGATTTACACAAATGTTTATCTGTGCACTCACTAATGTAAGTGCCTTAAATTATTGTTTAAATGGGAAACTCTAATAAATGCTATGACTTCATACCAAATGTGGCACCTAATTCTTGTCAATTATGTGTGGTTTGGGGTAATCCAGGATAACGAGTTCTCCCCATTACACTGACAAAATACAATTGACTGCAGAAGTAATAAAAATAAAGATAATAACAAATGTGTATTAAATGCCAACAATTCAGCAGATGCTTTCTCTAGAAGATTTCAGGCTTGGAATAGGACTATCATCTGGGCAATTTAGGAAGCATTGACCTAAAGTACAATGCCTGTAACTCAGGCATTTTCTTTTTTGGTGGTATCAGTATGTGTATGTGCTGGAGAGAATCTAAAACAGATTTATACAGTCTAGTCATTTTTACTCCTGTGCTCCATTATAAAATAACACTCTTTTATTTCTAGTGCCATATTATTTAGTTATTGGCCATTCATGTTTCAGATGTAATTCTTTTCTCCAATGGAATTATAGAGACATTTGTGAGTATAGTGACTGACAAGGAATTAGAGAAGAGGTTAGGAAAGTGATCATAGATTGTCCATTAAGTATCACCTGGGGAATTTTCATTCTGATAGCTTTATATTGCCATCAGACACTTGGAAGGTGATAAAAAGGACTTTTGTGGGATCCTTGTACAATTGACCACTTCCCCCTAAGGAACCCAAAATGTAGCCTATGAAAAGGACGTGTGTTGAAAGCGAGTCATTAGGACAGTTAAAATTCTTTGCCTACTGATATTATTGAGGACTCTTTGAGGTTTTCAGTAATAGTTATTTTCTGAAAGTTTCGAATGAATGAATCAGATAGAAAAGCAATGTGACATTCTTGGGTCATGAAAGCAAGCAAATTCCCTGTCTGTCTCCCCCTTCTATCTCTCCTACCTCCCCCTCCCTATCCTCTCTCTCCCTCTCCTTCTCTCTCCTCTTTCCTCTCTCCCTTTCTTCCCTGTTCTTCTCTCTGTGTTTCTCATTATCTCTGTGTTTCTGTCTCTCTCTCTTTCTTTCCCCTCCCCTCTCTCTCCCCTCATCTCATCTCTTTTCCTTTCTCCCTGTCTCTGTCTTTGTCTCTCTATCCCTGTCTCTCTGGGTTAAAAAAAAAGCTTTTTGTTGCATTACTATCACTTTCAAATGAGCCACCCACTTCCTTACTTCCCCATAAAACCCTCTGTTATAACAAAGAAGAAAACTCAGCAAAACAAATCAACACACTGACCATGTCTGGTGATTATTCTGCACCTGTAGTCCAATCAACTAATCAATTCATCTACAAACATTCGTTAAATGCCTATTATGTGCCTGTCACCATACCAGGTGCTTTGGATACAAAGAAAAGAAAGGAAAGTGTTCCTTTTACTCTGAGGACCATGCATTTTATCAAATGAGATAATGTTTGTAAAAACACTTAGCACACTGCCTGGCACAGAGTGTGTGGTTTATAGACGCTAGTTGTAGCAGTAGTGGTATTAATAATAATAATAATAATAATAATAATTACCAAGCAGAGGGTAAGAGGAGGGAAGCAGTACTTCACTGTGACTCCTTTGAATTCATGAATTTGGTCACTGTATTGATTAGAATCTTGCTTCTTCTCAATGCAGTTTTTTTTCTTTCTTTTTTGTGGGGCAATGAGGGTTATTTTATCACTACTACTACTACTACTACTACTACTACTACTACTACTACTACTGCTGCTGCTGCTGCTGCTGCTGCTCCTCCTCCTCCTCCTCCTCCTCCTACTTACTACTACTATTCTATGCACCAGTTCCTATAGTTCTTCCTAAGTTTCTCTGAATTCTTCATATTTTTGTGTGAAACAATAATAACTGATCGCATTAATATATCAGATAGCTAAGTGGCACATTGGATAGAGCACTGGGCCTGGAGTCAAGAACCTGAGTTCAAATTTGGCCTTAGACACTTACTAGCTGTGCAACCCTGGGCAAGCCACTTAACACAGTTTGCCTCAGTTTTCTCATCTGCAAAATGAGCTGGAGAAGGAAATGGCAAACCACTCCAGTATCTTCACCAAGAAAACCCTAAATGGGGTCATGAAGATTTGGACACAAATCAAAAATAGAACACCAAACAACATTAACACATTGATTGAAAGAAGAGATGAGAAGACACTTTTCCACAACTTTTTCCACAACCTTTTCTACCTGTGCTTTTTCTCCCCATGTTCTCACCATTAGTTTGGCTGATTTCTTTTCTCTTCCTATTTTTTAAAAATATTTTGCTATAAAAAGGCTCTGGAAGGGAAAAGGGGAAACCTAAATGAAGTAAAAAGAAAAGATATCAGAGAAAAACTAATTTAAAAAACTCAAAATGCCACAGTTTGTTCATGTATTCTCCAAGAGACAGGTGCCCACTTTGCTTACAGCTATGTGGACCAATGGTTAGAGCACTGGCCCTTGAGTTAGGAAAACTTTAGTTCAGATCTGATCTCCCACCCTTATTAACTGTGTGATCTTGGGCAAGCTACTTAACCCCTCTCTAGGTCACAGTTCCCTCAACTGTAAAATAGGAATAGCACTTACCTCATAGGGTTATTGTGAGAATCAAATGAGATAACATTTACACAGTGCACAGCTAATAGCAGGTATTTAATATATGTTTATTCTGTTCTAATTCTTTGCTAGCACAAAAAAAATGATACAAAAAATATTTTTGTATTCATGAGACCTTTCCTTCTCTCTTTGACCTGCTTGGGGCATATGCCTTGTAGTGGGAGAACAAATTCTCAAATGCCCAACACCTTTTGAAACGTAGGAAGCTTTTGCATTTAGTGTACCTGTAGCCTATATCTCAAATGCCCAGTGACTTGCCACTACCTTGTAGCTTCCTGAGATTTCCCATCATATCACATGAGATTTCTTCCAGCTTTAAATATATGATACTTTGGATTTAAAATGGCATCTAGACCTTTCCTTCTTGCATAGTAGGATTATAAGATTGAGAGCTGGAAGGGCCCTTAGAGAATATTTAGCCCAATTTCATCATTTTACAGGCAAGGAAACTGAAGCCACAGGTGGTTAACTGTCATTTCCAAATTCACACAAGTAAAAAATGGTAGAGAAGAGAGATGAACTCGGGTCCTCAGACTCCAAATTCAGTGATCTTTTCATTATGCTGTAAGTCCTCTGTATTTATACAACTTCTTTCTTCTGTAAGCAAATGTTCTTTTTTCACTTGTTCTACAGACCATAGGACCTTTCCATCTGAATTGAAGTTGTAACTTTTCATATGTGATGTCTCTCCCATCCAAATATGGGCTTCTGGAGAGTAGGGGTTGTATTCCTTTTCTGTTTATATCCCAGCACTTTAACGTATTGATTTATACACAGTAAGCAGTAGACAAATGCTTTGTTCATTCTTTCATTCATTCATTCTTTCATTGTGTCCAAACCCATATTCATATTGGGTTTCATAATTCAATTGGGAGGTATATTGGAAAGAACACTGGTTTTGGAGCCCAAAGACCTGTTTTAAAATCTTACCTCTCTTGCTTGTTATCTGTGTGATCTTAAGCTTTACTTAACATGTCTGCATCTCAGTTTCCTCATTCGTAAAATGAGCTGTGATTTTATGATCCTCTACTTGTTAGACTGGCATATGTGACAGACTTACAATGCAACTCAGCCTTTTGACAGGCAGGTGTTTTCGATGCTAGGGTTTCACTTACGATACCTTGCAAGTCTTAACTCATCTCATTCTGGTGAATGCTTACTCCCAGAAGATATTGTCATTGTTATTGTTTTCAAGTTGCCTGGACCTCTGGTCTTTCTTTCTTTCTTTCTTTCTTTCTTTCTTTCTTTCTTTCTTTCTTTCTTTCTTTCTTTCTTTCTTTCTTTCTTTGTTTTTTGGTGGGGCAATGAGGGTTAAGTGACTTGTCCAGGGTCACACAGCTAGTGCCAAGTGTCTGAGGCTGGATTTGAACTTGAGTCCTCCTGAATCCAGGGCCCATGCTTTATCCACTGTGCTACCTAGCTGCCCCCTACCTCTGATTTTTGTGAGAGGAAAACTAACCTCTGATAACAGATTATATCTGTAAGTGCTTGTCTTGGGTTTGCCAGGGGCACTGAAAGATTAAGTGATCTACCCATAACCACAAAGCCAGTGTGTGTCAGAGCTGAACTTGAATCCTTGTCTACTCTGACTCAGATACATAAGTTACTCAGATACATGCTGCCTTTCTCCTATCCACAGAAATATGGACTGGTGATTTGATCGGTACAGAGAAATATGGGGTGAATATATTCCTTCTACAGGTATAGATCAGTGCCTTCCCTGAAGACTTGCCTAGAGCAGAGGTGGTGAATACTTAGTGGAAGGCCTCATTGCAGCCAGGAATGCTCCCCAATACTGCCTGAACCAGATTAAGATGAAATTGAGAAATATTTAGCAAAATAAACAAAAATGCAATAAAATCTAAATAATGTTAATATGTGATTTTCTAAGCGAATACATTGCCCTCAGGGATTCTTACAAATGGTTTAGAGGCTGCCATTCTTTATTGAGTTTGACACCACTGGCCTAGAGAACTGAGAAGTCATATGACTTACCCAGGGTCACAGAGCCTCAACTATTTGATATGAAAACAACAAAAGCAAACCAATCTTTCTCTAAAGATCTTGATGCTTTCCTAGTTTCGACAGCAAGATGATTTAAAAATATATCATATGAGAGGCTTCTGCTCTCTCTCCACATTCATTTTCATTTAACATAACATCTAAGGGGCATGCTCAGTAACAAAATTTTCTCTGGTGAAAATTGCAAGAGGAATATCAGTGCAGGCAGAGCTGGGTTACATTCATGCCGAGTGGTTCCACTACTTGGCAGTCTTTATGCTGAAGGAACTGGTTCAGCTCCTCAGATCTATAAGCTACCTCTCTTAAAATTTGCATGCTATCTCTGGCAAATAAAAAAGGAGAAAAAATAGGAGGAAAAGAAAAAAAATCAAATAACTGGAGAAGAAAGATTTTTCAAAGGAAAGTCCAAAGAATTGACCAGAAAAGGACTAGAGAGAAAACTAGAGTAGAAAAAGAGGGATGAAGGAACACTAGCAGAAGAAAACAAAATGAGAGAAATAAATTCAAGTGACACATGGGAAAGAAATGAGGCAGAATTGAAAATGGGGAGAGGCTTAGAGACAGAAAGGGGAGAGTTGGCAGCATGAGCAGGATGGGATCACTGACAGGGTTCTTTGAACCCCAATGCTCTCCTCAACCTGGCCATTTCCAGAGATGGATTAGCAAATTAATATTAGCAGAGCATAAAGTTGCTGACTGGGGTGGCGGTGAGTCACCTTGGGCTTCATCAGCATTGCTAAACATCGCCCATAACCTTCCCATTATCACGGAGGGTCTGCACAGCACCAGACCCAACTGCTCCAATAATTTCAATTACTTTCCCTGACAAATTTTATGTTTCATGTATTTTACTGGCCTGATAATTATGATTTCTCTCATTTCTCGCTATCGAGCTTAATGGGTTCCAGCATGAGTGTGCAGTTTCAGAAATGAAGTTCCACTTGAATTCACAAGTTATTATCTACTTTCATTAATGGAATTGGAAAAGAGAGAGTGGGAAAGAGATAAAGGATGAGAAAGAAGGAAAAGATGAGTGAGAGGGAGGAGGAGGAAGCAAAAGGCCAAGAATGAAGAAAAACCTGTCAACTAAAAGGGGGAAGGGGAAGAAGGAAAAAGAGAAAATACCAAAGCTAGAGCATAGATAAGGATGCTCAAGCAATCACAGGGATAAAGTCAGCTGGAGTTTGTCTTTTCAGTCCCATCCCTAAGCCTCATTTTTTCTCCCCTGGAAGTCATTCCTCTCAGACTTTTGATCACCCAGTACTTTCCTACTCTCTACCCACCCGACCCTCTTCATCTGACCTCTCCTGCAAAAGAGGAACTCTCTTCTTCCCTTCCCCACTTCCCAACAGCATCTTATCCAACACTTGGTAGATAAGTCTCTGGCAACTGTTTAAGGAATGGAACAAGTTAAGTGACTGGTCCAGGGTCACATCAGTAGTATGAATCAGTAGAGAGATTTAAACCTAAATCTTGTAGACTCCATTACCATCACTCCATCCAATATACCAACATGTCTTCACAGAAAGGAGTCAATAAATCCAACAAATTCTCCGTAGGACATAAATTATTGAAACTGCTTAATTATCATCCTCTTCCTGAGGTAGTTTTCTTTTAACTGGGTGCAACAAGCCTTAAGGCAAAAGCAGGACTCTCCAATCACCCAGTTTCAGGCATCTGAGATCTAGGGAGGAGAATTACTGGGATCTGGGGAAGCTCTTCCAATTATACTTGAAAACCATGTAGAAGACAGCCAATTCTACCAAGGACTGAAGCTGAGTCTATCAGACTGAGATACCGGGAGACAAAGCCCTAAAGAGAAATCTGACTTTTAGATGAAGAAATAAATTAAAACAGCAAGAAAGAATGATCTTGCAATGATCCAGACTTGGGATTATGTGAATGGATGCAATATGTAAGATTTCAAATATTTACTACCTATGTGACCTTGACTATATCAGTTAACCTTATTGTGCCTCAGTTTCCTCATTTTTAAAATGGGATTATAATAGCACCTACCTTCCAGAGTTGTTTGGAGGATAAAGTAAGATAATATATGTAAAGCACTTTCTAAAACTTAGAACATTTACATAAATGTCGGCTACTTATTATTATCATAATAGTAATTATTGTTATTATTATAAAATTTCCCACCTAAAATGTATTTCTCTCTTACAAATGGTCATAATATAGGCTATAATGTGATGCCAAAGCAAGTTATTGAATTCACTTCAATCTCAGTAAGACTGGTCATCCAGCTTTAGCTGCAGCTTAGACTGAACAGCTACTGAATTGGTTTATAGGTGAGGGGTTTTATTTTTATTTTTTTTTGTTAGAACAGTTCATCCTAAACAAAGCAATACAAAATGAGGAGTTCCTTATGTCCCTCTTTTGCTTCTAACATGATCCTAATGCTGGAAGGAATGAAAATGGAGAGCAACAAATAGCAGAGATGAAAAAGATTAGAAGGAATTCTAGATTAGGAGTCAGAAACCTTGGGCTATCAGTCTTGCTCTGCTGATTGCTACCTATGTGACCTCGAAAAGTCAATTCTCTTCTCTGGGTCTTAGAGTTTTTTGTTTTTTGTTTTTTTTGTTTTTTTTGTTTTTTTTTTTTTTAGTGAGGCAATTGGGGTTAAGTGACTTGCCTAGGGTCTCACAGCTAGTAAGTGTTAAGTGTCTGAAGCCGGATTTGAACTCAGGTACTCCTGACTCCAGGGCCGGTGCTCTATCCACTGCGCCATCTAGCTGCCCCAGAGTTTTAATCTATAAAAAATTGGACTAAATGATATTGAAGAAGTGTCTAAATCTTGAAGATAACTCTAAATTCTATGACTAAATCTTATAAGCACTTAATTCCAAAGATCTATGAATTAGTCACTCTACCAATACAGATAACAACCCTATTTGTCTTAGTAAATAGTATTATTCATATCTTAGGGACCACTATTTGATCTCCCTGCTTTCTGGCTTCTCTGGCTTCCTTCAAATTCCAACTAAAATCCCACCTTCTACAGGAAGCTTTCCACAATCATGTTTAATTCTAGTGTCTTCCCTCAGTTCATTATTTCCTACTTATCTGATTTATTCATACATTTTTGTTTGCTTGTTTTCTCCCCCATTAGACTGTGAGCTCCATTAGGTCATGAATGGTCCTTTGCCTTTCTTTGTATCCCCAGCGCTTGTACAGTATCTGGAAAATTGTAGTGGTTTAATAAATGCTTGTTGACTGGCTAAAGCTTAGTCAAATTGGTCCTGGGAATATGGAATCATAGAGTTGGAAGATACCTCAGAATCCATCCGGTCCAACGCTCTCATTTTATAGTTGAGAAAACAGCATCAAGAATGACTGACCCAAGGTCATAAAGGTAGTAACACTCAGGGGTAGGATTTGAACCCCATCCTTTCAATACAAAGCAGTTCTCTTTCTACTTTATCATGGTACCTTAAAGACTTTGCAATTTGGTAGGAGCTAGCAGCGTCTTCATCTATTGCATATACTTCAAGACCCCAAATTATTTCTATGCCAAGAGTTAAGAAGGACTTTATGAAAGTAAATTCAGATAAGGTAATTAACTGTTTAAATTAAGGCAATGTGGTCTAGTAGAAAGAGTGCTAGATTGGAAGCCAGAGGACCTAGGTTTGAACTTCAGCTTGTTGCTACTTTTGTGACTTCAGGCAATTCACTTTCCTTTCTGTGCCTCTGTTTCTTTACCTATGATATGAAAACATTGAACTAGATGACTTATTTCACAGAAAAAACATAACTATAAATTCAATTCAATTCAATTCAATAAACATTTATTAAGTGCCAACTACTAGTCAAGTGCTGTGTTAAGCCTTGAGGATACAAAAAAAAAAAAAAAAAGGCAAAAGCCAGTGCTTGCTTTCAAGGAACCTGCAATTTAATAAGTGAGATGACACACATGTATACATACATACACACAGACATATATACACATATACATATGTGTATGTGTATGTGTGTGCATATAACTCACTATATACATATATATGTATACACATATAAATATGTGTGTGTGTGTATAAAGCAAGCTATACACAGGATAATAGGAAATCATTAAAAGAGGAAAGGTACTAGAATTAAGAGGGGTTGGTGAAGGTTTTCTTTCCTGTAGGACGTAGGAATTTAGTTGAGGTTTAAAGGAAGTCAGGCAGGTCAATAGTAGGAGTGGAAGAGGGAGAACATTCCAGGCATGGGGGACAGACTCTACTCAGAATTTTTTTTTAAATTTAATTTAGCATTAATCTAATATTCATACATATTTGAGAGAGGGAGAGAGAATGTTCAAATTGGCATAGCTACTTTCACTCTAGGCCATGTGTCTACTCCAAGAAAATTCAAAGAAATTTATAAGAATCTGGAAAAGAGAAAATGCCTTAATATATTAAAGTACATCTTGGGGATAACACTACGGAGTATAGTTACTGCTGAGTTCCTTCATTGACCACTCCTTCCTCTTTCAAGGTTAGAAAAAATATATTCCTCTATGGGATCAATATCTCCATATGGAAATAACTTCCAAATAATCGAAGATTTATACATCCTTTGTGTGGGTCATAAGACAATCACTTTAGGGAGGAGCTAGGTGGGCAAAGTGGGCATGGATTCAGAAAGACCCGAGTTCAAATCCAGCCTCAGACACTTACTAGCTGAGTGGCCCTGGGCAACTGTTTACCACAGTTTTCTCCATCTGTAAAATGAGCTGGAGAAGGAAATGGAAAACCACTCCAGTATTTTGCCAAGAAACAAATTGTTGGACACAACTGAGTTTAATACCAGAGGTTATTTCCCAATTAAAAAGAAAGCCTTAGCTATTGTTCTACTCAGGTTCCTAAAGTGACAAGTCTAGAAAGTGTTTTGGGGTGGAGAAAAAGTTATTGCTTAATAATTTCAGTAAAAATTAAAAGTAAGTTTTATATATACTACCATACTGTTAAGTTCCCTTCTGGATGAACTGATCAATCATTCTTTTCAAATCGTCCTTTATTCATTCAACAAGTGTTATTTTAGCACTGCTGGGAAAATATCATACTTTGCTCAAAAGACAGAAGGCCAGTCTTGCTCGCCTTGGAAGCACTGATGTCCATTTTCCCCAGAGCTTCAAGCAAGGGGAAAGGGAATTGAGACCAAGAGCAAAACAAAGGTTCACTGGCAAAGCAGAAGATTCACTTGGGAGCTGGACTAAATTCAAATGCAGGCACATCAACCTTTGCTTTTCTGAGAATGTCAAATGTCAAGAAAAACGGTAAACAAGTTGCTGTATGAGATGTTCACCCAGTTTCTGTATGCCACACTATGTATTTGACTAATTTTTATAGAGCAATTGCTTGACTAAGGCAATATTAGTGATCCACAGAGCATTAGGGCAGTTAAAAATATCACTTGAAATGAGGGTTGGCCTTAGGGATTTTTCATGTATAGTGACAACTGGATTTGGCTTCTCAAGGTCATTGAGTTCTATATTAACCCAGAAGGACCACATGTAGGCAGGAGTTAAGAAATTTGACATTGTCGCCCCTCCAGACTCATTATCCTTTACAACTGCCCACTTTGAATCTGTCAATCTCGACACAGAAACATTTGAATGTTCAAAAACAGATGGTGAGGAGAATAACCTAAGGGCACCCACAGTTACTGTGCCCAGAAATCAGCAAACCTCTAGTATGCAGTGAATGCTATGGTTCTGCAAATAAGATGCAAATCTAGAGTCCCCTGGATGGCTGATGTGAATGTAGTCCATCCATGCCGCTGTTTAATTACTTTGTCCATGGTCTCTACATCTGCCGGAATGGAAAACATATTGAAGTATGGGCAATCCTTCATCAGTGTCAGATCATGACTAAGTGTTACCAGAATATTATTTGGCAATTTAGTAACACCTCTTTGCTTGGTAACTGCAAAATGCAATAAACAAACAAAAGATGAATAAATGAATGATTATCCTATCAAGTAATAGTTATGTGAATGCTACTTGCTTCAGACAGAAAGGAAGAATTAGATCATTGGAGCGAGATTCAGTGCTTATTGTTGGACAACTATCATTTCAGAAGGGCAATGCTACCTCAATTAATCTACAGATTTTGTATAATTCCAATCAAATCACTGAGGGACTACTGTTATAACTTAGAGAAGGAAATGACAAACCATTTCAGCATTTTTACCAAGAAAACCCCAAAATGGAGTCACAAAGAGTCAGGCATGCATGAAAGAACTGAACTCAACTTTAATAACTAAAAAAAAAAATAACAAAATTCACTTGGAAGAATAAAAAGCCTAACTTTTCAAATAAATGAACAAACAGTTTCTAAGTCTTGAAAAGTAAGAAATCCTGTTCACAGAGTAAGATCTCCTTAATGAGCTAAAAACAACTTCATGAAGTGCTTGAAGACTAAAGCATCTTCCTGATTTCTACCTGCTGGAGGAGTTCAAGGATCTATGGAAACTAATGAAATATTTTTCTTACTTGTTAAGAGAGAAGCAATTGTCTGTAACTCTGTACCTACTGAATAGCTTTTTTGGGGTTTTTTTTTTTGGCTTCACATGATAAAGAAAAGAAGTCTAGGTAAGTGTTTGACAAGGGAACTGGTGCCCTTCAGTTTCTGAATGTGGAATTCACTTGAAAAATTCCACTGTGATAATTCAATGAAATATACATTCAGCTCCATCAATCATTAAGCATTTATGAAGCACCTACTATGTAGTGGGCACTATGCCAAGTGCTGGTGACACAAAAACACAAATTAAAACAGCCCCTTCCTTCAAGACACTTTTAAATATAACTTGGGGAGAGGATATGGTCACATATGGCCACATACACAGCTAGTGGGTGAGGGGAGGGCACTAACATTAAAAGTGATCAGCGGGGTAGCTAGGTGCCAAAGTGGATAAAGTACCAACCATGGATTCAGGAGGACCTGAGTTCAAATTCGACCTCAAACACTTGATACTTACTAATTGTGTGACCCTGGGCAAGTCACTCATTGCCCTGCTTCCTCCCCCCCCCCAAAAAAAAATGATCAGGAAATATTTCAAGCAGAAAGGGCTATTTAACCTGTCTTGAAAGAAATTAGGGAATTTGAGAACCAGAGGCTGTTCATTTCAGGTATATTCAATATCATGAGATGAAAGATGGTAGACAATGTCTGAAGAACATAAGAAGGCCAGTTTGACTGAATTGCAACCTTCATGGAAGGGAGTGATGTACAATAAAGTTTGAAAGGCAAATTGTGGCCTGGTTGTAAATAGCTTTAAATGACAAATGGAGGAGTTCATATTTAATACTTGAAGTAATAGAGTGCTACTGGAGTTAATGATTAAGGAAGGGAGAAAATGACACACAGAATACTGTGGCTTGTAAAATGATAATACCTTCAGTAATAATACCTTATAGTAACTGCCTTATAAAGTTGTAAGGATCAGTCATTTAGTCAATTGATTAATTAAGCACCTACCATGTGCCAAGCCCCATGCTAAGCACTTAGCCAGAATGAGACAATATATTTAAAGTACTTTGCAAACCTTGAAACCTATATACATGCAATCTATTAGCATTTAGAATGGGAGAAAATAAGATAGTAATCAATCCCAGACCCCCAGGGCTTACAATATGGAAAGAAAGACAAAACTTGAAAACAAAAGAGAGAGAAATAAGGGTGTAAGTGGAACAAAAGGGATAGGACCTATGATTTTACCGGTTTGGGGATCTCCTCTATAAGGAAATCCCCTCTTCCAATTCAGGTCAGCACCTTACTGTATTTTAGAATGTTGTCCAGGAATACTCCAAGCGAAAGTGACTTGCCTGGGGTCACATAGGCAGTATACATCACAGGCTAGGCGTGAACCCCATTCTTAGCTCTCTCAGTTTGTCCTTTCCTTGAGAGGTACAAAAAAAATATGAAAGTCCAGAGACAGAAAAGATAACTTCTGTTTGGGAAAAATTAGGCAAACTTGACCTTGGGCCTTCTAAGATTGGCAGAATTTCAAAAGGAGAAAATGAAGGAGAGGAGAAGAATCTTCTAGGTGTAGGAAGAATCATACAGAAAGACAAAGGAGATGCAAAAGTACAGGATGCATATTGGAACAAGGAGTAGCATGGACTGGTTGAAGAGCAGGTACTTGAAAGGGAATAATGTAATATATACATTTTTTTTTTTGTTTTTGCTGGGTCAATGAGGGTTAAGTGACTTGCCCAGGGTCACTCAGCTACTAAGTGTCAAGTGTCTAAGGCCGCATTTGAACTCAGGTCTTCCTGAATCCAGGGCTGGTGCTTTATCCACTGCGCCACCTAGCTGCCCCGGAATAATGTAATATAAACTGAAAGTGTCTATCAGAGGCTGATTTTGAGGGACCTTGAATTTCAAGTTAAGGAACTTAGCCCTTTTTTGGGGGGTGGGGAGTGTGTTAGCTAAATTATTTGTGTTAGGCTTTACTTTATAAAATTATTGCTACTTATAAATTAATGGCTTATTACACTCATTTTGGCAGTAAGTATGTATTAATAATTAATATTACATATTAGTAAAGTATTGACTGCATGGCAGTTGGCACAAGCAGGAGGAAAACCCCAGAAGACCCATGCTGTCTCTCAGGCAGCTGATGGTCTCAAGGCCTAAGTGCCTACATACCCCTAAGCTGGAGAGTGAGCAGAGAGTCAAAGAGAGCAAAAGAGAGTGATCCTGCTGTCCCCAGGGATTTTATCCTTCCTTAGATAGAGGTGGGTCCCCATACATTGTTCTAATTTGCTTCCATTGATTGACATGACTTGGGGGGATGGTCTAAAGAAGGCAAATTCCTAGTCTAGGTGGCTTCTTCCCCTAGTTAAACAAAAGAATCAATCTGCATTCCTTTTGTTCAACGGAGTTCATTGTAGGCTGGGCTTGCTGGGTTGAGGGGGAGAGAGAACAACTAAAACTAATGTCTAGATTTCTCCTAGGAATCCGTTATTAATAATTTTTTTCTCACAAGAGCATCCATTGATGCACTTAGTCATTCTAGTGTTGAAAAATAATGCCTTCCACCCCAAATAGATCAGATAATAAAAAGAAACAGCTCCCTCCTCAATATAGGGAAATAGGGGACCACTAGGGTAGAGTGTTCTATAGCTTGCCAGATGTAATCATTGTATCAGATGTTTTTACTTAATTATTTTTCTTTGCCATAAGAAGGTGTTACATATGAGGGGAGGAGAAGAAATGCGGGAGGAGAATTCCAGAAATGATTGTGATGTAAAAACAAGAGACATCAGTAAAACTTTTTTTCAGAGATAGCAAATGTTGATGAAAACATATGGAAAAATCTCTTTCTCTTGAAGGTTGGAGTTTGTTAAACATGAATGGGTTACTCTGAAAAACATCAAATCAACAATCTGTAAAGCAGAGTCCAAATCAAGGAGGGAAATCAACACTAATAGCGGAACCCCAAGGTAGTCTGGCAGATTTTCCACTTCCTAACAAGTTCATATTCAAGAGTTATTTGGGGGCATCCTTCCCCCACTTCTGCCTCGTTGTCTAATTTCTAGGATACTTGTTTTCCCTCAATTTCTTGGTCTAGGCAGGTATAAGTCCCTTTAGCTCACCTGAGAGAGATATCGGTTTCCTTCCTTCCTTCCTTCCTTCCTTCCTTCCTTCCTTCCTTCCTTCCTTCCTTCCTTCCTTCCTTCCTTCCTTCCTTCCTTTCTTTCTTTCTTTCTTTCTTTCTTGACAATGAGGGTTAAGTGACTTGCCCAGGGTCACACAGCTAGGAAGTGTCAAGTGTCTGAGGTTCTATTTGAACTCAGGTCTTTCTAGATCCAGGGCTGGTGCTTTATGCACTGTGCCACCTAGCTGCCCCCTCTTTTTTTAACAACTAATTTGTGAAGCTTTTGAGGTGGACAGAATGCTAGAACTAGAGTCAGGAAGACTTAATTAAGTTCACATGCTGCCTCAGATACTTACTAGCTGAGTACCCCGGGTAAGTTAAGTAAACTCCCTCAACCTCAATTTCTTTAACTCTAAATGAGGATAATAATAGAACCTATCTTCCAAAGATGTTGTAAGGATAAAATGTGTTAATATTTGTAAAGCATTTTGCAAAAATTAAAGCAAGACATAAATTCTAGCTATTAATATTAAGGGGAAAGGGTAAAATAAAAGAATAGAGCAGAAAAATCAATTAGTTTACAGGACATGGAATTTGTATTTTAAGAGATCTGTAATCCAGTCATTAATGGATGACAAAGCATCAGAGATTTAGATGATCCAGCTTCCTCTCTCACCTCTGACTTAACCTCATTATCCTTAGGGTTGCCGTTGTTCGCCTTTTGTTCTCTAAGAGGACCAATGACAACACAGGTGATGTCTTGACTTGCCTGTGAATTGGATTTAAGTGAGCCAGAGTTATGCAAAGTCAGCCCTTGAAGTCCAGTGGCAAGACAAAAGTCAAGGCAACTGACCATAGTCAAGAATGCAGTGGACCTTGGCATCTTTGATGTCTGACCAAGCTCTCATTGTTCCACAGCACCTGCTTCAGCCAACTCCATGTCAGAACAAATTGTTCTCATTGCTGTAATGATTAGACCAAGAACTACCTTGATATCTCTTGCTCTGCTTTGTCTAGCCTAGCTTCACCATGTGGGTAACTGCTACGATAGCTTAGTGGATAGAGTGTTAGGCTTGGAATCATGAAGACCAGAATTTAAATCCTGCCTTTGATACTTATTAGCTCTGCTACCCTCATCAAGTCACTTAGCATCTCTCAGACTCAATTTCACAATTTCAGTATCTGTAAAGTGGTAATAATAATAGCAACTACATCTCAGGGTTTCGTGAGGTTCAAATTTACCTTAAAGCTAGCTCACTCGTGCACTCGCTATCTCTCTATGTATGTATATGTATATATACATACATATATATGCATATATAACATACATATATACATACAAATACATAAATCCATGTATTCAAGCAGTCATTTATTATAAGTAGTATTATTGTCACCATCAACATCAATATTACTCCTATAGGGGCAGCTAGGTGGCGCAATGGATAGAGCACCGGCCCTGGAGTCAGGAGTACCTGAGTTCAAATCCAGCCTCAGACACTTAACACTTACTAGCTGTGTGACCCTGGGCAAGTCACTTAACCCCAATTGCCTCACTTAAAAAAAAAATATTACTCCTATAAATGACCATCTGGAAGCAGCCACAATAAATTTTATTTTTTAGCTTCAGAATTCTTGTCATAAAAATTTAAAAGTAAAAAAAAAATAAAACAAACACCAAACCACAACAACAAAAACTCTTGTCTCCTGCTGTACCTCACAATAATCACAAGCTTCCAGCCTAAAGGCTCTTTTACCACTAGCAGAATCCCAAAGTTGGATGGGACCTAAGAGATCATTTAATCCAATCTATTAACTAAACATCCAAGGAATCTTCTCTTAAGCATCTGCACAAGTAGCCATTACTGTCTATCACTTAACTTTCCTAAGCCTCAGTCTCTACATTCATAAATCCTTTCTCAAGGAGTTCTCAAGACCCTCACTGTTACACAGAAAGAAAAAGCTTTCATTCTTCTATTAACTAAAATAACCTGTTCTCCTCAGTTTAGTACTTGATACTCTTTTCCTCCAAATCAATTCTGGCCATCATCCTTGGGAAGTTCAACATATATCATAATGTACATTGTCCTGGTCTCCCTATTTCCATTTTCTTTACAATCTATCTTCCATAAAATTTCCTAATAAATTATCCTAAGGCTAAAAAAAATGACTTTGTTACTCCTCTTCTCAAAAATCTTCAGTGGCTCCCAATCCCCTATGGAATAAAATAGAAGTGCTTTAGTCTAGCATTTAAGTGCCTCCACAAGGACTTTCAGCCTTATTTCATACTGCTCCTCTTCATCAACACTCTATTTCAAACAAACAGCACTATTCTCTGAAAACTACACTTCTCCTTCTTTGAATCCATACCCCTTCCCCATCCCTATGCCTAGAATCCACTCCCTTTCTCATATCTTCCTTTCAGAGTTATTCATTGTCATTCTTAACAGGTTTCTCTCCGTTATCACTTCCTTTAAGAAGTCTTCCCTTGGGGCAGCTAGGTGGCGCAGTGGATATAGCACTGGCCCTGGATTCAGGAGTACCTGAGTTCAAATCCAGCCTCAGACACTTAACACTTACTAGCTGTGTGACCCTGGGCAAGACACTTAACCCCAATTGCCTCACTTAAAAAAAAAAAAAGAAGTCTTCCCTTTGCCCCTCAATCATTACTCTCTCCATCCTCAACTGTTCTTGAATAGTCTATATTTGGTATTTGTCTAGGTGTTATATCTCTCATGTGGAACATAAACACCACAAGGGCAAGAATTGCTTAATTTTTGTTTCTATAGCCCCTAGTTACTTAAGCACTCCCTTGATAAATTATTGTTAAATTGAATCTATAACCACTACACTTTGAAAGATAACTAGATGACAAATACACCCTGAGTCCAATTAACATTCCACCTCAGGCTATGTTCAGCCTACTTTCCACTGTTCTTAGAATCATCTGCCCCCAGAGAAGTTTCCATTCAAAGCCCTGCATCTCACAATATGACAAATATTTAACTCATGCACACATACATACAGTTGCGCATACACACACACAGACATACACACACACAAAATTTCCACTATGCCATCTCTAGGGATCATTAAATTAGGTTATAATCTCATCTATCTAGGATTACTTATATGTGGGCCTGCCCAAAGGGGTAACGCTGGCTAGATGAGATTTCAGTATATCTCCCTGAAGGCATAGAAATTATTCCCCCTTCTAAAATCACAAAAACATTCTAAATAATCCACATGAGACTCAGATGGCCAGCATTCAGTGGAGTTTAGTAGGTAAAGTTGTGGGGGTTTTTTGGATCATTATGATAAAATAAAATTATTTTCCAGAAAGAACGACATATTAAGAGCTGAAGGAACCTTAGAAGTCATTGAATCTCATTCAATGAAGGAATCTCATTCCTTCATTTTATAGATCAGAACTTCTTAAACTGTAGGTTGTACCTACATATGTGGTTGTATAACTGAATGTGGGGGTCGTGAAAAATTTGGCAACAGTAAAAGGATATGTATACCTATTTTATATACCTATATACCCGGGGCTGCATAAGAATTTCTCTGCTGACAAGGGAGTATGAGTGGAAAAAGCTTAAGAAGCCTTGTTCTAGATGATGAAAGTTAAATGACTTGGAAAAGGTCATACAGGGTCTGAGGTAACATTTAAATCCGGGTCTTCCAGAGGCCAAATTGAGTCCTTCTTTCCACTGAACCAAATAGTGGCACAAAAATCAGTGAGATCTCACTGAAATGGGAACTCAGATTGCTGGATTCAAAATCCAGACTGATTAATGCAGTTGTTAAAGCAATTTCAGCTGCTTATGGAAGGAAGAGGAAGGAAAGCCAGAAAGTGCTAATGAGCTTTGCTTATAAAATAGGCTAGAAGACTAATGAATATCAAGGTCAGTTCTATCAATAATCATTCTTAAGGAAAAAGAAAAGACATAGTGAAATTTCACATCTTTTAACTGCATGGCAATAGGGACCCTATTCATAAAGATGCACATAAATGTATATTTAAACAGTGTTATTGTTCAGTCTTTAAGTTGTGCCTGATTCGCCATGACCCTGTGGACCATAGCATGTCAGATTCTTCTCTCCTTCACCCTCTTTTGAGGTCTGTCCAAGCCTATGTTCATTGTTTACATGACACTATCTAGCCATCTCATCCTCTACTGTTCCCCTTTCCTTTTGCTTTTAATCTTTCCCCAAATCAGGGTCTTTTCCAACGAGTCCTGTGTTCTCATTATGCGGGTAAAGTATTTAAGCTTCAACTTTAGGATTTGACCTTCCAGTGAATAGCCTGAATCAATTTCTTTAAGTCTTTTTTTTTTTTTTTTTTTTTTTTTTTTTTTTTGGTGAGGCAATTGGGGTTAAGTGTCTTGCCCAGGGTCACACAGCTAGTAAGTGTTAAGTGTCTGAGGCTGGATTTGAACTCAGGTCTTCCTGAATCCAGGGCTGGTGCTCTATCCACTGTACCACCTAGCTGCCCCTTTAAGTTTCGATAAACATGGTATATATACATATATAGCATAGCATATTTATTTGTAAAATATATGAACATACACATATTAAGACTCATATGAAACTGTCAGCTCCAATTGAAAAAACATAGAATTTCAGGACTAGAAAGAGTCTTAAAATCAGTTAGTCCAAACTGTAGGTACAGGGATAATGGCTGAATCTGTAATGTCATTGACATAATGAATTTCTCAATGATGATACTCCCTTTAATAGTTCAGGTTATCATCCTTGCTGCAACTTGAAAGTTGTCTAGATTAGAATGCTGAAAGAGAACTCAGTTATTCCTGGCTCCAAGATCAACTTGACCAAGAGTTGGCATCACTGACAACCTTTGTTTGAGGGCCTCCAGTTAATGCTCCAATCTACGTTTCTAGTCTTATTTCAGACTGTTTCCCTTCACACACTCTGGGATTCAGCCTTCAGCTGATCTTGTATAGAATGTCTCCCTACCTGATGCTCAACTCCCATCTCTTTTTTTTTTGTATTGGCTACATTCCGTGGCTAGAAGACATTGCCTCTTCAGTCTCTCCTTTCAAAATCTTTAATTTCCTTCAAAACATTGCACCAGTGCAACCTTCAACATGAAGCCTTTTTGGAGGCTCTCTCTGCCCCATTGAACACCTCCCCACCAAAACCAAAAATTACCTTGTAATTATTGTATATACTCTGTGTGTGTGTGTGTATGTGTGTATTTTGTCTCCCCGGATAGAACATAAGCTTCTTTTGAAGTCAGGAATTGTTCAATTTAAGAAAAAAAAATTTCCAGTGCAAAGTTCTTTGCATATGTCTAACAGTAAATATTTGGTGTTTGTTTGAGTAAATGAGGGGTATTTTAGTTCTTCCTCAGAAAAACCCATTCTACTTCTATATACCTATGACTGTCAGAAAGGTTTTCCTTACATTGAGTCACAACTTCCAACCTCTACTCCTAGTTCTGCTCTCAGAAGCTAAGCCTTATCCATATTCCATGGATATATGTGTACACACACACACACACACACACACACACACACACAACAGCTCTTGAAATTCTTAAAGATGACTCTACTGTGCCCTTTTGCTAAGCCTTCTCTTCTTCATGATAAAAGAAAAAACCAAACACAACAACAACAACAACCCAGTCCCTTTAGCTGGTCTTGTACAGAATGTCCTTCAGTCCTTTGATCCTTGTGGTCATTCTATGAGCCACATTATTTGCGTTTCCAAAGAAACATACTTGTAGAAATGTGCTTATGATTCAATATCTAGCAAGTTTTCCTAGCACCGTGTGGGTTCAAACTATGGGCATCAGGATATGAGCTTCTAACAATGATAATAATATTATTACTAGCTTTCATATAGTACTTTGTATATGTTGTATCACTTGGTCCTCAACAAAACTGAAAAGTAGGCGTTACTATCGTTCCCATTTTACAAATGAGGAAACTAAGGTTAAAGAGACTTTCCCAAGGTCAAACATCTAGTAAATGTCTAAGGCAGGTTTTGAATGCAGGTCTTCTTGATTCTACTGAGCTTCTGAGACTAGATCTCTACCTACTAGGCATATCAGGTGTGGGTTTGAACCAGGAGTGTGCTGGTGCAGGTCATACCAAGCTCCCCAAATAGTTAAATTTTCACTGTGATCATTTACACCTCTGAAATATGCAAAGAGCTTCAAATCACAGCTTTCTTTCTTTTATCATTTTCTTTCCTCACTATCTTCCCTCCTTCCTTCCTTCCTTCTTTTGTTTATTTATTTAGGTGATTTCTAGACTTAAGAAAGTCATGTAGAAAAATATTAACAATGTAAATTAAACTTAAAAGTTTGTCCTGGATACATTTTTTTTTTTAATCTCCAGGAGAACAGTTGTTAAATTTTTCCAGCACTTGGCTAGTTGAACCCAGTTCTCTCTGCAGCCAAGGCCAGAGCTCTATCCATTATATCACCTAGCAGCTGTCTGTAATGGTGGGCTTCTCCTCAGGGCAAGGCCTAGCCTCCCCAGTAGAAGACAGAGAAAAATGGATAAATGAGGCCAGAGAGCTGCTGAAAGACTCCAATAGGCTTATTTTGAATTATCGAGAAAACCTTTGTAGGTCCTCCCTTTCATTTGAACAGTGTGTATCTCTATGCTAATGCATAATTGTGAACTCTGATTTTCAAAACTTTGAGTTTTATTTGTCCACAGAAGCTTCACCCTTTCAAAATGGGAGCTCTGTTTTTGTGAACAAGCCAGCCCCCCTTTCCTAACAGTCTGCCTCCTTCTCTGTACTTCAGCCCAAAGCATTTCTAAACTGCCCGGTTTGTGCTGTGTTATATTATCATTCAAGTTATTTTGCATGTACCTTTAGTCACTGTGGAAACTTTGATTGCTTTATAGATATATATTATTTATTAGATTTTTCCTCCACCTTTCTCTGAATTTTCTTTTCTTGTACTAGGCTAATAAGGCAAACAAAAGATGTAGGAGAGTCTGGCTTCTTTTAAAAGGCAAACAGATCATTTCGGGACCTCTGGTTTAGAGCTAGGATTCATGCCTGAACTCTGGCTCTGGCCCTTAGTCCCTCAGTTTCCCTGAGCCTGGATTTCCTCATCTATATAGAATAGGTTTAATAATACTATATGATTTTCTCTTTAGGAAAAGTTTTCCCTAGTTACCCATTCACAATTATATTGAACTGGCAGAATTGTCCTTATAAGGTATCCTCTTCCCTTAAAATTAAACAAAATAAGATGCCTTCACTATTAGGTTCCTATTGAAACCCATAATTATAAATTAATTTGGTTGAAGACTTCTTTCTCTCAAAATGCAACTCTCTCCTCTCCACAAGGTGACTGTTTTGTCTTATCAGTTATTTATATCTTAGTGTGGTTAGTTCTGGAAATTCTTAATTGGGGAAAAGGGCTTTTTCTTCTCTCTCAAATGCTTAATTAAGGGTGGGGTGATGGGAAAGTTGGGGGACTTAAGACAATGAACAAAGAGGGAGAGGTGTGTCCCCAAAGAAGAAGACTTGCTTACTTCAGAACTGTGTCCAGGGCTAATTTGGTGCCACAGAGAAGCGAGGACCTAAGCCAGGAAAACCTGGGTTTGGATTTTGCCTCACTAGTGCTACGAGCCAAACAAGTCACTTATTAGCCTTTCTGGACCTCAGGCTTCTCATCTGTACAGTGAAGAGATTTGACTTAATGATAACAAAGGTCCCTTTCAGCTCTGAGCCTGCGATACCATGATCTTTCCCCATTTTGTTTTGTCAGTCTAAAGTGAGATTAAGGCCTCGCTAGCTCGTGTTCTTCATTTCATCTGCACCCTCCTAAAAACCAAAGAGTTAGTGACTAGGCAGCTTAGTGAGGCAGATTCCCCACCGCAGTCATGCCGTGATCTCCCATCACTTCCTCAAAGTGCATGGCAGGTCTCTTCTTGGCAAAGTTTTAGCTGTAAGAGAATAGAAACAGGCAGCGCAGGAGAAAGTTGTGTCAGAGTGGATGTAGTAGGCATGGAGTCACGGGGACCTATAGTTGCTAATTGCCAGCATAGTTCTTACTCTGTGCCAAGCAGGGAGATAAATGCTTCACAATTGTTATCTCTTTTGATCCTCACAACAACCCTGCACGGTAGGTGCTAATATAACTCCCCACCAAATTTAAAGATAAAGAAATCAAAGCAAACAGGTTAAGTGATTTGTGAAGGGTCACAGAGCTAATAAGTGTCTGAGGCTGGATTTGAACCCAGGTCTTTCACACTCCAGGTCCAGCACTCCCTCCACTGAGCCACCTAGCTGACTTTGAATCCTGTTTCTGGTCCATAGGCTGATCATAGGCTAGTATCCTCACCTTTCTGAGCATCAGTTTCTTTATCTTTAAGACTAGAGTTATAAATGTCCATAATGTGTATCTCAGAGGCTTGTTTTTTTCCAAATCAAATAAGATCATGTGTGTGAAGTGCTCTGCAAACACTGAAGTACCATCTAGTGCCAACTTTTACCATGGTATGTCACTTTTTACCCTTCCTTGGCCATGGGAAGGCAATGAAAATGAGTCAGAGGGAAATTAGATGTGACCGTTAATACATACTTTCCCCTGTCTATCGGATGGAGGCTGATTAATCCTCTCTTCTCTTTCCTTGTGAATTTATAAATCAGGATGTGTTATTTCTGATCCTTGAACCGAGAAAGGAACCCCAATATGTCTAAGTCATGGAACTACTGAATGCGGATAATTCTATCCAGGGGACCACAGTATAAAGAGCATTCCTGGGACAGCCAGCCGAAGGAGCAGAACCTAAGAAGCACAAAGTGTGGGCAATATGTTTTCAATCTCAGAAGTGGACATATTGAAATTTGGGACTCTGTAAGATGCCCATCTGTCCTTTTTGGGAACAGTTCATCTTCACAGATGTACCTATTGTCTATGAACTAATCTGTCTTTCCTCTCCAGACACTGGAAATCAGAATCAGCTTCATCAAACAGAAAAGAAGCACAAATATTCTAAAGCTACTAAGTCCGGTGTAGGGAAGGAGCCATGGATTAGGGGTCAAGAGACTTGGGTTCTATTGTGCTCTGTCACAAACCAGTGATGGCTGTGGGGTTTGAGGCTTACATACTAGCCATACATGGAAAAGCATGACACTCCTGCAAAGTATACAAAGATCATAGAATATGTATAACTGGGAGTTATCATTTTTGTTTAGTTCCATCTTGCCCTTTTTTGTTGTCATTCGGTTGTTTTCAGTCATATCCAACTCTTTCTGACCCTATTTGGGATTTTCCTGGCAAAGATATTGGAGTGGTTTTCTATTTCCTTCTCTACCTCATTTTACAGATGAAGAAACTGAGGGAAACAGTATTAAGTGACTTGCCCAGGGTCACATACTTAGTAAGTATCTGATTTGAACTCAAGTCTTCCTGACTTCAGACCCAGCACTCTATCCAGAGCACCACATAGTTGTCCTTTCATTTTACAAATGAGAAAACTGAGGTCCAAGGTGACGCAGGGAGCCTTCGAGCTAGGATTTAAACAGAGGTCTTCTAACTCCTGAGGGAGTGTTCCTTCTACTATGCCAACACTACCACATATGAGACTTAGCAATGAAGATGTCACCTTCTTTCCCACCCACAGAAAAAGAAGAATTAAGAGCAGATAGGTGGCTAAGTACAGAAAGGGTGGGTAGCAAAGAACTAGAGAGAATACTGAGATTGAGAGTCCAGAGGAGAGTGCCTGGCTACCCAAAAGAGAATCAGGGAACTGGAACCTGGAGGGTGAGTGGTACAATTGAAATGGCCATTGACTATGACTGGTCCCAAGTGCTTTCCTTTCAATCATCTCTTCACAGAACTGTTTTCAGTGGATTTTTGGTGCTAACTGTTGTCAGGGATACTTCCTTCCTCATTCTTTTCCCCTCCCTATATGAAAGGTAGTGAAGCTGCTATATACATTACAAGTTGTGTCCTGAAATCTCTTCCTAAGTAGCAACAAATACATCAGCATCATTCGAGCAGAAGAACCCTGCTGTGTTGAAGATGGAGGAAAAAGGCAGCTTGGAAATATTGCACATTCAGGTGTGAATAGAGGGAGGAAGGAAGGAAAGAAAATAATATATATTTTTGCACTAAAAATTCCACATGAATCAACTCCTTCTGTGGTATGGTATGGAGGAAAGAGAATGGAATTTGGACTCAAAGGACCTGGGTTCAAATTTTGACTCTGGGGGGTTGTTATCTGCCAGAGAAGTAGCAGTGCTGGATGAGGGAAGGGGAAACAGTGTTCTGAAATCAGAGGATTTGTGTCCCAACCCTTGCTTTAGCATTTAATAACTGTCATAAAGTCATTGTAATATAGCCATAGGGAGAAACTGAGGAATGATGGACAGCTGTTCATTTGTTTTTCAGTCATGTCTAATTCATTGTGGGATTTTCTTGGAAAAGGTACTGGAGCAGTTTTGCCATTTCCTTCTCTGGCTCATCTTACAGATGAGGAAACTGAGGCAAACAGTGTTTAGCATATTGTTCAGGGTTACACAACTAGTAAGTGTCTGAGGCTTAATTTGAACTTATGAAGATGAGTCTTCCTGATTCCAAACCCCGTGCTCTGTCCATTGCGCCACCTAGCTACCTTATGTCACACACACATCAATGGAATTGCAAATCTTTATTTTTAATTTTAATAGTATTTTGTTTTCCCCCCAACTGCATATAAACTGATTTTTAGTATTGTTTTTTAAAACTTTGAATTCCAAAATCTCTCCCTCCTTCCCCTCCCCTCTCCCTTGAGATGATAAGGAATCCGATGTAGGTTATGCATGCACAATAATGTAAAACATTTCCATAATAGAAAATGAAGGTCTTTCTATGCATTACTGCGGTAAAGCAGAAGATGCATTTGAGTAGGACCTGGGTTCAGATTCTATCTCTGGTTCTTACTATCTGTGTGACCATGAGCAAGTTATTTTATTTTATTTTATTTTTAATTTTAATTTTTTTTAGTGAGGCAATTGGGGTTAAGTGACTTGCCCGGGGTCACACAGCTAGTAAGTGTTAAAGTGTCTGAGGCCGGATTTGAACTCGGGTGCTCCTGACTCCAGGGCCCATGCTCTATCCACTGCACCACCTAGCTGCCCCGAGCAAGTTATTTTATAACCTTCCTGGACAAAGTTTCCTCATGGGCAAAATATGGAGTTTGGACTAAATAGCCTTTAAGGTCTCCTCTATGGGATCTCTGATCCTGTCATTGCTGGGAAGGAAGGCTGTACCAAGGACTTCACTGCATGAGAACAGGCCTAGACATGACTGTACAAAACAGGATGTAAAGTTGATGCTGATTTTCATCAGAAAACTGTTCCCTTTTGGCGCCTTACTAGGTGAGGAAAAATAAATTTAAAATATTTCATAAATTTACCTAGGGTTGGACCTGAGTGAAGAACATCAGAAATCTTTACCGTACCATTGAAGCATACACAGCAGCTTGAAAAAAAATTACTGGAATACTTATAGACTAGAGTTTCTTAATAATGCTGGTCTTCAGAGACAGCCCTAATACTACAAATTATTATTCTACAGTGATTTTTAAGTATGTGATTATTATATTAACCCAAATCATAGAATCATTCCACCATAGGATCACAGATCTATGAACCTAAAGGCCTCATTTGCCATCCTTGTAACTTTCAAGGCCAAATGTCCCTTTTTGGTCACCACTCCCCTTTATGTATTGTTTCCTCAATTAGAATCTAAGTTCCTTGAGAGCATGGATGGTCTTGCTCTTATATTTGTGTTCGGATCACTTTACGCAATGCTTGGCATAGAGAAAGCCTTAATAAATACTTGTTCATTCATTCTTTTTTTTTTTTTTTTGGTGAGGCAATTGGGGTTAAGTGACTTGCCCAGAGTCACACAGCTAGTGTTAAGTCTCTGAGGACGGATTTGAACTCAGGTTCTCCTGATTCCAGGGCCGGTGCTCTATCCACTGCACCACCTAGCTGCCCCTCATTCATTCTTCTAGAGCTGGATGTGACCTTAGAGGCTTCCTAGTCCAATTCCCTCCCTAACTCTGAATATATGTGATGAGTCACATGACAATTGTTTGATAGTTGTTGCTTTTAACCTAACTCTAAGGACTTGGTGATGTAGTACAAAATGCTTTATTGTACACCATATTATTCTTCACCCAGTATCATTAGAAAGGGATTTCCTCCTCTTAAGACTTCCTAAAGGTTATTCAGAAAGTTGCTCATAATACCAAAGACACAGCCAAGCTCCAGACACTCTAGTTCAGTGATCTCTTCTTTAGACCCCCTCCCTCCTTGCCTCCATTGTTTTTTTAATTATCTGGAAAGGTAGGGCCGCTAAAGCATATCTCAATTGAGGAGTCTGAATTCATAAAAGAATAGGGCTTTTTCAAAGGCACCGGTCTAACAAACTATTGATGCTTCTCTTGCTTGGTCTTAGCCTCTAAGCACTAAATAGTTTTGTTATTTGATTTCATAAAATATCTGTGATCAGCAACTGGTGAGTTGGGGTTACCAGAGACCAGAAAAAAAGTATGATTTATTGCTTATTGGGAGCAGAGAGAAGAGGAGGAATGGGAAGCATACAGAATATACAGGCATAGGAAATACAAGTTCTTGAAATTACTTTTTTAAAAAATTCTCAACATTCCTTCATTCAGTTAATTGATTAAAGAAGAAATAGTTCAAATTGATATAATGCTTTATAGTATACAAGTCCCATTCAACCAAGAACCAATCAACCACCAACATTTATTTATTAAGCACCTACTTTGTGCCAGGAGCTATGCTACAAGGGATGCAAAAAAGAGGCAAAAGACAGTCGGTGAGGGGCAGCTAGGTGGCTCAGTGGATAGAACACCAGCCCTGGATTCAGGAGGACCTGAGTTCAAATCCAGCCTCAGACCCTTGACACTAGCTGTGTGACCCTGGGCAAGTCACTTAACCCTAATTGCCTCAAAAAAGAAAAAAAAAAAAGACAGTCAGTAACCTTAAGGAGCTTATACTCTAATGGCTCTAATGGGGGAGACAGTGTTCATATCAATGTATATTACAAAGCAATCTATATGCAAGATAAATAGGAAATAATTAACAAAGGGGAGGCTTGGATTTGGAGATAGGATTTTAGTTGGAACTTAAAGGAAGTCAGGAAGGGCAGTAGTCAGAGCAGAGAGAATATTCCAGGCATGGGGGGGGGGTCGGGAGGGAAGGTGGAGGGGGGACAACCAGTGAGTGCTTCTGGAGTCAAGAAATGGAGTCTTTTATTTGTGGGATAGCCAGGGGGTCAGTATTACTTGATAAAGGAGTGTTGGGGAGTAAAGTGTCAAAAGATTGTAAAGGTAGGAGGAGGTTAGGTCATGGAAAGCCTTCAATGACAAACAGCATTTTATAGTTTTGATCCTGGAGGCAATAGGGAGCCACTAGATTTATTTATTTTTTTCAGTAGAGGGGTGATATGACCTTCCTCATGAAAACCCTGTGAGTCAGAGTTCAAACATTACTATCTTAATTCTTAGATGAAGAAACTGAGGTTCAGACAAGTTAGTTCACTATTTTAACTTGTGTAAATGTTAGAGAAAATCAGAATTTGTATTCTAGTCTCCTTGACTCCTTAACCACTGCTTACTCCATTCTTCATTGCTACCTGAGCACTTGCTAGGCTCCTAAACCTCTTTAATGTTCAGAATAGCAACATTCCCATATTGGTTCTATTAGATTTTTTTTTTTAAATCTACCATTTGTGTCCTAAGGATCTAAGAATGATTTCATCTGAGATGGTTTGTCAGTAATGTAGGACAGGGAGGGGATTTGTTCTATAGGCCCCCAGAGGACAGAATGAGGAACACTGTGGGCAAGTTATAAAGGGGAAGATTTAGGAAGTTATTTCTAACATTAATATAGCTACTATTTAGCATTTATATAGCACATTAAGGTTTGCAAAAGACTTTACAAATATTATCTCATTTTTATCTTCCCAACAACCCTGGGAAATAGGTACTATAATTATCCCTCTTTTGCAGATTAGGCAATTGAGGAAAGCAGAGATTCATTTACTTGCCCGAGCTAATACATCTGGAAAGTGTTTGAGGTGGGATTATGAACTCAGGTCTTTCTGACACCAAGTCTTGAGCTCTCGCCCACTGTACCACCTGCCTGGCTAAACTGTGGTTAACAATTAAGGATGGGAAATTTTTAACTGTTAGGACTAGTTTCTATACCTGGAGCTATATCACTGGTTGCTTGTGGATTCCCCAAGGGGTCCTGTGTATGTGCAGGTCTTTTTACTGGGAATCTGTTCTCTGTATAGTTGTTCTCCTCTTTGTTCCTGGTTCTCTTTTTATTCCAGCTCTCTAGCCACTGTACACTTGAGTTCTTCCTTAGATTCTTTTTAAAAGTCAAGTACCTGGATAAAGCACCAGCCCTGGGTTCAAGAGGAACTGAATTCAAATCTGGCCTCAGACAGGTGGAACTCACTAGCTGGGTGACCCTGGGCAAGTCACTTAACCCTCATTGCCCCCCCCCAAAATAAAAAAACAAAGATATTCAATTATATGAATGAACATAGACAGAAAAAAATGAAGAATACTAACCAGATCCTTACATTTATATTGAGTTTTTGTCATAAATATATCTCTATCCATCTATCTATCTATCTACAAAAACCTCTGATCTCTATTATCAAAGAATTTAAAGAATATTTAAAGAATAGTATCTTTAAAAAGAGAAATAGGAGGTGCTAAACATAGCAAGCAACAAACATCACCTGTGCACATTCAGAGATAAGAATTTATAATAAACAAGAAGACTAGGAATGGGAAAAATGTTATAGCATACAATTAAGATTTAACCTTGGGGCAGCTAGATGGTGCAGTGGATAGAGCACTGGCCCTGGAGTCAGGAGTACCTGAGTTCAAATCCGGCTTCAGACACTTAACACTTACTAGCTGTGTGACCCTGGGCAAGTCACTTAACCCCAATTGCCTCACACAAAAACAAAAACAAAAACAAAAACAAGATTTAACCTTGAATTATTTAAACAAGCTATTATTTTTTTTTAATTGGAAAGGAAAATGTCATAGACATTGACTAGAATTTTATCTTGAAAATAAAGCAATGTAAATTAATCACTACAACATGTAGACCAAAAGAGCTCAGAAAGTACCTTAGTCAACAAATATTGTGAATTGAATTGTATCCTAGGAGAATGCAGAAAGAAGAGCATTTCAGGATCCAAGTAGAGGCTGGGCAGTGACTTATTAAGCTTATATTGTTCCTATTGAAGCATAAACAAAGATATGAATTAATAGCTTCTTAGAATGTTTAAAATGTTTGTTCATTTTTTAAGATGCTGTGAAGCAACAAGGCATAGTTTCATTTGCACAGTATTCCTTCACGAAGACCTCTTTTAGTGTTGTTATTTTTCTATTTAAGTTATTTTTTATATTTCTTTCTTTTCACGTATTTATTTCATCAAATATTTCACAATTAAATATAAATATTTTAACAATCATTTTCTAAAAAAATTGAATTCTAAATTCTGTCCCTCCTTTCCCTTCCTCCCCTCTTTTTGAAAAGGTAAGCAATTTCATATTGATTATACATGTGAAGTCATCCAAAACGGATTTACATATTAGCCACATTGGAAAAGAAAACACACACACACAAAAATAAAATGAGAAAAGTAAAGAGAGTAAAAAATGGTATGTTTCAATCTGCATTCAGAATTATTCAGTTCTCTCTCTGAAGTGCATAGCTTTTTTCATCATGGGTTCTTTGGAATTGATAAAAACCAATTTTGGAAAGATGTTTCACTTTTTGTAAAGTTGGAACACTATTGGCTTCATTGAGTTGTAAGTTTTCAGATTATGACATATGAGAATACATGCTTTTTAACACCTTAATTTTTACCCATCATTGTTGACATGGAAATGATTACACTTAATATATAAGATAGCAGCTAAAAAAAAAACCTGATAGATAAATCTACAGATGGGATGATAGTTGGAAAATGAAACTATTTCTCTTCTCCTGAAATTTATTGCTTACAAAGGTCTGTGGATCTCATGGACAATCAAAAAAAATTTTTTTTTTCTTAAAAAAATAGACTTTCTTGAGTCAAGTGTGCGTTCTATAAAATGCATGAGACTGACTTCTAGGCATAAACAGATTTTATCTGCTTTTATCAACTATGGTCAGAAAAGCTTTTTCTTTAAAAATAATGCATTGCTCTGAGACTTTTGCTATCCCAAACTGAGATTACCATTCTCCCTCCCCCACCTAAAAACTGGATTGTTTGCCTGCATTCTCTACAATCATCATTCACAGTTACTTAATCCCAAAGTCTGATCTATCTTTATTTCTTTCTACATAACCCATTCATTGCTAATCACTAATTACTGTCTTTCAGTCCTTTACAAGATCATATATTTAGAGCTAAAGTTTACCTAGTCCAAACTCTTTCTTACAGAAGAAGAAACTGAGGTTCCATGACTTGTTCAAGGTGAAACAGGTAGTTAAGCAACTGAGAAAGGATTCAAACCCCAATTTACCACATTCTTCTATACCATGCTGCTTCCCATCTTATTGTATCTCCTCTGTAACCAAGTTGGGTTTTTTTGTTTGTTTGTTTTAAATTCTTTCCTAGTCTACTTTGTGAGACTTATTTTTTTTTGTGGGGCAATGGGGGTTAAGTGACTTGCCCAGGGTCACACAGCTAGTAAATGTCAAGTATCTGAGGCTGGATTTGAACTCAGGTACTCCTAAATCCAGGGCTGGCGCCTTATCCACTGCACCACCTAGCTGCCCCCAACCAAGTTGTTTTAAAAGCTCATTATCTTAGAGGATACTGATAGAATTAGACTCTTACATTGTCTTTGGTTTCCTGGATTTCAACCTCCCAATCTTCACCCTCGCAGCCTCCAACAATTTCTAACCAGTTCAGTGTTTTGTTTTGTTTTGTTTTTTCCTTTCTTACACATTAAAAGCCCATACTCCTCAACTGAGTTTTCAAGCCCTTCCAAATCTGGGGTAGGCCAGCCTTTTCAACCTCATTTCTGCATTCTAGCCCCTTCCATTTTGGCAAAATTGGGCCAAATCCTCCCTATCTCCTAAGAATATCATAATTACTGTCTCATTATCTTCTTCAGCATGTTATCCCTGCCCCTAACTCCATGTCCCCAATCTCTGAAGGACAGGTAGAATTGGGATTGACAAAATCCAATTTAAATCTTATGTCCTCCATTAAGTCCTCACTTACCACTACAGCTCATAGTAAAGGTGGTACCTCTGAACTGTGGTATTTATCATTCCACTTATTTTAATGCAATAACACTGCTTTGTGTTATTTACTTGGATCATGTGTGTGTGTATCTCCTATCTCTTCAATAAGAGTGTAATCTTCTTGAGGTTAAACATTTCTTTTGTATCTTCTAACAAGATTTAAAAGTGCTGGCCACAAAGTAGTAACTCAATATGTACCTGTTAAATTGAGTCAGTTGTAATGGGACTTACATCTATAGTTATCCCTTCCACATCGAGGGAGTTTGGGGTGCAGTACCCCCACAATATGGAAAATCTGTGTAAAATGTTTTGGCTCTCCCTTCATACCAGAGAAGTCTGAATTTTTTCTTTTTCTTTTGTGGGGTGTTTACATTACCTTATTGTAAAATTTGGGTTAAGTATCTGGTCAGTCTCTCTGTCATCTGCTACACTTTGCATGTTTTCTGTGGCTTCTGCAAAACCCCTCCAAAATTCCCATTTAACTTCTTATACTGGCCCACAATATAGTAAAACCATGGTGCAGAGTTGCAATGTGGAAGGAATAACTTTATATGTATCCCAAAGTTTGATCAGAGTCTTGGGCTTAAAAAGTATCTATTTGTTACTGATATCATACCAAATGTATTGCTATCATAACTGTGTTGGGCAAGTAATGTAACCATTCTGGACCTCAGTTTCTTAAATGGTAAAGTGAAGATATTGGATTAGATAAGGTCCCTCCTAGCTCCAAATTTATGATCTTCTTATATAATACTTGTCAATATAAGGTTCTGATATATCATTCTATTGGAGATTACAGCAAATGAATGAAAGGACTTAGTGTCAAATCCATAAAAATTAATCACATTCCAAATGCCTCCCATCCCTCTCTCATGGACATAAACTGGGGAAAACACTAAATCCAGTCTCAGTTAAGATAGGGAGGGATAATATTTAATATACTTTCTTTTCCTAGGAAATCTCTGGGGAAATTTATTAAAAAGTAAAGTGTAATCAATTCATCATGTGCCTTAACAGATGCTGGCTTCTCAAACATGAAAACATTATTGAACATTTAGGAAACCTTCCTTTTTATGTCCAAAGCTCTACTTAGACCACAAGCGCAAGAAGGAAAAAAAGCCAATAAGACTTGGCTGCCATCACTATTACATGGGGGATTTTGAGGTTGGATTTTTCTAGGCCCAATGGTGTTTTATGGGTTGCTTTGAAGTTCTGGGGGACGTTTTTTTCTGCTCTTGTCTTTAAGGAGTTGATCATTGAGTTATAAAACATACGTTCCTTCTAGGGGGTAGGTGATGACTTTAGTTGTTATAAAGATTTAAGACAATTTATGCCATAGAATTATAAGCCCATAAAATGTTAAAGTAGAAAGGTCTCTAAGACCATTTTTCTCTGCACTTCAAATGATAAATAATGATAGAAGGAAATATTATTGACATTAAGAATTACACTTCAGTTCAGTTAATCAACATTTTTTATTTTGGTGCTCAATTTGTGTGGATCCTTCAGCCTCTGCTATGGGGAGTTATGAAGTAGTCTGAAAAAATCTGCCTGAAAGGAACTTAGAACCTATCCAGAGAAGAAATCATGGCTCAGATATCCCTTCTTCCAGGAATCCTTTACTGATGCCCCCAATTGTTCATGCCTCTTTCTTCCTCAATTTTCCTTGTACTATATTTGTTGATGTAGATCTGTCGTTATTCACCTCTGTGCCTTTGCACAGAGTATACTCCTGGTGTGGACTGTACTTTCCCCAACTCTCTCTTTTAAAAGCCTATTAGTCAAAATATCACCTGTAAGGAGCTTGTCTTGATTTCCTCACTTAGTCCCCTCCTTCCTCTTTTGCTTACCCAACACCATATCTATTCAAGCATTCTCTTCTCTTTTTAATCCCCCTATGTTACTACACTCCTCCCCTCCCTTCCCCTCTCCTCTCCCCTCCCCTCCCCTCCTATCCTCTCCTCATCTACCCTCCCCTTCTCTTTTCTATTTACACTTTGTCTTGATGATCTCATTAGCTCCATTTGGTTCCCATCTTTCTCTCACATGTACAAATGTGATTCCTCTCCATACACACTCATATAGCCCACACTGCAATTCTCCCCTCAAAAAAAGAGAAAAATATATCCCCTTTCTAAAATTCCCTATTAATGCCAAGGGAAACATCCTCTTTTCATCCACCCATGTTTACAGCTTTAGAGTGACTCCTTTTAATCTTCTGCCTTCCACAACCTCACGTGTAATCAGTTGCCAAATCTCATCAATTCTACCCCCAAACATATCTCACCTCTTGTCTCCATTCACAGTGATATCACCATAGTTCAGGCCCTTCTCACTTCTTGCCTGGCCTACTAAAATAAGTCTAATAAGTCTTCCTGTTTGCATTCCCTTTACTCTCTGATCCATCCTCCAAGTAGCAGCCCATTGATATTCCTAACACATAGGTCTGTTAACTTGAATCTCCTTCTCAAGAAGCTTCAGTGGTTCCCTAATGCTGCTAGATAAAACAAATAGTCAGATAGTCAAGCAGAAGAACAGTGACAAACAAATCAATTACCCAGACTTCCACTTTACCCAGCTTGATTAGGCACTTAACCCCATTCTCCACAACAAAGAATTTTAAAACCAAGTCAGAGCATGTAGCCACTGTCAAAACTTGTAGTCCTTCAACCTTGTTGAAACAACAGGGCATAGCCCCTACTTAGCAAGAATTAGTTAATACAGGAATCTACCAGGGGCTAAAATGAGCTATTCCCTGCCTCTACTTTATGTCCCTATTAGCTGCTTTATGCACTTAACAGGTCTCCCTCTCATTCCCCAACAGGCTTATATTCCACCAAAAGCAAGGGCTTACTTCATCCTGATTGCCCAATTTACACCATTTATCCTGGGTGCATAACAAAAAACAAAAGAACAAAAGAAAAATATTCTATTTACAGCTAGGTCCCATAGTAACTGGGTTCTGTGGCCCCAACTAAATTGGGTGGATCAGTTATGGTTTTCAAGTATCCTTATCAATGGTACCTTTCATTGTCAGGAATAACTGGGAATCATCTGTATCCAGTTTTAATCATCAGAGGAGTTGGGAAGCAGAGAAGGAATGAATAACAGAGTTAGTTGTTTCAGGTTTTCATTAAGTTGAACTTTGGAAAACATGCCTCTGAAGTCCAGCGTATAAGAGAAGAGGCAGTGTGAAAATCCTCTAGGCAAATGGGAGAGATACAGAAGATGTAGAGTGTCAAAACAGTGACTGTCGGCTCAAATTAAAAATTTCTTCCTAACAGCAGTGCTCCATACTGGTTTGAAGTACTAGGATGGGCAGGTATATCTCTTCTTTGCCTTCCCTGCTGTGAAAAGCAGAGAAGACTGTACAGATATACTCATTCAGTTCTCTGGGGCCTTTCATTATAGTTCCTGTGGTTCATTCAGCCTGATCTCTGGAGATACTTCCAATGTGATCATTCTCTCTCTCTTTTTCTTAGGCCAAAGTTCCCTGAGATCCTGAGGTATTTGCTAATGATCTTTATTCCCTAGGGTTATAGGACTATCTTCTTCCCTTCCAGGGCATGATTACTTTCTACAACATCATTTCTGACTCTAAGAGTTTAGAATGACACCTCAAAATAGCCTTAGATTTTATTAGGTCATGGTTATGCTACCAAAATGAAAAGGTTTCAAAGAAAAAGCCAAATGCCCCAAAGCAGACACTATAAAAACGAACATTCATAGCCCCGGAATAATTTTAAAAGGAATTTTTAAGGTGTAGGTTATCAAATTTGCAGATTACCCATGCCCCAGGTTTTTCTTCTTTAATTTTCCTGCTTCTTGACTTTTGGAACTTTTATCCAATGGTAAACTGGGGAATGAAGAAGAGATAAAATGTACTATGTCTTACCAAAATTAAGAAAGTAGTGTCTGTTTGGCAGCTAGAGCATGGAGTGAGAGGAATGCTGGGACAGTAATGTGAGATGATGAAGTTTCATTTATGCAGATAGTTGATAAAAGCTTGCTAATGAAGCAAATTCCCTGCTTCTCTCACCAGAATGTTATTGGATTTGAAGTGCTAGAAAAGGAGTTTGTCTGAGATATGCTTATAACTTTAGACCAGTTCATGTGTAAATTTTTAGGTATTAGGGGAATATGCACATACTGAGTGTGGTATTTTCAATGGCCATAAATCATAATTGGCCTATCTAGTGTCAAAATGATTAGGTTGGTGAAATGTTGATGATGATAAGTAAAGAAACATCTAGGGTTATCTTGCAAGTTCTAATACACACACACACACACACACACACACACACACACACACACACACACACACATTTTCCCAGCATTTACTTTGTGCTATGCTTCCAGGATACAGAAGTGAAAGTAGGCATAGTACTTGCCTTAATGGAGCTTACAGTATGGTAGGGGAATGAGCTATATCCACAAATTCACTATAATTCAAGTCAGATTAATTGCTCCATAAAAAGTAGAGGGCAGTGTAAAATGCTATGAAGAACTGTAGGTGGGATTATAAACCTAGCCTCCTTCCTTCCTTCCTTCCTTTTCTTTTCTTCTTCTTCTCCTCCTTCTCCTCCTTCTCCTCCTCCTCCTTCTCCTTCTCCTCCTTCTCCTTCTTCTCCTCCTTCTCCTGCTCCTCCTCTTTCTTCTTCCTCCTCCTCCTCCTTCTCTTTCTCCTTGTCTTTCTTCTTTTTTTAAGATAAGTAATCACAAGTCGATTGCATGGCTGGAAAATTATGCACAATGTTCTTATCATCATCCTCTGGAATAGCATGTATGTAGAGCAAGAACACACAAATTTTGTACCCAGACAAGCAGTACAAATTTAATCTTTAAGATAAATTCATTTGGGGGAGGGGATGAGGGTAGAATTAATCCAGAAAGAAGAGGAATTAACCTCAAGTATAACCCCTAGGAACTAAGTCATCTGGTAGATTTTTATTTTCACCAATCGCTTTTAAAATATCTTTTTTTGTATTATTAATTTAATCACCAACAGATCCAAAAGTTTCATTAGACAAAGAACAAATAAGTAATTATTTTTTGCCAATTAGGTGCAGATCTCAGTGGTTTCTAATAAGCAACAAGTTCTGTTGGTATTCTCTAGAGTTCAGCATCCTGGGACAAAACCTCAGTTGCCCATCCTACTTTTGACTTTGTATGCATATATAATGCATGGATGACATGAGTACTTAACTCATTTTCAGCTGAGATTATTGTGATTTGCTCTTTGTCTTCCCCTTTGCAATGCAAGTAATGCAGAGCTGCCAGCATCTCTGATAAACAATTCACAGTGTTCTTATCATTACCCTTTGGGACTTTAACGTATGTCTAATGTATAGTACCCACAGAACATGAGTGCTTAACAAATGTTAACTATGGGGATAATGATGATGTGAAGGAAAGATTAAAAATAGAATATAGCCTTATCCGTGTAGAAGCTTAATGAGAGAAGATATACCCCTCATTAAAACATTTTCCTGTCTCTTCTGAATCATTCTTAATGCCTCCCACTGAGTTACACCCATTTGATTCTCCAAACTGAGCCTTAGGAAAATGAGAGAATTCTACCTTTGATCAGAAAGCCCTAATATTACACTAATCAAGTTGCTAATGATGTCCCCACCTAATACACTCCTACAAGTAATCTCTCTGATGCAAAGGATGGTTTTGAAATAGCTATTTCTAAGAGTTTACCTTTGCCCTTATTAGTGAAGATATGCATGTCTTTCTTTGATTTGGGACACAAGCCAGTCACTTAGAGAAAGTTTTAGGGTTATTCTAGACCAATTGAAGAGTCCATATATCTTGAAAAAGAGCTTGTCATAATGTATATGTATAATTAAATCCTGGTTTACCCCCAAATAACAAAACCATAAATGAATTATAATGATTATGAAACTCATCATAAAATCAATAGAATGTCAGGCTTGGAGTTAGGAAGACCTAAGTTCAAATCTAGCTTCAGACAGTAGCTGTGTGACCCTGGGCAAGTCACTTAACCTCCTTATCAATAAAAGGAGAATAATAATAGCATCTATCACCTAGGGTTGTTTTGAGGGTCACATGAGACAATAATCATAAAGTATTTACTTACTACAGAACCTGGTACATACTAAGTTCTATATAAATGTTAGCTATTATTATTACTAGCTCATCTTTTCATAACTTTGAAACCTGGCTCTTATTTGGTCTTTGGTTATTTTTTTTTCTCAAATCACTACTAATAACCCTAGATGTTTTGTTTTGTTTTGTTTTCCCACTTGGCCATTATTTTACCTAGGACTGTATAGTGTATGTCCTACTAAGGACAGTAATTGAGATTTTACATAATGAGAGGTTTTATATAATGTAGGGCAGAGATCCTTAATCTTGTTTATTTCAAGGTGTCCTTTGGCAATCTGGTGACATCTATGGACCCCTTCTTGGAATAATATTCTTTAAATAATTTAATGATATGCTAAATTTCAATTAGAGGTTAGGGAAAATAAAGATTTTTCTTCCATCTAAGTCCACAGACTCCCTGAATCTATGGACCCTAAGTAAAAAAAAAAAAAGAAAAGAAAAGAAAAACAAAACAAAAAATCTGATATAGGGTAAAGGGTAGAGAGGGACGACAGACTGCTGAGCATAGGTGTGGTCATCTGCAGGGCTGAGAATATGAATGGTAAATACAGAGGTCATTGTGGAGACCATAGTTCAGGAGGTAAGAGAATGGGGCCCAAGTAGCAATTCAAGTAAATTCAGGTAACGGAGCACACCTTAACTGGTTAGGTGGGCCTTGGACAAAGATTCACATCCTTTTTGGCTTTCCAGGATGCTTTTTAGTTTAATGCTTCATTGAAGCAAATGCTTTCCTTTTTAATCTAGAGGCAGCATTCTCAAGGTCCTAGACGCTGAGTACAATGAAAGTCCATATTGATGCATTATGGAACCCAGAACATATGTTGGAAAAAGTCTGCATGTAGGGATGCATGTGTGCAAATGAGCCCATGGGGAGTTCACCATTGCTACCCCAGGTGCTTCACTTAGCAAATGAGCTCAGCAATATTCCCCTTGAAATTGGCTGTTACCCTGCACTTAACGAATGGTTGACAGTGTAATGGCCCGAGGCAAAGCCAAGGTAGGTTAACACACTGACAAAGCAGGCATTAACTATGATAACAACTGTTTTCATGGGGGATTATTGCTATTATAAACCTTATTCAACATCACAATTCCAGCAATATATATATATATATATTTTTTTTTCTTTTTCCCCCCTCTTTAAATTAAAGTTCTCATCTAGAATATGAATGAACACAACCTGGAAGAGATTTAAAGGCCAAGGGCCTCTAAACCCTTAAATGTTTTGCCCATAGGAAAATCCATTGGCATTCCCTCCTCACCTGAGAGGATGCTATTAGATGAATCAAGGGCTGGGTATATTAAATTATCCATCTAAATTTGATGAGCTGGATTAAGGCAGATGAAAGGCAACTTCTAAGGTGCAATTTTAAATAAGATCACATGAGTTTCTCTCCTTTTGGCCTCTGACTACAGGACCTAAAATCTTCACCCTCAGAGGGAATCTTCCACGTTAGATTACAAAGGCTAGAGTCTTGTTTTTAGGTATTAGTTAAAATTAACTGGGAGATAAAGGAAAGGTCCTGGATCAGGCATCTGACTTCCTATAACGAGATTAGCTAATTGCCTCTTTGGAAAGCATAAGAAATCTAGCCTCAAAAAGAAGGAATTAATGTATTAATAGGGAGAATTTTCCCTCCTAGTCAGGAGGGAAAAGGGTATGAGAGAAAGGGGTCAGTCAAAAGTCTCTTGGCTAGAAGAGAGAAGGAAGACACGGGACATTGATCTGAAAAGGCAGGTTTGAGTTGGATCTGGGCATGTGGGACCCATATAAGGGTGTAAAATTTGGAAGCATGACCTGGATGGTGGAGACATCTGAGTTAAATGACTAGATCTTAGAGTGGGGAGTAAGTCAAAAAGGGCGCCAATGACAAACCACTGAATTTCCAGATATGCCTGAGGCCAGTCGTGGGATCCAAAACATTGGAGCTTAGTTTGATGAGAAAACATTTGCAGCCAAGAAATAGGCACAGCTGGTACCTCATGTGTTCATTGGCTGGAGGACACTGAGTGGCTGGCACCTGCACAATGATTGACCTTTTCCTCTTGCCATCTTCTCCCAATCACCGCAGTATATTTTGGCTACTTTATCTCTTCCCTTTTCTCCCCCTATATTCCCTACAAATTTCCTTTGGCTGCATTTCCCTGCTTGTTATGCTTCTAATCTGTTTTTCAGCTACTTTATTTTTTCTTCCTATTTACCATTTTCATTTCATTTTGTCAATTTTTTATATCTATCTCTGTTTCTTTACATATATGTCTTCCTTCATCTGTCTCTATTTGTGTCTGTCTCTCTTTGCCACTACTGGTTTGTTTCTCTTTTCCTCAATGCCTCCCCCTCCTCTCTCTCTCTCTCTCTCTTGCTCTCTCTCTCTCTCTCTCATTCTCTCTCTCTCTCTCTCATTCTCTCGCTCTCTCTCTCATTCTCTCGCTCTCTCTCTTGCTCTCGCTCTCTCTCTTGCTCTCGCTCTCTTGCTCTCGCTCTCTCTCACTCTCTCGCTCTGTCTCAATCTGTCTTTGTTTCTTTGTCTCTGTTTCTCTCTTTATATCTGTCTCTCGCTCTCCATCTCTCTTCTTGTCTCTCTGTGTTGCTGTCTCTATCTCTCTTTTCTCCTTCCTTCCCTTTCACAAATCACTTAGTTTCTTTGCTTGACTGGTCATTTTGCTCACAAATATCTTCCTGCTGCCAGCTGGCATCTCCTCCCCATTGACTGGCAGCAACTTCCCCACATTGGCCACCATCTTCTCACAGCGGCTAATAGGTTCTTAATTCTTTCCTTTGTTCTCTAATACCTAAGGTTTTATTTCAATAGCAGCAGTAGGTTCCCAGTGGATTCTAATGCATTTACATTGAGCTTAAGCTAGTTTTTGGAAGGTAGGGTAAGGTGAGGGAGGTTTCTACGGACAGGGAAGAGAGAGCTCAGTAAATTTGTTGAAATTTCATTTTCCCCATGACCTTGATTCTGAGTTCTTATAACCCCTATCTCATGGGAATACTGGGAAATCCTATAATGCATGCACAATGTCACAACAGCTTTAGTGCTATAGAGAAATTTCAGGATACTTTGAAGAAAAGGCAATGCTGAAATCCCAACAATACTCACACTTGCCTGAATGCCAGTTTTAAAGGTCCTTAGGGGAACTAAAAAATCAGCATCCTGTACACAGAAATCAATGGATCCTGCAAAAGCAATAGGCCAGGGGAAGAATCTAAGCAGGGTATATTCATGAACTCATTTCCAAACTCTAGGTTTTCCAATAACTCATGGACACTTGCAGAAAGGTATAATATAAAATGGAGTGGGTCTTGGGACCTGATTCTACTCTAGGACTACACTCTATCTGGAAAGGAATTAGCTTTAGAACTTCAAGAGTAACATAACTAGGGGACTTGATTGTGCTGCTGCTGTCAATTGCCTTTCTTTTGAAAGAACATTTCTACATAGCTTAAAATATCTTCACTCATCATGAGGAGGTTGGCCAACAGATTATGATTTTTCTTTTCGGGTACAATTCATAGTACTATCTACTAAAGTTTCAAGGATTGGTATGTTGGCATTTGGAATATCATGGATCTTTTCAGATATTAATATTATTGCCACTATGAGATGTCTCTTCCTCTCTGCTGTAAGTGGGAGACGGTCTGAACCTTCAGTCACATTCTTAGGGACCTTCATACCCTAAGTGTAGGCCTAGGCTCTAGTAGATAGGTATTGCTGAGCCACCCTTCCATCCTCTTACATAGATAAAAGTTGCTTGGAGGCATTCCCCCAATCATTTTATTGGCGTGTGAGCATATCTATTCCCTTATAGAGTATGAGCATACACACTGATGCCTTATTGAGGGGACACAGGCAATTCCTGATTTGTTATCAGGGACTAGGTTGCACTTAAAATAATTGGATAACTAGGAATCAGGAGAATAGTCTTTGGTCAAAAGAGAGGAATGGCAGATTCTCAAGACTTTTTTTTTTTTTTTTTTACAATTTTCTTTGTCCCTTTCAGTAGTGTAGCAAAAGTGTGTGTGTGTGTGTGTGTACATGCATGCACGTGTGTGTGTGTTTGCATGTGTCACATTTCTCCCTTCTTCTTTCCCCAGGAACCATTACTGGTACCTTAGCACAGAAGATTGGGCCTGAGGCAGGCATGTGCTGGCCCATATGGTTTTTGAGAGGAGAGTTCCTTGGAGTGGACCTTTCAGGCCAAGAGATGGCAGCTGCTAGGGCAATGATAGAGTTCCTGAAGGAGCATATGGAAGAAACAGATATGTGCTTAGCCACTTGGCTTGGACAGAGAATTAATGGGCAAGGTTCCTGAAACCCAGCTTCCTGTTTTGAGGCAGTGGAATTTTTATTTCCTACCATTATTATCCCAGAATCTAGCCTTCTAGCAGAGAAATATTTCCTGGCCAGTATAAGCCTAGAGCATTGCCTTGTGGGCAATTCCCGAATCTGAATGCCCTGAAATCCAGATTTCTAGTAATAGAAAAGGAATTTCAAATTTCTTGGGGAAGATGATACCTAACCTTTTATCCAGAGAAAGGAGATTTCTTGGGCTGTTCCGGCTGCTGGGGTAATTTCTAGAATGGCCCTTGCCTACTATATTCTACATAATAGGCCTTCTAGGAGAATGAAGAGGGTTTCATCAAAGTATCAAAATGGCACCTCAATGGCAATCCCAATTTCAATTCCTTTCCAAGGGAACAGTTGTAGATGGTTTTCTTTATGCTTATGGACTTTGTAGAACTTGTGTTTTCTCTATTAGTTTCTCATACCCTGTGAGTCCTTCAAGTCTTCTGTATTTTCTGCATATTTGCAGTTGAAATAAAGACTATTTTTCTGTATCTCCTTCTCTGTGTGTGTGTGTGTGTGTGTGTGTGTGTGTGTGTGTTACTGTAAGCATAGATGCTAGAAACCTCTTTTAACCACATCGGTGGAAAGATAGATATGCTTGCTCTATTTGGAGATTTTACCAAAATGACTCTGCTGGGTACAGGTGGTGAGCCAAAAGGAGAATATGACTTTTGGGGCGTAGCTACTGAGATCAGATCCAGTCTACATGATCCTAAACACTTGAAAGACGTTGGGGGCAGCTAGGATAGTGGATAAAGCACTGGCCCTGGATTCAGGAGGACCTGAGTTTAAATCCAGCCTCATGCACTTGACACTTAACTAGCTGTGTGACCTTGGGCAAGTCACTTAACCCCAATTGCCTCACAAAAGAAAGAAAGAAAGAAAGAAAGAAAGAAAGAAAGAAAGAAAGAAAGAAAGAAAGAAAGAAAGAAAGAAAGAAAGAAAGAAAGAAAGAAAGACAGACAGACAGACCTTGAAGGTGTTTTTCTTTTTAAAACCATACTTGTGATTTCATTGATATAGGGAAACCTCAGTGTGGGACTTCCTCTACTTATACAGATCAATATGCAACATTATGCAACATTACATCTTAGAGAGATGCAGTGAGAAGTGAAGCAGTTCATATAGAGTCACACAGGCTGTCTGTCAAAGACAGGACTTGAACCCAGGCTCCTCCAACTATGAGAAGAGTAGTCGATCCAGTACCATTATAGCATTCTGCCTCCTAAGGGAGTTATGGTAAAGAACAAGCATTCATCAAATAACCATTATGTGCCAAATACTCTGCTGAGAACTTTACAAATACGATCTCATTTGATGCTTGCAACAACCCTAGGAAATAGATATTATCTCCATTTCACAGTTAATAAAACTGAAGCATACAAAGTGTAAGTGACTTGCCCAGGGTCACACAGCTAGTAAGTATCTGGGGCTCAATCTGAAATCAGGTCTTTCTATTTCCAGGTACAGCCCAATACTATATTACACCACTTAGCTGCCTCTAAACCTACCAAACCTTCAAAGACAAATCATTACTACCACTTACTACTACTACTATCGCTGCTGCTGCTACTTCTGTGGCTATTGTTGCTGGCTGCTGCTACTATTACTATTTCTACTGCCGCTACTAATAACAACAGTAGCAATGCCTTTCACTTGTATGGAACATTATAGTTTTAAAAATCACATCACAATTCATCTCATTTATTCTTTAAAACAACTGAGAGGTTGGTTTTAATTTATATGTGGTATTTTCTCCTATATGTACTTTCTTCATGTTGGTTTAACAGATGTTGACTATAAATTTGTAGCAGGGATTCCCCAAATTATGGCAATTTGTATTCTTAAACACGGTATTCAACTTACAGAACTCATCTCTCAAAAGTTGTTTAGATAGAAAATGGAAATATATTAAGAAAGGATTTAGTTAAAATAATGGACAATTGGTCTAAGGGGTTATATTTTTAAAAAACTAGAAGTCTGTTGTTACTATGCAAATTGATATTGGATACCCCTTTCAGAGGCAGAATCTTGGATGGGATTTCATAAATCTTACCTTTTTATGTAAATCTCTCCTTCTTCTCCTTCTCCTCCTTCTTCTCCTTCATCTTCTCCTTCTTCTCCTTCTTCTTTGCTCTTTCTTTCTTTCATAAAGGATAAATCATAAGCTTGTAGACTTAAGGCTGGAAATAACCTGTGAAGTAATCTAGTTCAATCCCCTCAGTTTAAGGTTGGAGAAAATGAGGTCCAGGGTAGTTAACTGACTTGCATAGAGTCATACAGAGTGGCTAGGTGGTGCAGTGGATAGAGTGCTTGCCCTGGAGTCAGTAAAACTCATCTTCATGAGTTCAAATCTGGCCTCCCACACATACTAGCTGTGGACCCTGGGCAAGTCATTTAACCCAGTTTGCCTTAGTTTCTTCATCTATAAAATGAGCTGGAGAAGGAAGTAGCAAACCACTCCAATATCCTTGCCAAGAAAACGCCAAATGGGGTCACGAAGAGTTGAACACAACTGAAATAACTAAACAATCACAACGATAAGATTCACATGAGTAGTAGGTAAAACTGAGATTCATGCAATATACCCTGTTGGTTGGATAACTCAGAAGTAAGGAAGCTGCTTAAGGTGCTCTCATTCTGGTTGCTAATCCACCTTTAACCATCCAATGGATAATCAAAAGACTTAGAGATGGAGGGGAAATTAGAGACATCATAGAATTATAAATGTAGAGCTGGAAGAGATCTCAAGGATCAAGAATCAATTCAATCTAATACCCCATTTTGCAAATGAAGAGACAGAGGGTAGAATAGGCTAAATAACTTATCCAAAATCATACACTTTGGAAGTAAAAGAGCCAGGATTAGATATGAAGGTCTTGAGATATAATGGGCTCCAGATGACCTGAAGGTTGTAATCAATGTATAATTATTATAATTTTACAGCTTAGAAGCACTAATTCATATTACATTAGGAAGAACCTTAATAAAAAATAATTGGTCATTGGAAAAGACCCTACAATATACTTTTTTGGATATTGTATCCATATACTATTGGCATTCAGTCAAAAGTAAGAATTGATTGGCTCTTAGATTAGAGATTAACAAAGCAATACATACTTTGAGAAACTTATATACATATATATATATACAAATGAGTTCTTTTACATTTCTTATTTTACATAATTTATTCACATAAGTTATTTTATATAAGATCTTTTACATAAGTATATAAATTCCAGATGAACTTTTTCTACTTTGACTACATTCAATATAAGTGTAAATGGTTACATGTTTTTTGTTATATTGTGTGTTCACTTTCATCATAAAGATAAAAATAAAGAAAAAGCTTCTTTGAGAAGTATAACTTTATCAAGTCTATAAAGGAGAGATATCAATCACTCAGGGTCCCAAGTAGGACAGTTGTCATGTTATTTTGGCCCAGCTTGGAAACCCAACCCAAGGTTGTGGATGACCAACTACTACTTGGGACTTAGAAAAATGGAATGGTCTCTTCTTATAGCCAAAATCCATTCCAGGACCATCTTTCCACTATTTATGAGGAAATTAATCTCTCATTCATATTCTCTCTCTCTCTCTTCCCCCCTCCACCTTAGCTTTGGTCTTTATTAGCTCAGAGAGGAGTTCATGATGGGCAAACTGTTAAGGCACAGCACCACCCTATCATTTATGATATAAACCTTCTGTAGATGGCAGTTGTATAAGCCCCCAAATAGAAAATCAATGAAGCAATGGGATAACTTTGCTAAACCTTCTACATTTTTTTCTTTTTGTTAGTTTTTTGAGCTCCCCTTTCTATCTTGCTCTCTTCCCCCAATTCAATAAGTTCTTAGTATATATACACACAAACACACAAGTGTGTATATATATATATGTATATATACACACATAATCCATACACATACATATATTTGTACACACTCATATTATTGGTATTATGCATATGTTACTACAAATATTTTATGCGATATAAGTGCCTGCATTTCATTCAGATGTATGTATACAATATGTTAATAACATTTATATTAATGTATGCATCATTACAATAGTTATATATATATATATATATATACACATGTAGTCTACTGTGATTTAATTGGTATGAGCAATTCCTGATGTGTAAACTCTTTTGACCAATGCAAGTGTAACTAATAGTCGTAGAAAGTTGCCTGTTACAGTGAGAGGCTAAATCATTTGCCCCATGGTCACATTGTTAATGGATTTCAGAAATAGAGCTTGAAATCAAGTCTTTTCAACTCTAAGGCACTAATATATAGATACTATTCACCATTGTCTCTCATAATATACATATTTGCATGCATACACATGTAGCATAATATATACATGTACATATATACATACAGAATGTAATGAGTAAATGCCTATATATACATGTACATATATAATTGAATTACAAATATGCTTACAAAAATCTAACAATTTCTTGTCATAAATTAATACATATGTATCTGTGTACATATATATAGTGTATGTATACACATTCTTTACATTATTGTCTTGAATACTCACAAGACACATATGCCCTACTACACAATTTTTGTATTGTCTTTCCAAGCCAGATGTGCTCTCTTTCAAATTCCCTAACCCTCATGCTAATGCTGAATCTGTAGGAAATACTGCAAACAATAAAATTCTTATATTGCATTATAGTTGTGTACATACAGTTTTTCTGTACCTAAATTCGCCACAACACTAAACAACTTCATAGAAAGTGAAAACCAGTGAGCTTCCATTACAGCAAACATAATATCTGAGCTTTTCTGGGTCACCTCTTCCATATGGTTAAATGAGAAGATAGAATTCGATATGAAGGACAAGTTTTCAGGACTAAAAATCTACTGTCACCTACATTCAATCTCCATCTATGTTCAAAGAAGTATTCTTTACACAGAAATATGGAATTCCCTAATGGTTACTAGTCTTCATCTCTGCCAAAGATTTAAAAACAAGAAAATGTAAGCTTCAAAAGGGTATTTATTTGTCTTTTCCTTTCCTCTCCTCTCCTCTCCTCTCCTCTCCTCTCCTCTCCTCTCCTCTCCTCTCCTTTCCAACTAAGAATAAAAGCCAGATGGGGTGGCAATGATGCTGCTATACCATTGGTTAGTCCCCCAGCTCTGTTTCTTGCCATGTTTATTTGCTGGCAAAGGCTAGGGTCAGATTCAGGGAAAAGACTTAAAGGAAAAGCCAAAATAATTATTTTATATTATTTAGTGAGGCAATTGGGGTTGTGACTTGCCCAGGGTCACACAGCTAGTAAGTGTTAAGTGTCTGAGGCCAGATTTGAACTCAGGTACTCCTGACTCCAGGGCTGGTGCCCTATCCACTGCACCATCTAGCTGCCCCAAGCCAAAATAATTCTGCACACCACTAGTTTTCTCCTTTTTCTTGGCCAAAGTGAAGTAGTATATAATAATACTATGTCTAATGGGACTAAGAGAAAAGCTATGCTACATTTTCAGCATCTCTCCATATTATCTCTCCATATTCTTACCACTGACCTCACCTCTTCGTCAATGCCTGATGTGGGAAGCAGGAAGAACAGAGGATCCAAAACTTGATGCTGGTACCTACCTACCTTGTGATACTACATTTAACATTTCAATAAATTGGTCAGAACTCATCATAGTTTCTATAAGATGCTTCATTCTCATTCTGCCTACACTATCATGTCTCATCTTTAACCCTACATGATCTATCTATTCATTTCTTTCTATTAAACATTTCCTAAATGCCTTCCTTGAATACCATCACAGATTTTACCCACTAAAAAAAATGGGCATCAAGAAGATAAATAATGTTTGTTGGACTGAATTACCTACTCTTATAGAGCACTCTATTGACCCAATGAGTTGGTCTTCTGAAGCTGTGAACAAGAATTCAGATTTGCACCTTCTGTGATAGGAATTTATTTTAATATACACTTTTCCCTGGGAGAAGATTAAGAAGCAACTTAAATGTATGGTCACTGGGTCTGATGTTTTTGTGTAATTATTTGTCTTTGTCACATGGGAGGATTATATATTGAAATGACTACAATATAAAGACAAAAGTCATTGGTAAAATATTCTTTCAAAAAAGAAACAACTGAAGAATAATAAGACACCATTAGATTGTGTGTGGATTTGTGTGAATGTGATTTTATTAGCCAATTTCCACTTAGAATAGCCTCCGACAAAAGTTTATTATTTGCACGTTTATTAAATGTATAATATATGGAAGGTTCTATGCTGAATCTTGGGGATATAAAGACAAAATGAAAAAAAATATATTTCCTGTCTTCAGGGAGCTTATAACCTACTACATGTACATTATATTATATTCTAACTACTTTATATTCATGTACCAGCATTGTTCACAAGACTATTATTTTGCTGTGGAATCTATACTCATATATACCCCCAAAAAAAATCCTTACCTTGTAAGATAACCACCTCTGGGAAATGCTTAAGAAATGATTATCTTTTTCACTTCTACAGTATCTAACCAATATATAAATACTTTCGTTTCCACAAATTCTTCAAATAGATATTAACTTCACATCGGTTATATTCTTCTTGAGGATATGGACTACATCTTTAATCTTTCTTTTTCCTACTAGTAGAACCAAGAACAATGTTTTGAGCCTTAAAAGCCTGGAACATATGTGTATTAACTAGTTAGTACCACTTTTGAAAATCATGCCCTCGTCTCTAAGGAACTATAATGATTAAAATTAATGCTGTTAAATAAGAATGAAACATATACATTTCTCCCTACTCTCAGTTTGGGGGGAGGAATGAGGATTGTGCTATGCTCATATTTGATGGCATATGCTTGAATAATCAGACAGCCTTGTTTAATTGTTTTTCTTTCTTACAAAAGTTTGTGAAAGGGGCTATATCAATAAATACCAGTGATGGCAAATAAGAATAAAAAAAAAAACAATAAAAATAGGGCAGCTAGGTGGCACAGTGGACAAAGTACCGGCCCTGCATTCAGGAAGACCTGAGTTCAAATCTGACCTCAGACACGACACTTACTAGCTGTGTGACCCTGGGCAAGTCACTTAGCCCTCATTGCCCTGAAAACACACACACACACACACACACACACACACACACACTAAAAATAATGGCAAACATTTGTACAATGCATTAAGCCTTGCAATGCAATTTATATATTATTTCATTTTATCCTTTCAAAAACCCTGGGGATTGGATGTTATTATTATTCCCATTTTACAGATGAAGAAATTGAGGTAGACATGGTTTAAGTGACTTGTCTGGGGTCACATAATGATGATGCTGGATTTGAACTCTTCTTGACTCAAGGTCCAGTACTCTATTACACTATGTTACCTAGCTACCAATAAACAATATTTCTATATAAAAACAAAATAAAACAATATTTCTGTTTTCTGACAAGGTTAACAACTTTACCCCCTCCCAATTCCTGGTCAATATTTAGAAAGAGAAGAGGGCTAACTCAGAGAGAACCATGACAGGCAAGGAATTCCAAACCTTGATCATTTCTCATTATAAGTCCCACTTACACTGATAAGTCAATATTAGATGTCTAAAGAAAGAAATCCAGTGATGAAACAAGGCTCTTAAAATTCATCACCTTGTATCATCTGAATATGCTGTGCACATTCAAGCATGAGTATTCTGTCTGACATTCACTCAGTTGGCAACCTGGGGAACTGTCTGTTAAGAGTTATTATTCATGGTGGTGACTACCCTACAAGTTGTGGTGACAATACAATGCAATGTAGCATCATCTCATTACAGGCACTGTAGTAATTATTGATGTTAAATACAAAGTGATTATTGCCAACATAATGATTAACGTTTATGGTGCATGGTAGAAGGCCAAACTTGTTACATAAATGGTAAACCTCAATAATTCAGTTTTTTTAATAACAGCTTGAGATTTAATCAACATGCAGTAATTGCATCAAGTTTGAATTAAGCTCACATTGGAGATGCAATAATATCAAGTGGGAGTTTCTTGTTTTTCCCTTAGCTAATATATAGAACAGATCAAATGACCTTACCAATCAATGTAAGTCAGCTACAATTCAATGCATGAGGAATTTACCAACTATAGGATATTTAAATTATCACTCTATATGAATTTTATCAATCAGGCAGGACATTAAACACACAAATATGTTTAATATCCTGCCGGACTGATGCATATATATGGGTGTGATGTATATTATATGTTATATTATTATATATTATATGATGTGTATATACATATATATGCATAGAAATATAAAAATATGAGAGATTGAGAGACAATGATTTAGTTGCTAAATTTCTTTGATAGAGGGGATTTATTTCATCACAAAGAATTCACTACACTAATGAAATGTTTTTTAAAATACTTTTTCCCATTCAAATTCATGATAAATAGCTTTTCAAATCCAAGCTTAATGTTAAGATTAAGCCAATTTGCATTTGTAGGTAATACTTTAAATTAAAATATAGCAATATGGGAATTTCTTTTGTTTATTTATTTATGTATAATTAATTGGGGGGGCAGGGCAATGGGGGTTAAGTGACTTGCCCAGGGTTACACAGCTAGTAAGTGTCAAGTGTCTGAGGCCAGATTTGAACTCAGATACTCCTGAATCCAGGGCCAGTGCTTTATCCACTGCGCCACCTTGCGGCCCAACATGGGAATTTCCATCCTGAGTCAGAGCTACATTCTAGCCTGCTCAGAAATCTATTTTGGACAGTGTTTCCTATTTGGTGTGTTGTGGAAGGGCCAGGTCATCAATAGATGTCAACACATGTTCATTTCAAAGATTAGGTATTATCTCCAAACTACTAGGTTCAAAAAGTGTTTAGACAAATTCATAGATGTTAAATCCAGAAGGAAAAAAGTATTTATGTTTTTAGTTTTCACCACATTTAATAATTGGTTAATTACGGTAATTAGTACCCTTGTTTGCTATTGGTCCTTTAAACATTTTAAAGGGTGCACAGCATTTTCTTATTTGTAAAATTAGTGAATAGTTATTTTCAACCTCTGAATAACCTGAATTTTTAGATGCTTCAGTTTTATTCCATTGTAGCCTTTTTTCTTTTGAGTTTAGCTAATATGAAAGGTCCCCCATTCTTTTGATCCTGTGAGTTGCCTTGAATCTATTGGCTTTATAATATCTGTTGTGAATTGTGATAAATATGCTATCACAGAATAACAAGCTTAAACATAGTTTTGTAAGAAAGCACAATAATGTGAAAATCTTTTGGGGGGATTGTTTCCAAAGTACTTCCTAATCATGCCCATCATTTTATATTATTTGATTTTATTTGATCATATTTAACTTGGGGGCTATAAAGCAAACGTTGTACCAATGTCTCCAGGGAAGGGTTGACAATAATTTCCAGTTTCTCCACCAATAGCTTGGAGGACATCACTCCAAATTCTTGTTTCGGATTAATTTTCTTTATATACATTATCTTACAACAGTCTATTTTGCTAAAAAGCGTCTGCTTTGCTGTTCATCCACATGGTCTCTTAATGTATTCCTGAAGTTTATCCCTGTTAACCTGACATTTCATTACTGGAATGTCTTGCTAACTTCTGTAAACTGAAAGATTTCAATGTGTAAACTTATTCAAGACTATTTAGATAAAGTCAAATAAGACTGGTTCAAGCAGTGATCTTTATACATGTCTTCATTGAACAAATGTTTATTCCTAAACATTTTATTTGAATCTTTAAACTCTTTTTGTCTGATCAAACCATTCTGTTCTCTGTACCCCTTTTCATACTTTCCCTTCCCCCAATAAAATCCATAATTATTCAGTTGCTTAAATTGTTTTTTTGGCATAGCCTTTTTAAAGGATTTTTGGAAGGTTTGAATTGATTAATCTACCATTTTTTCATGTTGTTATATATACACATAGTCTATCTCCTTAGAAAACTTCAAAAAATGGTCCAGTGCTATTTTACTTTGTTGAATCGTTGTTTCCTTTCATTTATACATTTCATACTTAATCCATCAATCTTATCATTTATTAAATATTCCATGAGCTTGCCCAATATGGAAGTAAAACTAGTCAGTCCATTATTATTGAATTTTTTCACTCTGGAAGTCCTCTAATGAATGAAATAGAATGTACATGACCAATTGGTAGTTTACTTGTCTCCCAACATAGTGGTCACTCAAAATAATAGGAACAAGTGGACAAAATGTAAGCAAGACTTTGTAGATGTAGCTTATGATGGGAATTATCTGTTGGAAAGACTAGGTTGTTGAAGTATACGGTACTTTGAGATGAATTCAAACACTGAAAAGAACAACCCAAAATCAAACAACAAGAAGAAATGAATATCATGTGATAAGGAGGATAAAATGCAAGGAAATGTAACAGTACCACAGTGTCTAAACAAAACAGTAGAATATAAACTGAGGAATAGAAGAAAATAGGAAAGTGGAAGGATAACAATATGGAATTAAATAGATCTATGAGAATAGATGGAAGAAAGCATATCATAATAAAACCAAATAATTTGAGAAGCGGCCAAGTAACTTCAGTAGAAGATATAGAAAAACTAAGCAATATAAGGAAGAGTGAATTTGAGTGGAATGCAAATGAGCAATGTAGAATGGTTTTAAGGTTAATGGAAAAGAGACCTAGGAGGTTTGGAGGCCAGAGAATAAAAGAATGGCAACAGGAAAAGAAAAAAAAAATCACAACCTCCTTCCATCTTCAATGTACTTTCATCAATTATACATCTATTATAAAAATCAAAAGGGATATGATGGTAGATGAGTAGTTTATTCTATTTTTTTCTTTTTAAGTAAGTTTGATCAGCTGGAGATAAGTTAGCAATAACAACTCAAAATATCTATATAGGACATAGTTTGTGCAAGGCCCTATAGTAATTACTAAAGGTAATACAAAGACGAGTAAGACATGGTTCTGCATTGAAGAATTTGTAGTCTAGTAATTGTGAAGGATTAATAAGTATTTTTTTATTAATGAGCCTGCTATTGTATCATTTTTTGATGAGCCCTGAAGTGCAAGAGAGCTGAAGTCTTAGTCACACAATAGAATTATATCTTTTGATTTTTGGAGAAATAGCTTCAACTGTAACTCATCTGATCCCTAGAAAACGTTTTATTTGAAGTATGCAACATTTTGGATATAACAAAAATTCAGTATTTATTATTGAAGAACATGAAGAAGAAGAGGAAGAAGAGGAAGGAGGAGAAGGAGAAAAAGGAGGAGGAGGAGGAGTAGGGAAAAAGAGGAGGAGGAGGGAAGGTACTGAGAAGATGCTAATGAAGACAACAATCTAGAGTCATTGAACCATTCTACTCCATCTATTTCAGGATGGCAGAAGAATTGATAAAATGTTTAGAATTTTCTATAAGACAGAAGATGGATAGATGCAAAATGTAGAAAGATAGATAGATCTGGTATACATATACGTTATCATTAAATTCTTATCTACAGATTGTGAATTTAAATGCTTTGAGGCTTGGTACTGTGCCATTTTGACACTTTTGTGTCCTTGGCATTGACCAATATGTTATGTTCATAATGAGTAATGAATTGATATTTGCTGGATTATAATACTACTATTTTTGCTTTTACACTAAGTTCTTTAACTCCTCCTCCTTAGTCTGCCTACTCATTCTCAAGTTTACTTAATTCATGACCTATTTGTGAATTATCCTACTCATTCATTTGCTTCTTTTCCTAAGCCATGTATCATGTAGGGAATCTTTCATCAAATATCACTTTCTTATTCAGTTTATTGTGGACCACATCCTAAGTAATCAAACACTTTCCACATATACAAATAGATACCTAAAAATATCATCTCCATGAAGCCTTACCTGCTTAAGACAAGGCTAGTGCAATGCCCAGTACAAAGATAGGATTTTGTTTAATTGGCCAGCTATTTGAATGGTGACAGGACTAGTGCTCCATGCAGATAAGTGCCTAAGCCTCTATAAAAAATAAATTTCAAAACACTCATTTTAAAGCATTCACTGATAAATTGCCACCAAATTTCTTGTTGTATGATATGTTCTCACATTCCTTCCTTAGAAAAATGAACAGTGTAAAGACCACAAGCATGTTCTGCCATTAGTCACTATGCATAAACCTTCCAATTTGCCTTCATCTTTCTTCTACTCTCTCCTTCCCCCAACCTACTTCCATTTGCTTTTCTGTGATGAAGGCAGTATTTATGGCTGAGCCAGTGCTGAGTAAGATGAGGTGATTATGGCTGATTTTATCACAGCTGTATTACTTAGCTGCAAGGTGAAGCTCTGTGCTAAAATGGCTCATGAATCCCCGAAATTGACTATCCGTCACCTTTATAATCTTGATGGAAAGGCAGGTCAGATCAGGCTTGACAACTTCTCATGCAAACAAGAGCACAAAGGCAATGTACCTTCTCTTAAAGGTACTAATGTGTCTGGAAGGGCAAGTATGCAAACACGAGGACGAGGAGAATAGAGAGCTACAGGTTTGGATATTGGTCCTATTTGGCAGTGTGGTATTCAAAACACCATGGAAAAAGCTAAATGAGGATGGACCTATATGAACAAATTTTTCATGACATTGTTGGTATTTCTTGTCTGATAGTAGATAGTCTACTAAAATTTTGACTACTTCAGTTTTCAGTAAGAATATTTACTGATATTAAACATCAGTTTAATGTCAAAGTAGATTATATATTATCATATTTGAGTCTCATGACAACCTTGAGTCAGGCACTACAGATGTTATTCCCATTTTATAGATAAGAAAACTGAAGCTTGGAGAGAGTAAGGAACTTTTCCTTGGTCACACAGATACTATTTGAACCTAGCATTTGGTGTCATTTGCCTTGACATTAGAATTTAAAACATCATAAAATATAATAAAAGTTACAAGACTTTAATGTTATAAGGAATTTTAGGAAACCTAATCTCATCTACTACTCAAAGCATTTAAAACACACATATGTGTATATATACATATATAATATAATTTGTATATGCACATATGTTTATATATACACATTTATACAAATATGATATACATCTTATATCTATATAGGTATATGCTCATATATGTATGTTTATATACACACATGAGTATATATATATATATATATATATATATATATATATATGGAAACATTTTATCTATCTTCGATTCATATATTAGAGAAGGAAATGGCAAATCACTCCAGTATCTTTGCCAAGAAAACCATGTAGAGTCAGGCATGATTCAACAATAATAAATCTACATATCTATGCATATTTGTAAGCATATGTATTTATACACACATACATATACATACACACAAATCTCCTCTCTCTCTCTCTCTCTCTCTCTCTCTCTCTCTCTCTCTCTCTCTCTCTCTCTCTCTCTCATATCTATCTTCTATCCTCTATCCTCTATCTAAAAATCACACTTTTGCCTCTGATGCTACTTTGTAGTGAAGGTGAGCTGGTTACCTCTGAATCCAATTCATTTCATTGTGGGGAAAGTTTTGTTATCCTTCCTTGTACATTGAATCAAAATCCCTTTTCCTATAATTTCCATGAGGAGTCTTAGAGGCCATATTGTTCTCTAAGGTCTGCTTCCATACATTCAACTTCTGTATGTTCCTCTTTCTCAAGCATTATTTATAATATTTTGCTAATTTATGAAGTTGGTACATTGCATGGTATTTCTGTATATGCATCATGGGGTGTACCATTCAATGCTTGAAATGAAATACCATCAAAACATTTTATAATCTCCTGTCCAAAACCTTATAAGAGGCCCAGAAGGAGATGTTGCTATATGCCATAGGTGGTTTTCAGAAGGCCAAACAACACTAGAAATTGCATGTGTTCTCCATCTTTCAGCACCTTTTCAGTCTTCCCCTATTTGCAGATAAGATACTTGTCACCTTTTCCCCTGACTATATTTTCTGGGAAGCCACTACTAGCCTGAGGAGCACACAGTTATTCAACATGGACAAATATTATTGAATCTTCCTCTCTGCCAAGACACTTTAATCTTTTACGACAGATGTTAATCTTTCCATCCCAGTCCTTCAAACAGCTCAACCATTACAACTCAAATCTATTTTGCATTTCTCTGCTATTCCAAGTCCCAAGATCCATCTAAGAACTAATTCTGCTAATTGAGCTTTCAGAAAATCCTCTAGTGACTAAGTATATCACACTGGGTGTCATTTTCCCAGAGGTCAAAATACCTAAATCCATTAAATGACTGAGCTCCTAATTCCTTTAGAAATCAACATTATTCAATGGATCTTAAAGCATCAGGCCCATTGGTTCTGAATGTAAGCATTGGCCTTTCACATTCCTTTATAATAAGATGTTTTGCTTGTGTTCTCTATAATTACTCTGTGTTTGCATGTATGTGTGTGTACGCACACGTGCATGGTATTAGCTGTCCACAAAATTCATTTGTTTCCTATTAATGAAACCTCTATGTCGCTAACAAAGCAGAAAATTTAAAAAAAGGTAAATAGCACTCCCTAGAAACAATTTGTTTCTTGTTACGTGTGTTCTTGTTAAACAATATCTCAGGGAATTTTTTACCCAGCAAGAAAGAGGAGGAGGCTGCAAATACAATTAGCTGAGTCAAGAGGAAATAATAATTATAGTCACAGTACAGTCAAATGAATACCCCCACCTGTGGTCCAGCAAGGAAAAGGAGCATGGCATATGTTGTCTGCTTGCAGAAAGTAAAGCAAATGGTCCAATAAATGAGGTTGAGATTTCCAGGCCAAATAGAACACTCCATTATTTAAAGCACAATGGTCATTCATAACTCTTGTACATTATGCCCCAAGGGCCTTCCAACAATTAATCATACTTCCTGACCCCAGAGCACGTGCAACTCCATCCAACTCATCCCAATTCAAGAACATACATTACCAACCTACTGTATGCATATAACTATGCTAGGCTGTGGGGGAGACTCAAAATTTAGATAATACATGTTCCTACATTCATGATATTTACTTTCTGATGGGGGATATCACACAGCCACAGATGTGTGTGTGTATTATATATATATTTATATATATATATATATGTATGTGTGTGTATATATTTATACACACGTACAATAAGATAATATATGGAAATATCAGAGGATGGAACTTGGTGGGGAAAATACTAGTTATGGAGGCAGAAAGACTTGGGTTCAAGTTCTGCTTCTGGAAGGTACTAGTTGTATAACCATGGACAAGACTTGACTTCTTCATGCCTTTTGGTGATTCTATAAGACTCTAAATTACAGTTGAATCGACAAGCCAGATTGGTAGAACTGCATTTCCATTTCCACACCAGCAGTTCTTTGAAGCAATCGAATGGTAGGTATGAATCAAATCTCCCTCTTCTCCCCATCCCCACAAAAAATTAATGCATTAGAGAAATAAACAACAAAGTGTTATATGAGAACCCAGAGGAAAAAGGAAAAGGTCACTATGAAGCAGGAGACTCAGTCTCCAGGAGGAGCTGACATTTCAATAGGGCTTCCAAGGAAGGGTAGAGATTTAACAGGTAAAGATGAAGAGGCAATGATGCTTGTTGATTTACCAATACATGATGTATATTTGGACTCTGGGCCTGAAGCCTAATAACAGATACTTTATTCCAAAGAAAAATGAAGCAACATTGCTTTGTGCACAGAATACTGGATTTGGAATCAAGAAGAGCTAGGATTAAATATTTCCTTAGACATTTACTAGCTCTGTGACTCTGGGCAAGTCACTTAATGGGTCTTTCCTCAGTTTCTTCATTGAGGAAGTTGGGCAAAATGGCTTCTAAGTTCTCTTTCTAAATCTATGGTCCTATGAATCTATAAAGTATTTAAATGGAACTGAACCTCTTTTTCTTTTTCTTTTTTGTTTCTGTCCCCCTCAGGCAATGGGGGAAGATGAACAATAGATGAATAGACTCATTGCATCAAGTCCTAAATTCATCCCACATGGAGAATGGAACCTTTAAAATCATAGACAATTGACCTTTGGGTCTATTTGAGATGCTTCACTGCCACAAGAAAGAAATGATCCTAGTATGTTGAGAGTACTGTATAATAATAAGGTTCTAAAGGTTGCTAAAAGCAAAGTCAAATAGAGGAGTTTATATTCTTTCTTCTAGAGGGAATAGGGTTTACCATCTCTCCCAAACATATCTAGTCTTCACACATGTGTTGTTCCTTTCTGATATCTATCCTCACATCTCTGATGATGACTTTGATACTTGCATGACTGGGCAAGTCATTTATCTTCCCTTTGCCTCAGTAAAATAAAGGGGTTCAACTTGTTCCCTTTCAGGTCTAAATCTAGGATTCTATAATCTTTTGTCCTTGAAACCAGTGATCTCTTCTTATTTCGTGAGCCAATGCAGGGGTTCAGGGAACTCTGTTCTCACACTATAAAGCTCTAGCAAGCACCACAGAAGTCTGGAGGAAGAGTGGGACCATGGTGATAGGTACATGGTCAACTCAGACTGTCTTGTCACTTCCCAGAACTTCTCAGCCCTGTGTTGGCTCTGGGTATTGTCCAATGGTCCCACATTTCCTTCTAAATTGTCTATCTCTATGCCTCACTATTACAGTAAAGTCTTGTGACAGATAATGTTCAGTTCCTTCCATCGCTAGACCATTTTACACATTTTAAAATTTAAGCTTTGTAGAAAACTGTGACATGGTCATTTATTTCATCAAAGCACAAGAAATGTTCCACCTGAAGATTCCTCAAGGTCACTTGACATATCATTGATGAAGTCACTAGAAAAAGCCTGTGTGACATTCAGCTACAAACTCTTGCTTTATGATCCTGACAAATTTAAGTTTGATGTGAAATAAAACTGATTTTCCTGGTATACCATCACCATTGTCCCAGGGATAACTGCCTCCCAGGACCTTTCTCCTAGGATCGGTTACTTTTGTGATTCTTTCTTTTCCTATTCATCTGCATCTCCAACAAAAGCTATATAATGCCTATCTTGGGGACACATATCTCTTCTCATTATCGAATTTATTATCAAGTACTTATCATGTGTCAGAAAATGTGTTAGGTATTCTGAATATAAAGACAAAAGTCTTTGCCATAAAACACACACACACACACACACACACACACACACAACTTTTATTCTACTGGAGGAACTAACAAGCTTGTAAAGAAGAATATGCAAAGAAATAAATCCAAGGTAGATGGGCACTGGCACACTGGGCCTGGGGGGTGTGGATCAAGAAAAGCTTCATGTTGAAGGTGGTACTTGAGGAGAGTTTCAAAATAAACAAAGGATTCTAAGAGACCGAGGTAGTGTGGGGTGTTTTCCCTACATGGGAGTCAGTAAGTGCAAAGACTTAGAGATAAGACGGAGATTGTAATATGTGACAAACAAAAAGAAAGCCTCCTTTAATTGATCTTACAGTATGTTGAGAATACTGTATAATAATAACGTTCAAAAGGTTGCTAAAGGCAAAGTCAAATAGAGGAGTTTATATTCTTTATTCTAGAGGGAATAGGGTCTATCATCTCTCCCAAACATATCTAGTCTTCACATATTTGTTGTTCTTTCTGATATCTATCTATCTATCTATCTATCTATCTATCTATCATCTATCTATCTATCTATATTGTTTGTCCTTCATTTTGGAAGAGGACCAATGGCATCACAAGGTTATGTTTTAACTTACTTATGAGCTGGAATTAAGTGAGACAGAGTTGTACAAGTCATCAGCCTTTCTCTTCCAAAATCATTGAAATCCAGTGGCAGAACAAAAGTCAAGATGACTGGAAATGGCCCAGGATGCAATGAATGACCTTGAGCTCTTAGTTGCCTGACCAATCTCTAAGTGCTCTACAGCACCTGCGTCAGCTACATTTAAGGCCATTTGAACAAATTAATCTCCTCTGGCCATTCAACCAAGTGAAATTTTTACAAGCTTGGGGTAGATGCCATCCTAACTCACCAAATGAGTCTGAGGACCAGAGGTTACCCTCAACCTGATTTAGCCTGTCTATATCTCCCCATTCCCACCACCAAGAGGGTGTACTCTTCCCTTAGTTCCCTTATCATGTCTTCCTGTTTCAATGGATCTCAAAAGGTTTCTAAAAATCTGATTAATAAAATCCCATTTCACAAAGCCTAAAACTATTATAGAAATGCCACCACAGCCTTTTATAGGTATAAAAGGTAGAAACCTATTATTTTACTTTGAGCAGTGATTATTCCTTTGACATATTCTAGCTTCCTATGAGTAGTTAATGGCCGGGTCAAACAGGAATGTTATAGAAAATCAGTCTCTGCCAGGCCAATTTGTATATAATCATGTAAAAGAATGCCCTTTCTGTCTGTCTTTCTCTAAAATGGCCCCTCACCTTAGGGAGTCTATCACTTCATCACATACAAGGAAGATCCTTTGGAATGCCTGAAGATTCTACCCAAGTTCACTCCCTAGGTGCTTATTCCTCTGATTGGCATTGTCTTGGTTAGTGCAGTCACACATGAGCATTATATATTCATATATGTCCATGGTATAGGTCTACATTCAAGCTCTGCAACTTGTTTGACCTTGGTCAAGTAATTTAACCTTTCTGGGGATCAGTTTCCTCAACTGAAAAGGAGAGGTTGAACTAGATAGCCTCTGAGATACCCTCCAGTTCCAAATGGCCCACCTACTCAAGATTGCTCCCCTTTTTACCCTGATATTTGTTGATTTTGGAATGACTTTCCTCAATGGAACATGTAGAGGTATGCTAGATCCAGCTCTGACCACCTCCCAGAGCCAACTGTAAGATTTTCATTTTGAGAATTTATGATTCAGAAATTAGCAAATGCTGCAAATCAGGATTTGATTGACTGTTTTGTTAATTGTCTAAACTTAAGAAAGTGACACAGAAAATGATAATAATGCAGATTGAACTTAAAAGTATATTGTTTGTATATTTTTCCCATATAAAGAGAATTATTAAATATTTGTATACCCTTAGAAACATGCTATGGGGGTGGCGATATTTTCTGCTATTGCACTTTCATGATTTAATCATGCAAGCATCAATCTGGATACTAGAAACAACTTTTTTTTTTTTTTTTTGGTGAGGCAATGAGGATTAAAGTTACTTGCCCAGGGTCCCAGAGCTATCAAGTGTCTGAGACCAGATTTGAACTCAGGTCCCCCTGAATCCAAGGTCAGTGCTTTATCCACTATGCCACCTAGTTGCTCCCCAAACAACTTCTTTAAGGACAAGGTATCATCTGCAAAGATATTTAAGATATCTCGGGGAGAAGGATTGTTGATAATATCTCTGGGAGAGTGGTTACATAAGGAAACAACTTTTTGTTCAGCTTTTTTCCTCTCAGAATAAAGAAGAATTTCGTGGCAATTATTTGTCTTGTTCTGTTTTTTTATAGATAACTTCAACATGCATCCACAAGTTCTTACGGCCACATCATCAGACAGCAGAGATAAACGTTAAGAGGCCAGAGGTGGTCAGGTTTTCTTTTTATCCAAATATACATTTTCAGCAGTAACTGAAATCCTTGATATTCATGTCCTTATGTTCAAGCTACACCTGCATTAGGAAAAATATAATTTGCTTGCTGCACATTTAAAGCCGTGAGGGCCATTTTACTCAATATAAACAGTTGACATCAGGGAGCTAATAAGGCATTAATAAGTACTTCACAGTTGCAGATGTGATTATTCTCTTATCTTGTATAAACAGACAAAGCTGTTGTCTTTCAATCGATTGACATATGTTACATACATATAGAATTATAATTGTATAGGTGCATATGTGTAGGTATATGCATGTATATGCCCGTGTGAAGATGCTGCATACAAATATATTTACACACGTGTACATATATGTATATCCACACACATGCAAGTACATGTGTATATGTGAGACATATTTCCTCACTTCTACAATAGAACAGATATCAGGCATCACTAATATCTTCTTTCCCAGGAATGTAACACTCCAATGCCCTGAGTTCACATTCCCTAAGCATGGATTACCATTAGACCAGGTAGACTGTCCTTTCATCTAGCTATTTTTTAAGACTAGATCTGTGATTTATCCAGTACAGTGAATTCCTAGATGAAGAAACTGCCCTCTAGCTATGCAGAGGGGCCTGTGCTCTGCAACTTGTCCTCTGAGCTGCCTGAGGCACCAATAGATTAAGGAATTTACCCAGGAGCATACAGTCAATGTGTGTTGCCTCAGATAAACTGAGACCTGGGAAAGACCTTCATTTAGAAAGGCCAAGGTCGCCCACAGCCTCCCAGGCTGTCACCAGTCATCTTGACTTTTGTCTTGTCACTGGACTCAGATGACCCTTGAGGGGAGAATGAGGCTGACAGACTTTGCTCAGCTCTGCCTCACTACATGCGATTCCCACACAAGTCAAGACATCACCCTCATGGTGTCAATCGTCCTTTTTGAAAATGAAGGACAAACAAGAAGAGCAGAGGCAGGGCTTCAACAGTTTTTGATAGAATGTAACCTCCCTTAGGGCAGAGACATTTTGTCTGCTCCTGTTTCTTTTGTTGTATTTCTAGTACATAGAAGAGATCTGGCACATGATGCGCCCTTCATAAATTATTGTCAACCTACCAAGTCTGATTTCCAAGAGACAATGTAGGCCTGTGCGTAGAGCCACTGGACACAGTGCCAGGGAAACCCAGATTCAAATCCTAACCCATACACTTAGCAGCTGTATAATCCAAGAAAAGTCCCTTCACCTCCCTGGGCCTCAATTTTCCCATCTATAAAATGAGAGGAGTGAGTTTCATGTCCCTCCAACTCCAGATCTATGATCTTGTGACTTATATAAGTTCTCCAACCACTGCTCCACACTGTTGGCTCTACCTCCTGGCATCACCATGAGCTTCCCATGTAAAGGCGGAGTTTTCATGGTTGATGATTTCCTGGAAGAGATAGATTAGGGATGGGTGTTCCCCAACCTTTCTGATTATCCATTTTGAACATATTGTTTGGTCATTTAATTCATAGTGACTTCACAATTAAACTGAGCATAAGAATAGAGAAGGTAGAGAAATATATCCAGTTTTGGGGTTTTTTTTTTTCCCCTGTGACTTTGCTTCACTGTGTGAAGTCCAAGAACATTTTCAAGTCTGCTACTCATTCCTCAGGAATCTAGGTATTACCTATTTTAGAGACCGAGCATGAAGATGGACCTTAGACAATGGTCTTTATCTCTCTCGTAGAGGCTTGAGGTGAAATGGAAAAGCATATGCTCTCATTTTTCACGGCCATAGGTGACCAGTCTATAATAATGGGATACAAAATATCAACCATTCGATTCCTCAAACCACACTGTAGGAGTTAGGAAGGATGTGGTTTATGGGTCTCCTATTAGAGAGATGCAAAAACTTCAATAACAAAGAAACCATAATTACGCTATTAAAGGCAATTAATAATTCACTTGGTTCCTATTTAACTTGCCAGGCCATCTTCCCTCTTCTAAGAGATGCAGCTGCAGAGGTGAAACAAAGCATTAACAGGTGTTGCAGGATCACGGAGGTGATCTCACATTAGCCACATGGTAAATGTGCTAGAAACCACAGCAAGTACCCTGTAACTCACAGGGCCACCAGTGCATCAAGTCGTTATGTTAAATGAAGTTATTATTTTGGTTAAATAAATTTCAAGTCATTATTATAACCATATTAATTAAGGTTTATGGTATAATGAAATAGGCCCATTGCTACTTACACCTGTTAGATAAATGGAAAACTGAATAATTCAGTCAGATTCCAGATTAAATGACTATGGAAAATAAAGGCATTAGAGTTGATGTGTTCTTATTGTGAATGAGATCATTTTGACCCTAGCTACCCCTTTCTTTTTAGCACTTTTATGCCCAAACCCTTTCCTAAGTCAAGTGGCTAAAGAGAGCTGGGCACTTCCTTTGGGAGTTCTGGCCCTTTGCTCGATCTTTTAAGGCCACAAGACCTGGAAAGGACCTGGGAAGCTGTCAAGTTGGTAGAGGAGGAAACTGAAGCCCAGGAAGGATATATGACTTCACCCAAATCACAAAGGAAATAAGTTGCAAAGTCGGGATTCAGATTCAGTTCCTCTAACTCCAAATCTATTGATTTTTTACCTTTCACTATGGGCAGCAAGGAGGTATAATGGATAGAGGCTCAGTCCTGGAGTCGGGAAGACCTGAGTTCAAATCCAGCCTCAAACACTTATTAGCTACATGACCCTGGGCAAGTGACTTCACCCTGTTTGCCTCCTTTCCTCATCGGTAAAATGAGCTGGAGAAGGAAATGGCAAAGCACTCTGGTATCTTTGCCAAGAAAACCCCAAATGAGGTCATGAAGTGTCAGGCACAACTGAACAACAGGACTTTTGCAAAATTACATTATTGTTTTCACAAATGTTTGTTTTCCTATTCCTAATCTGTGGGGTATACTAGATAGTGCTGCCCTTGAAGTTAGGGAGACTTGGTTTTAAATCTCCTGCCTCTGTCATGTATTAGTTGTGTGACCCTTGACAAGTCACATAACCCCTATGTGCCTCAAGCACATAGGATTTCTCTAGTAAGACTGTACCATCTTCAAAGCTTGTCTTATACTTATCACTATAAGAGCTCAATGCATGCTCTATGGGATGGTCTTTGCAAGCTCATCCCATGGGTATTCTCTAGTACAACTAATGCTGTACTTGATATCCTTTCAATTAAATAGGATTTCAGGATTATGGATTTAGAGTAAAGGGAATCTAGAGGTCATCAATCCAATCCCTTAATTTTCCAGATAAAGAATGTGAGACTCAAAGGGATTAAGTGAATTGTCCAAGGTCACACAGCTAGTAAGTAGGAGACTTAAGATTTGAACTTAGTCACTCTGACACCAAATCCAGTACTCTTTCCCTATGACATGGCTATGAAAAAATGGCCATTTCTGTTTTTAGATGGATTACATGCTTTGCCATAATTAAATGTGAGAGATAGCCTATAAGAAGAAAGTAAATAAAAAAGCGGTTGTTGAATAAATGGCTTTAAACTGACATTTTGATCCTGAAGGTCAAAGCATGTTTTTGAAAATCCAAGTCAGAGCTCTCAGTTAATTGTCATAGACTATGGCGAGCAGCTGTTCTCCATCTCCAAATGAGGACAGGACTGAGGAAATGAGGCTTAAACTGAAACTAATGCGATTTAGCATACATATAAAGAAGACTTTCCCCCAGGAGTCAATAGGTGTGATTGGAAGAAGGAAGATAGTTCAAAATTTGCATTAAACTATTTGAAGACAACTGCAATCATGAAATGCCAGGAAGAAAAGCCCTCATTTTGAACTTATATGAATAAACAAAAGTCGCGGGAACTATTAACATACAAACACATGCATGCATATAGTCCCAATTGCAAATATGTATGCACACGTGCATGTTTACGTGTGTGTACATGCATGTGTGCATATACGTGTATGTATACATATACACGTGTGTGTGTGTATATATGTGTGTTGTCTCCCCTAGCTTTGCTAAAAAAAAAAAAGCCCAGGGGCTATTACCATCTTATCAAATATTCCATTAAGGCTAACGGCCCTGGAAGAGAACCACCATTTACCGAAGTTTCCTCTAAGCTCCAGGAATCCTTTTTTGTCAGTGTCATGCTGGATCAGGATTCAATATAGAAAAGAAATGAAGTCAGAACCTGGTTAATATATAATTAGCAATAAAAGGAGTTGGGGGGGCATCTGAATAATACATCACATGGGCAGAGAAGAAGAGAGTCTAGAAAATGAAGAGAGGACATGATCCAAAGATAAATCAGATATGAGGGATAAAAAGTAGAAGAGAAAGATGACACAAAGAAGAATGGGTTGTGTCTTATATTTGGATCGATTCTTTTGCTAAAAGAGTCCCTGTGTTAATACTGATACCATCTGCGATGGAATCAGGAGGCTGAATAATCCCTGTTCTGTAAATGAAGAAATTGAGGGAGAGCATGGTGAAGATGCTGATTATGGGTCTTTCAAGGGAGTTAGAAGCATGCCTGAGACTTCCTCCCAATACTGGGCTATAGTCATTTAGCCACAATGCTTCCAGCCTAGTCACAAATGAAGGCAGAGAAAAGAGAAAACACACACATTCAAATAGGGACATGGTGTGTCTAATTTTTACTGTGAAGGGCCCTGGTCATTTCATCTCCCCAAGCATAAGAATTTTGATTCTTGCATCTTTCAACCTTAATGCACAGGTCGGCTTGTTAGGCATTTCAGGTATATCCCTGTTTGCAGAGAGGGATGACTAAGAAGTGAGGTTCTTCCACTCTCCTACAAATGCAGTTTTCCCCTAATTCTATCCTTGCTCCTCTGCCAATCTAATTGTTTCCATTACTTGTATTGGGAAAAATATCAGGAGGGTAAGGAATATAAATATATTTCCCCCCCTCCAATAAATATGGTGTTTGAAGGCAGTGACTCTTTTTGGTTTTATATTATAATCCTAGCACTTAGCATAGTGTCTGGGACAAAGTAAGTGCTTAATTAATGCTTGTTGATTCATTTTATTTTCCTCTTATATGGCAGTGATAGGTATGAATGATGCATGGACCAGGTGTCCCAGCACACCTGGGTATACTCAACCCATGTGCTAAACACACCTATACTGGCAGCCCCTCTATACATATAATGAAAGGTTGTACACCAAGGCCAATAAGTCTGGCAATGCAGGGCTTACCCACAGCTCTGCCACCATTGCCTGGGAATGAATGCCAGCCTCACTCCAGGCTCTCTGCCAACACCAGTCTCTCTGACAGCAGAGACTCTGATGGGCCAGTAAGGAGAGAGATGATAGAATAGATACTAAAGATCCAAACCCCTTATAAAATGCCTTGTCCCCCACCCAAGCAACCAAAAGCTAATGCCAAATTTCAACCTTAGCTGATGGTATTTTCTAGTAGGTAAACCTTAGCTGATGGTAGGCAAACCTTAGCTAATATTCTTTTCTAGCACACAAAAGGTAACTGGGCATTTATCCATTGGCCTGTGATGTAACTTAATGAATTCTGCACTTTTCTACAGTGGAGATAGGGCAATAACAGGCTGCCAACCCCTGAAACTCTGCCTAAATACCTGGGGTAATGGGGATTTTGCCAGACATACTTAGTATAATATAGGTGATCCAGCCAGTATACAATGATGCCCAAAGACTTGGATAACAGGATCAAGGTTGTTAGTTTATAGTTCTATTGTCAGGTTGAAGCAAAGAAACACACACATAAGATCTTCAATAATGCTGATTTCTTTTTAGAGATAGGGCACTTAGAGATAGCTATATATTATATATGCATATAGATATATGTATGTATACACAATACACATATACATAAATGTGTATATATATCAACTATGTATATATAATGTATGTATACACACACACATACATAAATACATATATAAATGTTGGTACCATGAATACTTCTCCAGGAGTAATACTTTAAATACCTTCCTTTACATTTTACTTGTTTCAATATACATTTTTGGCCATGGCCATATGGGAATTGGTTCTACTTAACTATGCATATTTGTTAAAAGGGCTATGTCTTTATTTCTTCCCCACTAGGAGAGGAAAGGGAAGGGGAAAAATAATATTTTAATTGAAAAAATTATTAAATTTGACCTAATTTAAAACCAAACAATTTATGAAGCTTTTCATATATCTACCAAACTGTCTGGCATCTCCCATGTTTATGACCATGAAAATGTGGCAAGTATAGTGTCTCAGTATCAAATCCAAAGGAATTCAGTGTAATTTTATTTGTTATGATTATTATTTTTATATGTTTCATTGATTAATTGTTACCCAGCTTATAACATTCAGTTGAATGGATAATTCACTGAGATGTTCCAGGAGCTACATATCCATATATAATGCATATGTATAAATATAAAATACGTAATATATGCATGCATTTATATGTGTATATATGTATATATATGTTCTTGCATGTGCACACACACACACACATACACACACACAAAAGGGGAAACATGGTATAGTAGATAAAGAGCTGTCCTTACAGGAAGGAAGACCTGGGTTCAGGTTCTGCTTCTGACATATACTGGCTATATGACTGGGCAAATCGCTTAAACTTTCAGTGTGCTGAGAAGCATTCAAATGCTATAATGTTGCTGAGATGGTACCTACATTAGGAGTGGAAGATTCTCACTGGTAGTTCCCTATGGCAATGAAATCATAAATAGGATCCAAATTCTCTCTCTCTCTCTCTCTCTCTCTCTCTCTCTCTCTCTCTCTCTCTCTCTCTCCTTTTATTAGCTCCACATATATCAAAATATAGAGGCATTTTTCTGCTAGTACAGAAGGAACTAGAAATAAAATAGATGCCAATCGACTGGCGAATGGAAAAACATTTTGTAGTACAATTATGCCATATGATAGTAATACATAATAAATATGAACAATACAGAGAAGCATGAGAAGACTCACATGAACTGATGCAGTAAAGAGTCCAGGAAAGTATTATACATTATTTACAGTAATGTAAATAAATGGCAAACAACAAAACAAACAAGATGGAACGCTCTAAAAGTGTAATAACAAGACTTGGCCCCCAAAAGAGATATTGAAACATCTGGGAGATATTTCATCTTCCAGATGTTTCACCAACAAATAACAACAAAAGCTATTGCTTAGGAAATAAGCCAACTTGTCTCGTGTATTTGAATGTGGGCAAAACTTTCTCATCATCCTGGGCATTCTCTTTTGTCCGTTCTAGGCTTTAAGAATTTCATACAGAATCAGTTCTTCTATTTCTCAGTGATACCTAGGGGATACTGGACCATTCTGTTCATATCCCAGTGGCAAATTCCAGGGACCAGTGATCCAGAAGGGCACTCTACAGGCTAAAGTGTGTATGCAAACAATTAGAGCTAGTTTAAAGCTTTTCTGGGGGTGGGAGGAGCATGTATAGTGAGCTCAACAAAGCAATGTTTTAATGCTTAGGCATGGAAAAAATAATGGTAAGTCAACTCTGGTTCTGGATTGACCTCAAGGATATGGAAAGCCTACTAGCAAAGTAGAGATTTACCCTATGGTCTACTCTAGAATTCCAATGAGAACTCCAAGAATGCTGGGTAGAGACAGAACACATAGAAATGGGAGGAGTGAACTCAAACTGCAGATTGAAAAACTTAGTTTAGGGCCATTTAAGGACTAAATTGGAATCAACAAATAGTCTCCTGACTAAATAGGGTTTCTTGCATTAGACATGGCCTGAATCAATATCCTGGGGGATTCCAAAATTAACCTAGGTTTCAGGAATATGAGTCTACAGGGAATGTGAAATAGGAAAGTTGCACATCGAAGTGATTTCCATTTCAACTGCTACTAGAATGAAACCTCCTAGACTTTTGCCAGATATTTTTGACTTACTGTGCAGACTTGCCAATTTGTTCCTCTTAGTTTGCAGGTAGTGGTAGATTGTTAACAACTACCAGCCCCTTCAAAGAAACCAATAACTCCTCTATAAACACAGAAAGAAACATCAAATTATATACCTCAACAGAACTGCTCAGACATCCTCATATTTTCAGGCAATTTTGGTATGGAAGTAAATTGTCTTTTCAGCTAATGTTTTGCCAATGTTTGACTCTCACACTTTGTGTGACTGCGAGAATACTGTCTAGCAAGTTTAAAAGATTTATTAAGGTAGGACTGAAACATCTGATTGGGGCTTCTATTAGTAATTTCAAATATAAGATGTATGTGAATATAGATAGAAGAGCTCAAACCAGATGTTTTAATCATTCCTTAAATCTTCTGAATTTGCTAAGAGATTGAATATATATCTCTCATATTATATAGATAGCTATATATGAGTATCTATACCTCTAACTCTATTTAATTTTCTATCACTTTCTTTCTTTCTTTCTTTCTTTCTTTTTCTTTCTTTCTTTCTTTCTTTCTTTCTTTCTTTCTTTCTTTCTTTCTTTCTTTCTTTCTTTCTTTCTTTCTTTCTTTCTCTTTCATCTTAATATGGACTCTTCATTCAAGTACCTAAGTCCCATTTACTTTAGAAACCTTTTTGTGATTCTATGTATAGTGTGTATTCACATAGACACCTATATAGAGATGTATAATATTATACCTTTGCAAAGGTAGGAGACTATTTCAAATAATAGAAGTGCCTAATAGGTTCACCTCAAAGAATAAGTGTCCCTATAAATTAATGAACTTTCTTGAATTTTTCTTTTTTTCTTTTTTCTTTTTTTTTCGTTTTGTTTTTTGTTTTTTTGGTGGGGCAATTGGGGTTAAGTGACTTGCCCAAGGTCACACAGCTAGTATATGTCAAGTTTCTGAGGCCAGATTTGAACTCGTGTCCTCCTGAATTCAAGGCTGGTGATTTATCCACTGCACCACCTAGCTGCCCCGAGTATTTCTTTTTAATTGCGGTGTCTAGGGCTATCAGAGAATAAGTCAATAATATGACTAAGAACCAGGAGGAAAAGAAAGCATTGTTGATGTTTTAGCTATACTATGTGGACCTCAGTGAAACTTTGAACTTATAATTATGATCCTAATTTCTACTTTAAGACACACTTGGGGCGGGTAGGTGGCGCATGGGGTGTCTAGGTGGCGAAGTGGATAGAGCATCAGCCCTGGATTCAGGAGTACCTGAGTTCAAATCTGGCCTCAGACACTTAACACTTACTAGCTATGTGACCCTGGGCAAGTCACTTAACCCCAATTGCCTCACTAAAAAAAAAAAGACACACTTTATTAGAGTGCTTAAGAGAAGTAAGGATCATTCTTTAAATCAGCAGAAGCTACTATTTCTGTTTTTATTCTGTGCTGGAATTGTACAGATCCTAGGGACACATCTAAGGAATTGCTCACATCACCTTCCTTTTTTTTTTAAATCACAAAAATATTTTATTATTTTCCAGGTAAATATAAAGATAGTTTTCAACATTTGTTTTTTATAACATTTTGAGTTCCAAATTTTTCTCCCTCCCTCCCTTCCCTTCCCCCTCTCCAAGAGAGAAAGCAATCTGATACAGGTTATACATGTACAATCACATTAAACATATTTCTATATTAGTCATGTTGTGGAAGAAGAATCAGAACAAAAGGGAAGAACCTCAAAAAAGAAAAAAAACAACAAAAAAGTAGAAACAGTATGGTTCGATCTGAATTCAGATTCCAGAGTTCTTTTTTCTGGATGTGGAGAGCATTTTCCATCAAGAGTCCTTTAGAATTGTCTTAGATCATTGTATTCCTGAGAAGAGCTAAGTCTATTACAGTTTATCATCAGACAATGTTGTTGTTACTGTGTACAATGTTCTCCTAGTTCTGCTCATTTCACTCAGCATCAGTCCACTTAAGTCTTTCCAGGTTTTTCCTGAAATCTACCTGCTCATCATTTATTATAGCACAATAGTATTCCATTACATTCATATACTACAACTTGTTCAACCATTCCCCAGTTGATAGGTATTCCCTTGATTTCCTATTCTTTGCTACTACAAAGAAAGCTGCTATAAATATTTTTGTACATGTGGATCCTTTTTCCTTATTGATGATCTCTGGGATATAGACCTAGTGGTATTACTGGGTCAAAGGATATGCATAGTTCCAAATTGCTCTCCAGAATGATTGTATCAGTTTACAACTCCACCAACAATGCATTAGTGTTCCAATTTTCCCACAGTTTCTCCAACATTTATTATTTTCAATTTTTGTCATATTAGCCAATCTGATAGGTGTGAGGTGGTACCTCAGAGTTGTTTTAATTTGCATTTCTCTAATCAGTAGTGATTTAGAACATCTTTTCATATGTCAATGGAGAGCTGTGATTTCTTCATCTGAAAACTGCCTGTTCATATCCTTTGACCATTTCTCAATTGGGGAATGACTTGTGTTCTTATAAATTTGATTTAGTTCCCTTATATATTTTAGAGATGAGGTATTTATCAGAAACACTGGCTGGAAAAATTGTTTTCCAGCTTTCTGCTTCCCTTCTAATTTTGACTGCATTGTTTCTAGTTTGTACAAAACCTTTTTAATTCAACGTAATCTTAATTATACATTTTGCATTTCATAATATTTTCTGTCTCTTGTTTGCTCATAAATTCTTTTCTTCTCCATAGATCTTAGAGGTAAACCATTCCTTCTTCTAATTTGCCTATAGTATCATCTTTTATGTGTAAATCATATACCCTTTTGACCTTATTTTAGTATAAGGTGTAAGATGTTGGTCTATACCTAGTTTCTGCCATACTATCTTCCAGTTCTCCAAGCAGTTTTTGTCAAATAGTGAGTTCTTATCCCAGAAGCTAGAATCTTAGGGTTTACCAAACAGTAGATTGCTAAAGTCATTTACTACTGTGTCTCCTGTGCCTTACTTATTTCATTGATCCACCACTCTATTTCTTAGCCAGTACCAAATAGTTTTGATGACTGCCTCTTTATAGTATAGCTTCAGATTTCATATGGCTAGCCCATCTTCCTGTGTATTTTTTTTCATTAGTTTCCTTGATATTCTTGACATTTTATTCTTCCAGATGAGTTTTATTATTATTTTTTCTAGCTCTATGAAAAAATTTTAGGTAGTCTGATTGGTATGACATTGTATAAGTAAATTAATTCAGGTAGAATTGTCATTTTTATTATATTAGCTTGGCCTATCCATGAGCAATTGGTATTTTTCCAATTATTTAGATCTGATTTTATTTGTGTGAAAAGCATTTTGTAATTGTGTTCATAGAGTTCCTGGATTTGTCTTGGCAGGTAGACTCCCAAGTATTTTATGTTGTCTACCATTACTTTAAATGGAATTTCTCTTTCCATCTCTTGCTGCTGAACTTTGTTGATAAGGTATAAAAATGCTGATGATTTATGTGGATTTTTTTTTTATATCCTGCAACTTTGCTAAAGTTGTTAATTGTTTCAAGTAGTTTTTTTTTATTTATTCTCCAGGATTCTCTAAGTATACCATCATATCATCTCTTTCTTTCTTTCTTTCTTTCTTTCTTTCTTTCTTTCTTTCTTTCTTTCTTTCTTTCTTTCTTTCTTTCTTTTTTTTGGTGGGGCAATGAGGGTTAAGTGACTAGCCCAGGGTCACACAGCTAGTAAGTGTCAACGGCCTGAGGCCAGATTTAAACTCTGGTACTCCTGAATCCAGGGCCAGTGCTTTATCCACTGCACCACTTAGCTGCCCACCATCACATCATCTCAAAGAGTGATAGTTTTGTTTCCTTCTTGCCTATTCTAATTCCTTTAATTCCTTTTTCTTCTCTTATTGCTAAAGTTAACATCTCTAGTACAATATTTAATAATAGAGCTGATAATGGACACCCCTGTTTCACCTCTGATCTTACTGAGAATGCCTTTAACTTATCCCAATTACATTTGTTTTACATAACCTTCTATCCTCCCCTATTGATCACCCATCAAGCCTCTTCTCATATTCAAAAGATAAGAATGCTGAGAACAGTGAGGCATTTTAAATGAATTATTTCCCTTCCTATCTTATCAGAGATACTTTTTGGAGTCAGGAACCAACAACTGTGGACATGAAGATACAAATGCTACTTTCAATAATTACCAATTATACTATTTTGGTCAAGTTACAGTTGCTCCCCAAGTTTCCATTTTCATTCTCTTCCATCTAACTTGCACTAAGTTTGTTGACAGGGTATGAAGGAGAAGGATCCCTCAACATTTCAATAATCACTGGTGAAGTGTTTTCCAACAGTTTTCTCCAAAGGCTGTAAATGTTTTGCCTTCTGCAGAAGAACACCACTGTTCTTCTGAGGTTGTCTTCACTGTAAACTGAAAACAGAATTCTAGGCTCCAGCAGCTTAAAATTTAATATTCCAAAATATGCTTTTGAAAAACCATCTTCTGAAAGCATCATTGAATGTAGATTGACTCAGTGGGGCAATAATGTGGGACTGAAAAATGGCAACAATGTCAGGATGACAGATTTATAGCTCAAAAGGATCTTAGGTTAGAGGTCTAATCCAACTACTTAATTTTTAGAGATGAGGAAACAGGCCCAGAGAAGTTATTTCTCTTCTATACTAGAGAAGAGATTTACCTAAGGTCATATAAGGAATAAGTACAGCAGCTAGAATTTGAACCCAGCCCCTTTGTCCCTAAATTCAGTATGTATTCATTCCTCTACCCCACCATGCTGTCACTTTGTAGACCTCAATACAATTTCCATGGGATAAAATCTAGATTGTCTAGCAATGAATATCTTATGGCTAATATGTCTGACATGGTATACAGATGCCCTTAGTCTCCACTAAGAAACAAATAAACAGTGATACACCTTTCTTCCATATTGAAAAGTTCTGCTAGTATGAACTGATGCAAAGTGAAATAAGCAGAACCAGGAAAACATTGTACACAGCAACAGCAACATTCTTATATGATCAACTATGATAGACTTAGCTCTTCTCAGCAATACAATGATCCAAGACAATTCCAAAAGACTCATGATGGAAAATGCTATCCACATCCAGAGAAAGAACTATGAAGTCTGAATGTAGATTGAAGCATACCATTTTCACTTTGTTTTTTCATGTTATTTTTTTTTCCTTTTGGTCTGTTTCTTCTTTTACAACTGTGACTAATAGAAAGATGTTTTACATGATTGCATATATATAGCCTATATGAAATTGCTTACTGTTTTTGGAAGAGGACAGGGGATAGAGGGAAGAAAAAATTTGAAACTCAAAATTTTATAAAAATGAATGCTAAAAATTGTCTTTCCATAAAATGGGGGAAAAAATACTATTAAAAAAGAAAAGCTCTCCTAGACATGCTTTTCATTTCTGTTAATAGTGCCTGATACTGGGGCAGCTAGGTGGCGCAGTGGATAGAGCACCAACCCTGGAGTCAGGAGTACCTGAGTTCAAATCCAGCCTCAGACACTTAACACTTACTAGCTGTGTGACCCTGGGCAAGTCACTTTACCCCAATTGCCTCACAAAAAAAGAAATAGTGTCTGATACTCAGCAACATTTTCTCAGGTTCTTACTCTCACCCCAGAGTTTGCTTTTTTACTTATCTGTCCCTTCTCTGTTCTCTAATTTTCTCTTTTCTTTTCACCTTGTCTCTTCCACCTCTTGTGACTTTTTTTTCCCCATTCTTCTGAATGTATGCATGAAAAAGGTAGCTTCTCCATATCACCATATACCCAAAGCTGAGGTCACCAAATCAGATATAATTTGCAGGTCTTCATAACTATTTGGCTGTGCTTATTGTTGAGTATTTGGCAGCTAATTTTGTCCTACCAGTGTGTGTGTGTGTGTGTGTGTGTGTGTGTGTGTGTGTGGTTTTTCCTCTTCTTTTGTGATTTCTAGAAGACAGAACTCTCAAAAGCAGAAGTATATCCTTAAGGCAATATATATGTATGATCTACTATCATTTTTGTTGTTGTTATTGCTGTTGTGGTGGTGGTGGTTTTCCAGGATAGATGAAATGCTTTGATAGCCTGTTTAAAAAGTGTCACATGGGGCAGCTAGGTGGTACAGTGGATAAAGCACTGGCCCTGGATTCAGGAGGACCTGAGTTCAAATCCGGCCTCAGACACTTGATACTTACTAGCTGTGTGACCTTGGGCAAGTCACTTAACCCTCATTGCCCTGCCCCCCCCAAAAGTGTCACATACTGTTATTTAAATCTATGTGCTTAGTGCCTTGTATATAGTAAAAACTCAAGTATTTTAAAATAAATTAATCTGAATATTATATCAAGAAACATAGTATCACTATGGCAGATGTCTCAGATTTTCTAAAACCTATCATAACTTATTTTATTTTGTAAGGAGAGGTATAACAGGTAGCATTTTGATAGATTTGCAAAGCACTTTATAGATTTCATCATCATAACAACCTTGGGAATTAGGTCTTATTATTAACCCCATTTTACAGATGTAGCACATGCTGTTAGGTACTTTGACCAGGGTCACACATTAGTAAGTGTCTGAGGCAGAATTTGAACTTAAGTCTTGCTGATGCCAGCTCCCATGCTTTATCTACTATTCTACCTAGTTGTACTAGAAAGGCAGGGTTTCTGGGCTTAGAGTATCAAAGTGCATAACCTATTCTATGAAAAATTCATGGGGGCAGCTAGGTGGCTCAGTGAATAAGGCACCAGCCCTGGATTCAGGAGGACCTGAGTTCAAATCTAGTCTCAGACACTTGACACTTACTAGCTGTGCTACCCTGGGCAAGTCACTTAACCCTCATGCCCTACCAAAAAAAAAAAAAAAAAGAAAGAAAAAGAATGCATAATCGTCTGCTCAAAACTTCAGCAGGATAGTTTTGCTTTTGCAATAATTTTCGGTGATACAAATATAAAATCATAATATTTACCAAGTAGTTATTGTGATCCTATTGTTATGGACATTGTCTCTCAGATCAATCAATTTATTTTGAGTATCTCGCATAACTAAGTGGATAGACAACACTCTTAGAAGTCAGGAAGCCCTGGGTTCTAGTCTGTCTTTGACACATACTGGTTGTGTGACCCTGGGAATGTTATGCTCTTTAAGAGCATATATTTTGGAGAAAGTGCTATTGGATAATTATGGATTTATTGGAAAGTTATGTTCACAACCTACCTCAGTATTTTATTTCTCTCTAAATATGTTTGTTATTATTACTTTTTTGAGGGAAAGGTAGATGGAAATAGTTACAAAAACCAAAAAACTAATTCTCAACAGCAAGATAACTTTGGGCATTTAGCATAATTTCTGTAGGCATTATAAACTTGACTATAACACAATGTTATTTGATAAACTAGTGTACACAGTGTTGTTTTAAAAGGTATTTAACATTTTTATATTTTTTAATTAAAATTTAAAAAATAAAAGTATCTTTAAAAATTTAGATTTTAAATTTTCCTAAAACCCTTTAGAAATCTGAAATGAGAAATTTAGAAAGGAAAGGAGAGGAAATACCATTGCTGTATCTCACTCCTACCTATTTTTCTACTCTTAGTTCATAGTACTTCTTTTTCTGAACTCTTTTTTCCAAATGTGATCATTAGCTATTTCCCTTTCATGACATTCTATCATCTATTTTTGCAACTGTGGTTCACCATGTGAAGAATGTATTAACACCTTATCTCTTCTTTATTCAATTCCTAACTTAGTTCAAAGCACCCCTCAGGTATCAGCTCCTATAAAAGAGCTTTCCTCAATGCCCTGTTGTTAATGCTCTTTAGCTTAAAATTATCTTCTATGATGTTGTATACCATGTGTATCCATGACTAAGTGTCTGCTCTATTACCTGAAAAGAATAAAAGCTTCTTGAGGACAAGGACTTATTTATCTTGAAGGAAAACTGTCTCTGAATAAATTACCTGCATTCAAATCCTACCTCTTGTTGCTTACTAGCTGTGTGGAGAAAGTTACTTAATCTTAATTATCAAATCTATTAAATAAGGGGGATGGACTAACTACTGTCTTAGGAACTTTCCACCTTTAAATCTCTGAGGCTCTGATCCTTGGCATTGCTAGCTTCTAGTACAGTGTCTAACACATAATAATTACTTAATAAATGCCGTTGCTGCTCTTTTACTGATGTAAGGCAACGGCAGCCCTCTTTAGATAAAGGTTTGTAGTATGAAAAATCATTCCCAGGCCTAGCTGGTAATCTCTTAGGGAAAGTTGAGGACTTTGACCAGAATGAGACAGTGGCTCAGTTCACTGAAGCAAAACCTTGAATGTTTTTCAAAAATTCAAATCGGTAAAAGAAATTCTTTCAAGGTTACCATCAACTTTGGCAAGGAGATGTGTGTGTGTGTGTGTGTGTGTGTGTGTGTGTGTGTGTGTGTGTGTGACAGAAGACACTTGGCAATGAGAGTACGATGAAACGTAAATTTATAAAACTGCTAATCTAAGATGTATGTAAAGATATTTGTCACAGATGTCAGTTTCCCAATGTTTTTTTTTTTCAGAAAGCATTTTTTTTCAGAACCAAAAACAAATATTATGGAAAAGATTGAATATCTTTTCCACTAGCAAAGATGGAGGAGATGCCAGTTTGTTCTCAGGAGCATAAAGATTGGCAGACCTTTCTCAAGAGAAAGGCAGCCTCTTTAGATCTATGTCAAATCCCTGAAATAAAAGATCATTGGTACTGGAGTCCATGCATACACACACACACACACACACACACACACACACACACACATATTCAGAGTAAGCTGCTCTTTATCAACCAAATCAATAGGTCAGAAAAAATGAGATGAGGACAGGGAAGGATAAACATTCATGCTGAGGTGTAAAAACATTCCAGGACAAAAAAAAAATTAAAAATGGCAGATCATCTGGAAAGCACAAAACCCCCAAATCAATCATGAGGAAGTTGCTGGGGTGACTGTTTCACATTCTGGCAGATTTCTAATTACTCCCTCAATATAGCAGCATTTTCTTTCTTTAGAAACACATATTTTAAATGCAAGACAATTACTGCACTGGGCATCACTGCTTACCAAAGCTCAGGCTGTGAACGTCACGATCCATTAGTTAAAGGATGCATCTAAGCAGCCTGAAGTTTATTAAATCCAAGTGACAGCTTTTCCTGATCACCTTGCTCCAGGCCTCCCAAGGGCAGCCATCGACTAGTTCAAATAGTCCCTCAATCCAGTTTCCAAACAGCTCTGTCTGAATTCTAAAGCTATGAATTATTAACTGCAATTGCTTGAGCTTGGAATTCTTGGTTTAGCTCCTTCAAAGAATCCTCTAATATCTTGTTAGAGATGCCAAGTGTGGTGCCTCAGACAACATTATGAGAAAGGAAGATCAGTAATCCCAAATGAATCAAATCTGCAGAGACAAGTGATGGGAATATAGGAGAACAACACAGGAAGTTCAAGATGGAAAGGACATTGAAGTTGAGAAATCCAACCTCTCAGAGAAGGCATCCCTTTGGAGGAGACATGTATTTTTCTATTTGTATCATATGGTTTTTACTGTACTTTACTGTACTTTTCCCTTATTTTACTTCCCCTCCAATTTTTATCTCCATAACGAGTATCAACACTGGTTTTCACCTCCTGAGACTAACTGGCAAGGACAGTTTGGTGCTCATGTGCCACCAATCAAATTATTTGCTTGGCCAATCAAGCAGATACAGGTAGGGATGGACACTGCTATACAAACACCTTGAGGTTAATGACTATTTCATTTTTTTTCTTTGCATATCTAGTATTTAACACAGTGCCTTCTCTAGGTGGAGGGCTCCCTCTCCCAATACAGATGAGAACCTGTTTTGAAATTTGCAGTCTTAGGTCAGCAGTGCTCTAACTTTTTTTAATCTCAGGACTCTTTTATGCTATTAAAATTACTGAGAACCATCCTCTTCCCGCAATGAACTTTTGCTTATGTAGGTTAAATTTTGATATTTACCATCTTAAAATTTTAAATGATTTATTATTATGGAAACAGCTCAGACCTAATAGACCCCTGGAAAGTGTCTCAAGAACCCCCTCAGGCAACTGGATCACACTTAGAAAACTGCTGTCTTCGGTTTCTGGGACACTGAGATGTTAAATAACTTGCAGAGGGTCACACTGATAGCATGTGTTAGAGCTAAGATTGAAGGTGGGTCTTATTCTCCAACCAATATAACAAGCTATCTCTTGCCTTGTACCTTGAAGTCCCTTAATAACTATGTTGAATTGAATTGCTCTTAGTTTGGGTTAAGTAGAGTTCCCAGACATCATATTCAGAAAGGTATCTCTTATGATACATAAAGGACTTAATGTTAAGAGGATCTCTGGTTCTTATGTTAGTTTCAGAAGCCTTGGACAAATAGAAGTTGAAAGAGTAGGGTCATATCAATTGGAGAATGGCTAAATAAGTCTTGGCAAATGAATATAATAGAATATCCTTGTGTTATAAGAAATGATGAATGCAATGAATTCAAGAAAAGCATGAAAAGACTTAGATGAACTGATGCAAAGTGAAGTAAGCAGAGCCAAGAAAGCAATATAAACAATCACTATAAAATGCTAATAGAAAGAAATACAACCAACAAACTACTGAAAATGAATGATGCCAATTATTGAGAACGTTTAGCTTCAAAGAAGAGATATGAGAATGAACCTCCTACCACTCCTCTTTAGATGTGAAGGTTTACAAGTCTGCAGAACATTGCACATAATGACTTTTTAAAAACTATTGCTTGGTTTGATTGTTTTCTCTTCTTCCTCTTTTTAACAACAACAACAACAACATATCTTTATTGTATTGGCTATCTCTTTGGGAAGGGAGAAGTAAAAGAATACAGGGAACATCTAGATAATGTCAACACAAAAGGCATCAATAAAATCTATCAAAAGTAAGATTTTGGGCAATGACATCTCTTTACCACTAGTGGCGAGAATTCTATACCTGGAGAGAAAAAGGCGTAGCTTCAAATCCTATCTCAGACACTTCCTATTTGTGCAAATCTCTTTAAGTCTCAATTTCACAACTCAAAAATAAGGGGGTTGGAGACTGAGGTCCCCTATAGAGTCAAACCTAGGGTCTGATGATCTTCACAACATAGGATTCTAGGGTTTTCAAAGTGAGTTTTCATGTTGAGCCTCTTGTTTCCAAAAGCAAAGTCTACACATAACATATTGAGAATAGAAGGGTAGGAGACATTGATTCTCAGAGAAAAACAACAACAAAATTTTTAAAAGTCTCTGTATTTACATTAAAAATTCATTGGGTTTAAATGAGCAAAATCAAGTATTTTGAAGTTTTATGCAATGATGAAATATGAACATCATCTCAAGAAAGCACCTTATTTGAGTGGATAAAAAAAGTAGAGCTCAATACTATAGGGGGGAAGGAACCATTTGTTGGGGTACAATCATGCAGACAATGAAATGTCAAATTTGAGAGAGCTTCTTGATCAATGGGAATCCTCTATGCCACAGATAGATCATATCATCTAATGTTGGATTTTTTTATTTTCATGTCATTGTTACTCCACTAAATTTCTACATTAATGTCATATCTGCTTGGTATGGAGGGGACCCTAGGTTCTACAAGGCTATGGAGCATGGTATTAGAAATTCAATTAATTAGCTCCAAGCTACAGAGGTTTTCAGTATGGGCCAAGAGACAGATTTACATCTATGTTCCGAAGAACAAAGCTAGGGTTCATTACCAGAAGGATGAGCCTAAGAGGATGAATTTTGGGAGACACAGCCATTTAAGAAACTGTCTAAAAATATGGGGAGGAGTCATCTGCTTTGTGAAGGAAGTATCTCTAGAGATGGATTAATGGGCCTTTTGGAGTAATGAAGACATATATAAAAGTAACATGTTCTTATTTCATCTGATTATCTATATTGGCTTAGTTTTATACAGATTTTATCCTTACAACCTGTTTGAGGATAACTATGATAGAACCACAGCAGCTTACAGTGTTTATTGGTTATGGTAGATTTTCCAAGAGTCATTAGTCACCAATATAAATATTAATTTTTACCCATCAATCAGTGCCAATTAATTTGAATTATTGATTTGTAATTTTCCATTAGTGTGGCACCTACCTAATGGTAAAATATTGAATGGATTTTTTTTACTTTTCAGAAACTAATGAAGGGAGTGGAGTCAATCAGTTTCTGTTTGATGTCACATGAGCCACAAAAAAAGTTTACTTGATTACAGACAGCTAGATGTTGCAGTGGAGAGAATACTATACCTGTAGTGAGGAAGATCTAGGTTCAAATTTGGCCTAAGATACTATCTGTGTGACCCTGGGCAAGTTACTTAACCTCTGTTTCAGTTTATTTAACTGTAAAATGAGCTAATAGCATCACCTACCTCTCAAGACCATTGTAAAACACTTAGCATAGTCCCTGTTGTTCTTCAGTTGTTTCATCTGTATCAAACTCTTTGTGACCTCACTTGGGATTTTCTTGACAGAAATATCAGAGCGATTGTCATTTGCTTCTCCAGCTTATTTTACATATGAGGAAACTGAGGTAAATAGGATTAAGTGACTTGCCCAGAGTCACACAGCTAGTAAGTCTGTGAGGCTGCATTTGAACTTATGAAGATGAGTCTTCCTAACTCCAGGCCCAGCACTCTATCCACTCTGACACCTAGCTGATTAGAAGGCACCATATAAATGCTTATTCCTTTCCTTTCCCTCTCGTTTCCTGCTGTGGCTGAATTAAGCTGCTTGTGTATGTATGAAGCAGACACAGCTTAAGAACACCAATATTGCTAATATTTGGTTAAGAAAAAAGGTTACAAGTAGCTTTAAGATTATTAAACAATCAATCAACCGGCATTTATTAAGCACCACATTAAGTTAAGTACTGAGGAAGAAACAAATACAAAAATGAGACAGTTTTTACTACCAAAGAACTTACATTCTTCTTGGGGAAGTGAAGATAAGCAAATCTGTGATATATACAAAACAAAACTACAGAAAAAATGAGGAACGGGAAACGATTTGAGAAACCAGGAAGGTTGTCTGAATAAGGGGTCACCAGAACTACTATTTAAAAGTAATTAGGGGTTACAAGAAATGCAGATAAGTAGAAAGAATATTCTGGGCGTGAGAGACAACCTCTGCAAAGTCATGGAGATAGGAATGGCAAGCAGTAACATTTTGCTAGTGCAGAGGGTACAATAATCAGTCTAGAAAGACAGGTAAGACACAGGCTGTGAAATGCTTTCAAGTGAAAAAGAGATGAATTTATTTTTTGTATCCTAAAGGTAATGGAGAGCCACAGGATCTTCTTGAGCAAGGGAATGAGCTAGCTAGAATATCAGAAATCTCTGGGAAAAATTTACACCCAGAATTTTTGCATTGGATATCAAAATTCTATCTTATGAAGAAGCTGTTCATTGAAGGAATGTAAAGTACCATCTTATATAGATGTCAACTGTATGAATAATACTGCAGTTATGCTAATAATATCACTCTTAACCCTCTCAAGTTTCATAGCATTTCTTCACTGATGAGAGATGGGGTTAACAGTATCTTGGATGACAGTAAAAGGTCAGAGTGATTAAAAGCAAAAAAAAAGAAAGAAAGATATATCCTTGGGTAAACAAGGCCAATGTATTTATGATAGCTTTAGTTCAATATCAAATTCAATTAAATATTTATTGTGCAACTACTGTGAGTACTCACACATGAAGGCCCTTTGACACTCTCTACTGTAGAATGCCTTGCTTGTGTCTCCCACAGACTTGAGGTGAAGACATGCCATGAATGGGGAAAAAGCTAGATCTGGAGAAATAAGTGGTAACTCTTTAGTCAAGATTTCATCCTTTCAAAGAAAAAAGGACTAAGTAATAAGTCTTGAGCCATGTACAATGCTTTCCTTTTCACATTGATGAATCAGCCAGGAAGGCCTTGGCATGAGGGACTGTTGGCCACCTGGGAATGTTGTGATTAGAGCAAAATTCACTTCAGCAGGAGCCTGGCCGTTTAAAATGCCAAGATTAAAGACAAAACAAAACAGAAAAAAAGTCTCCTACAGTTTTGGCCAGCAGACCTAATCACACATTCTTTTGAAATGCAATTCCCTGAAAGAGAACTCAGTTAGCAATAGCATGGAAGTATTCTACTTGCTAGAGCCCTTCTGCCAACTTGTGGATGAATATTCATACCAGGTTATTTTAATCATGTTTTTCTTGATGTGACATAATTCTACATAATTTATTTTTCCTTCTTAGCTAAAAAAGGATGGGGGGTTTTACTCTCTTCCTTGACTGTAAAATCAGAAAGTTCCTTGAGGTTTGTTTTTTTCTTTTCCTATAACTGACATGAAACAGGACATAGGATGGGATAGAGATGTTACTATGCTGCCATGGTACCCCTGGAAATGAATATGAGAGTCCTTGACCTAGTTAGAGAAACGTAATGGTCTGAAACTATCCAACAAAGGTCATGGGATCAGATATCTGGATGTGGAAGGATCTGTTGAGAACATCTAGTGAAACTATATTCATTCATGAAGCCCATTCCTCACAGATTAAGAAACAGAGATCCAGAGAGGTTAGTAACATGCCAGAGGTGGCAGTAGCAGAGGTTGGTTGTGAATTCAGGTCCTCTGACTCCAAATACATGTTTCTTCCCGCTATTCCCACTGAACACTGCCTCTGTAGGAATTTGGAAACAAAAATTAGATAACTATTTATCAAATTCCTTCTGTGTGTAAAACACAATAGAATTATAGGATCATGAATGGATTTAGAACTAGAAGGGGCCTGAGAAGCAATGGAGCACAAGACCTTTGCAGATAAAGAAGCTGGTCTGAGAGTGGTTAAGTGACAAGTGACAACCCTGGGGTCATACAGCCAGTATCTGAGGCAGGATATACAACTCAGATCATCCTGATGTAAAATCTAACATTTTATTTACTGTATTATGTAATATATAAGAAGGAAAGTAGGAAAAGGTGAGAGGAAAAAAGAAAGAAGAATGAAAAAGAAAGGTAAAGAAAGGGTGAAGAAAAAGGAAAGAAAGAAGAAAAAGAAAAATAGAAAAAAATGAAAGAAGGAAGGAAAGCAAGAAACTCTTGCTTTCAATGAGTTAATATTCTGCTGTGGTCAAAGGACATCACATGCACAAATATAAGTAAATAAAGCGATATTTTCTTGGGTTGTATCCAACCCCATTTGGGGATTTTTTTTTTTTTTGCCATTTCCTTTTCCAGCTCATTTTACAGATGAGGAAACTGAGGTAAACACAATTAAGTGACTTGCCCAGGGTCAAACAGCTAATAAGTGACTGAGGCTGTATTTGAATTCAGGTCTTCCTGAGTCAGGGTTCGGCATTCTATCCACTGTACCCCCTAGCTGCTTATTAAAAAGAATCCATATACAAAGTAATATAAGCTAATTTCGAAAGGAAGATCTTGATAGGGTTTGGGGCGGGGGGGGGGGGGCAGGGATCAAGGGGGAAAAAAAACTTGTAGGAGATAGCATCTTATCTGTGTTTCACAGAGATCTAGGAAGCAGTGGTGGGGAGGGTGTTCATTCCAAATCTTAGGGACTGACTGTGAAAAGAAAGATTCTGAGCGTGTAGTATAGAGGTCAACACTTTTCTGTGCTTGGATACAAGAGGTGAAGAGGCAGGGTGGGGAAAGGAGATTATTCCTGTTCTCACTCCCCCTATCTAAGACTCTAGGTAGTGTTCTCTGTCCTTCCATTTCATGGATATGAAAGTCACTTTCTCTTTTTAAAAGAGCGGCCCCAAATATGAGTAATCTGTCTTGGGGAGTCACCAATCTTATTCTGTCAGTAAAAGCAGCTCCCAGTGGTGAATCTGGAATGCAATATAAATCCACTCTGCTACCTTTGGTATTGATCTTTTAGCAACAGGAAGGGAATGAGGGCAGAAGGGGGAGGGGGGGGATGAATGACTGCTGATCTATCTTTCCTTTTTCTCTGGGCCCTCTGTGAGTCTTCATCCAATTGGAATCTTGCAGTCAGTTCACATCATTTTTACTCTTAGCAAGAACAACAATGAAGAGCTTGCACATAAAGGGGGGGAAATGAGAAAGGAAAAAGAAAAGGCAAAGAGGGAAGCCTTTGCAAAGAAGACCTCTATTTAGCTTTAATTAAGAAGTGGATGTATTCTAACATATAGTCATATGCCCCAGCGACAGGCTGGAACAGACAGTTAGGAATCACTAATTGCAGCCCGTTGTCTGAACGCTGTTTCTCTGCCTTCCCTAGAACATCAGCTCTCCATTTTAGTCCTGCTCTGACAAGCTGTTTGCAAAAATGAAATGCTCTAAGGATTCTAAACCAAAAGTGTTTCAGAAGCTGCTGCTCCCTTCACTTGACTGTCACGGTGAATTGAATAAAAGTCGACTGAAGTAAAATCCACTTTGCTGGTCTTTTCTAAATGGAGACTAATTACTTCAAAACAAAAGCAAACTTTCTTTCCTTCAACAGATGCTAGTTTTGCTATTTCAAAAAAAAAAAAGTCTTAATGTATCTCTGCCAACTCCATCATGCTCTCTGTTTTGATTTATTTCCAGGAACTGGGACCTACGTGGGAATGTTTTCGAAATACCTGGTGATGACCTGAGGTGGATAGGATTATTTTTGTTGTGGTCCTTTGTGATTTTGTTGTTGATGATGGTGTTGGGGTGTGTCTGTGTGTTTGTATGTGTGTGAAAGAGAAAGAGACAGAGGATAAGAAGGAGTTGTAAAAGTCCTCCTCCCATTTGGAACAATCTACTCATTAGTAAAAATAACTTAGAGTAAAAATAACATATATTTGTAGAGAATTTGACAATTTACAAAGTACTTTCACAAAAATTATTATGTCATTCAATACTCATTGAGCTATCCTTTGAGGTAGGTAGTGTGGCTATTATCTGTAGATATGTTTGGAGTATTTTGTCTCATTCTGGGAACTATAATTTAGGAAGGACATCAATAAGCTGGATTGCCTTTGAATGCAGGCAACCTATCAGCAATGGTGAGAGGACTTGAAACTATGCCATATGAGGACTGCTTCAAGAAAGTAGAATGTTTTGCCTTTAGAAGAAAAGATTTACTTGTCTTCCATTTAGAAATATTGGAAGGGCTATCATGAAATAAAAGGATTAGCCTTAATCTGTTTGGCCCAGGAGGAGAGAACTAGGACCAGTGGGTAGAAATTACATAAGATGATAGGATTGAGAGTTAGCAGGGATCTTAAAGAGGACCCTGTTCAACTCCTGCATTTTACACAGGAGTAAACTGAGGACCAGAAAATTGAAGTGTTTTGCTTGTTCAAGGTCACAGAGGCAGGAAATAGCAGAGCTGAGATTCAGAACTAGGTCTTCTGAATTGAAACCCAACATGCTTTCTATTACACCTTACTGCCTCTCATGGAGGCAGATTTTGGCTCAATGTAAGAAGCAGATGGCAAACTGAGTAACCGGATGACTACTACCCACTTCTAATGATTCACGTGGGCACAAATGATACTCGTAGAAGGAAAAATAAAATTAGAAAACATTGCCAAACCTTATGAAATCTTAGGTAAGAAATCAAAGTCCTCAGCACTGGTGATTTCATCGTGATTGCTCATCTAAGGTAAAGGATTCAAAAAAGGCAGATGTAGAAAGTTAATAGCTGGATAAGAATACAGGTTCTGAAATGGAATCTGCTTTTAGAACTTGACCAAATATGGAACATCGCTTACAAAGGCTAGTGAGGACATATTTTCCTGTAATCTACAAAGGAAAACAGAAAGCTTTTTAACCAACAATGAAGGGGGAACTAGAAGAGACTAGATATATGCATCAAGTTTGATAGTGCAGATATAATGGAGGAAGAATAGCAATAGGACAATGCAGAAATCCATGATACACAAACGCCAAGAAAGGAGCCAGTAATAAAAAAAAAAATAGTTCTAGTTGTCTTTACACAAATGCTCAAAGTATAGGTTAGAAGCAATATGCTCCTAACATGAAAAGGTAAATCTGACTATATATCTGTGGGAATTGGTGGGATGAGAACAATAATTAGAATATGATTCTGAAAGGATATAACTAATTCAAAAGTAATAGGATAGTTAAAAGGGGGTTGGTACACAAAATGGAAATGCCTGTTTCCACATATACACAATGCCCACATGCATATACATATATGTATATATACACATGTATTCTTACATGTGTGTATATATGTATCAATACATGTGCATATAATTATAAACATGTGGAAAATCAAAGTAGGCAAGCATGGTAAAAAGCATGTGTGTGAAGCTCAGTGAAATAAAAGAAAAAAAAACAACGCTATGTTGTCTTCAGAGTATACTATTAACCACCTATAGTGAAAGAGGAAATAGATGAGAAACTCATGAAATGGATCATAAAGAGCCTGGCAGAGAGGCATGATATAGTAATGTTGGGTGATGTCAATTATCAATAAATCTGCTGAAGTTCTCTCATTCTCTGTACTAATTTGAGCAGATGATACTTTTTTACTTTTTTAAAGGTAATTGTGGGCATTCAGGTGGTGCAGTGGATAGAGTATCAATCCTGAAGTCAGGAGGATCTGAGTTCAAATCTGACATGACATTTACTAGCTGTTTGACCCCGGGCAAGTCACTTAACCCTATTTGCCTCAGTTTCCTCATCTGTAAAATGAACTGGAGAAGGAAATGATAAACCACTCTTGTATCTTTGCCAAGAAAACCACAAATGAGGTCATACATGAAACATTGGACAAGACTAATCAATGAAAGCAACAACAAAAAGGTCTTTGTATCCTTCAAAAAGTGGAAGAATCAACAAAGGTAGATATATCTTGGATCTAATATTCTTAGAAGGAGGGAGTAGTTTCTGAGATAGAAATGATCAGAAGGAACTTGGAAAAGAAGTAACCATTACAATCTTCAAATTTATGATAGAGAAGAGAAAAGTGTTGAATAGTCTACTTGCACCCTAGTTTTTAGGTGAGCAGATGCCAAAAAGTTTAGGTAAAGGATAATCAGTCAGGGTCCCGTGACCTAAAAGTTTATAGGTGTAGTCATTCCAAGAGGTATAGGAAGCCCTCAAAAATGTGATTCTGGAAGGCAGCTAGGTGGCGCAGTGGATAAAGCACCAGCCCTGGATTCAGGAGGACCTGAGTTCAAATCCGGCCTCAGACACTTGACACTTACTAGCTGTGTGACCCTGGGCAAGGCACTTAACCCTCTTTGCCCCACCAAAAAAAAAAAAAAAAGTGATTCTGAAGATAATGGCAAACAATTCTAATGAGGAAGAAAAAGGGTTGTTGCATAAAGTGAGCTGTGTGGCTGGATACACAGGGAACTCACCAGTCCACTTATATTATAAAAAGACCTCCGAAGATGGAATCAAGGGCAGGTAATAGAAAATGAATACAAAACGTGATATGGTCCTGCAAGGATAGTGTCAGAAATGATAAAGCTCAGAATGAGCCGAGGCTGGCAAGAAAAGCAAGGATAATAATTTTAAAAAAACCCACCAACAATCTTGGGGAAAATAGGAGAACCAAAGAATGAATAGGACTACTGCTTGAATTGGATGAGATAATGATAATTGATGATGGAGAGACAGAAAAGTTGTTCAACTTTTATTTTGTTTCTCTTTTCTCTGTCACAGATAATAAACTTTGGATTAGAAAGTATAGAGGGAAAATGGCTAATGGGGAGTTGATTGCCAAGATAAGTGATGAGAAAATAAAAGAACACCAGCCACTTTTGATGAGTTCAACTCACCTCACCTGAGCCGGGTGAATTGTAAACAAAGAAGGGTCTTTAAAAACAACACCAATAATGGGGCAGCTAGGTGGCGCAGTGGATAAAGCACCAGCCCTAGATTCAGGAGTACCTGAGTTCAAATCTGGCCTCAGACACTTGACACTTACTAGCTGTGTGACCCTGGGCAAGTCACTTAACTCCCATTGCCCCCAAAACAAACAAACAAACAAAAAAACTCAGCAGGGGAAAAAACAACAACAACAACTGGAAAGTGTTATTATCAAGTCACTGTTAGAGAATTTAGAGGATGAGAAGGGATTATACAGATAGGCAAGAGTAAATGTCCTTATTTTCTAAAAAGGACATAGAATTGAGTATGCAAATTATAAACCAGTGATCTTGAATGCAATTCTTGACAAAATTCTAGAACACATTATTAAGGAATCATTAATGATTTTTTAGAAATACAGCAGTGATTCCAAAGAACGAGCATGATACCATTGAGCATTTCATGACAGCCTAACATTTCCTTTTTTTGACATGATAACTAAACCAGTATATCAGGGAACATCCTATATGTAATTTGCATAAATTTTATCAAAGCATTTGATAAAGTTTCTCATCTTTTTGTGTGTGGTAAAGATGGAGATATGTAAACTAGACTAAAATAGTACAAAGGAAATTCAGAACTTGTTGAAAGTCAGCCTCTAAAGATGTCTCTCCTAGAGAGTTCCAGAGATGTATGTGTTTGGCCTTGTTTTATTTAATAATTATTATTATTATCAATGACATGGTTACAGGCATAGATGGTATGTTTGTCAATTTTGCAGCTGAAATAAAAATGGGACATATAGCTAGTAAAATGGATAGAAGAATCAGTATTCAAATAGATCAGAATCAAATAGATCAAGATTAAAAAAAAAATAAGCCCCCCCACCCCCCAACCTGGGGGGACTGCTGGTCAACCCACTTTATCAACCAGTTCAATATGATAGAATTAATTAGTGACAAATATAATGTTTTACAAATTTTTTTTAAAAATCCACATGATTACAAAATGGGATGGAGGGAGAGGGAATAGATGGACAACAGTAAGATTTGAGATTTTTATTTTATTGCAAACTCAATATGAATTGACAGGTTGATATGGCAGGCAAAAGAGCTAATGCATTCTTAGGTTGCATTAGTGAATTATAATTATTGAAGAGTAGGGATACAATAGTCTCATTGTATTATGCTCTAGTCATACTACAACTATATCACTGGATTTAGCTTTTTGGCATACCATTTTAGGAAGGACATTGATAAAATGGTGACTATCTGGGGAAGGTGAATAGTATGTGAAAGGCATTGAGTTCATTTTATATGAAGACTGAAGGAATCAGAAATGTTTTTCATAAAAAAGAGAATTTTGGGGGGCCACTAGGTAGTGTAGTGGCTAAAGCACAGGCCCTGGATTCAGGAAGATCTGAGTTCAAATCCCGCCTCAGACACTTGACACTTACTACCTGTGTGACCCTGGGCAAGTCACTTAACCCTCATTGTCCCACAAAAAGAAAGAAAGAAAGAAAGAAAGAAAGAAAGAAAGGAAGGAAGGAAGGAAGGAAGGAAGGAAGGAAGGAAGGAAGGAAGGAAGGAAGGAAGGAAGGAAGGAAGAAAGAATCATGAAAAAGAATTTTAAGAAGGATTTTGGAAGGACTGCCATATGGAAATAATAATAATAATAACAATATCTAATATTTATATAGTACCTACTCTCTGCCAGGCATTATGCTAAGGATTTTATAAGTATTATTTTATTTGATTCTCACAACAATCCTGTTAGGTAGGTGCTATTATCCCCATTTTATAGGCAAAGAAACAGGCAAACAGAATTTAAGTAACCTGTCCAGGGTCACTCAGCCTCAAGTATTTGAGGTCAGATTTGAATTCAGGTCTCCCTGATTCCAGGCCTAGCGCTGTATGCAATGCACCACTTAGCTCCAATTAGACTTTTTCTGCTTGGAACTAGAGAGAAGAACCAGAAATAATGAATGGGAAATGCAAAAGGAAATTTAGGCTTAATGTGAGGAAAAATATCATAATTGGACAATCCAAGATTGGAATGGGATTCAAAAGGTTGTGAGCTCCATATCATTGGTGATCTTCCAGTGAGTAAAGACCATTTGTTGCTTATATTGTAAAGTACATCTTTTTTGGACTAGGGGTTTTCTTGGATTCTTGCCAATCCTAAAATTATAAGATTCTGGAAACTTTCCAACAATGAAGATGTACTTGACCTTGTGAAGTAGAGAGTTCCCAGACACTGGCAGGGTCCATTTAGAAATTAAATGACCAGGGGCAGCTAGGGGTCGCAGTGGATAGAGTACTGGCCCTGGAGTCAGGAGGACCTGAGTTCAAATCTGACCTCAGACACTTAACACTTACCAGCTGTGTGACCCTGGGCAAGTCACTTAACCCCAATTGCCTCGCCAAAAAAAAAAAAAAAAAAAAGAAGTTAAATGATCACAGAGAGGATGGTTTAGAGGGGATCCAGTGTTCAGATAGCTCAAATCCCTTCCAAATTTCAGATTCTATTATTATTTTCTGTTGTTAATCCTATCATTAATAGGAGTTCAGAAATGTTATGTCATTAACTAAGATTATGGAGCTAATAAGTTAATTTCATAATTGAGATTCAAACCCAGTTCTTGAACGTTTCAAATCTACAATTCTAAATGCTAAATCATTTTGTGATTGTGATAAGGTAGATCTTAATTGGGCAATGCTTCTCCTTCCAGTCCAAAATCCCTTTCTCTTTACAATATTGCACAAGGTTCTCTTTCCTTTCTGTTGTTATTACTGTATAGCAGTGATGGCCACTTAAACTGACTATTTGAGAATAGGTCATAGCCTTTTGTGTAATGTGAAAAGTTCGGAGAGGCCTCATCTGAGATGCCTAGCTCACTCTGAATCAGGATTTGCATTTCACAAAGAAAATTTCTATAATCACTCTGGTAAATGGAATACATTTTCCCCCATGAACTGGAAATGCTCAATTCTTAATAGCTTCCCCAGGGTTTTACTTTTTACTATGAAGCCTTTAGTGATTTTTATCATTGTTTAGGCACAGTAAACTATCACAATTTATGCTCATAAGCATAGAATTCTCTAAGTTTTCTTCAGTCAAGCTATTCTTTAGCCTGGTTTTTTATATTCCTTAAGGTAGAAAATTTTGTTTTCCTACAACTTGAGTATAAAACAATGTTAAATTAGTTTATAAGCCTGGTAAATATTGGTATAAGCATTCCATAAACTTTTAAAACACAATAGCAACATCTTGAGTTATGGAATTCACTCCACATTTCTTTTTTTTTTTTCATTTCTGCTCTTAAAATATGACAGTGAATCTGAAAAGGAAAAGGACCAATATCTATTTCTGCCAAATACTTATTCTCTATCAATAGAGTGTATGTCAATTTGTCCCTTGTCTGAGTAAAATCTCTCAAATCATCTTCAAAATCTTGAAGCTCCACTTTGGCTCACAACAAATCTTTAGTGTTTATTGGGTTACACCTCTTTAGCTGAGCCAGACACAAAAAAACCTACAACATTGGCACAGGAGACAAAGTTTCTTAGAGCAACGTGGATGATATCTACTTCAAAATGTAGATTTATTTAAAAAAATCAATTTAAAAGATGGTTAATGTTTGTGTATGAGCTCAACATGATCCCAGGGGATAGAACATTGAATTTAGAAAACAAGGACTTACTTTTCAACCCCAGCTTTGACATTCACTACCTTTGAGATTGTGAGCTAGTCATGTTACAGCCTCAGTTTCCTCATTTGTAATTTGAGGGGGTTGGATAAGATGAAAGGACCAGCTCCCTTTGAGCTCTGTCTCCTATCCTATGTAATTTTAGTATGGTTGCTTCTTTTGAGATCTTATATGAAAGATTGGCCATAGAATGCTCTCTTTCCTTTATTTCGTATAGATAGGCATGTATCTAGCAAAACAAAGTTACATTTGGCATGAAGTTCACTTGTCTGTGCGGAAAGGAAGACAGAGGTTATGATTCCTTAAAAAATAAAAAGAAAACTATTTTTAAAAATTTTGCTCTGATTGCTGTGTTTTGATTGTTTTGAAATCATCTTCCAAATCTGTAATGTGTTCATAACTCCTCATTTGAGGATACTCTGAAAGTGACATGGTCTGGGACAACCTTAAGCATAGGTAGGGAAGACCATCTATGTGACATCATGTCAAGGTGCTGTAAGCATAAGGCTTCTTCTACTTCATCAAACTTTGTCCTCATGATACTGGAAATTTCAAGAATTAGAGTTTAGCTTAATGCTTTGATTTCCATAAAATGCAAATAGTTTTGAGATGAGTAAAGCTAAATCACTTTGAACTTCAGTCTTATTTTCATGAAGATCTCCTATTCTTTGATCTCCTCCCCATTCATCAATTCTATTACCTCTCTTTTGTCCACAAAAGACTTTCTTCCTGGTCTGGAGATTCTATGCTTAGATAAGTCAATCCTGCCCTCATGAATGTCCTAGATACCCTATGTCCTTCTGTTGTGCCAACACTCAATCCTGGCTCACACGCACCATCTTTGCCACTTTCTCCATTTCTTCTCCCAGGTTACACAGCATAAAAGAAGAAAGTAACAGAAGTGTGAAGACCTGCCCCATTACAATGTCAAGCAATTTTATTTCTTCTTAGCCCTTGCTGCAGCTCGATAATCCTTTGATTCATCTCATTGATTCCCTTGATTGCTCTTCACAGTGCTGATTCCAGCCCCACCCTTGCTCCATAACTCTCAGATGATGACCTTACTTACCTTCCTGGCATAACTGAAGCAGTCAGTGCAGGCTGTCTTATCTTTTCTCCTCCCTAACTCAAAAACATCACCTCTATAACTATTTTCTCCTGCTTCTTTCCAGTCTCAGAGGAAGAAGTATTCCTTTCCCAAAGCTACTCAAGGTGCTTTCATTCCTGTTACCTTTTTCTTCCTCTTTTCCTCTTAGACTTTGCCCTATCATCTGTTTTCTTTCTAACATATTAAATCCTTCCCTTTCTATTGGCTACCCACAATGACAACTCCACCCCTGGTAGGGATTTATATGAGGGTGGGGGGGAGGTGGCAGGACAGACAACCTGTATTTGATATTGCTGTCCTTCCCTATCATTCTGTTTCTCTCCTTTTTACTTTCAAATCTTTTGAATCTATAATCAGTACCCTATAAAGCAATTCACTCAGCCTACTGCAATCTAAATCCTGCCCTTACTACTCTACTTAACTTGCATTCTCAAAGGTCATCAACTACCTCATTGTAGCTACTGGTCATTTCTTAGTTCTTCCTGAGAGCTCCTTTGTGACATCTCTTTTTGCTTTACATCGGTAAATAAGAAATGAGTTCCATATGGACTACAAATACCATGGGTGTTCATTGGAGTGAAATGGGCATGTAGACTGGAAAGATTTTTCTGAAATATGAATATAATTTGTGCAGGGACCCAGAACGCAGACAGCACTCAGCAACATCTTACACCACTAACCACTCCTTCCTTCTTTAAATTCCTCTTTCATAACTCAAGCTTTCAATGCCTCTTATCTGGATTATTGATCTCTTTGGCTCTAGTCTCCTCCCTTTCCCTCCTTGTGTCCTCCCATCTTATAAAGCACTGACAGAATAATCATCTTTTGTCTTCTACCTTTTTATTCCCATGTTTATAAATTATATTCATTTAAAAAAAAATTCATCATCTCTCCTTTATAAAGCCTTTCAAAACTGCTCCAGTCTATATGCCAAGCTGAAAAGGCTTCCAATATAGGACAATAGTATTGTTCAAGGACCTGCCCGGACAAGTTCTGAACAGCTATTCACTTGGCTAGTGATAGAGCGATGGATTTTATTTTATTTTTTTTTAACCAAAGGAACTATCAAAGAATATCTACTTAGTTATAGAGGGGATGCAACCTGCCTCGGAAGTGAGAGCAGCTGCACCATTGAAAATAGAGTCATCCAATGCATTTTGTTTTATAATTTAAAACCATCATACTGAAGAGAGGTCCACTGACTTTACTAGATTGCCAAAGGGGTCCGTGATACAAATAAAGTTAAGTACCCCTGGACCACAGCATCTCTCAGGCTCCCTTTAACTGTAAATCGTATGTTCTAAAGATCTTCGTCAATGAGCTGGGCCCCCAATATTTAGTGCCCTCCTTCAGGTGAACTTGTTCATGTGCTTACATTGTCTGTCCAGGCTACTTAGATTTAGTCAAGTTCTGGGCTGTGGGTTACTTAGTTCTAAACTCTGTTAGGCTACTTAACCCAGCAGAGTTTCTCCTCCCCCCCCCTCCCCCCTGCCCGCCCAGTTTTCTAGACCTAAGACCATTCAAAATGTGTTCTCCAAAATGTGTTTCATTCTTTCCCTACCTCCAAAGGCTGGAAATAAAGGCTTGTGCTGATGGCTTCCCTTCTATGGAAAATACCCAACTCTTTCCTATACTTTGCAATAAGCCATTGTCTCAATGGGAATGTATATTTTGATACTTTGAGTTAGGCAGGGGTGTGCTGGAGAGTGATTACTGGATGTTCAGTGTGAGCATTTACACCTCAGAAATCAGCAATCACTACAAATCAGGACTTGATTTATTATTTTCTTGATTGTCTAGACAAAAGAAAGTGTTAATAATGCAGATTAAACTTAAAATCATGTGTGCATTTCCCCCCAGAGAGCTGGGTCATTAAACCTTTACCAGCTTAACGCTGCATTTGTCTATAAACAGAGTTCTGTTCTACCACCGAAGTACAGTGGAAAGCCAAAGGAATGAAGTCATCACCAGACTGGAAGGCAGCAGCAGCAACAACAACAACAACAAGGATAAGCATTTATGTAGTACTTTAAGGCTTGCAAAGTGCTTTATATTCATTAGCACATCTGAGCCTCATGATACCCCTGCTCCAAAGATACTTAATGAGTAGATTTCAAAAGCTATTTTAGTCCATCCTCACTTTAATTCAGAAATTTCTTCTACAACATCCTAGACAGTGGTCTTCCAGCTTCCATTCAAATACTTCCACTGATCAAGTATCCTGTACTATTTGAAATCCTTTTAAAGAATGCTACGACTTTCTAAAAACAAAACACCTCCCTAATGTGAATTGAGGACTAATCCTATTCTAAGTAAATCACTCTGTATGTGTGTGTGTGTGTCGGGGTGTTAAGTAGCACCACCTTCTCAAATGTGTATTTACCAGTCCAGAGTGTCCCAGACAAGGGAAGTTTTTGGTTTTGGTTTTTGGTTTCTTTATTTTTGTTTGTTGGTTTGGTTTTTTTACTTATAACACACTTCAGTAGTAGTTTGTTGTTCAGTCATGTCTGACTCTTTGTGACCTCACTGGAGTTTTCTTGGCAAATATACTGGAGTGGTTTGCCATTTCCTTCTGCAGCTCATTTTACAGAAAAGGAAACTGAGACAAATAGAATTAAGTGACTTGCCCAGGGTCACACAGCTGCTAAGTGTCAGCTAAGAGTCAGGTTTTCCTGACTCCTGGCCAGCACTCAATCCACTGTACCACCTAGCAGTTCAAAGTAGGGAGTGGTACAATTGGTTTAACAATAGACCTTATACCTACTCTTTATTTCTTACAGAATGCAGTTCAAAGAAGCTAGAAATTGTCTGTGACTCTTGGAATGGAAGAAGATCCTAAAATATGGCTCTTCCAAGAGAACCCCAACAAGACACATGTTCAGTTTGGGCCTCAGCAGCCTGATTCTTGCCTCCCTCCTTTCTACTTTCCTAGCATATTCTTCTTACTAAGAGAGGAGGAGATATTCATTGCTTAGGTGCTATCTTTTCCCACAAGAAAAAAACCCCAACACTTTCATGTTTCCTGTAGGGTGGGCAGTACAAACAATTTGGTGCCTCCTCATTCCTACATCTATTCTTTCTACCTCCATATCTTCCCCCACCCCACTATTTGGCAACTCCCCCATAATGGGGGCTATGCTGCCAAAAATCAAACTGCAAGTGACAGATTGAAGGCATAAGCATGCAAAAAAAGAAAAAAAACTGTCTCAAGAGGCACAATTAAAACACATGCATGTACACGCAAAGAAATAAATGATTTTCTTGTCCCTCCCTCTTCCTTTTCAACAAGTAACAAGACAAAGTGCCTCTCTGCTAGAGTGCCTCTAAAATTGGCAATTAATATGCATTCTGTTCTGACCTGTCTAGGATTTCTTTCTTTCTAAATGCTTAAATATATCATTCATGTTTGCCTCTATCCATATGTGGTTCAGGAAGGACCTCTTGATCCTTTTGACTTTCCCAGCTCCAGATATGCAGAGGAGGGGGCTTTTCTCTGAATGAAAAGGTTGCCTTTGCTGCTATACTCATGGGGGTAAAGCCTTGTGTAACTATAACAATGGAAGGCTTCATGAACTTGGCTGATTAGGTGTGGGCCAATTCCTCATCTCTTCTGTGTGTGTGTGTGTGTGTGTGTGTGTGTGTGTGTGTGTGTGTGTGTGTGTGTGTGAAGAGAAGGATAAAGAAATGGAAAACTACAATTTTATAGCATACCTTTACCTTTGTTCTTATTTGCTGTTCAGAGGCTGAGCTTAAACAGAAAGTTTCAGTGTCGTCTTCGCAGAGAGAGGATTCTACCTAAGGGAAGAAAGACTCTGAGGCAGAACTGCCAACCTCTTTTGTCTGCTATTTGAGAGTCAGAGCCTGGGGAATCACTTTTCCTCTCAAAAGTTGACAATAGGAACGCTGCCATCCAGGGATCCTTCTCCTCTTCTCTGACAGTAATAGCTGAGTAGTGATGTCAAGGAAAGGGTTGGGGGAGGATAGGATGTGGGCTCGATGAAGGGAGGTGAGAATAGGCAGGCACATTTGGGAGACACCTTCAGCTTATGTAGAAGAGAGACATCTATGGCAAATAAAATAGACTTTCAAGACTTAGGGAATGCTACCGCTGTCCTATTCATTACCAAGAAAACACCAAAAAATGTGCTGATCTGATTTAAGAGTTTGTTTTTCAATAAACATTTAAAAGGAGCTTAGCCTACTGTATTCCAGATGCTGATTTGGTGCTAGGGATAGAGATAGGACGCTAAAGAAATGTCTGTGTTATCCTCAGAGGAGCTTACAAGGAGGAGACTAGACATGTAAATAACTCGGAATTCTGTATTAGAGTTAATTCCTCTAAGAGAAGCGCAAAACACTGTGAGAATTCAGAGGAAAAAGGAAGGTCTGGCTAAGGGAATCTAAGAAGCCATAATGCAGCAATAATTAATCTGATTTTGTGTCACGGACCCCTTTGCTAGTCTGGTGAAGCCTAGGAGCTCTTCTAGAAGAATGCTATAAAAGAATAAAATAAAATATATAGTATCACAAAAGGAAACCAAAGATATTGAAATAGTTATCAAAATAAAAACAATTATTAGTTCACAGAGCCCATGTTAAGGACTTCTGTGTAATGCCTGGCATGGCTCCTTAACTTCACATCCTTCAACAACTGGTGATCTGTAATGCCCACCTCTAGATTCTGGGAATATTATGATCCCATAGACAGGAGAGATATGAGGACTTTTGAGCTGAAGTGGCTTAGCATGTGGTCAGTCATTCTGGCTTTCAACTCTAGTTTTAATGATGGAGCCTAACAACCAACTTCTTTGCATGTAACAGCCCTCTTTGGAATTAAATCATTCCCACTAAGCTCTAATCCTTGTGGCTTGGCTCCTATTAATTGCTGTCAGTTTTCCCTAATGCAGAGTGCCCAGACCTCTGATAATGGTCTGTTGCTAGATGCTACTAAACACGGATTTCTTAATCTGGAGTTTGTGAACTAGTTTACATTTTTTAAAATAATCGTACTTCAAATTAATTTATTTCCTGTGTAACTATATATATATATATATATATATATAAAATTAAACATATATTTATAATGTAATTAGATATAATGTAATTATTTGTATAACATAATTATATCTAATATAATTTTATATCTAATGTAATTTTTACATATGCATATGTGTATATATATATATATATAATTTTATACATTTGAAAGAACTCTAAGAAGGGAGTGCATAGGCTTTACTAGGCTGCCAATGGGATCTATTATACATACAAAAAATGTTAAGGACCTCTCTATTATTAGAACCTTCTCTCACACTACACATACCTATTCAACTTTATTCCTACTGCTAATAACTAAGCTTCATATATTATTTGTCCCGATTCAGTCTCCAGGATGTGGGTTCAAATTCTACCTTTAAGGCTTATTGTTGGGTGTCTTTGGGCACTTAATTTCCCTAGGTTTCATTTTTCTTTATCTGCAAAACCATGGCCTCTGTAGTACCTAAAGAACTGACTTGCAAATTATGGCTTTATCATTCTCTGTTTGTACTCCCTAGTTCTTCCCATCTTGCCATTGCCTGAGAACACAGATCTAACAGAAGTCCTCATAGAGGAATTGGAAGAATGGGTAAAATACTGATAGATGCAAATATGGGGAATAATACTTCAGGTAAGGAGAACTGAATGAGGAAAGTTGTGAAGAATACTGGGAGCATAGGGATGATATTTTAGAAACATTCTGGGGATGATTTATCTGTGAGACATTGTGATGTGGTATAACTCTCTGAGCTGGGAAGTCCTTGATTCAAATCCTGCTTCTGAAACATACTGCTTGTGTAACCCTAAGAAAGTCACTCAACGTCTCAATGTTCTAGGAAACTCTCTGGCACTATAATTTTCAAAGAAGTTGCTCATCTGCATTGGTAGGGGGAGTTCTTCCTTAAGATCTTCCAACATCAATTAAATCCACACTCTACTAGCAGGTTTGGGGGATAACTTGGAAGTGGTAAAGGCTGGAGGTGGAGAGATTAATTGAAGCGAATATAGTATTACAGACAAGAGGTAATAGTGAGTCTGAAGTAGGGTCAAGGCATTAAGAGCAGAAAAGAAAAAGGAGAGATTGTAGAGATAAAATTGATATAAAAAGAGAAGGAAAGAGAAGGAAGGGGTTTTGAAACAAGGCAAAAGGTAGAAGGGAAGAAATAGAAATAGATAAGCCCGAAGAAAAGGGGAAATGATAGTATCTTTGATCTTGAAAATCTCAACTTTGAAATGCCAGCAAAATATGTAAGTTCAATTCACGAAGTCATTATTTAAATACCTACCACGCTGAAAGGTACAGTGCTAGGAAACTGGAATCTGAAAGGAGCAATGATAATTTTTTTGCCTTTAAAAAACCTACTTTGGTTCCATAGGGAAATATCTAACAGGCAGCTAGAAACTAGGGCTGAAAATAAGAAGACAAGTCATATTTAAAGATCTAGATTAGGAATGAACCAGATAGAGATGTCAGTAGACAATATGGGAATGGAATAGAGAACTAAGAGAGAAGAAGAAGGAAGGTGAGGACAGAACCCTGCTAAAACACTTAACTTTTAGTAATAAGAGGAGGAAGTTTCATCAAAGAAGCCATGAGTGGTCTGAGAGGAGGACAAGGAGAGTTCAGTGCCTTTTAGAAGCCAAAGGAGAGTTGTAAGATAGGAAGAGCGAACGGTGTCCAAGCAGGGTCAAAGAAGAGAAAAGATGAGAAAAAGGCATTAGATGCACCAGTCACTGGTGACTTCAAAAAGAACAGTTTCTTTAAAGCAGGAGGAAGAGAAGCCAGATTTTACTAACAGTGAGAATTGCAGGAATAGCTAGGCATTGCCCTATGTCTCTGTAAATCCATTAACCAGGCCCTTTGTTCTGACATTGGTGATGTGCTCCTGACTAACTATGGAATTTTCTGAGGAGCTTAAGTCTTTGATAGTTTGAACTTCCTCACTGATCCCATGTTTTATGTTGTTTGAATCATAGCACCTGAGTTACAGTCTGAGACACTTATTAACTGAGTGACCCTGGGCAAGTCACTTAAGCCTGTTTGCTTCAGTTTTCTCATCTGCAAAATGGCTAGAGAAGTAAATGGCAAACTCCTCCAGTATCTTTGCCAAGAAAACCTCAAAAGGAGTCACAAAGAATTAGGCAGGACTGAAAACACTAAATAGCAACAACAAAAGTAAGAACAAGAAATATAAGAGAAGTACAGAAGAGAAGGAGAATACACACTTATGCAGACAGTTTCCTGGATGGAAACCTGCACATCCAGGGAACTATAAGAAGAAACTTTGGGAACAGGAGGAGGAGCTGGGCCGCACTGACATCTATAGGAACCAAGACTGAGGAGCAATTAGGGTTAGAGCCATGATGCAGAAAAAGTGCAGACTCTCCTCCCCTTCCATACTGTAAAGATTCACAGGGATAGTATCTGGTTCAGGTGAGGGGGATTGCTTGGTAATTCTATAAGTAAGAAGAACAGGGCAGCTAGGTGGCGCAGTGGATAGAGCACCAGCCCTGGATTCAGGAGGACCTGAATTCAAATCTGGACTCAGACACTTATCACTTACTAGCTGTGTGATCCTGGGCAACCCCAACTGCCCTGCAGAAAAAAAAAAAAAAGAAGAACATATAGGAGGGTAGATCCCACTGTACATTTGTATTTTTGTTGCTGTTTGTTTTGTTTTAATTCTCGAGAAACTCTTAGCCATTTATTCTTGTGTTTGTGGGTATCATCCAGGATATATAGAATATTACCCTGAAAGTAAGGAAAGACTGAGAAATTAAGTGAGGAAGATGGTTGTTTTTGTTTTTGTTTTGTGGTGCCCATGTGTATTTGTTTTATTTGTTTTCATTTTTTATTTTCTAATAATAAACATTTTTATTTATAGTTCTGAGTTCCAAATTTTATCCCTCCTGCCCTGCCTCCCCTGTCCTGTCCCTGAGGTGGTAAGAAACTTGAATAAAAGAAAATAATGAAAGAAAGTAAAAAATAGTGTGCTTCAGTCTGTGTTCAGTCAATATCAGTTCTTTCTTTGGAGGTGGATAGTATGTTTCATCATTAGTCCTTTGGGATTGTCTCAGATCATTGTATTGCTGAGAATAGTTAAGTCATTCACAGTTCTTCATCAAACAATATTGCTGTCTCTGTGCACAATGTTTTCTTGGTTCTGCTCATCTCACTATACATACAAGACTTTCTGAAGTCATCCTGCTTATTATTTCTTATAGCACAGTAACATTCCATCACCATCATAGACCATAGCTTGTTCAGCCATTCCCCAATTGATGGGCATTCCTTTGATTTCCAATTCTTAGCCACCACAAAAAGAGCTGCTAGAAATATTTTTTGTACAAATAGGTAGGAAGGTCATTGTTGAAGAAGATGACTTCACATTGGCCTTGTACTTGGTGAAATAGAAGATAGATTCATCTACTGGGAATGGGAAATTGGAGGCTAGAGGTTAGTGAAAAATATTCAATATGGGTTCAAAAGAAGAATAAAAGGATTGTGGAAGAGCAGAAATAAGAATCTAGTTGAGGGGGCAGCTAGGTGGCACAGTGGATAAAGCACCGGCCTTGGATTCAGGAGGACCTGAGTTCAAATCCGGCCCCAGACACTTGACACTTTCTAGCTGTGTGACCCTGGGCAAGTCACTTAACCCTCATTGCCCCGCCCAAAAACAAAACAAAAAAAGAAGAATCTAGATGAGATGATATAATTTATAATATGTCTAATAAGGATGATTTCATTAGGTTCTCCAGTAGGGATTAGCCTGAGAGAAGATTAGAGAAAGCATATGGCCAGGACATTGACAGGATATCTGCATGGCAGAAAAGTTGAGTGTATATATAATATTATAGGATGTTAGAGCACTGTTGAAATAGCCATTTGGGGTCTGGGCTTGAAGGGAGACAAGTAAAGCCAGAAGGGAAGTGATTGATGGGGAAACTAAGTTTGAAAGACAAAAAGTCATGATCACAATATAAGAGTAAAGAAGAGTGAGAATGTGGGGAAGGTAGGATATTGGCCAAACAGAAGTTTGGACATTGATATGTTGGAGACTAGCTAGGGCCTGATTAGATAGATGGGAAAAAAATGAGAAAGGTTAAAAAAAAAATTGTCAGAAAGATCATCACTTTGCTCCTAAAATGTCTAAAAAAAAAGCCTTACAAACAGAACTGTCTCATGTGGGGCAATGGTACAGAGCCTATTTCAAATCACACTGTACACCTTCTTTATTTTCCTACTGCCTCTTCATTTTTGTGCAGAAGAAATCTGCCTATGATGAGCTTCAAGCATAAAAATGAAAAGTGAAACATAACAGAATATAGACTTTGAAGAAGTCTATGGAGAAAGGATGGTTTACTTTACCTTGGTGCTAGAGGGGAGATGCAGGAAAGTCAAAGAAGCCATATGTAGTAAAAAGGGAGCTCCACATAGAGACAGGAGTGACCTGGATTCAAGTGTCACCTTCAGATGCGTGACTATGGACAAATCACTTTCCCCTCTAAACCCTACATTGTGTGTGTGTGTGTGTGTGTGTGTGTGTGTACACATATCCATTCATGTAATTATTTATTTATCTGCTTGCTCTATCATTTATTTATTTGTTTGTTTGTTTGTTTATTGACAGAATAAAGGTGCTGTCAGTACCCTCAATGATGTGTCTCTTGGAGCAGTCCCAGTTGTCTCAGTGTAGTTCTTCCTCTGACCCTGATGCCTAGAGCTGGAAGCAATAGTTCCTCCAAATTCAAGACCACTGCCCTGATTTACTGTCATCTACAAATGGTTCTCGTGTCCAATTTAAATAAATCAATACTCTAGGATATCATAGTTTTGTACTGGAAAATATAAAAACAAAACGATTCTAATACTTATCTGCAAATCTAGTCTTCCTTCTCCTAGGTTGCCCCTGTACTGTATGCTTCAGTGATGTAAGGATATTAGGAGCCAAAAGAATAAAGAAATGAATTAGGTTTATTCTATCCTCTTACCACACCTGTAATTATTTTTATGTTAATGTATCCTAGCCTTGTGTCTAAGGGAAATACCCACCCCCTCATCCCTCTAGTTTCAGGTCTCTGGTACACATAGGAACACAGGATTCTACACTCAGTCCTGCCATGAATACTCTAAATTCACTCTCTTACACACACCTCTACTGATTTGCATCACTAATGGGAATAATAAGATCTCTGGATTCAGCACTTTCCCCCTCTGTCTCTTTATAATCACATATTATTACAATAATGAGAGCATAATGCTTGGTTGCTTAGAGTAGGATACTAATGAGGTCAAGGTTAAAGGTTTAGTTCCTCTCCAAGCTAGTTAGCCTCTCAGAGAATTTCTATTTCATGGCTACAGACTTGCACCCTTAACTCAAGGCAGCTGCTTCACAACTGATTAAAAGGAGGCTTGAGGATGAGGGTGGGTGAAATCACTGCAAATCTGTCATTACTTTCTTTTCTTCATGAGTACAATATTTACTAGTGTAATGTTAATGGAGCTACGGAATTACTGTGGAGACTCTGGAAAGTACTTTTTCTGTTAGGATTGAACATAGCACCTCTATCTTAATTCCATGGAGCAACTTAGTGTATTCTCTTGTACTACTAGTAGTTGGGGCTACTAGGGTGACGTAGCAGATACAGCACAGGGACAAGAGTCAGAAAGACTCCTCTTCCCTGAGTTCTGGCCTCAGACATTTACTAGCTGTGTGACCCTGGGCAAGTCACTTAACCCTGTTGACCTCAGTTTCCTCATCTGTAAAATGAGCTGGAGAAGGAAACAGCAAATTATTCTAGTATCTTTGCCAAGAAAATCCCAAATGGGGTCACAAAGCATTGGACGCAAATGAAATAACTGAACCATTGGTAGTACTACTGGTGCTACTATACTATCGTTTCAAAATCTCAATTTCTTTACATAGTTTATTGTCTTTAAAGCAGGAAATAATGGGAAGGAATGAATTGGAAATGTGGACTAACAAAATTTAATCAGAGAGCAAAGCATAATTTAGGAAAAATAAAACCAGAGTTGACTTAAACTCTATCTTGTAAGAACAGAGTGAGATTATGTTGATGGATAGAACTTGAAATATGAAAGCTTCCATTATATCTGAGAGGGATAAAAGACCTAAAAAACAGCAAATAAATAAATAAATAGATAGATAGATAAATAAATGAATGAATGGATAGATAGATAGATAGATAGATAGATAGATAGATAGATAGATAGATAGATAGATAGATAGATAAGTAGACTGAAATGACTTCCTAGAAGGATTACAAATTGGAAAACATGTTGGAAATCCTTGTCCCCACTCCCCTCTGCTTAAGCTGAGGAATCAGGAAAGGCCTCATATAGAAAGTGGTGCTTGAGTTGAACCTTGAAGTATATGACATATACTGAGAGATGGAGAGGACAAGGAGGGAGTATATATTAGGCATGGGTGATAGCACGAATGAAAGAAGAGTCCACCCAGAACACCAAGTGGACCCTTTACAGCACATTTATAAGAAGAATCTATCCTAGCCTTTAGAGACAGGTTGTGTAAAGACATGGAGACAGAAGATGGAAGGTCCTGTCCATCTAGGACAAGTAGGTATAGTAGGGGTAGGGGATTTCAACTACCTGAACATATGTATTCTCTGTCTGTCTCTGTGCCTGTCTCTGTCTGTCTCTGTCTCTCCCTCTCTCCTTCCCTCTTCCCTCCCTCCCTCCCTCCTTTCCTCCCTCCTTCTCTCTCTCTCACACTCTCTCTCTCTTTCCCTCTCTCCTTCCTCCCACCCACCTCCCTCTTAAATGCAGATCAATTGGTAAATTAAATCCATTGGAAGATCTTAACAGATTAGCTAATTATCATTTGAAAAGGCCTAGGGAGCCTGACCCCAAGGGGATAAAAGATAAAGAATTCAGAAAAAAGGTAAGTAGGGGCAATTATATTTCCCTTCTTAGATAGATAAGAGATATGATGACTACATAGTACTGGACCCTGTCCAGATAAAGAAAACCAAGAAGCTGAGCCTGAGAGGGTGCTGGGGAGAGGTAATATGAGAATGGTTGGTTTGGGAAGTCTAAAGATCATGTATTTAGCGCCATAAGAGACTTTAAACATCCTCTAATCCAACATTATCATTTTACAGATGAGGAAAGTGAAGCTCAGAAAGGTTAAAATGATTTGATTATGGTCACCGAACAACTGTGTCAGAAGCAGGATTTCAATCCCAGTCTTTCTGACTCTAAATCCAGTATTCTTCACAACCCCACAAAGATAATGGCACACTCAGGTTAGGCAACCCCCAAATTGGAAGGAAGTACTCAAATGGAAACAGCAGAGAGAAGCAAATACAGTCTTCAAATATCCATTTTTTGTGAAGTTTATGAACATGAAAAATTGTGAACAGTTTCATAGACAAAGAAGAACATAAAAAAAGAAGATTGGATTTGAGATCATGAAACTCTATTACATATAGGTCGAGAGAGCTCTTTTGTTTTAAATAAAAATTATAAAATTTTAAAATACAATTTATAAAACTTTATACGACACTACAAAGATTTCCTTGATTCTCCATGTCCCCTTCTGAACTTCCTCCTTCTCTCTTGTATTTATTCTGCAAAAAAACTCTTCACACTGTCTTCAGTTGGATCTAATCAGAAACTCTGCAGTGAAAATATATCAGCCCATGTAAAGTATTAGGTTTAGGACACAGACAGGGTGGAGAAATCTTTGTCAGGGGAGGGCTCAGTCAGCTAGGTAGAGACTGAAATAAAGCATCTTTCTTGGATCTTTTCCAGGGGAACTAAGAGTCTACCAAATGGAATAGCCTATAACTGATGAACGGATCCAGGGAACTTTTAAGTACTTAAATGCTTCAAGTGTGTTGAACTAGGGCATAGCACAATGTAGTGAAGAAACAACATTTTATAGAACCTGCACGCCAATTAAAAGCATATTTATAGTAACTGCCTAGAATGGAATAGGCAGGGGGAGAAAGAAGTAGAGGTATGGGGTGGGGGCACCACACTGATTCTTGGCTATGACCTCACAAAGAGAGACAGGATTTTTATTCATATTTACAAAAAATGCCTGCCAGTTTAGGAGTGTGATGTTTGTGCCATTTAAATAGGATTGAATATTGTAGTGGCTGCCTTTAGAAGACTTGGTCCTTCCCCTGCTCCAGGTGCTATGCCATGGCCTCTTCTTGGAATCTAGTTATAGTTGGATAAGCCCCACCATTGGACTCCATCCCCAGGCACTGATAGCTTAAATCTCAGAACATTTAGAACACAATCTGCTCTCATGCTTTTTCTATTAAAAAAAGTCTCTCTATTGTAATAATAGTGTAAATCCATTAAACACCAAAGGGGAATAACCATAGGCAGTCATAGGAGGTGCTGAAATAACAACAACAACAACAACAACAACAATAATAATAAATAACCATTTGCATAAACTTACCATATTCCAGGCATTGTGCTAAGAACTTTAAAATCATTATCATATTTGATGCTCACAGAAAACCTGGGAGGTTAGGTGATACTATTTTCCCCATTTTACAGATGAGGAAACTGAGGTCTTGACTTGTCCACACAGTGAGTCTCTGAGGTCAAATCTGAACTCAGATCCTCCTGATTCAAGGCCTGGTGCTTAATTCACTGGACCACCTAGCTGCCCCATTCAGCAAAGGGTTAGCAGAAATAAAACACATCAGCAAAATGGGTGCATTCTCCCACTTGATTTCATTTGTCACTGGACATTGGTTAATCCTGGACTCCTAATTTGCTCTGAATCATTTTAAAAATAAGAAGCTTTGGAGTAGGCAGCATTAGTAATTAGTAATTCTTGGAGCTGTAGGCTAAAAAGTCCCTCCAAGGAACATGCATAACTGTTCATAGGAACAGTGCCCTAGAGCTGGAAGAGACCTCAGAGGTCATCTAGTCTGACTGCCCTTTTCTTACAGATGAGGAAACTGAGGCTCCACAAAACTAAGTAATTGGCCCAAGATTCCACAGGTATGAGCTACTTTTGCATTATCAAAGCAAATCATCACCTGTTTCTCCTTAATAGCCTTCCCTAAGCACATCTTCCCAGGGCACATCTCTTCCAGGCACTTCTTTCCCTCTTGCTTCACAGACAGTAAAGCTGTTATCAACTTTCAGGTTTGTTCCTTTTCTCTAAATTGTCTCTTGATTTAAAACTAACCTAAAATGACAAAAAAAAAAAATGGAAATTTGCCCTTCAGGGTCAGTGAAATAACTTACTTGGTAGCTACTGGCAATCTTCTAATGACTTCTTCCTAAGGAATGTATGATTAACACTGAACAGATTTATTTAACTAAAATGTTAGTGCCATGGAAAGAACACTGAGTGCAACTGGAGGCACTAGATTCAGATCCTGCCTCCGGAACTTACTAAGTGTATAAATTTGGACAATTCACTTAATCTCTCTGGACTTCAGTTTCCTTGTCTGTTAAATAAAGAGGTTGGACTAGATGTCTTCTAAGGTCTCTGCCAGATCTAGGGAGCTGTAAGGGACCTTGGGCGTTAGTCATATGGTAGGAAATGACCCTGTGACTTAGCAACCTATCTTTCTAATCAACAGGATAGCTTAATTTGCTTCCCTAATTACATTCCTGCTCTCGCCCCCCCCACACATATCAGTTCTCTGGCTGGATCTGTTGTGATTCATCTGGTGCCTACAGAATTTTGGCTATGCCTCTGAGTAAGCCTGGTCTGGTGGAAGGAAGGAAGGAAGGAAGGAAGGAAGGAAGGAAGGAAGGAAGGAAGGAAGGAAGGAAGGAAGGAAGGAAGGAAGGAAGGAAGGAAGGAAGGAAGGAAGGGAGGAAGGGAGGAAGGGAGGAAGGGAGGAAGGGAGGAAGGGAGGAAGGGAGGAAGGGAGGAAGGGAGGAAGGGAGGAAGGGAGGAAGGGAGGGAGGGAGGGAGGCATTTAATTTATGTTCTAGAGACTAAGCTAAGTGCTTTACAAATATTGTCTCATTTGATCCTCACAAAATCCTGGGAGCTTGTTACAATTATTATTATCCCCATTTTACTAATAAGGAGAATGAGGCAGAGTTGAAGTGACTTGCCCAGAGTCACCCTGTTAGAAAATGTCTGAAGCCAAATTGGAATTCATGTCTTCCTGACTCCAGGGCTAGCAAATATTCTTTCCAGCTCTCTGTCTCTCTCCATGTCTCTGTATCTGTCTGTCTCTCACTATCTGTCATTTCTGTCTCTCTGTCCCCACACCCACTCCATTTCCTGCCATAGTTGAAAAAAGACCTGGATATTTTTGCTTTTCTGTTTCTTTCACTTAGTCACCTTAGGGAGATTTCCCCTATATGGGTTGTGCTCTTTAAACCCTTCTGAATCTTTTAATCATCTTTTGATAATAACAGACCATCAAAGACTCTCAATTTGATTTCATCTGAGGGATGTTGGGAAGCACCACTGAGGAGCCCCTGGGACATCAGCTAAAGTTTGGGTTCTTGATTTTGCCACTGCTTAGCTGTGTGGCCCTGGGAAAGTCATTCAAACTTTGTTACCTGGTTTTCTCATCCATAAAATAGGGATAATACTACCTATTATGTCTACCCAAAGGCAGGGTTATATGAAAGTAGCATGAGATTTATGAACAACAAAAACCCTATCATTTTATTTATAGAGGTCAGTGTTTTCCAAAGTAGTGGTTAGGAAAAACAAAACAAAACAAACAAAAACAAAAACAAAAACAAAAACAACATAGTGATTAGGGCCTGGCCTCAGGGAATCATATCTCCCTCTCTTCACATTCCTCAATCATGGGACTAGCGTTCAAAACAATCACACCTAAAGGGCAGCTAGGTGGCACAGTGGATAGAGCCCCTGGCCCTGGAGCCAGGAGGACCTGAGTTCAAATTCGGGCTCAGACACTTCACACATACTAGCTGTGTGACCCTGGGCAAGTCACTTAACCCTGATTACCTCTTGGAAAAAAGAAAAAAAGTCACACCTAACCTTATTCCTCAATATTCTTCCCCTCCACTGACTCCTCTCTCCTCTCTTCAAGCCTCCAATCTGTTCCCTTCTGCTCCAGTTTCTCTTCCAGGCGATTATAACCTAACTGCTATCAGAACACCCAGAGCAGAAGGGTGACTGTCTTCTGCAATGCATTCTCCACACAGTTGCCAAAGTGCTTTTCCAAAACTATGTCCCTAACCATGTTACTCCCCCTAGTCAGTAAACTATAATAGCTCCAAACTGACTCTAAGATAAAATATTATTTCATTTTTGGCTCATCCTTTTTTAACTTCTATTTTTGTATGTTTCTTATCGTGTCTATGATTTATCTATAAATCAATAAACTTCAACTGGAGGTAAAGTGTGTGGTTTTCTGGGGAAAAGGGCTGATGGGATGCAGGAGGCTAATGGTAAAGGGAACACCCTCTTGCAAATAAGAGGACTGTATAGGGTTCCTGGGAGGTTCATTTGCATAAATGCCTAAAGACATTATGTGTCTGAGGCAGGAATTAAACCCAGACCTTGCTGATTGTGCAGACAGCCCTCATCCTACTGTGGCATGCTTCTTCTCAACCTATGGTGATACATGTTGAAACGCTAATAATTTTTTTGAAGCATCATCCAACTATATTAGCCATATCCAAAGATAAAATTTCAATTTGTTCTTCTACTTCTCTTGGTAGGTCTCTGCAGATCAGGAATCTGAAAAAAGTTTCTAAAAAGTACAGAAAAGATTAACACTAATCTAGACATGCTCTCTTCTGTCAATGCTGTGGCTAAGAGAATGAATTTGTGCAATTCTGTCAGCAGCAGAAATGCAGCTTTGATTCTAGAATGGATTAAAACTAACTGGGTCATAAGAGGATGGAAAGTGAAGTGGGATAATCTCTATCTCCCAGGGAAATTGTGATGGAAAAAATAAGACCACATGTAGAGAAAGTGTCTTAGCTGCTGAAATAATCTCCTTACTGTATAGGACTATCCATGTCACTTGAGTGCTAACGAACTTTTGATGGCTCCCTATTGCCCATAGGATAAAAATAATAACTCTTTATCCTGAAATAAGGCTAAGCTCTCTATAATGAGGCTCAACCTTGCCTTTCCAACCTTTTCCCGTATCAATCCCTTTCACGAATTCTACAGTTCCAGGACAAACAGGACTGCTAGTCATTTCCCGGTTTTATCTCACCTTATTTGGCATCCATTCTTTCCAGCAGCCCCTTCTCTATGCCTGAAATACACTCCCTTCTCATCACTATCTGTCTAAATCTATCTCTTTGAGACCCAGATTCCCCCCTGGGGCTAATAGCAATCTTTTCCTTCTCAAATTGTCTTCAAATATTTCCTCTGGGTCTATGTTCTTACACATTTTATCTTCTATCATATTTATATGTGTTTTCTCTCTCTCTCTGAGGGGAGGAAAGGAGGATAGATGGAGGGAGGGACAGAGGGAGAGAGAGAGAGGGAGAGAGAGAGAGAGAGAGAGAGAGAGAGAGAGAGAGAGAGAGAGAGAGAAAGAGACAGAGAGAAAGAGACAGAGAGAGAGAGAGAGAGAGAGAGAGAGAGAGAGAAACTGACCCCCTTCTCTTTCTTTGTAATTTTTGCTTTCACTACTGTAGTACTGTGGTAGTAGTAGTAAGTAGTAGTTGAAGTAGTAGCAGTAGTAAGGAGGAGGAGGAGGAGGAGGAGGAGGAGGAGAAGGTAGTAGTAGCAGCAGCAGTTGTAATAGCAGTAGTAGCATCGGTGATAGTGTCGATGGTGGTAGGTTTTTGTTTTGATTTGAATGGACCTGGGATTTCAATGGTACAGGGAACTTTCAGTAAGGAAATCTCTCTACTATTGAAGATCAGCTTCTGCTCTGAAACTTATAGTCTTAGAGTGTGTCTGGGAAACTGAGATATTAAGAGACATTTTCAGTCGCTAGGCCAGTATGTGTCAGAGGAAAGAAAGGAAGCCAGGCCTTCCTGACTCCAAGGCTAGTTATCTATCACTAGGCTGAGATGTCTTTTGTCACTGTTTTATGGGAGAAAACCAAATATTTGTGCGTGCTGTTGTTCTAATTATGTCTTCCATATCTAGTACACAGGTGAATTAAACACACAAGGTACCTTCCCGAGAGGTCATGAATCAAACTCTCCCTTGTGAGTATACAATTCTTCATAAACAATGCTTTTGTATGACTTCATTACATGCATGTGCCAACAAATGAAGATATAGTTTGTGGACAATAATCAAAGTTCAGTTTTTATATGCAAAAGCTACATAAGACACATAGACCCACACACACAAACAACTTTTCAGATATATTAGTGTATGTCCCATCAATTAATCAATAAACAGTCATTAAGCACTATGCTAGATGCAAAGGATACAAATACAAAGAAAGATAATCCCTCCCTTCTAGGAGTTTACAATGTAATGGGAGGAAACGATACAAAAAAAAGGGATCTGAAAATTGAGTAAGAAGGCATGATGGGAAAAGTATAAGAAGTCTAAAATCAGTTAAGCTGGTAGGAAATAGGGAGATTGTGTTGGACCCCTTCCTTAAATGTAGATCCTGCAGCCCATGGATCTGTCCATCAATCAAATGATGCAATCAGAAGGGCAAAGGGTGTTGATGAGGTGTGACCACAGGGGTTAAACACAGGATAATGTAATATCCCTAATGATGAGTTTCCTGAGGAAGAAAGGCATGATGGAAAAGAGCCACATGAATTTCTGTCCATTACATATGTACATGTATATACAATATACATATCTATTCCTGTGTTGTGTGTATATGGAGGAGGGAGGCTATGTCTCTGTGTGTGTGTGTGTGTGTGTGTGTGTGTGTGTGTGTGTAAGGTATGCACACACACACACACATATATATATATACATATATAAACACATATATACACGCACAGAAGAGCCCAGTGAGGAACTTCCTCAATTAATATAGACCTATATCTTCCCTGCAATTTCTATTCTCAGGGGGCTACCTGGGGCACTGAGAAGTCAAGTGACTTATCCAGTGTTATACATCCAGTCTGTGCCAGAAGTGAGAATTAAACCTAGATCTTCCTGACTAGAAGCCAGTTCTCTATCCTTGATATCAGGCCTCATAACTTATGGAAAATGGGTTTTTGTATCCCACTCCTCAGTCATATGAATTATATAATCTGTCATACATAGTTGTCTAATACGTCACAGTCACATATTCCCAGGGGGTTTCTGCTTCTATGAGCACAGAGCTTTCTGCCTCTTAAGTATTTCCACTTTCCATAAATTCACAATTAATACTAATCCTGATCCTGAAAATAAGCTGCAAACCCAATCGTCTTAAAAAGGCTGTTCATTAATGAGGAGATTTACCCTGTTTTTTTTTTCCACTCTCCCTTCTTTCCTTTCATTTTGTGAGAAATTGCAAAGCAGCTTTGCCTAGTGAGAGCCACACTATGGCTGTTTATGCATGAGGACATCTTGGCACCTAATTAGTGTGGAAATACAAGGAAAAGTAGAGCCTAATCACTCCTCTCATTCATATGCTCTTCACTCACTCATTCTGAAATCACATACTAATATAATACCTACACACATTAGCTTACATCTACTCTGATTCAACGCACCACCACTTTTTTGTCGTCTAGCCCTCTTTATTACACTCCTATAAAGAATATGCATATAGCATTGTCTGAGGTTCACACTCATTTACAATCTTCTTTAAATACATACATATAAGCCAAACACTATTCATCAGCTTCCCCCACAAGTACCTCCCGTTCACCCTCCCCTGCCTCCCTGCACTCATTGCCCTTCTTCACACATGCACGGGTTTGATTTGACACCAACAGGGGTGTGATTGCCTCGGTGACTCTAGCAGGTAACTCCTCTTCTTGATACCACTGAAGCAAGAATCAGAAACATGAATACCATTTGAGGACAGGGCAGAAGCACAATCAGCATGCTGTTTCCAATTGCATCCTGAGCAGGCTAATGGGGTTTGGTAATGGTGATCAAAACTGAAAGGAATGAAAGAGGGGGAAAAGGGGGTGAGGAAGATGGATAAGGGAGGGGGAAGAGGAGAGAACCAAGTAGGGAGAGAGGGAAGGGAAAGGAGAGACAGAGAAACAGATAGAGACATAGGGAAAGATAGAGACTGTGAGGGTCAGAGAGGCAAAGACAGAGAAAGACAGCTGGAAAGACAAAGGCAGGGAGACAAGGACAGAGATAAAGGAAGGGATACGAAGAGGCAGTGAGAAACAGACGTGAATAGACAGAGACAAAGGGACAAAATAAGAGAGAAGGAATAAGAGACAGAGACAGACAGGCAGAAAGAGAAGCAGAGACAAATAGGGAGGGGGGATAGACAGGAAATAGACGGGGGGGGGGGGAGACAGAGACAGACAGAGAGACAGAGACACAAAGAGAGATAGATACAGAGAGACAGAGAAACAGAGAGTCAGAGAGAGAAAGACAGAAACAGAGACACAGAGACAGACAGTGACATACACAGAAACAGAGAGAGACAGAGAGAGACTCAGAAAGACAGAGAGAGAGACAAAGGGAGACAAAGAAAGACAGAGACAGACAGAGAGACAGACGGAGAAAGGGAGACAGAGACAGTGACATACAGAGAGAGAGAGTTATGAGAGCAATATAGTGTGTGTGGGTCAAATACTATGTGTTTGGTGAAGTCCCTGTCTTGTTGGTCTCTGGCTTGCTTTTTTAAATGCAAAAATAAGCAACAGATGTGAATATGGAATTATCTAAAAAGGGGGCAATGGCCTGACCCAAATGATACCTACTTCCTCTACAATGATCCTTTCTTAGCCAAATCCATAGCAATCCTTTATTCCACCCTTCCAACCTTGCCTACTTAGCCTGACTAAAGCAGCAGAATGACTAGTAGTCATTCTACTACCATTCTACTGCCAAGTGGGGATAAGTTTTCTATCCCTGAACAGGAAAAAAGGAAGCAGCTACTATTCACTGACATTCAGTTTCACAGAGCAAGTAACCCAGATGACATTTACCTAGCACTCTATAGTTTGCAAGAGGTATGGCATATATAATCTCATTTGATCCTCACAGCAACTCTTTGAGATAGCCAGGTATTATGTGGTCCATTTTACAAATGACAAAACCAAGGCCCCAAAAGGTTAAAGCACTTGCCCAGGGTCATACTTCTCATTAATGGGGAGGTAGGATACAAGACTCTATCTCCTCTGCTTCTAAATCCACTGCTCTTTTCCTCAGCCTACACTATCACTCTATATCATAGCATACATTTATTCATTACTATTCCTCATTTTGGTTTTCCATCTCTTTTGTATTAGTCTCCTTCCCTCTAAGTTCAGTCTGTTTCTAATTGTGGATTCTTCCTACATTTGATAAGTGATGCCAAATAAGAAGGTGACAGTACCTATTCTCTGCAATGTATATGAATGACTAAACAAAAAGTTTAACTTATTATGACAATAATAACAAGAGGTAGTGACAGTTATTTTTATTATTTTCTTATCTTTCTTACTTTTTCCTCATATTTGACCCTGTCTACCCTGTTATAGTAAAAATGCCAGCTTCTGGGAAACAAGTACTATGGGCTGCCCAAAGTCAAAACGATGAGCTATGATTCATGGACCTTATATATCACTCATATGACTAGGGATCTTCTATTTTTGAGGAGGTCCTTGTAGGTGATCTTTCAGTCTCAAGTCCTCTATCCCCTGAGCTTCCTGGGGACTGCAGCATCCTTCAGTGTGACAATTACAGGTCCTCATTAGAACAGGGTACCACTCAGGAGCACTGTCACAATGGGCTCTCCTAAAATTTAGGCAGAGTTGATTTCCTCCCTTACTTTTTAGGGAATGGGGAGACTTCAGGGTTATCTTTCTATATCTTCTCCACCTAGCCTTCCATTTATAAATTTACTAAGGTGAGAAAGTAGGACCAGGATTATGTGTACAATCTTCTCTGGCACATAATAGGTATATAATAAGTACTCTTGGTTTATTCCCCATCCCCAAACAAGGAGATGTGAAAAATCTACGCTGAGCCTTTTCTAACGTCACTTTAGTCACATGGATTATGACTTAATGCAGCAAATAGAATGCTGGAGTTGAAATCAGGAAGAACTGAGTTTGAACCTGCCTCAGATATTTGCTAGTCCTGTGACCCTAGGCAAGTCACATAGTCTTTCTCAGCCTGTCTCCTGACTTTAAACTGAGGCTAATAATAGCACTTGTCTCACAGGGTTATGGGAAGATCAAATGGGACAGTGCATGTAAAGTGATTTGCAAACCTTAAAGTGGTATACAAATTGTATATATTATTATTATAATATTAATTTCTGATATAATTAGAATTCAAGTTTTCAAGTTTCACTAAGGACCTGAGAAAGGCAGGAAGACAGAAGCAGGATCTCTAGGTGCCTAGGGGTTTGCCCATTGTTCATCATAACTTACCTAGTGTATATGAGGCATTAAGACTTTTAATATGACAAACCAGAAAGGCAAAATACACATGCCTAAAAGCAAATATTTTCCAAGGTGTTTTTATTCCATCCCTTTCCTAAGAATGATTCTAGGGTTGAACAAAACAAAAACAAAACAAGAGGTCTAATCCATTATTTAAAAATTTTAAATGCTTCTTCTGGAAAGCATATTTGAATTAGAAACCAACAACAACAACAAAAAAACAGTCAGCAACACTTCTCTGCTTGGTACCATCCCTACTTGCAGTACAGTGTTGTCTCTTTAGAGTAAATCTTAGGGGGGAAATGGAGAATGGGTTTGGGGTCTTTATTAAATAATAGCTGGAAAGAAAAGAAAACAGAAATGCTAACCAATTTTAAGTCCCTTGTGGCTATTCACTTACTAAGTTTCCCTGTATCAAAGACAAAGCTAAAAATCATAGGGAGCACAAAGCATTTTCTAAGCTATCAATTTAGAGAAATAAAGAACCACACAGGGTGCGTGTTCATTTTAGGGAAAAAATTCATTATGGCCAATGGTCATCACAGGCAGACACGGGCTCATTTACCCTGTGCCATTACTTCAGCTCATTGAGTACAGGACTTGGTTTCTAGAGCCCAATGTAAGTGATATTGCTTTGTGTTTATATAGTGCTTGGCATCCTGTGAATTAAAATCTGTTCTATTAAATGTTTCTCCCAATAACCTTGCGAGATAGGCCTCATGTGAGAGATGAAGAGAATAAGGTACAAGGGCAAAAGCTGACTCTCCCAAGGTGATTTTTACAGAATCTGAATTAGAACTCAAACCATAGAAATCATTTGTTGTCAAGAATAATGCCTAGGGGCAGCTAGATGGCGCAGTGGATAGAGCACCGGCCCTGGAGTCAGGAGTACCTGAGTTCAAATCCGGCCTCAGACACTTAACACTTACTAGCTGTGTGACCCTGGGCAAGTCACTTAACCCCAATTGCCTCACTAAAAAAAAAAAAAAAAAAAAGAATAATGCCTATCTTCCCTGATGCTGCTGAGACTGGTGGATCACTTGAGCTTGGGAGTTCTGAGCTGAAATAGGGCTAGAATCCTCACTAAATCCAACAACATATGGTGAGTCCCTAGGGATGAAGGACCAATAGTGGCCTGAGTAGTAATGAATTGGACCAGGTTGGAAATAAAGAGCAGGTAAAAGCTTCCATACTAATGAATAATGGAGCAAGAGAGGGAGACTCAGTCAAAATAAAAAGTAACCTGTTATCCCCACACATCACTTAGAAATCCATTTTTTTGTTTTGGTTTTTTGGGGTTTTTTTTGAACTCTCTGGGTATAATTTTATTCTGAATCTGAAATTAGGAATCAGACAGAGTAAAGTTAGAGACAGGCAGAAAGAGGAAAAAATGTGGAAAGAAACAAAAGAGAAGGGCAAAGAGGTCAGACTATTACAGGAGAAGGCAGCTACTAGTTTCCTTAATTTAATTTTAAAAATATTCATAGAAAACCTACTATGCATAAGGTGTGGTAGGAGATATAAATATAAATAAGACCTGGATCCTGTCCTCTTATAACAGGCATGGTTTTTTTGTTGTTGTTTTGTCTTTTTCAGTCATGTACAACTCTTCATTACCCAAGGTGGTTTGCCATTTTCTTCTCTTTACAGATGAACAAACTGAGGTTGATATGGGTAAGTGACTTGTCTAGGGTTCCACAGCTAGTAAGAGTCTGAGTCCAGATTTTAACTCAGAAAGATGAGTCTTCTTAACTTCTGACCAAACACTCTATCCACTGTGCCACCTAGCTTCCCCAAAGGGGATGCTACATACACACATATGCTAGGGAAGATAGACTACAGGGGAGAACTGGTTGTTACAGTGGGAGAATGAAATCATTTCTCTCAAGGGCCAGAAGAGGAAAAGATTAACAGCATTTTAAAAGAGAATCATTCTTGAAATGAAGTTTTTTTGCAAAAGAAAACATGACAAATGTGAGAAACTCTGAAAAATATGGGATGTCTTGTGTGAAATGATAAATAATTAAGAAAGCAAAAACCAGGCAAACAACATTCACAATAAGTAGAATTATGTCAATGAAGGCAATTCCAAAAAGACAGCACAATTCAGATTATGTGAAATGTGTAATCTTGGCTCCTGAGAGACCTACTGATGAAATAATATTCCTCATATTTGGAAGGAGGGGACAGGATCATAGATCTTGAGCTGAAAAGGACCTCAGAGAGTATCTAGTCAATTTCCTCCATTTTATGAAGGAGAGGGGCAGCTAGATGGTACAATGGATAAAGCACCAATACTGGATTCAGGAGGATTTGAGTTCAAATTCACCCTCTGACACTTGACAGGTACTAGCTGTATGACCTTGGGCAAGTCACTTAACCTCATTGCCCCGCAAAAAACAAACAAACATTTTATGAAGAAGAAATTTGAGAACCGAGGAGGTAAACTGAATGGATCAAAATCACATGACATAGTAAGTATCAGATTCAGAATTTGAATATGGGTCCTCTGCCTTCAGAGCCAGTGTAAGGTGGCAGACTGCAGGTGACACATGACATCAACAGCCATTATCATAACAATTTGTTTTGCTACCTTCTTTTATTTTTTATAAAATAGGGTTATTTTTGCATGTAATCATATAATTTTTGAACTATACTATGAGAATAGATGTAGTAGTATAAAGAGAATTGTTCAATGACATCAGCATTATTTGATTATTTATAAATATATTTGTATGTGTATAGTTTCTATCATCTATCTATCTGTTGATCTGTCTGTCTGTCTGTCTGTCTGTCCACCAGGCTGCCCATCCATCTAACTATGATTGGAAGCAGTGTAAGTACCCAACAATAGGTCATTTTCAGAAAACCACTCAAAGGAGAAAATGTGTTGTAGATAGGGATGGTACAAAACCCAGAATTTTTGTTGATTGCTTTTTTTGCTTTGTTGGTTTCTAATCCAAATATGAAGTTTCAACACTAGGGAAATGGTACATTAATGAAATGAAATGCTATCAGTTAAAAGCCTTAAGTATGAAGAGTAAAAGAAAATATGGAAATACTTTTACAAATTAATGACGATTTTTTAAAAAGTAGAACTCAAGGAACACAGAGCACACTAACTGTAACCATATAAGAGGAAAATCAGTAGAATTGATAGATAAATGGTAAATTTTTATGAAGTTTAAATGCATGAATGAAATGTTAGAACATATTATGGGATAAATTTCACTCATTTAGATGTAAATAATAATAAAGAAAGCTTGTATTGTTATTCAGTGATGAATACCAATGTTTCTTAATAAGATTTTAAGAGAGGAGGTTCTTGGGAGTAGTTACTGGGAAGTGACAATGATGTCAAGAAATGAAGTGTCAGTAAAACTTAAAAGAAGAAACATTACTCTCTTCTTTGTGATCTAGGCAAGGACGTCTAAGAATAGTAAACTTGTCTATGAGCAGGCAGTCAAGACCAAGAACCGCAACCTTTGTTCAAAAAAGGATTGATTTCTGGAACCATTTTTATCATTCCTGGCTTTAGAGATTCAGTTCACTTATTTTCTTTAATTGGCAAATCTTTCAGGACCACAAGGAATAGGACTACATAGACTTATGTCTCTGTCATCAATATCTGTTTTAAAGCACTCCACACTCCACATTTCCTTGGCAGGGTGTAATGTTTTGGAATAATGTATAGGTGAAATTAAAATTATGCTCTGAGAAACTCTATCTCTAGCCAATTTTCTTTACTCCTTATAAGATGCAGGAGAAACCAGACACAAAGGAGAAAAATATGGTGTTTATATAAAATGTAAAATAACTACCAAAGAGAGGTCTAATTCTCACTCTTCAATTTCCCAACTATTTCTGGTGTTGGTATTTCTCTTGATGTCCAAAAATATCTCAGTTCAAAAGTAGAGATTAAGAAAAAAAACCAAACCAAAACCTATGATCATCCTCTTATATAAGAGTCATATTGAGAGATTGAAAGATAAAATTTGCTTCAGGAACTCTTGCCCTCAGCATCTTAACTCAATCCTTATCCATTTATTGATCATCAAGTATGTGAAATACACAGCCTTAGCTCCCATGCAGAATTGCCTAATTTGGAAGGAGATGATTTAGAATTGTTACCACAGAGGATGGAGCTGGGCAGATGTGTCTGGATGACAGCTTTTTTTTTTTCTTTCATAAGCTATAATCAGTGCTTACTGGATCAATATGTAGTCAAAAATCTCAAACCTAGTGAGAAATTGATGCTTAGGGACTTCATACTGGACTGGTATAGGCATTTTGCTCATGATGACATGGGGATTGCTTGATAGAGAAGTCATTTAATTTAAGAAGGAGCTACTATATCTGAGAAACTCTATTAAGTGCTGATGTAATATAAAAGAAGTAAAACAACAAACCCTATCCTTGAGGAGCTTAGTCTAGGTAGAGTGTATAGAAGGAGTTCTTCACTGGGGGTTCTCTATATAGTAAATGTCTACTATGTGCCAGGCACTGTGTTAACCACTGGGCCAATGCCAGAAGAGATTTATTAGAGGATCCCTATTGAGCCATACACTAACTACATCAGATAAGTATCTCTTCTTCAATTTAAAGTCTTAGAACATTGCTTCAAAAAACAAGAATTGACTTATCCAGTGTCACACAACCCATACATATGTAGCAAAGGAGGGACATGAATCCAGGTCTTCTTTGATCATGAGATCAATTCTCAATTCACTATACTATGCTGAGTCAATATGCACATGCGTGTTATCGTTTAGTTGTTTCCAACTCTTTGTGACTCTTCTGGGGCTTTTCTTGGCAAAAATAATGCAATAGTTTGTCATTTCCTTTTCCAGATCATTTCACAGATAGGGAAACCGAGGCAAGGGGGGTTAGTGACTTACCCAGGGTCACACAGTTAGTGTCTGAGGCCAGCTTTGAGCTCAGGAAGATGAATCTTCCTGACTTCAGGCCTGGCACACTATCCACTACGCCACCTAGCTGTGTGTGCATGAGCATATATACTGAGATTTAGACATAAGAAGAGAGAATGGATGTGCACAGCTTATAGTACACTAAATATCAGATAATTAAAACTAAGGAAAAATTTACTGAAAAAAACAATATTAACCTAGAAAGAGTATGAAACTCTACCTTGAAAGAAGTAAAGGATTTACTTTGGTAGAAGAGACAGAGACAGAGAAACAGAGAGAGAGAGAGAGAGAAGTAAAAAGAGGTGAAGGAATAAGGACCTACAAAAATAAAAACACAGAAGGTGGCAGGGATCAGAACATAAATATAAACAGAATGCCTGAGGATGAGAGGCCATGCTAAGGACAAGGTTGTATAGGTAAGATAGATACTACGTAGAGGGTCTTCAATTTAAAGATTCATCATTTGAGCTTGACCTTGGGTGATCAGTAGAGGGTAGATTTTTTAACAGAAAAATGGCATGATAATATTTTTTTAAAAGAAATTTACATGATAACTTAATTATATATTTAAGTGGAATAGCAGGTTGTACATAATAGATTTGCAGTTTCATGTGCAGCCATTTTTTTATTGTGCTGTTATGGAAATGCTTGTTTCATCTCATAAATTAAAAAGAAAATAAATTAAAAGAAAAAAGAAAGCAATGGACAAGTGGGCTGGTAGAAAGATTAGTAGTTAGGAGGTTGATGCAAGTAATACAGGTGGGAAAGTGATGTTGGGAAATGGAGTGGAAAGAGAATTTTTTTCCCACTTTCATTTAGTTTCCTAACACTCAGAATCTCCCTTTCTTTTTTTCCCTAAGACCTCCTTCTGGGACAGCAGAGGGTTTATGGAATCTTACCCTCCTGTCTCCAGTGCCTTTTTCTTGTTCTGATCCTTATTACTTGGCTGACCTTTTGTCCCTCTATAGAACATTTCCAGGCCCCATCTCAGATAAGTGGTCGAGCTGAATTTAGTCTTCTTGGAATAAGATCATCATACCTGGATTTAAGAGGAGCGCACTCACCAAAGCTTAGATAAGCACTTTTGTTTTGAACAAATGTTCAAATCCTTTATGAAAGTATTCTGTTAGATTTGGGAAAGCACTGTAGGTCTAAGGAAAACAAACCTTTTAGGAATACTACTTGTGCATTTTGGTAAGTGTAACAAAATGGTTTATTGGAAAGGATGGAGAAATTCTTGGTGAGACAAAATAAAATCTGATATTCCTCCCTATGACCCAAATTTCATTTCTGAACTCAACATTTCTCAAAATGATATTTCAGTTTATTGCTTTAAAAGACTATACACTTAAAAATTCTTTTGGCTAATTTTAATCTATTTTTTCCTGTGCTTTTGGAATCTTTGCTTTTAAAACTACCACATGAAAGTTAAAGTCTGGAAGGTGAAATAGAGGTCATTTTGTCTATACCTTTAATTTTATTTATTTGCTTTCTTGTTGCCTTTTTAAAAATCACAATCTTTTCCTAAATCACCACTCCCTCCCATGAACCATCTCTTACAATAATGAAAAAAAAAAAGTTGAGCAAAACCAACCAACCAAAAGATTTTATGAGATAACATGTACAACCTTCCACACCCATAGTAACCTACCCCTCTATCTAAGGGAGTACTAAGGGATACTCTTTTTTTAAAAAAAATGTAATAAACATTTTTATTTATAGTTTTGGGTTCCAATTTTTAGCCCTCCTTCCCTCCCACCCCTCCCTCCCCTCCCCCTCCACCCCGGTCAGCAATCAATCATATATGGGTTATACATATAAGATTATATAAAACATTACCATATTTGTCATTTTGTACAAGAAAACTTGAATAAAAGGGGAAAAAATGAAAGAAAGTGAAAATAGCATGCTTCAGTCTATTCCATCAATATCAGTTCTTTCTTTGGAGGTGGATAGTATGTTTCATCAATAGTCCTTTGGGCTTGTCTTGGATCATTGTATCGTTGAGAATAGCTAAGTCATTCACAGTTCTTCATCAAACAATATTGTTGTCTCTGTGCACAATGTTCTCTTGGTCCTGCTCACTTTCCTATACATCATTTCACACATGTCTAAGGGATACTCTTAACACTGATTTGGAATAATGTAAATTATGCTTTTCTTAAATTGAGGTAGAGTAAGAAGAGTTCAGCCTACAGATGGTCACTCCTTTTCACCATGAAATGCAAAGTCAATGATACAAATTATCTCAAGGAAGTGTTCGAGAAATAAAGCCACGTGGGGATGATGGAGCAAGGTAGCAAGGTTCAATGCCTGAATATTTTTTTTCAACTTCTCTTTCTGAAAAGTGGGTGGAAGGACGGGATTGGTTTGGCTTAGGTGCAGAATTAAAGCTGTTTGAGCCAGTACAACCCCCTTTTTATATTGTGAAGTGCAGCTGTCCAAGCCACAGAATCGTGAGGTTATGTCATCACTTGATGGATATTCAGTCAAATGGAAATTACAATAAAGCCGCAGCTGAAAATAGCACTATCCAAATGGTGCATGAGATTACAGAGCTGGGACAAACTAGATTACATTATTCATTTATTATTTGGTAGATTTGCATTATGCCTCTTCTCTGAGGAACCAGAGGTGCTGATAATAGTGTTGCTATCAGGGATCTGTGCTGGCTAGATATAACTCGGCTGGCATATGGGCCTCCTTTCTAGACTGGTAAACCAAGAGCCAACTTACCTTAGTGGATAAACTAAGGACAGAGGGGCCAGAAATCTGCTGCTAGACAAACCCACTCATAGCTAAAACCCTGAGGGTCAGCAGAAAGGTCTTCAGGATCACCATAAGGGGCTGAGGGTATCTGCTCTAGGCCCTCATCCCCATGTTCATTCTAGGCCTCTGTGGTAAACCTTCTTCCATTGATTACAAGTAGCTACAGGAAAGCCTTTGCAGGGCCAAACCAGACTTCTCCTGACATGATTCAGAGTCCTTTTTGATAGTTGTGGAGTAAGGGTATTTAATTTTTTTCAGTTGTGTCTGAGTCTTTGAGTCCTCATTTGGGGTTTTCTTGGCATCGATACAGGAGTGGTTTGCCATTTCCTTCTCCAGCTCATTTAAAAAAAAAATTTTTGGGGGGGAGGAATAAGGCAATTGGGTTTAAGTGACTTGCCCAGGGTCACACAGCTAGTAAGTGTCAAGTGTTTGAGGCCAGATTTGAATTCAGGTCCTCCTGAATCCAGGGCCCATGCTCTATCTACTGCGCCACCTAGCTGTCCCTCTCCAGCTTATTTTACAGATGAGGAAATGAAGGCAAACAGTTAAGTGACTTGTCCAGCATCATACAGTTAGTAAGTGTCTAAGGCTGAATTTGAACTCAGATGTTCCTGACTCTAGAACAGGCACTCTATCTACTGTGCCACCTAAATGCCCTTCGGGAGTAAAGATAGAATTAATTTCTTTTATAAGGAATCCTCCGTCTAGCAAGTAGGCATGGGACTACTCAGAAAAGAGTTTCTCCTAATCAGAAAGCTTTGGGCTTATTAAGTCTCCTCTGGTTCTGACCAAAACCCTAGAATGTAGAGCCACATCTATGTGTTTGTTTTATACATTAAAGGAGGGGAATATGGGGGTTCCTGATCAACTTGCCAAGAAGGAAAATTAAAGCACATTACTAAAGAAATGAATACAAAAACCATTTTCAGCTGATCTATGTGATAAATATCCAGAGTATTATGAAGCCCATTTAACAAAGAGAAAACCAAGCTTCAGAGAATTCAGACATATATACAAGTTCTTTAGTATCAAATTTACTGTTCTTACAACTAAATGATGATCTTTTCTCTCTCTTCTCTTCTCTTCTCTTCTCTTCTCTTCTCTTCTCTTCTCTTCTCTTCTCTTCTCTTCTCTTCTCTTCTCTTCTCTTCTCTTCTCTTCTCTCTCTCTCTCTCTCTCTCTCTCTCTCTCTCTCTCTCTCTCTCTCTCTCTCTCCTCTCCTCTCCTCTCCTCTCCTCTCTCCTCTCCTCTCCCTCCCTCTCTCTCTCTCCACCAAAGTCAATCCTTTACTTCTTTCAAGGTAGAGCTTCACACTCTTTTGCCCCGCCAAAAAAAAAAAAAAAAGGCTATCAGTACCTGAAACCTGCTGAGTCCCCTGGTGATTAAATAGACTTCCAAATCACATCACATGATTGGAGGATTACCCTGGGAAAGGCATCTCAGAGCTCCTCAGGTTGTCCACATCTCCTCTCACCCTTTTTTTCTTCTTCCAGATGAGGTCACTGAAACCCACCCCCAGGGAGGAAGAGGCAGAGCAGGTACCTGAACCCTGGTCCATGAGTGATTCAGGTCCAGGATTCTTTCCACTGTGCCATCTTTCCCCATCCCCTTTTCTGCTTTCTGCAAGACAGTACAAGATGAACATTTGAGCTATAAGTTAGATTAATTTAAACCTTGTACTGTTGAATTAGAGTAGATTAGAAATGCATTGATTCATTCAACATTTAGTAAACACTCCATGGCAGGGCTTTTGAATGAGACAATGGCAAATAAGACTGGTTTGTTGTCCTCAAGGAGTTTAAAATCTAGTAGGAGTAAAGCAACTTTATTGTGAGTCAGAAAGACTTGAGTTTGAATGCTGTGCAATGCTAAGCTACCTCTCTGAATTAGGTTCCTCAGCAATAAAATGAGGTGTTTGGAGAGGATTGATGTTAATATCTCTTTTGGATCTCTAGGTGTCGCCACAGTGCATAGAGTACTGGGCCTGGAGTGAGGGAAACTCATCTTCCTGGGTTCAAATCCAGCCTCAGACATTAATTATCTGTGTGACCCTGGACAAGTCACTTCACCCTGTTTGCCTTAGTTTCCTCATCTCTAAAATGAGCTGGGGAAGCAAATGGCAAGCCAATCCAGTATCTTTGCCAAGAAAACCCCAAATGGGGGTTTTCAAACAAAATATTCCTTCTGGCTCTAAAACTATCATCCATTTATCTTACATAAGAAATGGGCACAAGCCTCAGACATATACATGAGTATAATACACAGCAGAACATGATAGGTGCATAAAATTATAAAATGTGAGATCAGATGAGAAAGAAAGAATTTCTAGATGAGGTGATGGGGAAGGATTCAATGAGGAGACATTTCAGCTGAGCCTTGAAGGATGAGTAGGTGGTTCACAGACAGAAATGGGAGTGGGAAGACATGAATCAAGACAATCTCTTCAAATACACATAGTCTGAAACAAAGGGGGAAAAAAACACCTTTCTCTTCTTTTTCCTTAGAGGCAGTGATGTTCATGTTGCACTGAATAAAGCCTTGGCCTTGGAGTCAGACGACCGGATTTCAAATATGATCTTATACACTAGCCGTGTGACCCTGGGCAAGTCACTTAACTTCTGTCTGCTTCAGTTTCCTTAACTGCAAAGTGGGGATAATAATAGCACCTATCTCCCAGGGTTGCTGGGAGGATCAAATGAGATAATATTTGTAAAGAGCTTAGCAGAATGCCTGGCCTATATGAAGCACTTAATAAATCCTTCCAGCCTTCCTTCCTTCCTTTTCTATTTGCACTTATAGTCTATATGTAGCACAGCATATAGAAAAAAAATGCTAAGTAGTATGTAATCAGTAAATTATCATGTATATATTAATCTGTCTTCCAAGCTAGATTGTAAACTCCTCTGACACCCCCTCTACTCTCTCCTTCCAACAAGGTTACATGGAATGAATGAATGCAAATTACAGCTTGGCAGTGCAGGCTTAGCTTCTTCAGACTCTATATTTATTTAATCTTCCTTACTGCTGGCTAAAGAAGTTCAAAAGATGGAGTGCAATGAAGTTCCTTTCTTTTTCTTTCTTTTTTTTTCTTTTTCTGGGGCTGCAGGGAAAGAGCTTAGAACTATGTCTGGGGCTAGAGGGCAGCAAAGCTGCACCTGGCTCTGAAACAATGCATTGCCTAGAGCTGCTATTGCCTGTCTCCTCTCTCTGGCCTACTAAATTCCAATCTCCCTCTAGTGGTATCTGCCCAGATAATTTGCTGGGGAGTGGGGGGTTAGGGGGAAGGGAGGAGAGGCTGAGTAATTTGCAAAAAGCTTGTTGAGCATACTGAAGGGAAAGGTAGACCCTTCCAGTTACTACAGCCTCACATCAGTGAAATTATTCTGTGACCAACCCCAGACCCAATCTCCAATGAGAGGGGATGATGCTTTGGGCCCAGCAATGTGTTTTGTTTTTTTAAATTTTTTTATTATTTTGTTTGTTTTTGGTTTTAATTAATGCATTTTATTTTTCCATTATAATCATTTTTCTATATGACCTCCCTGCCCCTACCCACGCTTTCATATACAAGTAATCCACATCTGTACCAAATCCAGCCAGTCACTGCTCTTACATGAGCAGGGTCCCTCCTCCTCCTGAACCTACTTAGGTGAAGTTTAGTCTAGGTGCTCCTGGGATTTTCATTCACATGAATGAACTTGATAAAGAACTAAATGAATTGAAGGTTTTCCATCCCTGAGCCTAGATGGGGAAAAACAAACAAACAAAAAACAACAACCCTATAATTATGGAAATCCAGCCTTAGCAGAACACTGCCCCATTGGCTCCCAGAAGAGACAATTTCAGATCAATTTGTGTCAGATTCAGGACCCCTTTACCCTCCCTTTCTTTTCATCTTTTTTTCCCTCCTTTTGGTTATCTCTCTTTCTCCTTGATCCTTTCCTGGAGGCTCCTTTCTCTTCCTTTTGTTATTTCTCTTCTTCTCTTTCTTTTTCACTAACTCCCTCTCAGCCTGCCATTATTCTTTTCTCTATTTTAGTACAGGTGTCTTTCATCTACTTTCTTTCACTCCCTCTTCCTTGCCTGCTCTCCCCTGAGAGCTATGTAGGTGGCTTCATTAGATCACAATTCTATCAAGGGAAAACAGTAGGAGAAGGAGGGGCTACCTTACCCAATAACTAGGGTAAGAGATAACCCATTGTTACAGTATGTGATGAGTTCTGGCCTTTTCTTATAAATGCCTAAATAGAGTCTTAACAGCTCCATTACCTCTGAAAGCACAGAGATGCTGTTTGCTTTCAAAACAGCATGGCCTGGCTAAAAGCTCTGGCAACACAACAAAAGTCTTGATTGTCCCATCCCTGTCCTCTTCCCGACTCCCTCCCTGCCCCCTGCAACATGCACACTAGTGTGCCAGGAATACACACACCTGTGCAAGCATGTGGCAGAAAATAGAACTTAATTCTATAAGTAGGGAAAAATACCTCTCAGACAGCCCTCTTCCAATCTGCTAGGATGAGAAGCTCAGGCTAGAACAGGTGGGGCAAAGAGATTTAATAGGTCTCAGGCCACCTGTTTTTGACTGGCATGAGATGTACCATAATAAGACCAACCTGGTCTGAGGGGAGGTGCCATTATATATATATATATATATATATATATATATATATATATATATATATATATATATAACATCTTCTTTCCTTTGTTAGAGTCAAGTTTATGCTTTCCCTTTCTATAGTCTTTTGGACACGTTTTAGAACTAGTTACTATATCTGTGATTTAAAAAAAAAGATAGTAAAACATTTATTTAACTATCTTTTTCATACCATCCAAGATCTAGCTTCTCAGATGTCTTCATTGTCTCTTTGTATTTCCCTCTGTGTATGTCTTGCTGGTTTTGACTCTGTCTTTCTGTTTCTGTTCTTCTATCTTTCTCTTCCTGTCTGTCTCTCCATCTCTATATGTCTCTATATGTCTCTGTGTCTGTCTTTCCATCTTTATGCCTGTCTCTGTCTCCATGTCTGTTTGTGTCTGTCTACACCTGCGTCTCTTCTTTCTTTTTCTCTTCTTCTTCCTCCTCCTCCTCCTCCCCTCCTCCTCCTCTTCTTCTTCTTCTTCCTCCTCCTCCTTGTCCTCCTCCTCCTTCTCCTCTCTTTCCCACCTCTCTTTTTCTTTCATCAAGATAAATAAACCCCTTTCAAATCCCTAGAAAAATTAGTTAGGATGACCCTGACGCAAAATCTCCATAAACTAACCCATCTATGATGAAAATATTCTCAAAATTCTCATTAAAAGAGAAAGACATTAGGGGCAGATAAGTGGCACAGTGGATAAAGCACAGGCCCTGGATTCAGGAGGACCTGAGTTCAGATCCAGCCTCAGACACTTGACACTTACTAGCCATGTGACCCTGGGCAAGTCACTTAACCCTCATTGCGCTGCAAAAAAACCATTCTCTAGTCATGCAACTCAGTTATCCTCATTGAACGTGATAACGAAGCTCAAGAAATAGGGGCTTAAATACTGGATTTGAAGGCTGCTTGGGATTTTGAGGGTGACAGAAAACAAGGAATTTTTTTTTTTTCGAAAGAGGGGGAAACATAAGAACTAGTACTAAGAAAGAAATGATGTTTCCTTAGAGAAGATAGTCTAGTTATTACTAGGGGCAAAATGATGCTAACACTACAAGGGATAAAAAAATATTATTTTTTAGGTAACATGCACCTTTTCTAGCCCTTTTGAAACAATGCCATTCCAATTAATAATATCCATTAATAATATCCATTGTTCGATGTTCAATGTTCATGTATAACATTGTTCCTATGGAAGTAATGCCCCATGTGTAACCATATTTCATTTAATGCTGTGTTCTCATGGAACTACATAAGAATATCATGTAGGATATACTTCCATTCCTCAGGGAAGTGAGGATAACTGAGTTGCATGAATAGAGAATGAGTCAGTGTCTCTTCTTTGCTTCATAGTCCTAACTACCTTTCCTTCATTCTCATAATTTATCTCTAAGTGTGTCCCTATTCTAAGCTTTATTCATACCCCAGCTGTACCACCACAAACTCCTTGGAACTGGTCTTCCTGACTCTAGCATGTAAAGAATTAATTGTGATTTGAGGTTTCTATGACCCCATATTTGGATAAAATTAGAAGCTCCGGCATGTGCCCTGGCTGGCCTCAGGTGCAGCCCTCTCCGTGCCAGCACGGTGGTCCACCAGTGCACTGGCTGTGGCCATCACCATGAAGATGCAGCTCACGTCATCACCACAAGCTGATGCCTACATGGGCCTGGCCAAATTACCATGACTAGAAGCCTGGTGTGGGCAGTCAGGTGACCTTCAGCATCTGGAAGTTGGGGAGGCTGGCAGTTCTACAGCTGCCTGTTAATTCTGTCAATCAAGGCTGCCAGCCAATTAGCTTGGGGCTGAGTGGGGATGGCCTGGTTTCCAGATTGGGAGAGAGATTTTCTGGGAAGGAGAAGGGAAGAGAGATTAATTTTGGTGTGAGAGAGGAAGAGAGATGGGACTGCTGAGTCTGGGTGGTGGTGTGATTACAGGTCGTATAATTTTCCTCCTCTTATTCCTTTTTTCTTTGTCCCTATTTTTATTAACCTTACTTGTGTTTTAAATTTGTTCCCATCAATAAACCGTGTTTTGTTTTTTCTGAAAGAGCTTGTTAATCTCCTTTCTTACCCCAATATTATGGCGAACTGCTCAATTAATTCCCCCATATTAAATTTGGCCCTTACAAGCACCACATAACTCAAATAAACTTCATATACTGATGCAAAAGCTGCCATCCATACCTTAATTTTGATTGCACAGAGTATAGCAAAGGCTAGGTCATGGGGCTTAAAGGTAGGGGTTAAGTAAAAGGTATGATGGTCATAAATATTAGGAACCATTGTGCTAACTCCTCCTCAGGTGGGTCCCTTTCTTCTAGTCTGGCTCAATGTACACACTAACTGATCCTGAAAAAAATCTTTCTCTCTCCCTCCAACCCTACCTTATTCCTAACTTCTCTCTTTGTGCGGAAGGCATCACCATACTTCCAGTGTCCAACTTTATCCTCAACATTATTCTGGATGCCTTACTGCTCCCTCAACCTACTTATCCAATGCATTGTCATATATTTTTTTTCTATTTCTACCTTCAAAACATCTTTCCCTCCCCCTCTTCCCTTATAGCTACCACCTTAATTTAGGTTCTCATCATTTCTCACCTAGATTATTGCGACATATTCCCAACTAGTTTTCCAGCTTCAAGATTCTCACAACTCCAGTGGGTACTACATCATAGGGCCTAAGTTTTTCTTGAGTATAGATCTACTCTCATACTCTACCAAAACCAAAGGCTTCTTGTTGTCCCTCTAGGATAAAATCTAAACTCTGTTTTGTTTTTAAAGTTTTACATAACTTGGCTCCAAACTCTCTCCCCTAGCCCCATTGCAATTCTTAATTGGCTTTCTTTTTGTTCTTCACCCACTATATATTCCATATCCTGTCTCCAAGTCTCTCCCTGGGCCAACTTACATTACTGGAATGCATTTCCCCCTTACCTCCAATCAGAGACCTTCCCTTCATTTACAATGCAGTTCAAATACTATTTCTACAAGAAGGTTTTCCTAATCCCCCACTGGACCATGCCAACTTCCTAAACTACTTTGTGATTAACTACTTTGTATATATTTATATTTATTCACTTTATCATGCATGCATGTATATAAGTGTGTATGTATGTGTCTTCCCTTTTAGAATGTAAGTTCCTTGAAAGTAAGATCATTTCATTCTTTGTACTTGCAAACTAAATGCCTAACAGAGTTTAATGGTGCTTAATAAATATTCATTGATTAATTGGTTGCTTTCTATGTGTAGATAAGGAGGCAGAGCAATAACAATAGTAATTGCAGTAGCAATACACATATAAGTATATATACACATATATTAATACATATAGATACACATATATAATGACATATGCATACATATGTATATGAGAAAGTTTTAGTATAAACAAGTCACTCAGGATACAAATATGAAAATTAATCAAATGAGTTCCTCCCCTCAAGGAGAGTGCATCATTACATGGCAAGTTCCTTGAATATTCGAATTGTCTTTTGCCCCTTTTTGTATCTCCCCAGCATTCCATACAGTGACTGGCACATAGTAATAACTTAATCACTGTTTATTGATTGATTGATCCTCCTAGGAAATGTCATTTCATGGATAATCTTTTAGCTTACTTAATGTCCACCCAGACTTTGTCCTGGGCCTTCTCTCTTCTTCATAGATACTCATTCTCTCTTTTATTCTGTGATCTCATACTTTCCCATGGTTTTAATTATTGTCTCTCTACAGATGACTCCCAATTTTATATAATTCAGCCTTGATCTCCTGAATTCTAGTCCCACACCATCAAATATCTGTTACATTTCTCTAACTGGATATACTACTGGCACCTCAAAATCAACGTGTTCAAAGTAGAATTTATCACTCCAAGGGGGAAAAAAAAAAGCTACCCCCCTCCTCTAAACATCCCTGTCATGGGGATAATGGGGTATGGGGTTTGGGGTAGGGGTTGGGGTCCTTAGGAATTCCTCTTTAAAGAATTACACCCTCTTGCATACAAAAACAGTTAGAATAAGATGGCAGTTTATTTCAGGGTTGAAGAAGGGAAGGGAGGGGAAGGGAAACCATGAAAGAAATCCTTGGACTTCTTATGGGGAGAGAGGCATGGCAGAGAGGTGGCTCTGAGATGCCAATCTCCTTGAGCAGGAGATTGGCAGGTACTCTTATAGAGGACTGATGGGGGTGACCATCTACCTGTGGAAAGTTCCTTTAGTGAGGGAGGACCATCCCCTACTGGTGGTGGCTGGAGGAGTTGGGTGAGGGGTGGCTGCAGATCTCCCAAGACATCTCTTCAGGACACAAAGGAAGCAGGCACACCCAAATTTATCTCCCCAGGGATGAGGAAGACTAGAATGAAGGGTGGAGGTCCTGAAGCTAGCTCAGTAGGATCTGGTTCCACTTATCTCTTTAGGTGTGTCTGTCCTTTGGATTAGTTACTCATGAAGTAGATACTTTGATGTGACCCAGAGAACTTCTGGGGTGCTATGGGCCCATAACAATCCCTATTTACATTGAGAGAACGATCATCTTCCCACTCACCCAGATTTGCAGCTTCAAACTTATACACAGCCCTTCCTTTCTTTCCTCTATCCTTCATATCCATTCAATTGTCAAATCTTATTGATTGTACTTTTATAATATCTCTGTCAACCATCCTCTTTTCACAAACGATGTCACTCCCCTAATTCTATCTCCTCCTACCCCAATATCATGTCCTTATCAATATTAGACCCTCATCACTGATATAGCATGGAATTTAGGGAAAAATTGATGGTGAGTCATCCCAAAAGAATTACAAGACTCAGTGACTCAGTTTCCCAAATTTTATTGCAATACTGTGAATGAATACAGGGAGAGAACCAGAAAAGTAGAAAGGTATCTCTTAAATAGGGGAAAAAAAGATAGTTATATTTATAGTATGGATAAACTGATTATCAGTCTCATTATAATAATCTCCACTTTAGGGAGGTACAGGGGAGGGCTTATCCTAATTTGGAATTCCTGGGGGCTTAAGCCAACCCCTAAGGAGGGTACCTTTTCCACTGAGCTGTGTTTTGGGGTTTATGCATAATGAGAACTGCAAAATTTACTGAAAACTGATTCCCCACCCAGTCCCCTCTTTCCCAGGCAAATGAATTGCCTGGGGCTGACTGTCTTTGTCATTTCCAGACTCTTGATGGACTTATGGACCTTCCCCCAAGCAATTTATCCCCTCCCAATGTTCCCCACCTTACTCCCTGGACTTTATGTTATTATGTAAAAAGGGCCCACCTACATTAAGTAGTTTCTTTCAGTCAGTAACGCCTATACTTAATTTAGGAACAGTTCTATTATTTCTTTTGTCCAAGGTTCATTTACATTAATTAGCTATATGTCACTCCGGAGCAATCTTTTGGTTCCCTTTTGTTCTGTTACCCCATTAAAAACCCTGTTCTCTGTTCCCATCTTTGGGTATTCCTGGCTTCTGAGCTTTGCTATACCACAAGCTATAGTTCCTCTGCCCCATTAAAGACCTTATTTCTCCTATATTGATTGTTTCCTTAATTTCCAGGTTAACAATAATAAGGTGAATCTGGGGACAAATTTAGCATTTTCTGTGCATGTCTCCTTTTGATTCCCACGCTTGGTTTCAAAATATTTTCATTTATCAGTTTGAATTTCTATACCATGTCAGTGTATCATTGTTAAAGTTAAGGTCTCTATGACCTGCCTTTTTATGTTGTTGTTATGGGTGGTGATTAATATGGGTAACAAGAGCCTAGGCCCTGGCTTGTATTAGTGAAGACTCAAGTCTTGAGTGATAGTCTGAATCCCTTTTAGAGTTCAAATCTAAATTAGAGCTTGGGTCTTAGGTTTTTCTGTTAACCCCTATTTTGCCTCCTACATCAATCACCACACGCATGTTCTTTTGCAATATCTGCCTAATTGGTATTCCTGCTCGCAAATTCATCCTCCACAATAGCTGTTCTTAGAAAATTCCTCATTCTAGAATTCTCTAGAATCTTCCTAGTGGATTCTTCCAACCTTGCTTCATTTGACTGGAGGTCAATAAATCAAAAGGCAAAGCTAGATGATAAAAAGTTTAATTAGCCTCAGCTAATGGGCAGTTGCTAGGGGTCTGGCACCTCCACAGAACAAAGGGAAATACACACATCACATATTTGGTGTTTTAGAAGGCTTAAGGTCAAGTGGCAAAAGAAACCTACCAGATGACTTGGGATGGTGGTGGTGTGAATATTTTAACCTTGCATTTGTAACTTACTAAACTTGTTCTCCTTCAAGATCAGGTCTGTTCAGGTGAGGTGTTTTCCTTGAGGTTAATCTCATCAGACTGGTCTAGAGAGCTCTAGTTAATCTCATCAGAATGTCAAGGTGTGACTTTTGGATAAAAGCAGAATAGAATCCAGTCTCGAGAGTCTTCTTCCTATTTAGACAACTTTGCAGGCTACATTTCTTTGACCTCAGGGGTTACTATTTCTGGGAGATATTTTCCCCAATCTCAAAACACTTAAGTTTTATTCATTTCCCCAGTGCATATAAATTAGGACAACCCTGAAGTTAGGAGGAACCGAATTCAAATGTGGCACTTACTAGCTGTGTGACCCTTGAGGAAGTCACTTAACCCTTATTGCCCCCCCCCCCAAAAAGAGTAGGTCTCCAAATTCAGTGGATATGTGCTCTTGTCTATGTTGTTATCTCCTCCAGTGAAGCTGTTTGACAACCATCTATGTGTGCCTATCCTGTGAAGCTCTCATTCACGTCTTCTCAAAAATGCACCATGGGCATGCCTCAGTGTAGTAGGAGCCTTTCTCAAGTTCTGGTCACATTGTATCCATACAATGGAATCACAGCATCAATTGTCACTTTGTTCATTTCCTCCATGTAATCATCAAAAGTTCTAACCATGTCACCCCCCTAGTTAAGAAACTTTAGTGACTCCTGTAGCTTATAGGATAAAACACCTTCTCTTCAATTTGGTATTTACAGCTTTTCACAATCTGATTCCCCTCTACTTTTTCCAGCCTCATTACATGTTACACAGGTACTCTGTTCCAGCTGAATTTGCCTTATTCACTGTTCCCCAAACTCACAATTCATTTCCCATCTCCACTCCTTTGCACAGTCTATCCTGCTGATATAGGGGGGAAATGGGGTATGGTTTTGGGTGAGGGGTTGGGGTTCTTAGGAATTCCTCTTTAAAGAATTACACCCTCTTGCATAGAAAAGCTGTTAAAGTAAGATGGTAGTTTATTTAGGGGCAAGGGAAGGGAAGCGGGGAAGGGAAACCATGAAAGAAATCCTTGGACTTCTCAAGGGGAGATAGGTAAGTAACAAAGCATGTGGCTCTGAGCAATCTCTTTGAGCAGGAGACTGGCAGGTACTTTTATAGGGGGCTGATGGGGGTGGACCATCTGCCTGTGGAAAGTTCCTTTAGTGAGGGAGGACCATCCCCCACAGGTGGTGACTAGAGGAATTGGGTGAGGGGTGGCTACAGATCTCTCTTCGGTACACAAAGGCCGCAGCCACACCCAAATTTATCTCCCCAAGGGTAAGGGAGATCAGAATGAAGGGTGGAGATCCCGAAGCTCGCTCAGTCCGATTTGGTTCCCCTTATCTCTCTAGGTATATCTGTCCTCTGGTTTAGTTTCTCAAAGAGAAGATCCTCAATGTGCCCCAGAAAACTTCTGGGGGACTTTGGGCCCACAACACTGCACACTTGCAAATTGCTGTCTCCTCCTTTTGCTGAGCTCAAATGCTTTTCCTAGGGAAGCCTTTCCTGATCTTCCTAATTGTTAGTCCCTGCCCTCCCCCCCTACTAAAAAAAATAATCTTATCTTTACATATCTAAAGATGGATCTTGCCTTACAATATAAGCTGTTAGATAGTAAGAGCAAGTTTTTGTTGGTTCTAACACCTGGGATGGTGTTTTTATCTGAGAAGTTACAGAATAAATATTTGTTTGTTTCAATATTTGTTGATGCTGCTGCTACTTTGTGTTTTCTACTGACATTATGAATGCCTTATTATTAACTGCCTCCCCAGAACCCCTAATTTAGAAAATTGGCTCTCTTTTTGCCTTTTTTTCTTCCCAGATTTGCTTTTCTTCTTTGATTTTCTCCTTCTTCCCATGCCCCTTCCCCAAAAAGGTCAGATGAAATTTGAGAGTATTTCCAAGATAAAATTCCAGAAGTAAGTGCCTCTAGGCTCCCAGGGAGCAGATGGTAGTGCCATGCTGGAGATAGACTAGGAGGGGGAATAAGAGTGAAGTCAATTAGGATTAATGCAAGTAGCAGAGAATTAGTGCTGCTACTGTAGGTTTCTCTATTAGCAATGGAATGAAGAATATTGAGAAAGAATGAGAGAAAGGTCCTTCTTTAGGTCAATCAAGGCCAAAGGCACAATTCTCCTTCCCCTTTCTAGTCATTCCCCCCCATACCCCCTTTTCCCCCTTATCTTTTTTGCCTGAATCTTTTCTTACTTTCCATCTGAGGAAGCAAAAAGGTAGACAAACCCTAAAATATTAAGATCCAAAGAAAACAGTGACTCTATGGGATATTTCTCTCTCTCTCTTTTAGTTTCCTGAATAGTAGTGAATAGTTCTCTAGTTTGTAAGAGCTGGTTGGCTAGCTGTAAACAGAAAGCTCACAGCTTTCTTTAAAATCAAGTATCAGAGGGGCAGCTAGGTGGCGCAGTGGATAGAGCACCGGCCCGGGAGTCAGGAGTACCTGGGTACTAGCTGTGTGACCCTGGGCAAGTCACTTAACCCCAATTGCCTCACTAAAAAAAAAAAAAAAATCAAATATCAGGGGGCAGCTAGGTGGTGCAGTGGATAGAGCACTGGCCCTGGATTCAGTAGAACCTGAGTTCAAATCTGTCTTCAAACATTTGACACTTAGTAGTTGTGTGACCCTGGGCAAGTCACTTAACCCCAATTTTGCCTATCCAAAAAAAAAAATCAAATATCAGGCATTAGAATTCATAACTTTCTTTTATGCCCCACTTTATATGTTTTTTCGAGATTGATTCGAGAAAGGACTTTTCCACTAGTTAGAAATAAAGAGCACACAGTTTAAAATATTTTTTAAAATCCTGTGTATTTCTGTTTGATCTGAGGGATTGTGATGAAACAAACAAAAAATCCACTCATTAATTATGTGCATAGCAATGATTTAGTTTCTCTGCATTCTACTCTATCCTTTTTCCAGCAGCATATCTAGGTGTACATTGCACATGCATTTGAATATGGTTGTTTCTGTCATAGAATGCTAGAGCTAGAAGCAACATTTGAGAGCATATAGTCCAATCCTTTCATTTAAAAATGGAGATATATATTTGCCAAAGAACACCTTCACAGACTGTCTTGACAATTACTGGGTGATTTCCAATTTATAATTATATCATTTCTATTTGAACATTTCCATGGTGGGGGTGGGGGGGGATCTGGGGAGGAATGAGGAAGAGGAGGGGAAGGGGGTTGTATTTTTCCTTTCTATGCCTCTCCTACTAGATTTAGTCGGAATTTTCCTTATGAGCAAGTCTGACCATATCAGTTTTGTAGTCAATAAACTAAGTGCCCCTCTACTGCCTCTAGAATCAAATATAAACTCCTCTGTTTATCATTTAAAGCTTTTCACAACCTGGCCCCAGGATTATTACATAGACCTCCCACTCAGACACATTATGGTCCAAACTGGCTTTACTGTGCCTATGACCAACAATCCATCTGCTGTATCTGTGTTTTTGCACTGAGGTTCTCCCATACCTGGAATACACTCCCTCCTCATCTCAGCCTCTTGGAATCCCAACTTTCCTTCAAGGTTCACTTCATTCATTCATTCAATCATTTATTTATTATTTATTTGTTTGTTTGTTTGTTTATTTATTTATATTTTTAAATTTTGGGTGAGGCAATTGGGGTTAAGTGACTTGCTCAGGGTCACACAGCTAGTAATTGTTAAGTGTCTGAGGCCGGATTTGAACTCAGGTCCTCCTGAATCCAGGGCCAGTGTTTTATCCACTGTGCCACCTAGTTGCCCCCTCAAGGTACACTTTAAGGGCCACCTTCTTTTGATGCCTTTTGTGAACCCCTTGCCTATTATTGCTCCCCCCCCCAAAAAAAATCCAAAACAAAGCTTGCATTTATTTTTACATTCTTAATAAATGTAAAACTGCACTAAAACTTTGAGGACAACTTGTATTTTATAGATAGCTATGGGTTTGTGAGAAAATAATGGGTTTGGGGGATCTCAGAGACCCCCTCACTTGAAGGCCTAACTGCTTGACCTTTAAAGACTGACCCAGAGTTAGTCAAGTTGGATCTTGGACTGTGAATGGAGACAAAAAACCACACCTACCTGAAAGCCTTTCCCTCCAGGGGGGTCTGTCCTCTGGACTCTGACCTCAGCATGTACTGTTCATGGACCCTCAAGTCCCGTAAACCAATAGACTTTAATGATGCTAGCCTATTAACTTGGAGCAGTTTGGAAGGGCCGCCTCTCCTCCAGACCCACAGGAAGCTTACTCTCTCTTGGCCTAGGGACTTGGAAGGAGCAGCCACACAGCCCACACTCCCTCCCCTCTGAACTTTCAGAGCCATGTTTTCTCTCTTTACTAATATTTAATATGCTTTAATAAATGCTTAATGTCCCAAACTGGTGCAGTAGCCTCTAATTTATAAGTAGCAATATATTAGAAACCCCAGCTAAGTACCCTAAAACTTGGGACAGAGATAGGTGCCACCATATAAATTCAAACAACACAGGTTACATATTGCTTCTTCCTCGCCCCCCCCCCCCCCCACTCCAAGATAGAAGTTTTTTGAAGGCAGTGAATAAAATTTTACTTCTGACTTTGTATCCCTGGCATAGTCCCTGAAGTTTAATAGATGCTTAAAAAATGCTTGTCAATTGATTATAATGAAAACTTAGCAGTTAATAACAAAACAACTAGGCTATACAGTTGGTTCAAGAAATAACCATTCAGGGGGCAGCTAGGTGGCACAGTGGATAAATGATTTCTGTTTTGGATATGTTGAGTTTGAGATACATTATAGATATCCATTTGGAAGTATCCAAAAGTTAAGTCATGTCAACAAGCATATATTAAGAACCTACTATGTGATAGGCACTGTGCTAAGCACTAGGAATACAAAAAAAAAGCCTCCCTCTCCTCTAACTGAACAACAAGATAATACACAAGCAAAAGAACCAGTTCCTGCTCACAAGGAGCTCACAGGGTAAAGGGCAAGGGAATGTACAAACAACTATGTATATACTAGATATATGCAGAATAAATTGGGAGATAGGGGCATCTAGGTGGCACAGTGGATAGAGCACTGGCCCTGGAGTCAGGAGGACCTGAGTTCAAATCTGGCCTCAGACACTTGACACTTACTAGCTGTGTAATCCTGGGCAAGTCACTTAACCCTCACTGCCCCACAAAAAAAAAGAAAAAGGAAAAAAGAAAAAAAAAAAGAAATAACTATTCAATTCAATTGAGAAAAAAGATCAACAAGGTTAAAAACAAAACAAAACAGTTTTCATCCAAATCAAAGAATCATATAATGATGTCATTTTCTCATCAAAAGTGTGTTGTTTAAAATCTAAATTGTGGGTTCTAATCTGCTCCTGCAGTCTTGGGGGGAAACTGGCTGAAATCACTGATAAATTCAGCAAGAATTTAGGCTTTTAAAGATTTATTAAAATATATATTATAAGTTAGTGAAGAGAGAGAGAGATTGAGAACGGATTCCTTATAGCATGGAAATCCTAGCTCAGATCTAATTCAGTATAGCCAGAGAGAAAGAAAGTAATTTCCTTTCCTAGCAGCCCACATGAAATCTCTCACCACCAAGCCAGTGTCCAAACAACTAAGAGAGCCCTCCCGCCCCATTCTCCATCTGCCACCATGCTTGTCCCTCCTCACCAAAGAAAGAGTTCTTCTGTCAGTGAGCATTCACTTCCTCGTTCCTCTCTCCCTCCCCCAAAGGTCCTTCAAGCTGATTGGTTGAGAGTGGTCTCTTGCTGATGTCAGTAGTACACCAACGTGTCACTCAGGGCCAGACAGGTGTGGTCCCCATCTAATCATCCTTAATTAGGTACTTAGTTTCTCATTCTCACCCAATTCAAACAATACTAAATCAATCAGGTGGGACCCCTGGGCATCTGCCAAGTCCCATTATTTCATCACAAAAGATAATTTCAAGTGGATAAAGCACTAGCCCTGGATTCAGGAGGACCTGGGTTCAAACTGGGCCTCAGACACTTGACACTTCCTACTTATGTGACCCTGGGCAAGTCACTTAACCCTCATCTGCCCCCCTCCCCTCCAAAAAAAAAAAAGATAAATTTCAAGGTGACTTGAGACAGATCTCTTTACTTCTATCAATCTTGGTTTCCTTACTGGAAAAATGTGGACAGCTATCCTGTCCCATAGGCTTATATTGCTACAGAGCTCTCTGAAATGGTTATTTTATTTTATTTTATTTTATTCTAATCTGTGATTTCATTTCTTCAGGGAATTCCTGTTGTGGGAATTCCTTTTTTTTTCCCCAGAGAATTCCTATTGTGGGAATTCCCTTTTCCAATGCAGATGGGCAACTTCTAGTCTAAAAGAGTTACATGGGGTAACCAATAAGTGAAGCAACCTTCCAATAATCAAACATCCAACATTTTTCAGAAAGGCTTGGACTCTGACCTTCCCAAGGTAGAGGCAGGGGTATGCTGGAGCCAGCTAAAATAGGCTCCAAGAATCAGTTATCAAGTTTTCACTGGGAGAAGTTATTCTTGGAAATGGGCAAACACCAAAACGAATGGTTTGATTTATTGTTCATTTATTTGTCAAGACATAAGAAAGTGATGGAGAAAATGGTAATAACACTGTTGAAATGTTTCATCCATTTATTTTTTTTTTGGTATAGCTGGTTGTTAAACATTTACCAGCACACCACTGTTTCAATGCTAATCCTCAATCCATTTTAATAGACTATCCCTTTAGGAAAATTAACATTTGGTTTTAAAAATCATTCTGAATTTGAACTTTTATCTAATTGTGTGAGTAGCAAAGATTGAATGAGTCATTTCTGTTATTTCTTCTTGAGTAAGAGATGGTTTCCTAGATTGTCAGACTATTCTATCCTTTAAAACATATAATTTATAATGAATGTCTCATCCAAATTTCTGTTTGACAGTTGTCTGGACATAGTTTGAAGCTAATTCAAGTGAAGCTGCCTTTGCTTCAATTTCACAATTTCAATCATCGTTTATTTGTTACATTGTTTATCATTCTTCAATGAATACCTTTGCATGGCAATTGTCACCGTTGACAATGACTATATTTAAATGTTTAATAGCTTGTAAAAGACCCAGGCATAATCATAACAATGATGATATTATGTGGCATAGAAAAGAAACTCATTTTCTATGTGCAATAGACACTATTTATAAACATTCCCTAATTTTACACTGTATGCTTAAATACTGGAGAGCCCCTGGCTTACCTTTCATTTCTGAATGCTTACATTGATATCTCTAGACCAAGTAGACCCTATACTCATCTTTGTTTAAAGCTCCCACATTTTTGTCTTTTCCTAAATTTGCTTTCTTTGTCATCTTACCCATGTCTGTGGCAGGAGGTCAAAATCATTCTTGATCGGGGCAGCTAGGTGGCACAGTGGATAGAGTACCGGCCCTGGATTCAGGAGGACCTGAGTTCAAATCCAGCCTCAGACACTTAACACTTACTAGCTGTGTGACCCTGGGCAAATCACTTAACCCCAATTGCCTCACTAAAAAAAAAAAAAATCCTTCTTGATCTTGGTTTTCCAGGAATGGGGTTTAATTCAATCTTTTTTAACTCTGTGATTTTTAAAAAACTGAATTGAGTCACAAAGGGTGTTATCAAATGTCTAGTATGTATGTATGTATGTATGTATGTATGTATGTATGTATGTATGTATGTATGTATGTATGTATGTATGTAAATATACGCATGTACGCATGTATATATATTTATATACATAAACATATACATATACACATACACACATATAAATAAAATTTTAAAAAGGAAATAGACCTAGTCACAGCAAGAATTCATAGACAGCCTGAATAATCTACTAGTATAATTCAAGCAATGATAATTTATTAAGTACTTGCTGTATGCCAGATACTGTGCTGTGAGGAATTAAAAAATGAAATAGCCTCTGCTTTAAAAAGCTTACTTTCTATAAGAGGAGATACTCTTGTGATGTTGTAGTAGCAGCCTGGTAGGCCTGGGTCCAGTTAGGGATACTCTGGCACTGAGGGGGCACTATGACCATGGAGAAATATGGTTGATCAACTTGTTGGGGTTAGTTAGAGATTACTCTTTCCTTGGAGTAGCAAAATAGTTAATTAACCAGATAGTGGTTGGTCAAACAGATAACAAAGCAAACTTGTCACAGACACCCAGAAAGCTGGGCATCTTGAAATTTATAGCATGAGCTTAGTTGGGAGCCAGTTGTGTTTGCTATGTGATTAGGACCAGGTAGGGACAATAATCTCAAGTGAGAAATGTGGAATTTTTATTATTCATGTATCCCACTCCCCAAATAGCTAGCATCATTATTTTCCAAAATGCTGTAACTTTTCAGTCCTAAGTCTCTCCTCCCACCCCCTTCTCTCCTCTATAAAACTATTACCCTATCCTTTGTTCAGGGAGTTGAAGTTTAGACTTCTCTCTCAGCTATACCTCTATGGGCTGACTGATTGAGGAACATGCCATAAATCTGTTCCTCCCTAAGAGTTGAAGTTTAGAATTCTTCTCCTGGCCATACCTCTGTGTGCCAAATAGCAAAACTTTTACTTAATTTTGATTTGATCATGTGTGCAAGTAATTCTTTAAAAGAGGAATAGTTTCAGACCTAGTTTTGAAGTGACAGTGTCAGGGGGGAAAAGTTTTAGTATGTTGAATGGACCCCCTATGACAAATATATGGGAGAACGTGGATAAGACTTGTGCAGGATGGTGAAGCATGGATAATCTGAGATCTTCATCACTGGAGGGAACTCTTCCCAAATAGTAATAGCACAAAGGCCTTTGAGTATTAGAGGGTCATGAAATTCAAGCATGATTTACTCTTCTAGCTGTATATGTTTTATCCCAGTATCTGCTACTCCTTGTTCCTCTTTCTGAGTATGGATGTTTGTTTTCATGTTTAAATTAGATGAGTTAATCACTAATCTCTGATCTCTAGCAGAACTTTCCCCAACCTGTTTCTCATGATGAAATGCTCCTAGAACTTATATTTGGAAATAGTTTAGAAATGATCACAACACTGACTTTCCCTAACATATTCACTCAGTTTAATGGAAGGAAGGCTGTCTTTTGTATTTTTAAAAAATGTTATACACAAATATCTTGTTGGAAGTAACTGTATGGCACACCTATCCATATGTAAGTGCTTTGACATCTACCACTCAGTTATTGAAATATCCATTTCAAAAACCATCTTGTGACAATCAATCATCCCTTTTAACAGTACAGAGGGAAAATAAATATCTGAAACTGTCCATTCAAGTACCCTCAGAGCTTAAAGAGCCTTAGATAGGATTATCATCAAAGAATGCAACAATATATTAATTTTTTTTGAGATGTGCCTAAGAGGAACAACTATCTTACCACTTACAGAAACAAATCATTCCACAAATTCACTGTTGCTTTGAGTGTGAAGAGAAAGATAGAAATACTCATATTCAGGAATATGTTAGAACTACAGGGTAGTCCAATAAAGAGAGATGCCTTGGAACATAAAGCAGTCACTGATTCCCCATTGACAGCTCAGTTCCCTGGCCTGGGGCAACCAAGGTGATTAAGGAGGGCATGGATGTATAAGAGATAATGGGGGTGAAGTAAGGAGGCAGGCTGGTCTTTAGTATTTTAGCAGCTCCAACTCAGTTTCATTCAATGGAATAGAGTTGCTGATCAGGGAAGCTCAGCTATTAGCTGGGGGAAGAAATACTAACCCCATGACACCTTCTCTGACTCCAAATGTCTATTTGCATAACTCAAGAATACCCTAATGGATTTCTAACATGCTTTCTAAACTGAGATCCACTTCAAGGCTAAAACTGACATGATAAATGTCAGCCCTGAAGGTAACCATTTCAGAACATTATCTGCAGCTGAGGCAGGAGTTAAGAAGAGGCTGGATGGCTACAGAGGTTCATAATGAGAGACAGATAATACACTTTCTTCTTTTAGCCCAAATAGCTCTTAGAAATAACTGAAAGGAACTTTTGCACTAAACCTTCAATAGCTAAGCACAGTCCTGACCTCAAAGAAAGGAGTCTCTGTACAATGGTCAACTCCCTCATCCAAAGAGATAATCAACACAGAAGATAATTGGTGTAAAAGTCAAGAAGCATTTGGAGCAGGAATGACAACAAAACAACAACCTAGAAACTCATTGCAATCATTTGGACATAGTGCAGCAGATATGTACAAGGATGTTACTGGCAGGATTCCTTGCCTGCTGGTGTATCAGATTCATTCAGTTTTGGAACTGCAAAGGACCATAGAAAACATCTTAGCCAATCACATAATTTTACAGCTGGACCAAAAAGGTGGTATGACTTGCCTAAGATCACACTTCTAGTTAGTGAACTGTAACAAATCTACAAAAAAAAAAATGCCTACAAAAATCAACAAGAGTATAGTAAGATTTATGTAGTCTTAGGAGGCTTGAACTAAGTGCCAATTCTTGACATTTTAAAGTGGTCAGCTTAAGATAAACAGAAAGCAGAATTCATTTAGGAGTTTATTGAAATCATTGTCTTCCTTGATAACTTTCCAAATTTTCTCTCTTTTCTTTAATAACCAGTTATGGATCTGTCTTCCATAAATTTCTGGAGGTTATGGCAGTACGTAAAATTTGAATGGAAGTCATAAAGGTAAAAGTTTAGTTGAATTTAAGGGAGGAAGCAATGTTTAGGAAATATAGAAATAGACTCAGAGACTGGAAGACTAGTGTTCAAATCTTTTTTACATATATGCTAGATATAACTCCTAACAAGTTACTTAACCTCTCAGTGCCCTAGGCAAATATCTAAGACCTTAAATTGCCCAGAAAGTGTTGATTTGCATTGCCCCCTGCCTCACCTTGGGAGTTTTTTTTTTTATACCAATGACCACAAAGTTCTGTTCCAAAAATAGAGAAATAGATCAGTGGAGAGATAGATAAATTGATAGTTGAATTTATAGCTATAGGGATGATGAAGAGAGAGAGAGAGAGAGAGAGAGAGAGAGAAAACAGGTTGTTAAGCAAATTAGAATAGTATGGAAAGATAAAAACTCATATTTTTATTAAGATCCAAATTTTGTGGTGTCATGCATATCTGTCATTAGAGGACCACCCAAGTTAAGTATGGAGAGGCTCATTACCATAAGATTGGTAATTAAGTGATTTAGTTGTTGGTGGTGTTTTCTTGTTTTATTTTGGTTTGGTTTTTTGCTAAATCATTTCATGAAGATTTGTACTGATTGATAGAATAAGGGGCCACACAAGTAAACCAATGAAATCCTGGAAATTTGTTCAGCGTTGAAATATTGGGATTAAATTTAAAAATCAGTCATTTTAAACTGGGGCCCCATTTGGGGTTTTCTCGGCAATGATACTGGAGTGGTTTGTCATTTCCTTCTGTAACTCATTTTACAGTTGAGGAACTGAGGCAAACAGGGTTAAGTGACTTGCCCAGGGTCATGTAGCTAGTAACAATCTAAAGTCAAATTTGAACTCATGTCTTCCTGAATCCAGTCCTGGTGTTCTATCCACTCCACCATATAGATGCCTGAAAATAATGAGATATTTGACACTATTGTAGTACTTCATTCTGTACTAAGCATTTTCATATGCATTTACTTAATTTTATCCCCAGAGTAACCCAGTAAGAGTTTCTTTAGTGAAGTTATTTTTCCCAAGGTCACATAGATAGTCAGTCAATGGCATGGGTCGCACTTGAACTCAGATCTTCTGACTCTTTCTACTACACTAGCCTGCCTCCTAGAATGTCTTGTTACACTCAAGTATAACATTTAGAAATAAAGGATGGGGGCAGCTAGGTGGCACAGTGGATAAAGCACCGGCCCTGGATTCAGGAGGACCTGAGTTTAAATCCGGCCTCAGACACTTAACACTTACTAGCTGTGTGACCCTGGGCAAGTCACTTAATGCCAATTGCCTTACAAAAAAAAAAAAAAAGAAATAAAGGATGAATAGACGTGCCATCTCAGCTGAAACCATTCCCTAACTTCTACTACCACATCATTTTGTCTGAAAATAAAACAACATAGCCACCCACAGCACAGGAACAAGCTTGGTGCCCAATACTGTAATATTCTAAATGTAGTTCATATTGTTCAGTCTGTCTGTAATTAGATGCAATGATACTTACAGTATAACAACATATAGTAAATTTGTGTACGTATGTTTTGCCTTTTGATATGAGCTGATTCATTACTTATTCTGATATTTCCATCCAGAAGGTATGTAGACAGCTGGTTGAATGAGTCATTCTAAGTCTTCTGAGAGACAGGCATAAGATTCATTCCCTCTTTGCTTATGGGGATATATCAATGAGACTTCAATCCTGCTTTCACTGTCCCCTACGGACCTGATACATTTGTAGAGAGAGCAGGTTTACATAGCAGAAAGGCTTCCGTCAATATTATTAAACCTGCTGTTATTTATCTTCTCACACTTGGAATATGGTAGGGAGGGACCAAGGGAAAGGAAAATAAAGGACATTGCATTTGTTTTATTGTAAAAATTGAATTAGCTGGTAGTGGTGTCCTTGTGTTTGTCATTCATAATTTAGAGACTAGATCCCAATGGAAGGAAAGGCAGTCCTGCACATTAGCCAAAGTGCCTAGGGACATTTGTTTATTGCCTCTGAAGGGTTTTAAACTCTCATATTCATTCTCAAGAGTTGTCCTTTGCTCAAAGAATTCACTAGAAAAAGATGAGATGCTGGATCACCTTCTTTCTGGTATGTGTTGGCTGGTTGTGTGCTTTCCCTAACATCATAATCATCTTCAGAAAGAGTTCTGTGTTAGGCAGTGTATAAAATCCAATCAATAAAAATCCAATTTCTAGCCATCCCAAACTGATGGAAGACATCATAGCCCAGTGGAAAGAATTATGGATCTGAAGTCAGAGTACCTGAGTTCATATCCTAGGTCTGTATTCAATCAATCACCAAATACTTAATAAGTACCTCCTATGTGTCAGGCACAATGTTACACATCGGGCATACAAAGCACAGTGCTTGGCACATTGCAAACACTTAATAAATATTTGTTGATTGACTGAGTGACTGAGTAATTGGGTAAGACCCTAAGGGAATGAGATAAAAAGTAGGTATATTTTAAAGGATTAAAAATGGAGCCATATCTTGGATGGTAGCTGGCTTGAGCAACCATTGGATAGCATGAAGACATGGGGCATTTATTGAGGTGAGGGTGCTAAAAGACAGCTGGAAAATTTCAGCAAAAATAGGAAGATTCTATTTACTTCACAGTCTTGCCTAAACACAGTTCAGGATCTGCCTTATAAATTCAACATTCTCTAAAATATGCTACTCATGAAATAAGGAGTGAGGAGATGAAATTTTTCTTTATTTACATACAGAGATTCAAGGCAAAAAGACTAGGTATAATGATTTCTTTCCTCCTACTATGGATACAAGCAGCTTTATCAATTAAATCTTACTTTAGGGTCATCCTTGGGCAAAATTGTGAAGTGGGTAAATTTTGCCTTTAGTGACCCTCAGCCTTCTTTTTCTGAACCTTCTCCTTTGCTACTAGGCAGCGCTCTCTCCTTTCTTTCCTCCCCCAAAATCACAAAGTGCTTGTGGGCTTCTTCCACCTGACTTTCAATATTCAACCAAATCTGCTGGCTCCAAAGTTACCAATTATCTCTCAGTCCCCAAATCCAAAGACCTTTTCCAAATCTTTTTTTTTTTTTTTCAGGGCAATGAGGGTCAAGTAACTTGTCCAGAGTCACACAGCTAGTAAGTGTCAAGTGTCTGAGGTCAGATTTGAACTCAGGTCCTCCTGAGTCCAGGGCTGGCGCTTTATCCACTGTGTCACCTAGCTGCCCCCTCCAAGTCTTTATGTTCTTGACCTCTCTATAGTATTTGACACTATTGATAGCTCCATGCCTGAGATTTGGGTAATGTTAGACCCTTTTCTCTTGCTTCTACACCTACCTACTTGGCCAATCTGTTTCAGAGTTCTTTTCTACATCATCTCTGTGTGGGCATATAATACCAAAGCTACAATCTAGTATTTCAAAACTTCTTTTTTTTGAAATTTCTCCTGAGTAATGAGACTATGGTATCAGTTCCAAGGATTCAGTTACCATATTTATGTAGATCACACACATTTTATATAGATAAGCAGATAGATCAGGGATACTTTTATATATATGTATATGTATGTATATATATTCACACATACATATATCTGTGTTGTATATAATGATATATAATTTTATACATAGATACATGTAAATATATACACATGTGTGTATAACTCTGTGTCTGTACGTACACAAACCCTATTCTCTCTCCTGAGAATCAATCTTTTATTCCCAACTGTTTATTTGATATTTCTCATTGGATTGTCTACATGACTTTCAAACTGAACATTTCCCAAATATAACATCTTTTTCTCCAATCCTACCTCTTCCCAACTTACCAATTTCTGTCACGTGTACCACCATCCATCCTTGTACCCTCATTCTCTCTCATTCTCCAAATCTAATCAGTTGCCAAGTTTCATTAATGTCATCTTCACAATATCTTTAACTTTGATCTCCTTTTCTCCCCTCATGTAGCCACTCTCTGAGTTCAGGCTCTCATTTTCACTCATCTGGACTAGTGTGATAAATTTCTAATCACCATCCGTGTCTCAAGCCTGTCCCTGCTCCAATCTCTCCTCCACAAATATGCCCAAACAATATTCCTAAAGCACATGTGTGGTCATGTCTTTCTTGCTTAAGAAGTTCCGACGGCTCCAAATTTCCTCTAGGAAAACACACACACACACACACACACACACACACACACACTATCCTGGCACCTACAGTTTTTCACAATCTGACTATATGCTACCTTCTAGACTTATTACACATACTCCCTTTGCTATATTCCAAGTTTCAGACAAACTTGTTGTTCCTTGAAAAACAACAACAACAACAACAAAGCCCAGAACATTTCATCTTCCAACTCCATGCCTTGGCACAGGCTTTCTGCCATGTGTAGAATGCAGCTCTGCCTTCCTTCTATCACTTATAAACCATAACCCTTTCAAATCTCAGTTCACACACCACTCCCTCTAGGATGACTCTTTTGATCCCACTAGCTGCTAGTGCTTCCCCCTTAACTGAAATTACTTTGTATTTATTTTGCATAAATTGTTTTAACTTGTCTCTACATTTTGCCTGAAAGAATGTAAATTCCATGCATTAGAGGAAAGCCTGTTTCCATTTTGTGGTTCTATCTTCAGTGCCTACTACATTTCTTGACACCTAGCACTATAGGCATGCTTAATGATTGAATATACATTGATTTCAAAATCTACTTTGAGGAAAGAATTTGCTATCCATACTCACAACTATTAGGCTTCTTAAGATTACAGATTTAGAGCTAAAAGGCATTGTCAAGGTCATATAGTCCAACCCAGTCATTTGACAGATGGGAGGACTGAGGCCCAGAGAAGGGAAATGATTTGTCCAAAGGGTCACAGAGAATGAACTACATGTTCAGGATTTTAATACAAGTGCTTTGCCCCAAAGTCAGCAATCTTTCCCCATGTTATAAAATCTTAAGTTCATTTTGTTGTTATTGAGATATTTGCTTTTTTATCTTGGAAACATGTTCTTATGCTAACATTTCAGGGATCAGTCTATGAGTTAGGGAGGTCTGGGTATAATAGGATGACTAAGGAGATCTTTCCAGTACATGTAAAATCATTCCAGATTGTTTGCCTCCTGCATCTATATGTAAGACCAATTCTGCTTACTGAACCAAATATCCAGGGGCTCCAAACCTTGGCTTAATCCTCATTAGAAGAATAGAAATACTTTCAGCTTTGGTTTTATTCTATCTGAACTGCTTTGAAGGAAACTTTTTGAATAAAGCTAATTTGATAAGTTCTGTATGCAGTACAGGGTGTCAAGGGAGAAGAGAAATTCTAAAAAGGAAAGTCCAATGAATTCAAGTCTGAATAGTCAGATTTAAATTGGGGAAATGAATGAAAAAATTAAACTATTAAAACATCTTATAAGACGAAACATTTCCCCCCTGTATTTCTCACCTAGCTCCTTGGCATCATATAAGTAAGTATTTAAGATGATTACACTGAAGCCACCTCTTGTTGCTTGATTAAAAAAAATAAATTTAAAAAAGGGAATGAGACTCAGAGGACACTGTCAGAAACAGTATAATTCTCCATTTCCAAGTGTCATTATCTGGTAATAGAAGAGTTTCAGCCAATCATGTGTCATCATTTGGTCACAAAATTCAGCCACAAATGGCAGAGTTCCTATCTCTCATTTGTCATATGTCTTTGGTCAAATGATTTAAGACCTTTCCCAATATAGCTCTCATCAATCTTCCCTGTGTTATTTCCTATTACTCCCTTTTATATACCCCACTTTAATAGAAAGGTGGACCTTGGTTCAGGAATACCCAAGTTCAAATTCAGCCTCAAATACTAACTAGCTATGTGACCCTGGAGAAATCACTTAATCTCTATTTGCATCAGTTTGCTCACCTTTAAAAAGGGGATATTTATAACACCCATCTCTGAGGGTTGTTGTGAGCATCAAATGAAATAATAGAATAAAGCACTTAGCACAAAGCCTGGCACACAGTAGGTGCTATATAAATGGCATTATTATTAAGTAATTATTTCCCTCTCCATTTCAGGCAGGCAGATCCTCCCTGTACATTATCTCCTGCCTTCACTTCTGTAGTTTTCTGCATCAGCAATGCATTCTCTTCTCACCTATGCTTTATGGAATTCCAAGCTGTCTTCTCAGCAGAACTCAGGTGTCACCTCCAATGGGAGACCTTCCACATCTCCATTGGTGCTCCAAGGTGTTACCATTCTCTTTCTAGAAATTAATTTGCATTGCCTTGCAGTATGTTTTCTATGCTTTGAGTTTACTTATGTGCTTGCATGTTGTTTCTTTTACCACACCCTTCCCTAGTAGAAGATAAGCCTCCAGAAGGCAGAGATTATGTCAGTTTTTGCAAGTACATACCATAGTGCTCTAACTATAGTAAACACCTAATAAATTATTATTGAATGTATCCTTTCTGAACCCTATTTCCTCATGTGTAAAACAGTATACTAAAATGTTGCCTACCAGGTAGGGGGGGTGGTTGCTGTAGCTGTTGTCAGCACCACCACAACCACCATCCTCCTCCTCACTACTTGCGAAACAATAGTCTAAGCCTTGGAGAAGTTATAGACTATATTGAGGAAAGAAGTACCCCCTAATGAAATCATAAATCTCTTGAAACATAGAAATAAATAAGAAGAATAATTCTCCTTTACCTTATAGGCTCCCTGAAAGTAGAGAGTGCTTCATTTTTTTATTTGATCTCCATTGTACCTGATACGATGCTTAGTATGTGGTGGACATGTAAAAAAATGCTTGTTGATTGCCTAGATCAAATGTAATAATACAGGAGAGAGCATTGTAAATTTTGCAGACTAACGTACAATTAAACTAATTTTTGTTATATTTCATCATCAAGAATTTTTTTAAAGCATCTTTTAAAAACTTCAGTGCATACAACTGAAGTAACTAAGGTAGTCCCCCCCCCCCAAAAGTTGCAGATCTGTCTATTAGAAACTAATGATATTTCCTAGAGCACTCGAAATTGACCTCCAATCTCTACTTGACTAGTGGAATGTGTGCAAGGTTCAGTATTTACTTCTTAAGGTTTGTTTGTTTTGCGTGTGCTTTTCCCTTTTCTGTATTAAGCAGAAATTCAGGATTCCTCTAAAGAATTCTCCCTTAACCCCTCGGAATTGTTTGGAGCAGGTCACAGGATGATTCTGATTTCTGATTGTTTTTCTCTGCTTCTTTTGTGTTACTTTCCTCAGCATCATTGATTTGACTGGTCTGATTCTGTCAATTGAAAGGGAAGGTCAATTTGACCGACTCTATGAGCAATACATAAGATAATGAATAGGATTCTGCAGAGTGACCAGTATAAGACTGTTCTTGATCTTATTTACCTTTCTCTTCTGCCCCCAAAATGCTTCTCCTAAAGTGAAAGTTTGATCATGTCATTCCCCGCCCCCACGCCCCCTACCGTACTCAATAATCTCCTTTGGCTTCCCATTACTTCTAGGAGCAAATGCAAAATGTGTTTGGAATTCAAAGTCCTTTGTTATAACCTAGTCCCCTCCTATCTTTCCTGTCTTCCTACACCTTATTCCCTAACAAGTACTCTCTGAACCAGTGACACTGACTGTTCCATGAACAAGACACTCATCTCTTGGCCCTGGACATTCCCTCTGGCTATCTCCTGTGCCTGGGATGTACTCCTTCTTCCACTCGAACTACCAAAAGTGGTTTGCTTTTTCCTTTTCCAGTAGATTAAGGCAGAGGTTAAGTCACTTGCCTAGGGTTATACAACTAGTAAGTGTCTGAGGCTGGATTTGAACTAAGATTTTCTTGATTCCAGACAGAGCACTCTATTCACTGAGCCATTTGACTGCCCCTGAATGTATATACCTGCTCAAACTTGCCTTGAATTTCCAATATATTGACAACATTGTTTCATAGATTTACACCTTTCAGGGAACTAAGTAGGTATTTAGTCCAACTCTCATTTTATAAATGAGAGGATAGGGGCAGCTAGGTGGCGCAGTGGATAGAGCACCGGCCCTGGAGTCAGGAGGACCTGAGTTCAAATCGGGCCTCAGACACTTAACACTTACTAGCTGTGTGACTCTGGGCAAGTCACTTAACCCCAACTGCCTCACTTAAAAAACCCAAAAACCAATAAATGAGAAGATAAGTGATTGACTGTGGGTCATACAGATAGTTAGAAACAGAACTGAGATTTGATCACTATTCCCCTGGATCTAAATTTAATACTTTTTGCTTTAATACTATTTGTGTGTGTGTGTGTGTGTGTGTGTGTGTGTGTGTGTATGTATTTACTAATTTGACAGGGAAACTTGTATAAAAAGATAAGAAAACTTTGATAAGTTTATTTAATTTACTTTTGATGAGTATGTGAAGCAATTCTTTTAAAATGAATTTAATATTCATTTCATCGGGCTATAAGGTCTAAGATTTCATTCTGAAAAGAACCTTAGAGGTGAATGAGTCCATACTCCTCATTTAGAAGATTAGAAAATTGTGGCATAGAGAGTTGAAATGACTTGCATAAGGTCACTTAGCTAATAAGTATCTGAGGCAGGATTTGTAATCAAAACCAACTCATTAGGCATCATCTGATATATTAAAAAAAGCAACTATATTGGATCCCTGGGACAAAAAGACAAAATAAACAATAATTCTTTATTTCAAGGAATTTATATAGGCAGCTAAGTGGTGCAGTAGATGTTGGACTTTCAAATCTTGACTCTCATTTTAAAAATGACAAGTCACTTTAAACCCTGCTCAATCTCACTTTCCTTGCTTATAAAATAGGGATAGTACATACACCTACCTCAAGGGAATGTTGTGAAGATCAAATGAGATAACTGATATAGAGCTCTTTGCAAATCCCAAACAACTATAAAATGCTCCCTATTATTGTTGTTGTGGCTATTATGATTATTCTACTATAAGGGGATATCATGGAAACAGCTTTGAGAAGCAGGGAGTGAGGACTAATAAACAGGGGAATCAGGAAAGGCTTCCCTTAGGAGATGGCAGTCACAGAGGTGAAAGCTGACATGTTAGAACAAATTTCATTTCCCAAACGTTCTGGAGATTTTGGATTTAGAGCTTTGATGGGTTTGTACTTCACTGATGTGGCTATTACCTACACTGAAAAAGACTGCAAATCCCAAGAACCTTCAGGCTAAATTATGCAGATAATTAAGTGGGGAGAAAACATGAGTACTCAAGATTGACTGTTCGTATTGGCCCAATATGGAAACATTACTGAAATAAGCATTTGGTTTTGATTGGTAGACTGGGCCAGAGATTCTAAGAAAAATGCAGTTACATGCAGGAAAAAATAGAAAGTATTTAAGATCATTTGGGAAATAGAAAGGAAAGTGATAAACTGGATATCAATATGAGTAAATTGCAAAGGTGGAAAATGTGAGGAAGTTCTAGTCAATGACAAAAACCATAATTAAAAAACATGTTAAAAAGTGAATTGTTGAAACAACAAAATGATATAGATTGAGACAATATCATTTATATAGAAAACTGTCAAGTTTTTAAAAGTCTTTTCACACAAAAATCATGTGAGATGAGTAGGGTCTTATTATCTCTTTTTTACAAAAGAGGAAACTGAACCTTAGAGAGATTCTGTAACTTGTTCAAGGTGAAAGAGCATAGCACCTGCAGGGGTGACTAAATGATACTGAATTTGGAATCAGAAGATTTGGTTTGGAAGCCGGTTCTGTTTAAGGTCCCTTCTGCAACCCTGAGAGAGTCAGTTTTCCTCTTATGCCTCAGTTTCCTCATCTGCTAGATGAATGGAGTTAGATTAGATCATATCTAAGGCTCCTTATTAGGTGGCACAGTGAATAGAATACTGGGCCTGGAGTCAGGAAGAACTGAGTTCAAATCCAGCTTCAGACATTTACTAGCTGTGTGACCCTGGGCAAGTCACTTAATCCTGTCTGCTTCAGTTTCTTCATCTGTAAAATGAGCTGGAGAAGAAAACAGCAAACTGTTTCAGTATCTCCACCAAGAAAAACGGGGTCACAAAGAGTTGAAAATAACTGAACAACAACAACAAAAATACCTTATAACTGAATCATAAGATCATAGGGCCGGAGGATAGAAATTATAACTAGAAGGGATTTTAAAGGTCCCTACTCCAGTGGTTTCAAAATCAAACAGAAACAGGGGCTCTAATCTATATAATAAGGACCCCTGCAGGCTGCAAATTGACCTGGAAAACCACATATTCATATTACCTTTTTTGTTTGTTTGTAAATATTTCTCAATTCAATTTTAATTTGGTTCGGGCTACACTCAGGGGTGTTGTGGGCTAAAATGTGGCCCATAGGCCACATTCTTGGCACCTCTGATCTACTCCTATGTTCCTAAATGGCAAATCTGGGAGATATGTGTTCAAGGACAAGGTCATATTACTCTGTTTTTGTGGTATGCCAGAAATTAGGCATGTGCACAATAAAGATGGGCCTTGTAAAACTGACTACAAACATGGCTGTAAGGCATAACTCAGACCATTATATTCCTCAGGGAGGCTTTCCTAACCCATATACTTCATTCCACTTTAGTCATTTCACTTTTCTGATTATCTACTTCTTCTGAAAAAGTTCTACCTGTAGGTTGCTTCCTTTTGGCTCACAGTTTCCTCCCAAATACTGCTTCCAATCTTTCCATTGTTCCAGTTGAATACCATAGTCTTCCACCTATAGACAGAAAAGACTAGAAAGGAGAAAGAAGAGATAACTAGAGGAGATAACCTCTGGGATTCCTTTCAATAAGGATTGATTCTGTACCTTGAATGCTGATATTGAACATGGTGATTTTGTTAACTATACCTTGAAACCTCTTCCTGGTTTCATTTTAGGTATTTGCAATCACTTAGTCTTCATAGAAGAGAATAAGACAGACTATATTAGTAGGGGTAGATAACAGAGGCAAACAACACTAAGGAAATCAGCTAGCTTTCTATTTTTTTTTTACAAGTTTAGCTAGATATTTATTTTTGATTTAGTGATGTCTCAAAGTAAGGAATTTAATTGTGCTCATTTAAATATCATCAAAGGACCCAAAAGAAAATGGGTTAATTCACCGTGGTTACTCCAGTATATATATATATTTTTTTTTTGGGGGGGGGGCAGTGAGGGTTAAGTGATTTGCCCAAGGTCACGCAGCTAGTAAGTGTCAAATGCCTGAGTCCAGATTTGAACTCAGGTCCTCCTGAATTCAGGACTGGTGCTTTATCCACTGTGCCACCTTGCTACCCCCACTCTAGTATATTTCAAGGAGATCTGCTTCCTCATCCCTAGCTTCTTCCACAATTTGATCTTTCTGTCTTTAGAGCTCAGAAACATTAAATCTTTTTTTTTTTTTTTTTGGTGAGGCAATTGGGGTTAAGTGACTTACCCAGGGTCACACAACTAGTAAGTGTCAAGTGCCTGAGGCTGGATTTGAACTCAGGTCCTCCTGAATCCAGGGCCAGTGCTCTATCCACTGCAACACCTAGCTGCCCCAGAAACCTTAAATCTTTATGTAAAAGACTTTATAAGAGACTTCTGATGGCAAATGGTCCTAATGAAGGATAATCAAGAAAACTAGTCTACTCAGTGGATTTCCTTTCTATCAGAGAAATATCTTATACTAAGGCTTGATCCATGTTCTTATCAATGTGGGTACTCTCTACAATGATGTGGACCCATCTTTCATTTCTCATTCTCTATACTGACTTTCCAAATCTTCCTGTAAATTCCCCATCAGGGGTCAACCTAACTTGTAGATGGTGGTGGATAATCATTCCAGTTCTCTTGTCACACTGTGTGGATACAAACAAAGTATGTGAGATATCTATCTATAAGTTTAAACAACAACAACAAGCATTTATTAAGTTCCTACTATGTGTCAAACACTTTGCTAAGGGCTTTACAGATGTTATCTCATTAAATCCCTACAACAACCCTGGCAGATAGATGCTATTATTACCTCCATTTTATAGATGAGGAAACTGAGGCAGACTGAGGTTAATTGACTTGTCCAAAGTCACACAACTAGTAAGTGTCTGAGGCCAGATGGAACTCTGGTCTTCCTGATTCCAAATAGAGAGCTTTATCCATTGGAACACTTAGCTGTCTCTAGTTCTCTCTCCTCTCATCATATTCACAATCTATTTTCTTCTCCAGTCATACATGTCTGATATCATTTTTGCCCCTCTTATGCATCTTTTTTGCTAGTATATGGTACAGACTAATCATTTTGACTATGATATCTCCACTTTTAATATCCTATTTCTTCCTTTATTCTATTCTCTAGATAGCAGTGTTCTACTAGGTTTTTGGTGTGTGTGTGTGTGTGTGTGTGTGTGTGTGTGTGTAAGAGAGACAAAGACAGAAAGAACAAATATCACAGAGATATAGAGAATGGGATAAAAAGGGTGCAAAGTGATAGATGACTCAATTGAGGTCAATCTAAGGAAAGGCCAAAGATGAGTAAAACAAGTGCCTAATTGAAGGGAGTAGGAGAACAAATCCATTGTGTTTAGTTACTAATGAGATAAAATCTGAGGTAAGACTTAGTTATAGACATGTGTTAAGTAGTGAAGAGATAGGAATCAGAAAACAGTACAGTGATGCAACTGGAAAGCACCCAGATTGCCAGAGGAAAGCACATGTAGCAAGATGAAAGATTAGATAAGCAGAGTTCTCTACTAAATTTACAAGTTTGAGCTCCCAAAAGCACCTAAATCCTAGAATCTGACTATCTGGTAGTATCTGACCAAGAGTGTTCTAAGAAAATCTCCATGGTTCATGGTATTTACTGTTAGAAAAAGTGGTTTTATTCATTTTAATAGACTTTATTTTAACCCTAGGCACTGAAAAGCATTTCATTAGAGATTTGAGAAAACAATGTTCTATCTAGTTATAATCTAATGTGCATAATATTTGCATCAATTAGTCAATGATTTTTTTTTAAAGTATTACTATATTCCAGGTACTACGATAAGTTCTGGGGATATATATATATATATATATGTATGTATGTATATGTATATGTATATGTATATGTATATGTATATGTATACGTATATGTATATGTATATGTATATGTATGTATGGTTTTTTTTTAGAGGGAATCCTGAGCACTGTGCCACACTAATTATAATGGCTTAAAGTCCAACCATAAGGAAGCATCCTTACAGTGACAATGAATGAGGTCTAATAATCAGAAACTTATATTTGCATTGGCTGCCTAGCCTGGTTCAACTCTACAGAACAAGATGTCCCTCCCAGGATCATCATCATCACCACCACCACCACCACCACCACCACCACCTTCTTCTCCTTCTCCTCCTCCTCCTCCTCCTCCTCCTCCTCCTCCTCCTCCTCCTCCTCCTCCTCCTCCTTCTTTTGTGGGGCAATGAGGCTTAAGTGATTTGCCCAGGGTCACACAGCTAGTAAGTGTCAAGTGTCTGAGGCCAGATTTGAACTCAGGTCCTCCTGAATCCATGGCCAGTGCTTTATCTACTGGGCCACCTAGCTACCCTCAAGCTCCTCACTTCTAAACTCACCACCATACACCTAACTGGAGCCTTGATTTTGACTACCTCCTTCCTCTTCCCTCTGATCAGAGGACTGAAAGGTAAAATACCAAGCTCCTCCCAACACCTTCCCTTATAGAGAGCAGAAACTGGACTCTCAGCTCATTCCACTTTGCATCTGCTCCTTTTCTGGGTTCCAACTTCACAGAACAAGGAACTCCCATGCTAAATACACCCTGGTATCCCAACTTACCCCTTTCCTGCCTTTTGTGTGTGTGTGTGAGTGTGTGTGTCCTTTCCCTCTTTAGAATGTAAGCTCCTTAAAGACAGGGACATTGTATACCCCAGTGCTTAGCACAATGTTTGGTACATAGTAGGTACTTAATAAATGTTTATTGGATTATCCAGTTTGCACTGAAGAAGAAAAGCTTTCTCTTCTAAGCTCCTTCAAACCTTGCCTCTTTCTTCTGCAGAAGAAAATTCAGGTCTTAAGGTGGTTTTTGAACAGCTCTCAGAAACCAAAGCACTTTCAGGCAACCAAACCAAAGGAGAAATGTTGCTACCACCAAATAGAGAGAAATGCAATACGAAAGAACCAAAGGAATAGAGGGTATTTCTGTCTCTCTATAATCTTTCTTGCTTCTCTCCCACTGAGGCATCAGAAGGGAGCTGACAGAGAGTGACTGCACAGAGGAAGTTACAGAGAGATGAGGAGCCACTTCAAGTTGACAACAGTACTGTTTCATCTGTCAGTCAAGGCATGTGGGGAACAGTTGAATACCAACAATATCACTGAAATCATCTTATTCCTTTTCTTCTTCAAGGACATAAATATTTGATTCTCTCATTTTCCGAATTATTTTGATTGGTGTCTATACATTTAAAAAAAGCATGCTCACATACCATCCCATTGTGTGTTTTTAGTCAGTTGATTCACCATGCGTATTCAATTCTATCTGAGGCTGGGATTTAAAGGAAATCTTAGAAACACAGATTGAGAGCTGGAAGGGGCCTGGGGGGGGGAAACTCATGTAATCTCCTCATTTTACAGATGAGGAAACTGAGCCCCAGGGAAGTGAAATGATATGCTCAGGGTCATGGAAGCAGTTAAGTGCTGGAGTCAGGAATTGACCCCAGATCCTCCTGATGCTGAGTCTGGTGTTCTATTCATCACACCACACTGATAGTTTGTGCAAACTATGGCAGATAAATGGAACAGCTTTTCCCCTCTGAAATTATAGGTGAAAATCTGCTGTATGCACTTATTACTGTTTTAGCTCTTCTGTATCTCTGACCCAGCTTTCCCTGTGACCCTGATTGTCGGTTATCAATAGGCCTTTAGCACACTGTGATTCAGGAGAAGGAACCAGGAGAAATGTTGTTCTGGAAAGGACATAAAGTAATAAAAAGGGAGTCCAATATTATCAGTATTTTCTCTTTTTTTCTGAAAATGGAGCCCTGGACTACCTGATCTTGTTTCCTAATAGTGAGCAAGGGGGTGTGCCTCATCCCATCTAACCCGTTTCAATAATAATATTGCTTTTTGTTCAGGGCAGGGAGATTTTAACCTAATCTCTGGGAGATAGGGCAGAAGGAATGTTTGAAGGGAAAACAGGAAGAAAAGCTTCAATTTTAAAACCAATGAACTTTATATTGTATAAAGCTGATCCAGGGTCATGAGGGTTTCTGGCAGCTGAGAAAAAAGCTGGGTTTTATTACACATATGTGAGGAGATGAAGGAAAGTATGGACAAATGTTTGTTGTATCTACAATGGCATTATGACTCAGGAATGGAGAATCCTTTATATACCAAAAGGAATTCAAAGCTAGGGGAAAAATGAAATATTTATCATAATATTATTGAAGGCATAAGGTAATTTAACATATACCCAGGAACAGGCTGCTTCAAAGGGTATACCGAGACAATGCATCTGAGGAAGGCAGAAGGAATAGTTTGAAAGGAGAAAAAAATCTATAAAGGCATGTAAAATGGTGTTCAAACAAAGACTTTTCTCCCTTTGATTTTTCTGAGAGATATGGAGATGTCATCATTATTCTCAGTTATTGAGCACCCACTGTATGCATAGCAAGGTAGGGTGTAACAAAGGAAATAGATACTTCCCCTACATCAAAGGAAATTGTATTTTTAATAGGGTAGTTAGAGAAAACTCACATAGAATTTTATTAAAATATGAAAGAGGCAAAGTCATAACAGGAGCTATATCATATGGGTGAGAGAAGATGTAGGATTCTTCCTGTGTTTTAGGGTACCTGGGGTGTCTCTGGAGAAGTGGACCCTACTTCCAGTGCTCTAGGTCTGATGGAAGCAAAGGCAATTGTTGAAAACCTCCCTTCTGCTTTCAGTGGAAAGAACAATTTGGTGGAAATGATAGCCCAATTGTATGAATGGCATAAGACAAGCTTATAAACTAGCTACTTATTCCTTAACAGATGCCCTCTTTTTCACCGTCATGAACTTATAGTCCCCTACATATCCCCTCTCCATGTTGTTGCTCTTCTTCCTGATATTGAGGTCCAGATCAAGACAGAAAGCCAGTAGGGAAGGGAAAGGAATAAGCATTTGTTTATAGAGAGTCAGGGACTGTCAGGGACATCATCTTATTTGCTTCTCACAACAAAGTAGGTACTGTTCTTATCCCCATTTTATAGTTAATGAAACCAACAAAGGTTGAGGGACTTGCCCAGGGTCACACAGCTAGTGGGTGTGTGAGGCTGGATCAGAGCTCATGTGTTGCAGTCCCCAAGGCCAGCACTCCATCCACTATATTACCTAGCGACCCCAAACTTCCTCAGGAGGCCTGACTTAAGTAAGTTGTTCTCTCTTAGATTCCGTTTTCCTTCACTTTTCATTCTGTTTGGAGTCTGGGAAGGTTATCTATGATATCTTACTCTTGTAGTCCCTTTTGTGTTCTTCCCTCTTCTTTCTCCCCAAAGAACATAAACTTCCTGAAGGCAGGGAAAAGTCTTTTCCTTGTGAAATCCCCACCGCACAAGCATAGTGCTGCACATATAACAGGACTTTAATTTATATAAATAATTCATTTGTTCATTGGGATATAAAAGCTTTAGTGGATTCAGAGCCTGGGACTTGGAGTCAGGAAAAGCTGGGTTCAAATTTCACCTCAGACACTTACTAGTTGTGTGAACCTGGGCAAGTGATTTAGCCTCTGTCTGCCTTCAGTTAACCACATCTTGAAAATGGTGATAAGAGCACCCATGTCGCACAAGATTGCTCTGCTAATCAAGTACAATAATGTACACAGGAACTTTGCCAATCATATTGTTCTACAGGGTCTCACCAAAGTCTTCATGCAAGTTTAAACTTTAATAACTTTCAAACTGCACTAAGACTTTTGGGACACCATGTATAAACGTGAGCTATTATTATCATTCATATATTAATGGTCTTGTATAAAGATAACCATAAGAGCTATGGAAAAGAAAAATGGAAGTATATCTTCTCAGTCTACTTAATCCTCTTACATACATACATATTATATATATATGTAAATATATACATATAAACACTATACATGTTATCCAATTTATAATAAAACCTTATTTATATATCTATATATCTATGTATTCATGCATTTTATATATCTTTCTGTAATATATGCATGTCATATATATATGCAGGTATCTCTGTCCGTCTGTCTATCTGTGTATCTATGCATCTATTATCTAACTCTTGAAACACTCAGGATTCTATGAAGAGTTCAGGTCAAGACAAATCCTGGAAAGTATGCAGCCACCTTTGAGGATTTTTTTTTCCAGGGCTGTAGCAGTTCTTAATATTCCTCTCTCCCTCCCCACCTGGAAAAATGGATTAATTCTGACCCCCAGCTCATTTGCCTTGACTAATCCAATGTTTCTGAGTCATTCCAGAGAGAGAGAGACTAGGTGAAGTTCCATTTCTGTGATGAGTCACTCTCTTCTCTGCCCCTGCCATAGCCCCTTTCTCTCAATGTGATTAATAATGACATTCAGCACTCCTTGCTGAAATATAGTTTCTATATTTAATAAGGGAGATGGATCAGGAGGATGGATTGTGGGAGGATTGCAGGTTGACTAAATGACCAGAGGAGGGGATTGAGTATCAATGCATTTTTATTCAATATAGCAATTCCCTGATAAGATGAAAAAAAACTAATTCAATAAAACTTCAAAGTACTAAGGATATTGGGAAGATTGATTTTCTTGGCTATATCTGCTAAGTAAAACACTTGTTGAATGTCAATGATGGGCATAAGGGGGTTGGGGTGGGGGTGGTTTAAAAGCATCACTGAATTTCATGTAGAACAGGATATTAATGTTCCAACATTTGTAAAACACGCCATTCTCCTTCTCTACCTTCAGTTTGCAGGTCAGATCTTTTTTCTTCCCTCAATTCATCTGCCTCTTAAACTAAAATTAAATTTTCTGAATTATGTGTAATACATAGTCACATCATTGTAGGGTAGATGGTATTCCACAGGACATATTTCCAAGGGAGGGAAATCTCACTAAGGGAATGAGACTATACCTGACCATACATATTTTAGTACCACACTGAACATTTTTATGTTTATAAATCCCTAAAATATTGCCTGTCTCTCAGTGATTGTTCATATCCAGTAGCATCTGGGTGTTGGTGTTTTTTTCCTTGATATTGCTTTGAGGGTCTTGTATATCTGACTGCCAGTTTATTTGGTATAATACTTTATCTACTGTTTGAGGGACAGTATCTAATTATAAATAAAATGCCTAGAGATCTATAGACAGATGTCTTATTCCCCCTTGTCCTTGGGAATGATGAGTTAGAAGAAGAGACAGGAATGGCAAGAACATATTGTTTTGATGTACCTTTGCCTAGATCATCATAATGCAGGTATACATATAGAGACTGTGTTTTTTTCCTTCTTTTCTTTATTTTTCTTTAATCTAGACTTGTGATTTCATCTATGTAGGAACTCCCTGGTATGAGCCCCCTCCCCACAGTCTCCACTTATGTAGGTAAAGCTTTCCTGGCTAAACACCTTGCTGAGAGCCTAAGTGTCAAATGACTTTTATCATGCAGTCAGTATTGGAAAAATCAGGATTTGAACCCAGGTCTTCCTAAAATCAAGGCTATCTCTCTGTATGTTAGGTATCAAATAAAATATTTATTTTAAAGAATTAGTACATTGCGGAATATCATGAAAATGTGAAGTTCAGTAAGTATTCTCTATTATTTAAGACAATTCATTTCCTATCTAGCCCCTAATCTGTAATGAAATATCAATGCCAAATAATAATGATGATGATTCTTTAATAGTAACAAAATGTTTAAATATGCTATTTTAGTTGACCCTCAAAACCATCCTATGTGGTAGCAGTACAGGTATTATCATCACCATTTTATCTATGAGAAAACAGAAGGAACCTTAGTTAAAGTACCTTGCCCTATGGTCACATGACTAGTAAGTCTTAGAGGCAAAATGTGAAGTTAGGTCTGCATGCATTTCAAGATGAAGCAGCTTTCCACTGTATTTCCTCTCCTTAAAAAGGATATATTCCAGGGCAGCTAGGTGGCGCAGTGGATAGAGCACCGGCTCTGGAGTCAGGAGTTCCTGAGTTCAAATCCGGCCTCAGACACTTAACACTTAACTAGCTGTGTGACCCTGGGCAAGTCACTTAACCCCAATTGCCTCACTAAAAAAAAAAAAAAAAAAAAAAGGATATATTTCAATGTTTTGTGTCAGTGCATCACTTCCTAGCCTACCTTTGGAGGTGCTTCCACTATTATCTGCCAAGACATTTTATTTGATATATGGACTTCTCTGTCAAGATATTTTATTTAATATATAACCCACTTTCCCCCCAATCATATATATATATATATATATATATATATATATATATATATATATGTATATGTATATATGTGTGAAAGACCTGTGATTTAATTGGTGTGTATGACAAACTTTGATTGAGGAAATTCCTTCTACCAATACTGACCAGTACCCAATTTACAAATTGTAGCCTTAGAAATTGTCTGGGGAACTTTAAGTGCTACAACCAGAATCTTTCAGGAATGGGATTCAGTGCAGTGTTTTTCCTGACACTGAGGCCAATTTTCTGACCAATGTGCCACCAATCTGCCTCTCAAGATCATTTATACCAGAATAAAACATCTTTCTATATAAGTGTTTAGGGATAAAAATAAGAACTAGACCCTCTATTTCATTTATGAAAGGAATGTCCAGGTCAGGAAGTTCCCTCTATCACTTCAGTGCAGGTGAGTTCCTTTTCTTCAACTTTTGTCTTATAGAATTGTTTATGGTGACTTGCCCAGGATCTCGCAGTCATTACATGATTAAAGGTATCATGTCCTGACTTCAAGACCAGTGCTCTAGCTTTTTTACCAATTCAAGTCATTCAAATGTTTGTTTCCTTTCTTCAGTTGTTCCCCTTTAACCAAATCCCCCCTCTCTTTCTTCTTCTTCTTCTTCTTCTTCTTCTTCTTCTTCTTCTTCTTCTTCTTCTTCTTCTTCTTCTTCTTCTCTCCCTCCCTCCCTCCTTTTCTCTCTCCCTCTTTCCTTTTCTCTTTGATCTATCTCTCATCTATCTCTCTATCATCTGTCTGTTTGTCTATCTATCTATGTAATCTCCTTAAAGTTCAAATTAGCCATGTTTCTTGCTCTGATGATTTATGAAATTACTTTCTGTGCTCCTTGTGATCTGATCTCCCAGCTTATTTCTAGTAGCTAGACAACCCAAACTGAAGAGAGCATTTCAGAATAGGTCTCACTCATGTCATCAATGGAGGAGCTGCCACCCTCTCATTCAATGATGAAATGACTCAAAATACAATGCAGCCAAAAATAACATTAGCCTTCTCAGTGCCCTATCACACTAAAATGCACAGTCCCCTTCTTTGCTTCAGTTTCTTATCTTTAGCTGTCTCTCTGACATCTCTTAAACATGTCACTACCAACTCAAATACTAACAGAGAATCATTCCTAATATTCCTCATAAACATTCCCACTTCAATCCTTTTAAAAAGTCACTTTTTAAGCCCCATAACAAGATTCATTACCAGGGTGCTATCCTCTTTATTACCTTTGAGACAAAAACAATTGAGCCAAGACCATTCATTGTTTGTTCTTTGAAAAATTCTTCAACAGATGTTCATACCTTAATTTACTGATGCTTTCTTTCACCTAGATTATTTTTGCATCTTCTTCTCCTTAGTTTCTCTCTGCACCAAAACACTTGAAGTCAACTCTTTTGAAAAGAACTAAATTCTGTGGTAACCTTTCAAACTAGGTTTTATCATACCTCTTTCAACTCATCCTTTGGCTCCCTCTCTTTCCCCAAAGAGGGAAACATTGTATGAAGTCTACATTTTAATTGAGTAATATTTCCATCTTTGTTGTCCTTGAATCGTTTTAGTCATGTCCCACTCTTCATGACCCCATTTGGGGTTTTCTTGGTAAAGATGCTGCAGTGGTTTGCCATTTCCTTCTCCAGCTCATTTTGCAGATAATGAAACTGAGGCAACCAGTGTTAAGTGACTCTTCCAGGATCACACAGCTAGAGAATATCTGAGGTTAGATTTGATCTCAGGTTTTCCTGACTCCAGGTCCACTCTTTCTGCCATTGGCTTATTGAATGAATCAATGAAAGGCAGCTTGGTAATAGTAGAAAGAATAACAGCTTTGGAGTCAGTGAATCAGAGTTCAAATACTAGCTCCATTTAATACATGTGGGACCCTATGAAAGTCATTGAGTTACTTTAGAGTCCCATTTCCTTATTTCTAAAATGAAGGGTTGGAGAAGATAATAAGAGGTAGAACTATATGGTAGAAAGAGCACTAACTTTTAAGTGAGCGGACCTATATTCAAATCCCAGATGCTACATTTAATCTCTAGATGGGTCTGGGCAAGTCACTGATGCTTTTGGGTGCTCTTTTTTTCCTTATCTTTAAAGAGAGGAGATTGGACTAGGTACCTTCTAAGGTCCTTTCTGGATCTAAATTTATGACATCATAAGCTAGGTGGCACAATGGAAAGTGTATTAAACTTGGAATCTGGAAGACTTAGGTTTAAATACTGCCTTGAACACTTATTAGCTATGTGACCATTGCTCAGTCACTGATGGTCTCTGAACCTATTTCATTGAGTGTAAAATGTGGATAATAATAATAGCCCCTACTTCCCAAGGTTGTTTTGAGAACTAAATGAGATAATAAATGTAAAGTACTTTGCAAATCTTAAAGCTCTATATAATTGTTAGCTATATTTACTATTTTTTTTTTTGGTCCCAGATGGTCTAAAAATGAGCAACTAGACAGCAGGGGAGATACAGGTGAGCAGCTCTATTAACTGATGACAATGATGACAATACCTTAGGAGGAACTTCTCTAGCTAGGAATCTAGAAAGTCTAGCAGACTTTGATTAAGAGCTTCATTGGAAGAAGGCTCAGGAATGGTGAGTATATTCCAGAAGAAAATAAACCTTCCTCCAAAAAGTATTAATGGCAGTAGTAACATTTGGATGTATAGTTGTCATCAGCTTGCTCATCTCTTGTTATTTGATATTTAATCTCTGGTTATTTGCTCACTTAATAGAAGACTATGTTCTAAGCAGGACAGGCTATAACTAGCTATGGATATTTTTAAGTAAGTCATTTGGCTACCAGTAGGAACCTTGCTTCTCTTATTTGTAAAATGGGAAGGGAGGCAGGGACACTATTTCTTTCTAACCCAAATATTTTATTATTTGTGTGTTTTTTTTTCAATAGCAAAAAGAGTGAGGGTGAGAGAGGAGAGAGAAAAAGGTGGAGGACAGGGAAGAAACAAAGAGATAAAGGGAGGGGGAAAGGGGAAGAGGGGCGAGTGGGAAGAAGAGAAATGAGAAAAAAAACAAAGGAAGAGAAGAAATGAGGAGAAAGAAGAGAGAAGAAAAAAGGAGAAAGGAGGAACACAAAAAAGAGGAGGAAAAAGAGAGGACAAAATAGAACAAAGAAGTTGGCAGAGAATAAGAAAGACGGATTAAGCCTTATTGTCATTTCTTTATTTTCATTTTATCTGCAGCTTCTTCCAGGTAAAGGGGTGTGTGTGTGTGTGTGTGTGTGTGTGTGTGTGTGTTTTGGGAGGTGTCTAGAATTGTATTCTCCTCATCATCAGTTTCTTTGCCTTCAAAAACCCAATAGTGTATGCCAATGAGGTTTCAACATCTCATCAGCAGATATATTTTATGCTGTAGTTGTTTCTATCTAGCCTAGATTGAAAACCCCTAAGTCAGATACTCTGCTGATGTGCAGTTCCAATTCTCCACTTTATAAACCATCAGCAAATAAATTCTCATAGGAAATTCTGCTACCAAAGTCTGTGGCCTAACACTAACATCCTTCCCTCCAAACTACAGAGAGTTTATGCCATTATACTTCCGCTATAATTTTTGGTTAGTTTTTAATACATGTGGAAATGTTAGTATCCTAGCTAATCTTAATTAATTTTTCACTTAGACTCTTAGAAGCTAGTGCATTCAATTCTAATATAAGATACATACTGTTTCTTCCAATTTAGTGAATTCAATAGCTCCATTTTAAAGAAAATGCCAAGTTTCTAAGATGCTTAAGGCTGTTTTTTATAATTTTATCTGTTTGTAGTCACATTAAATAAGATGTCTCTAGACTGGCTCTGACAATATTTGTTAACTTAAAAAAATTATTATATCAAATCTACAAGAAAACTCCTTTTTATTCATGTTTCTTTTCCCAAATCAACTGGCATTACTTTCACTGCTTTTCAGGCTCTTATTGTTTCTATCTTTCCATGTTTCTACTTAAAAGAAATATATAGTTTATTGTTTCATATAACAATTGTTTTGTTTATTTAGATTTCTTTTGATAATCCTGAATGTTTAAATGAGAATGGCTAGCACTACATAAGGGGGTCACAAATTTACTTTAATTCCTTTAAAAATATATTTTCAAAGAACCATGGATTTAGAGCTATAAGGAACCTTACAGGTCACGTAGTCCATATTATAATTTTATAATTGAGGAAACTAAGGTCCAAAAAAGTGCCCAGATTTGCCCAAAGTTGAACAAATAACAAATGGCAGAGGTGAAATTTGGACCAGGTATATAACCCATGATCATTCCACTGCAACATCATGCACCCTATTTTAAGATTCTACCTGTAAACACATTGGGAAACTATTGGTTGCTGTTATGATTCTTCTTATATGCAGATATTTAGGCGTGTAAATACTTATAGTCAGGTATTTGAGCAGGCAAATATTTGTACATAATACTGCCACAAACAAAAATATTAGGTATTGATAAAATATTTACTGGAGATTAATTTTTCATATGCCATGAGCTATTTGCCTGTCACCAATTTCACAGTTCAACAATTTCTCAGTAAATTGGGTCTGACCTCAAAATTTCAGCTAATTAACATGTTTACAAAAATCATTCCTTATTCACTTAACTCTGAAGCAATGAGTATGGTTCTGTAATTATGTTAAGGTTTCATTAGCATTCAACCATTACTCTTCTATGTGACTCCTTTTTCATTTTAAATAAAACAAGAAATATGCCACCTTTGGGCTTGGAATAGTTCTGTTTTAATTTGACACCAAGAAAATTTATGGGTGGGGTCTCTTTAGAATAAATCCCAGATTAAGTTGAAAGGTCTTGACAAGTCATTTGCCTCAGTTTTCTCATTTGTAAGACAGGAATAGCACTCTTTCTTTGATTGTAAAGGGCTTTACAAGACACAGAATGCTATTCAATTGTTATCTACCATCTTTTATGAGACCTTATAAGAAGAGAGAACTAGTCTCCCGCTGAGTCTTATAATCAAACCAATTCCACTAGTGTTGATAGTTTTTCTGAACCTAAGACATTTGTAATGAAGAGCGTGAACTCAGATCTTCTCACATCATTCTCCAAGAGTGTGTTGCATACGGTCCCATCCATCATCCTTGTCTTGACAAAGTTGAGGAAATGACTAGACTAGGGATCACTTGAGATGAAATAATAGAGAAGTTACACATCTTACACTGGGAAAGCCATTGGAAAGAGGAAGAAGAGAAGGGGAAAAACACATTTCCTCATTAAATGTTCTCATATGATGACAATTTGATAATTTTAGAAATGGGTTTCTCCTTTGGTTTTTCCCAGAAATCCCTGAAGTGATCTATAATCCTCAGAGTACCAAGCACCGGGTCCTTCAAAAAAGTCACTTACAAAATATTTGTTGAATACTTTAACTGTTCTGAAAAAAATTGGAGTCAATTGGTATTCTTCAAAATGACTGAAAAATGTCTCATAAATTTTTCTTCTGCATACCACTGGTTTTGAATTGTGGATCTTACTGTTACTTACTACTTTTGGAATTAAGGTTGAATTACATCTTCCCAAGGTCTCTCCTACTATAGATCTATCAGCCTATGACATTGTGACCTTGTGAAAAAACCTGTGTTTGGGGCTGATGGAAAATATAAGGCTGAGATATATGGTTTCTGCTCTCACAGAATTTAGAGACTAATTATAGTGATAAGACACAACATGACACTGACATATACTATCCCATGGTAAGTACATTAGAGGGCATGTACATGACATTGCAAATAAAACCAAAGGAATTGTGTTGCCATTCTACAAAACCTATGCTTAATCCCCTTCCAGATGTTTATCTACATAGGTTAAATTTGCTTGATATTTTCCCATTAATCAGAACACAGGCAGGAAAAATCCCTTTTGTGTTGCTGATCTGAGGTCTACTAATTAGCCACAATAATTAGTGTCTTGGACAGATGAAATCCAGATTGCATTGGATCCTGCTTGGTACTGGAGCCTTCCCATAACTAAATGAGGACTACAACTATGGTAACCCCTAGCAGAGTACAATCAACTTCTTTGAAAGAAATGCCTACAGATGCTCCCCTCCCCTCCCCTCCCTAGATAACAGTGGCTCTCAGCCAGACTCAGCAGAAACCTTGATAGAATGGCTCACAATAGTCCACAAAGTACTGTGGAACTACCAGAAAATTCTGAATGAGCTATAAAGGCATTCTTGAACATCTGGGGCATCCTGAAAAATCTGGGGGCTTTTATCCCAGCACCATAATGGAAAAGCTTTATTTAAAGTGTGCACCATGGAAATAGGAAGCTAATGTAATGGCACATTTCATTCTTTATGATAGGCTTTGTTCTTCTTCCTATGCTCTACTGTAAACTCCCAGAGATCACGGGGGCATACATTCTTGGCACTTTGATGGATATGTGATATCTACGTAGGTGCTCTTTACAGTGGTCCAAATCACAATCCTCCATGTCTTTTCATGCTGTGTGACTCTACTCAATGTTCTTTCATAAATTCTATTAAGGGGGTTCACCTCTAGATCTCTTTCATGTCAAATGAATGAGCACTGAGCATGGTTACTGCCTATCGGTTATATCTTACCCTCAGTACATGACCAGCCTATCTCCTTTTCCAGTTGTACATCTCTCTTATAAAATCCTTTATTTCATTTCTCTTGAGCTGTAATTGTTTGACAATATACTATAGTTTATTAACACCTACCATGTGTCTCTCCATTGTCTGGCCCATATTTAATGTAAACTATACAAATTTCAAAGCACCTTGCCCTATTTCAAGCACCTTTGGGTGTTCAATACATGCATATACTACCACTGCTAATTATTCTCATGTTTATACTACTATTGTTTAAAAGTTCACTATACCTGACTTGGAGGTAAGAAGACTTAAATTCTAGTCCTTTCTCAGTCACCTATTAACTGTATGACCCCAAGCACTCTACTTAACTGTTCTCTTCCTTGATTTTTTCATCTGGAAAATGAGGATAAAAATAACACCTACCTCACAGGGTTGTTGTGAGGATCAAATGAAATGACATAAAGTGCTTTACACAGCTTAAAGGCAAGAGTGCCCTCTTTAAAAGAAACTTCTGGGAGGAGCCATTTGATATTCAGAGTGAGGCATCCTAGGGGTAGGAGTACTTCCAAAGTATGAATTATAAGACTAACATGATCTTTCAGGATCCAAAAGGTTTGTGGGGAAGGTAGAGAACTTTGGAGTGCAGTCTTGTATGAATAAATTAAGGCAGTGATGGTGATGGTATATATACATATATATATATATATGCACATGTATATAAAATGTGTGTGGTGGGGTTAAAACAATGAATACGTTTATGGTTCTTTATTTCTTTTTTTTTGTTGTTTGTTATTTCTAACTGATAATCAATGTAGAGTTCAAATTGTCCTGGTAAATACTTTCTCTGGTTTGATTTACATATGTGATTCAAATTATATAAACAGAGTACTTATTGATTAACTTGTATTTTTTCATATATGAAAATACAGATTGTCAAGAGATTGTCAAGACTGTTTAGCCAATCAAGATTTAGTCATTAAAATTTTATGGACCTATAAACTTAATGCCATCAACACCAGTTCACATGTAAAAGTTTCTTCTTCCACTTTCTATTTCTACCTTTCTTTCAACGTTATTGACTTGCTAGGCATAACCCAGAGCAACATTCATCTGGCACAAGAGAGAGTGGGTTGGTAAAGCACAGGAAGCAAAATGGGTAGGGATCCAAGAAGAGGACATAGAAGGGTAAGTAATGGAGAAGAGAGGAAAGAGAGAGAGGTGAGGTGACCTATTTATGGAGAAGCTAATATAATTGAGTCAAATCAATTCCCTGAAAAGCAGGGATGCTGTTGGGAAGAATTTTCACAGTGAAGAAATTTGAAGCAAGGGCACAGAATTAGGGGATGGAATTGTAATATCACAAATTTGAAGATGAAAGCTATATGTAATCGCATTGGATGGTTCCAAAATGCAAATAGTTATTTTTTCTCAACCTGAGGTTCTAGAATCAAGCTTTCTAACCTTAATTCCTCTTTGACTGATCTTCCATTTCTATCTCCTAATTGGTTAGTGTCACCTTCATCTGTATACCATGTCTGCCCCTGCCAGTGTCTGAAATGCACTATCCTAGGAGTCCTGTGATCATGTCATTTAAATGAAGACATCTATAAATACGGGCACATTACAGCTCACCATCTGGCCCTGCCTTTTGTACCACTCTCATCCCTAAAGATCAGCACACATGGAGAGTGTTGCAACTAATCAATTATTTCACCATTTCCCTCTCTGTTGCTAACGGACCTTGCTCTGTTGCAGCAATGCCACTAATGTCTGATGGTGAGAGCTGCAGGCAGAGGAATGAGTATTTTTATCCAAAGTGAGCATCAAATACTGCTCCCTCTTGATCTCTGCCTTATACCATCCTCCTAATTGGTCTCTACTTCCCTTTGCTGCAATTTTTTTTTTATCCTTCACTGATCACTTAAAATTATCCTCTTTCTTTGAATTTTAAAAATACTATATGGCTTTCATCCATCCTTTTTCTTCATCTTTTCTGGACATTTTGTTATTTATTCCTCCACTCTATCGCTCCTGCTACTTCAACTATATCAGTTCTCAGAATTATGGGGTTGGAAGTGTTTTCAGAAGCCATCTATCTAGTCTGACCCAAAAAATGAGCAAGAATTTCCAATCTTTTCTCAAAAATCACTAGTGAGGGAGGAATTCTGGAGGAAGTCAATTTCACTTTGGGTCTTGTCTAAATGTTAGGAAATGTGTCCTTATAACAAGTTTAAATCTGTTCTTCTGGCATATTTCCAACCCCTGCTCTGAGTTTTGCCTTCTAGGACCACATAGAACTGTCTGATATCTCTTTCATAGGATAGCACAGCTATCATGATCCTACTAAGTATTCATTTCTCCAGGTTCAATATTTCATTCCTTCAAACAAAAGCCATGCGGTATAAACTTGAGCTCCTTTGCCATCATAACTGATCTCCTCTGAACATTCTCTGGTATATCAACAGGAATAGGGGCTGAAACTTTGGTTTCATTTATAAAAAAGTATCGCCAAATGAAGAAACTCCCTCTACCAGGGAAAAGTGCAGGCTAGCACTTTTCTCTGACACTTTTAGCTTTTAAAAATTGATTAACACACTAAGGGGTTAACTGACTTGCCTAGGATTTCCTAGTCAATATGTCTCCAAGTCAGAATTTTATTGAAGGTTTTCCTAGCAAACCATCCACTGCTTCTATAGGCAGCTAGGTGGCGTAGTGGATAGAATTCTGGATCTGGAATCAAAAAGGATTAAAGTCTAATTTAGTCTAAGATCCTTACTAGCTATGAAATCCTGGGCAACTCAGTTTCTTTACCTATAAAATGGAAATAATAAGGATATATACTTCCCAGTTCCTTGCTCTCTCCTTCTCTCTCTCTCTCTCTCTCTCTCAATACATACATACACACAAATGGAGATGTATATTATAGATACACACATATATAATTATAATTATTATTAACAATTTCCTTCTGAACACAGTGCTTGAGGTGTGGTATGACCTATACATATTATAAAGCAAGCTTATCACCTTTGGCAAGGCTACATTCCCATAGCTGTAAAAACTATGTTTCTCTTAATGTAGTCTAAAATGATATTATGTTCCTTAGCTACAGTCTATAACTTTTAACTCCTTATAATCCACTAGAATTCTTACGGGGTGGCTAATTGGCAAAGTGGACAGAGTGCTGGGTCTGGAGCCAGGAAGAATCATCTTTCTGAGTTAAAATCTGGCCTCAGACACTTACTAGCTATGTAACCCTGGGCAAGTCACTTAATCCTGTTTGCCTTAGTTATCTCATCTGTAAAATGAGCTGTAAAAAGAAATGGCAGACCACTCCAGTATCTTTGCTAAGGGAACCCCAAAAGGGGTCATGAAGAGTTGGACACAACTGAAAATAACTCAACAACAACAAGAACAACAACAAAACAGCAACAACATAATTCTCAGATATTCAGATCTTTTTGAAATCTATTTCTCTGATCTTATCAAATCCATTCTCTGATTTTCCCTCCGCATTTTTTCTCATTATCTTACAAGTTTGTTCTTTACTTGTTCCACTTCAATGCCAGCACAGTTCCTGGGATCAGCTGACAAGGTACAACAGAGGAAAGAGTTGTTATAGCAAGCATCATTCCCCAAACATTCTGTAGGGTTTTTATTTTAGATTTGACATGTCTATTCCCTCCACTTAAACAGATTGCAAATCCTGCTAAACCTGATTATACTCTGGGATTTTTCTCCAGATTTGTCCAAAGAGAAGTTAGACAAACTGTCTCAATATTTGAAGATAAAAAAAAAAACCAAAAACCTTAAGTCAATGTTTCTGAATTTTTCTAGCATTTATCAGGCCCTGTACTAGGCACTGGGAATATAGAATCAAAACCAAAAACAGGCCCTGAGGTCAAGGAAATTACATTCTGTTGGAGGAAATGGTGACTATCTCATCTGAGTAGACACAAAGCAAGTACAAAATACTTTTAGGGAGCAACTAGGAACTGTTGGTATAAAGTTAGGCTCTTGAGGTGGCACTTGAACTGAGCTTCAAAGGAAACTAGGGATTCAAAGAAACAGAGGCAAGGAAGGACTGTATTTTTTTTTTTTGGTCAGAGCAATGAGGGTTAAGTGACTTGCTCAGGGCCACACAGGAAGGAGTGTATTCCTAGCATGGTAGATGGCCAGTTCAGGGGGAGAGAGACTGGAGATGCAATGATGTCAAGCAGCAATGGTCAATATACCAGTTTGGTTAGAACTCTGTGAAGAGGGGCCATGTGTCTTAAAACTGGAATGGGTTACCAATAGTTAAAGGATTTCATTCTAGTCTTCTTCTAAGCTGTTTATTTGTTTGAAAACATTTGTTTCCCATGCACTGATGTTAGTTGAACCTATCTTTGGCACCAGATAAAAACTTGCTGCCCTACTTTGGAAAGCACTGGGTTGTAGTTCTTCCAAACTTCTATGAGACAAGGAGAGGACAGAGCAACACAGTATGTTATGCTCCTTCTCTGTCTTTCATCTCTGGAGACTCTCAGTTAAGTTACAAGTAAGATAAGACTTCTAGTATTAGCCAAGTCCTTCAGCACACATTTATCTATGCTGCAGAAATCAATGCTTTGTAATCTTTGTACAACAGATAATCAAAACAGCTGGCAGTGCTTCAGGTCAAGAATTCCATGTATTGGCAGGGGTATGGGGGTGGGTCAGGAAAGAAGCATACCAGGGCTTGAAGTAAATTGGAAGAGTTCTCTGTATACTGATGGTTAGAAGAGGTGTGCATAACAGTTAACAGGTTCTAATCAGGGCTGTCAATCACTGTCACAGTAATCAAACCTCTAAACAAAATGTAGAAATCTCAATTGCTCTATTACCTATTAACCTCGATTGCTATTTCTTTGGACAGCTTCCCCAAGGGGAGAAGGGATGCTGTTTTTATAATATCTAAAAGTTATCAGGCACCATTCCTGGAATAATGATGAATTCAATGATGACTCATATTTATAGGGAACTTAATGGTTACAAAATTCTTCCTCACAACAAACCTGTTAGCAGCAAAAAAATTAAAAATTAAAAAAATAAAAATCTATGAGGCACTTTCAGCTCTCCAGAGAAAGGTGCTTCTTTATAATGAGGTGATCTCATTAAAAAATAGTGACTCAGATGATTCGGATGCTACTTTCTTCATGAATTCCTCTGACTGGTAATTAAATCACTCCTTTTGACTTTACATAGCATTTATTTTATTTGCTCCAAAGTACTTGTTTTTATAGGATTACAATTACCTGTCTTTTTGTCTTCTTTCTAATCTGTGATGCTTACCACATGTGTGATTTTGGACTAGTCACTTAACCTCCCTTGTTCTCAGTTTCCTCATCTATAAAAAAGAGTAAGGTTGGATTAAATGGTCTTAAAGCTCTCTATCTATGTTCCTCCCTGGTCCCAGTTTCCATATCCGTAAAATGAAGAGGTTGTATTGGATGGTCATTTAGGTCTCTTCCAGTCTTAAATCTATGACAGCACTCTTCCTTCTTTGGTTTATACCACTTTTTCCTCATCACAAAAATAACACAACAGCAAGCACTTTTTGAAAGGAATAATACTGTTTAGTGTTATTTCAAATTTCTTATTTACTATAGTATGAATTAGGTTAGGAGAAATAAATCACATTTCAGCAATGAAATCCCATTGGCACAGGAGTTCATGGGACTAGACAACATTTCTGTTGTTAGACAGCATAATTGTCAGGGAGCAGGCCTACTTAGTCATCCTTAGTCATATCATAATTTACTTCTTATTTGTAGGAACCTTTTAGCTGCTTGGAATGGGTAGATAAGTGGGAACAAAATATATTGCCTTTCCCCCTGCTTTTATCCAGAACAATAGATTTTAGACAATAGTGGTCCTCAATATTTCAAGTTGATCATATGAAGGGGGGCGGCTCTTAATTGATGAATAGGGCAGGATCCCTTTGATGAAAGACTGTGGGATGCAATGAGTCACATTAAAGGAACTGAGGAGGTGGCTTTCTGTCACGTACCTGGTGAAGCTCCTTTGATCCAAAGCCAATTCATTTTGCGGGGTGGGGTAGGCGAGGGATACCACCATCACTGAGGTTCAGGGTTTGGAATATAGAAGTTAAGGGGCTGCTTCAAATTCTTAGGACTGACACTACCAAGAAGGAATATAAGTGGGGAAAGATACTAGAATAGGAAGAGAACTATTTCTGGAGTCAGGGGACCAGAATTTGGAACCCACCTTTGATGCTTACTATCTATGTAACCTTGGATAATTTCACTTGACTTCTCTGGGTGTAAGTTCCCCCTATTTTTGTACAAGGGATTTGAATTGATGACCTCTGAGATCCCTAATTACACTAGATAGAAATGGTCTGATGATAAGTCAAGCATCATGGACAAAGGTATTCTGCTCTATGAGACTGATCACTGTATCTTTCCTTCTACTGGGTCAGAAGAGCAGAATGGTTTCTCTCATGTTCTGTCACTTGTTTTCCAGTAGAGAAGAAAACAGACCTTTCTGTCCTCCTGCTCTTCTGTTCTGGAAGACTGAGCAATAAGAAGCACTATGATGGTGGTGGATAAAAGGTTTCATTTCTGGCCAGCACAAGAGTAACTAGAATTGTTTTTCTCCTCTATTTTTTCCCTCTCTATTTTAGATATTTGAAAATTCATGTGAACTTGTGCAAATGTAGGCCCAGTTAGGATGAGGAAAATGTCATTGCCACGCTCTCTTAGGAAATCATTGTGAAGCTTATAATTTTAGGATTGTTTTTAAGGATTCTATTTTCATTATAAAGAAAGTATTTTGATGCATTAGTGTGTTGGTCCTCAGTTGGAAATGTACCCTGATAATGCACATTCTTGATGCTTACCACTAAAACTTCCCTTTCTAGGGCAACATTCTCTGTGTTTATTTAGATAGATTCAGCTCTGCAAGGATTCTATTGGCCAGTGCTGAGGAAGCTCAGTGGGTGAAGAGAGTATTGGCCTTTAACAGATTTGGGGTAATATAGCTTCGTTAATAGTTTCTGATAAGAACCTTCAGATAGTTAGATAATGTGTGGGGAAAATGAAGTAGGTTTGCACCTGTCCTTGAATCTTGGCTCTATGGCTTACTAACTATACAATTTTAGTCAATCACTTAATATCTCTGATCTTCTGTTCCCTCATCTATTAAGTAAGGATTAAAATCCATGACTCCTTACCTCCCACAACTTATTCTGAGGTTCAAATAAAATATGTACATAAATCTTTTTCACTTTATAAAGTACCATATACATGTTATTATTTGGCTGCACTCGAAGTCCTTCCCTAATGTTTTATAATGGCATGATCAGGTTTTTAAAAAACTATGCCATAGCACATATATATGAATACACATAAAATACATATCTACATATGCATAGACACACATATGCATATCTATACATCCACATCCACATATATAGGATAAGGCTAATGCAGGATTTAAAAAAATTGACTATGTATATTTGTTCTTTGTTTTTCACAGGGGAAGTGGGAAGGAGAAATAATTGATTTTTGCTATTAAAAAAATTACGTTGAATTTTAAAAATAACTTAAGGTGCTGGGGAGGAGGGATTGCTTAGTTGCTTGTACTTACATCCCCAGAGCCTTGAACACTGGCTGGCATAGAGTAGGCACTCAATAAATGCTTGCTGTTTGATTGATGAGACCATTTACTATGGTTTGCAATCTATCTCAGCAAACAGAGCAACCAAATGAATGAAATCATACAAATTTTGGATTCCTAAAGTATTATTAACCTTTTATCATCTTTCCCTTTGGAACCTAAGGGAAAACAAACAAATGAACAAAACAAGGATAGCAAAATGAAACTTCATGTCTACTTTTCAACTGCTTACTTAAAAGTTCTCTATATAAAAATTTCCCTTTAGACCTTTATATGTATGATAAAAAATACAGGATGATAGCTGGTCAATGATTTTGCAAGTGAAAAACAGTCATTCAATAGGCATTACATGAGGGCCTAACACATGTGGAATATAGCAGTAGGTATTGTGTAGGATAAAGGAAGAATTCAAGTTAAGGCCCCATCACTACTGCTTCTTCTGCATTATTTTTCAAGTAAAAAAAACCAACAAGGGCTACTGCAAGAGTGATGTACTGTTCCTAGAGCAGTTATCTTATTGTTAGGTGGTTGGCAGTGCCAAAAGACTGACATTAATGCCAGCTTTTGACTGGTATAGGAAAGCAAAACTCTCTTCCTGAGGAAAGATGCCCATGATAGATTACAAGAGACATGCAGGGCACAGCTAGGGGAGAAAGCATCACACAGGAGGCATGTGCAATTCTATGCAAAGAGCACTGGGCACAGAATCAGGAGAACCCTGAATAAAGTTCAGTTTCCAGTTTTGCCACCAATTATCTGTGTTACCATGGGCCAGTCCCTTGGCTTCTTCGTAATTATGTTTTCTCATCTATAAAATGAGGGGGTTGAACTCCATGTCATCTCAGGTTCCTTCTAGCTTAAAATCCAGCATCCTTGATTCTGTGAGTTTGGGCAAATCCTTCTACTCAGTTTTCTTATCAGTCAGATGTCTGGGGTGAACTAGATTTAACTCCTATTTATACAGTGCTTTAAGTTAGTACTTCCAATAAGTTCACATGAAAAATACCAGTCAGCTTCCCTTACTTCCTGCCTGAAATCACATCCCTGCTACAATTCCACAGCTTGGTATCCAATTAGAGTTGAGCTTTACTGTACTGTAAAACCTCATTTGAGGATGCATATCCATCATTGCCTAGAAAATTCAGTTCCAGCTGAGACTGGAGAAGTCCTTCACCGCTGCACACATGGAAGCAGCTAGGGCATGAGATCTTGACTCCACTGTGCCTGATGGGGCCATCAGTGACGCTAATGTCTCCAGGCATTAGCCATGCTCTCTCCACATTCTATATTGAAAAGCAACTTCAGCTTATTTTTTTCAAGAAGGAAAATACCATTCATTTTACATGCTGAGGCCAAGATGCCTAAAAACAGGACATTTTCTGAGTTTGGAAAGGAGAAACTGAACTCTTTAGGAATCAAGAAAATGCTATTGGGGGAAAATAAGGTGACAGAAAAAGTGGCCCAGAAAGAATAGCCGGTAGAGTAGGCAGGCATATACAGAGGCCTAGGGGGAGAGGGGAAGAAAGAAAATAGAAAGCTAGAAAGAGATGTACTGAGCTGAAACAGGCAGTGGGGGAGAGTCATAAAATTGGCAGTATTAAACAACCTGAAAAACACATAAAATAGAAAAGTGTAGTAGGTTTTTGATTTGAGGGGACTGAATTACATAGTGATTGTTGAGAACTACTACCAGGTTAATGCAGAAAGAGAAAAAAAAATCTTTCAGGTAAAAAGCTCCATAGCATCTAAATGTGACCTTCCCCATTCAAGGTGACTCTTTACCTCCTCCTCCTCCTACCTTCTCCCCCCTCCCCATGAAATAAGCCAGGGACTGAGACTAATGCTGTGTGTGACTTTCCTTGGCCAGAAGAGCAAGGACTGCAGAATGATGTCTGCTTTGGCAGAAGCCCAGAGTGGAAAATTTATTTACTGCCTTGTCAATGTCTCAGTGAGATGGGCTGCTGCCCCTCCACATCCATTATAAAGTGCCCATGCAGCACACAGGAGCAGGGACTCATTGAGGCCTCTACATCTATAGATTGGCAAAAATAAAATGGTGTTAGATTAGACTGAATTTCTAACTCTCCGAGGATTCAGCACCAGAAGTCAAAACCAGAAATTAAAATTAAAAAAAAAACAACAGAATTCAAAACCAGAAATTAAAATAAAAAAAAAACAGAATTCAAAAGCAGAAATATGCTTCCTCGCTGCTGAGGGTGAAACTGATGGGGGTTTTCTGGCTCCCATACTTGCCAAGGTGTCTGTGTTTGAGCTTTCAGTCAATAATCACATTTACTATTCCTCCAATCATCAGATCAAAAGGCAGATTTGGAGCACTGTATTCTTTGGAGGTGGTTCTGCATAAAAAATAAGGGGCCATTACTGTTATCATGCTTAAAATTAAAGGGAGAGAAATAGAAGAAAAAAATGCCAAACCAATTGCTGTGTATAGAACATTTTGATACTTGTACAGAGTGACCAGAGATTCTTTAATGCTTTAAGGTGATACTTTTGAGGTCAAATTTACTTTCAGATTCAGTGAGCTTCAGACCAACTACTTGCTTTGACTTTTAACATTTTCATTAATCTCATTTTATTTTTGATAGCTAAGAAATGACATAGCATGGTAGGTAAAGGGTTTACCTTGGAATCAGAAAAAACTGGCCCCAGGTCCTCACTCTATCACATACTAAATGGGCCTCTGGGTAAGTCTCTTGGCCTTCTGTTCTCCAATTAAGATAACAAATTACAGGTAAGTTGCAATATGTACCAGTGGAGGGAATTTCTATTCTAAGATCCCTACATGGATGAAATCATAGGTATCACAGGTCTGCACCAGCCCTTTCCCCAAGAAGTTAAAGAAAAAAAAAAAAAGGAGTCACTAGAAGCAGATAGTGAAATGTTTCTGTGATCATGCAAGGCTTCATGGATACTTCTCAGGCCCTGGTTAGTGGCTAATGTCTGAAACCAAAATGCTTGATTAAAGATGCTTCAGCGATTTCACCAATGCTGTTTTATCACTGTGAGGTGAGACTAACTTAATAGAATTCATCATGGATGTTCTTATGGTGATGTTTTTTCTCCTTTTCTTTTTTTTTTCCCCAGGAAAGGAGAGGCCTTTGTGCTAAAATTGCTGATACCATTTTACTCTCCTACCTGGTGATCAAAAAGCTAATTATTATAAAACAGCTAGATGAGACAAAAGCATTTATAATGACCCACTTTCAGCGTGGCCATGACAGAACTCATAATATTGAGAATGGACAGTAGAATGAGGGCAGCTAGGTGGTGCAGTGGATAAAGCACTGGTCCTGGATTCAGGAGGACCTGAGTTCAAATCTGGCCTCAGACACTTGATACTAGCTGTGTGATCCTGGGAAAGTCACTTAACTCTCCTTGCCCCGCCCCCCCCCCCAAAATTAAAAAATAAAAAGAACAAGAATGGACAGTAGAAGACAGAAAGAATCTTCTCAGCAATCCATTAAAAAATCTTAATGTATTTTCATATTTAAAATTTATGGGTTCTTTTTTTAAATAAGTTGCTGTAGATTAGTTTTCAGGTTCTTTTGGAGAAGACCATGGACAACTTTTCTAGAAGAAATTGAGAACTCTTCCTAAATAGTGTTTGATTTCTGACAGTGATCAGGGTCAGAGCCTGACTACAGATATAATTCTACTAAACTAAATAATTTGTATTAAATTCATACAATTAGACAATTCAACTGTGAGTTGACATACAGTACTTATCCATGACCATAAAATTATAGTCTGAGAACTGAAGATACCTGATAGGGTTTCTAGTACAATATTTTTATTTAACAGATGAGAAAACTGAGGCCTGGAATGCAGAAAGAACATATCTAAGGTCACACAGTAAGAGGCAGATTAAGGATTTGAATCCAGTTCCTGAGCCTTTACATCTATCATACTTTCTATTGAACTATGATCATATAATAATAATGACACTGTTTCACTTTTGATGCTCACTACAGTTGTGACTTTGGGCAAATTAAAACCTCCCAGGGCCTCAGTTTTATCATCTATAAAATGAATGTCATGGACTGAATGGTCTTTGAGATATCTTCCAACTCTAAATCTATGGTCTGACATGATGTAATATGATAGCTCGTATTTGTATAGTGCTTTCAAGTTTGGAAATTGTTTTATATGCGTTACTTCATTTGATAATAGCCCCGAGGTTGTGGCTGCAAGATTTTGAACTGCCTTCAAATTGTCCAAAAAGGAAAGTAATAGAATATTTTTAACATTGAAAACACATCTAATTATTTGAAAATCCATAATTCATGTTTATATGGCTATGTGCAGTGAACTAGAATACACAGTTAAGCAGAAGATTTAATCACTAAGACATTCTTAATAAATGGCAACTAAATAGATTACAAAAAACCCTGGATTTTTCTTTGGGGAAAATTTGGCTCTTCCTTGAGTGTTAAGCAGTCAATTCCTTAAATCAAGACTGATGGACCTACAGACTGTTTTTCTATATGAGAAAACTGCATTTGCTAATTGTTCTCATATAAATATTCAATCCCCTTTTGGAATCTTCCTAAATTAACAACTTAAGCATTATCCAGTATCAGCGAGTTTCATAGGTTAATTATTCATCACATCAAAGAGAATGGGCTTTTGTCCATTTTAAATTTGTTACCCTGTGTTTCCATTAACTTGCCTCTTCTATTAGTCCAAGAGATGGGAGAAAGCATAGTACTATTGACCATCTCTAAGAAAAATACTTTCCAGTTAGAAAGCATCGTTATACATAGAGTTCCAAGAATTTACAGATAGTTTACACAGAGACAAATGGAAATACAGAAACATCTTGGGAGTAGGCTAATTCTTAATGAAGCTAAAGTTAAGATGTAGCTCCATATGGCTAAAGAGTTGCTTGATCTTGGAGGGACCTTGTAATCTGTCCGGCAGTCCTGTAAAATTATTCGCAATATGGATGTTGACGAAGAATAAAAACAATTGATGTAGGAAACATTGACCTTTCCAGTTCCTTTTCCCTTCTTTTAAACATTGCAGTTTATTCAAATAGAGAGGAAATACACTCCAATACCTTGAGCCCCATATATCCAAAGGGTGACTTTTGAGAGCTTGCAGAAGGCCAGGGACGGAGCCAAGAATAGATCCTATGAATTTGATTCTACTATTCTTCCCCCCACCACACACTGCCTTAATTTTTTTTTTATACTGCAAGTATTTTGATTTTAATTCCATCATTGACAAGAAAGCACAAAGAAGGAAATCAAATTCTTTCCAGTCTTTTCTATTCCCACACAACATTACATTTATCCTCTTCTTAGTCATCACTGAAGCGATATTGTTCCTCTTATTCTAGGCAGTTCTCTCTATTTAAATCAGGAGCACATTCAAATAAATACATCTCATCGTTTTTGTCTTCTAAGTTACTATAGATACTTGAAACCACCAGGGTGTAGCAGCCATGTTAATTATTTTGGCTGTCTTAATGGCCAAGCCAGGTAGTGACATGATTGTTCTGTTTTATAGGGCCATTGCTAGATAGACCCCAAATCCTCAAGCAGTTAAGCATTAGCAGACACAGTTGTTACCTATATACATTGCCTAAGGGTAGCCTGGGACATATTTTACCTTATGTTGCCACCCACCCTCCAAGGTTTGGGCTCTCTCCATGCTGCTCTTGCAGGCTTACACTAATCTTTTCGGGGGCAGGATAGGAAGTGCCAGATGACTTCTTAATATTCATTCCCTCAAGGCAAAGAGCATTTACTTTCCACCACGCAGGAGAGGGTGAGAAGAGGGTGGGCACAGAGTAAGTACTTAATTAATACTTGCCTACTTGACAGGACTCACAAGGAGGAATGATCAATCGCACCTTATAAAATATGAATGCTGCTTTTCAATCTTGAACAAAATGAACTGAGAAACAGAGTGAGTAAGGAAACCAAAGCCACCTAAACCTTGAGAAAGCCATTTGGGACTAGTTAAGCTGCAGGACCAACCACTGGAGTTTGCCAGAAACAGTCATTTAATCAATCAACAAGTATTTATATAGTCTAACTCAGGGATGGAGTAAATAAGCTGCTTATGGCTAAGGGTCATTGGATTGACCATTATTTGTCTCGTGCACTTATACCCATGCCATATTCCCACTGCTCCTATTCACTGAGGATGTCCATGTTCCCCATCCCATCACAAGAACTAGCATCTCCTGAAACAAGCCCAAGGCTCTATATGAAAAGTTAAGTAAAAAAAAGTGATAAAGTGGAGAGGCATCCTAATGTGTTGGATAGAGCTGTGGCTTTTGAGTCAAGATAGGGGTTCAAGTCACAACTCAGGCACCTACTGAAAGACACTGGATGAATTATATAACTTTGAATACTCCCAGATGATGCTATAATTTGTATAATAGCTGCCAATCTGTATAAAGGGATTTCCCTTTTCAGTGGTTCCCTAAACCAAGGAAAATACAGGTCCAGAACAACAGTGAAATGAAATGAAATGTTGCTACAAATGAACCCTGTCCGATGGCATATTATTTTTCTTCTGGATGAATAATATTCCCTGATCAAATAATTTGGAAATGATCATTCAGGATCTAGACCTTGAGAAGCATTTGGTTAGAACTTCTTTTGTGAACTTAGGTTCCTGGTTATATTCTAAGGGTGTGTGTGTGTGTGTGTGTGTGTGTGTGTGTGTGTGTGTGTGTGTGTGTGTGTGTGTGTATTTTATCCTGCTCCTAGCTCATATGCTTCATGAAGTAAAGAGCTATACCTTATCTTTATATCCAAACACTGTACAGTGCTCTATACACAGAAGGTATCTTACAATGTTTATTGAAGGAATTTGATAAGGAATTGACCTGGAGACAAAGGAAAGATAATCAGATCCATCCTGGATCAGTGTAAGCAGTGAGGATTCCCCCAGGGATTCATTCTGGGACAAACCTTAGCTGATATTTTTATAAATGATCTGGATGACAGAGTACACAGTGATATATCTAAGTTTGTAGATGACACTAAGCTCTCCTGGGAAGTGAAATGCCAAGCCTACAGGGACAAATTACAAGGAGATTTTGAAAGAATGCGTGATTGGGCAGAAATAACAGGTGAACTTCAACATAGGGAAAATGTAAGGTAATATATTCAGGGAGAAATGAGGCAAACTATATTTATAAGCTGATGGGTTATAAGCCATAAGCAGTGGAAAAAAGGACAATTCATTCTTTCCATCTCTAAATGTCTTTCTTTGTTCATTATTTTCTCCCTTCCCTTCTATATCAGATGAAGAAGCTTCTCTTATTTCCTCATGCTCTCCTTTATAACCCTTCCTAACTCTTCTAATGCCTCATTCACAAAATTATCTTCTTACTCTATAGCTTCTCCAAACTACTTCTATCCACTTACAGCTTTCATTTTGTTTTCAAATGCTTGGCATGCTCTCCTGTCTTGGGAGGAGCAAAAGCTTTACTTCAACTTATGTCACTGCTAAACTCTTTGAATAAGTGGGCTGCATTAGGCAATTCTATTTCCCCATTGCCCAACCTCACTTAATGCCTTATAATCTATTTTCTATCATCATCACTCTACTGAAAAGTGAATTTTCAAATGTTTCTAGTCGTCCCTATCATTGCTATATTCAACATTGTTTTCTCAATTTTTCATTCTCCTCGATCTTTTTGCAGTATTTGATACTAGGGAGGTAGTGCTTTCTTGAAATCATCTTTTTCCTTGGCTACCAGAAATGATACAATGATGATTCTTTCCCTAATATTCTGTTTTTCTTTTTTTCCCCTTTTGTTCCATATTTTTTTTTGCTTCTGCTCCCTAAATGGGAGTGTTCCAAGGTTAAGTCTTCAGTCTTCATTCTCTGAGGATCTCCTCCCCTCCGACAATTTCAATTATCACCTCGATGAGAATTATTAACAAATTTCTATGCCCTATCTATTGAATATCTCACTAGTATCTCAAATTCAACTTGTCTGAACATGTTTTGTTCATTTTCCCCAATAAGTTGAATCCTTTCCTAACTTTTTTGTTTTCATGCATCATATTCATCTTTCTCCTTTTCCCTATGTCCAATATGTCTTGAATTTCTATTCTTTGTAGCTTTATAAAGTCTTTCAAATCTTTCCTTCCTCTTTTCATATCCATCATTTAAATTTATACACTCATCACTCAGCTTACACCTTAATTTTCTATAGTAGCTTCACAATGTGTCATTTAATACAGTGAACACTGTTTGACATATTCATACTTTCCACTTCAGACATTCTGGTCAACTAACCTTATATGCCTAACCACTCCTACTTTTCTCTTCCTGTGGCTCCAATCTTATTATCTCCTCATTTCAATTTAAACCAACATTTATTACCTAGTGGATCAATGTGGTCACATTGGAGAAAAAGCAAAATTTATATAAGATATGATCGTTACTCTCATTCAACTTGTAGTCTAATAGGAAGATACAACATAACCACAGATATAAAACAATAAGGACTATTGCATGATACAGACTGTCAAACTCAAATAGAAGCAGGGGCCACTAAACTATGGACTGTGAGGTGGCACAATGGGCAAAGAGCTGAGCCTAGAGTCAAGAAGACTCTTCTTCTTGAGTTCAAATCTGGCCTCAGACATTTACCAGCTCTGTGACCCTGAGCAAGTCACTTAATTTTTTGCCTCAGTTTCCTTATCTGTAAAATGAACTGAAGAAAAAAATGGCAAACCACTTAAGTCTCTGTCAAAACAAACAAACAAACAAAACCTCAAAGGTGTCATGAGATGTCAGACACAACTGAAAACAACTGAACAACTAACCATAGATAAGGATCTTTTCCAGCCACATGTTGAATTATTTTAAAAATGTAATATTTGTATATATTTATTAAGACAATATTATTATATTATTGTATTTTTATTTATTTTGTTACATATTTCCCAATTACATTTTAATCTAGTTTCAGCAGGACTCAGGAATATTATGGACTGTGTCCCATGGGCCATGTATGTGATATCTCCGATATAAATGAATTATAGAAGTCTTGGGGGACAGAAGGTACTGATGGAGAGAATCAGGAAAATATTCATGGAATTAGCTTTTCAGTCAATATTTAATTTAGATATAATGGATTAATGGGAATTCAACAGATTCAAAAAAAGGAGATTCCAGGCAGAGAGAAGAAAGGAGAGGAGGTAGGAAATCAGAGGACATGTGCAGGAGAAAGTAATAGAATTTGGGTGCGAATTGAAGTGTGTATAATGGAATAATATAAAGAGCCTGGAAAGATGAAGTGATTATAAAATGCTAGGAAGAGGACCTCAAATGTGATTCAGGAGCAGGAATACACAGTAAAGGATTTGTCCAGAGAAATGATAGGAACTCGATCAATATTCAGTGAAGACTGTTCCAAAAGTGGTAGAAAGGGGTGGGAAATATCAAAGAGAGGGCAATCTGCAAAGAGGCAATTCCAATATTCTTTTTGTTGTTGTTGTTCAGTCATTTTAGTCTTGTCTGACTCTTCATGACCCCATTTGGTTTTTGTTTGTTTGTTTGTTTTTGCAAAGTACTGGAGCCAGTTCCTTCTCTAGCTCATTTACAGATGAGGAAACTGAAGCAAACAAGGGTAAGTGACCTATACCCAGGGTCACACAGCTAGCAGGCATCTGAGGCCAGATTTTAATTCAGGTTTTACAGACTCCAGGCCAGGACTCTATCCACTCCACCAACCTAGCTGACCGTCCAATATTTTAGTTAGGTAATAATGAAGGCCTGTAAACTACTACAGAAATGGAGAAAGTGAAGAGATAACAAGAAACGGGAATAAAGAAATTAGAATCAACAAAACTGTATAACTGACTGGATAGAGAGATGAAGGAGTGAGGAAAGTCCAAGTTAATACAAAGGTTTTAAAAATGAGAGATTGAACAAATGGCTATGCCACAGAAGAAGGAATGGTTTAGCAGAAGAGAGAATAATATGTTTCAGACATTTTTTGTTTGAAGTAACAGTGGTAAATGTAGGTAGAGAATTTAGAAATGTGAATTTGGAGGTAAGAGTGATCAGAGTTGGAAATATAGATCTGGACAGGAAATAAGACACAAAAATCGCTAATAGGGAACTGAACTGCAAGATAAATTGAGAGAAAAGAAGAGGCTACCTAATTGACCTTGAAGAGTGAGAATCATCAGAGGGTCCTGGACTCAGCCTTGAAGTTTACTCAGTAGGAATGAAATATGTGATGAATCAGCAAAGGACTCTTTTTATTTATTTATTTTTTTGCAGGGGCGGGAGGGGGGGTTGAGGTGAGGGGAGGCAATTGGGGTTAAGTGAGTTGCCTAGGGTCACACAGCTAGTGTCTGAGCCCCAATTTGAACTCAGGTCCTCCTTACTCCAGTGCTGGGGCTCTATCCACTGGGCCACCTAGCTACCCCACCAAGGGATTATGAAAAGTAGCTGATAGACAAGTTGGGGGAAGGGACTAGAATGTATGAAAGAAATGATCACTAAATACCTAGAAAAGGAAGCTGAGGTGACAAAGAGTCAGCATGGCTTTCTTAAGAACACACCTTACATTTCTTTTCTTTCTTTCTTTTTTTTTTTTTTGATGAATTACTTAGATTTTAGTAAAATGTTTTCCAAAAGTCTCATTAGCTTTTTGGAAAAGAGAGATATGGGCTAGGGGACAGTACAGTTAGACAGCATTAGAACTGGCTGAATGTCCAAAATCAGTCATTAATGATTTAATGTTAACTTTTAAGGAAGTCTTTAGGGAATGCCCTTGGGAATCTGTCATAGCCCTGTGACCTAATTTTTTTTTTTAGCATTGTCTTGGCATGCTTATAAAATTTTTGGATGACATAAAGCTAGAAGGAATATTTAATTCATTGAATGACAGCGATTGTCCAAAAATATTTTGATGAGCCAGGAAGTTGGACCAAATCTAACAAAATGAAATTTAATAGGAATAAATGTAAAGTGTTAAACTTGGGTTGGAAAAAAAAAAAAGAAACTTCACAAAGACATAGTCTAAGGAGGCATGGCTCAACAACACTTTATCTGGAGAGAAAAATGAGTCAGTACTGTGATGTGACATCCTGAAAGACTAACATAAACTTAGGTTACATAGTATCTAGGACTAGGGAAGTGATATTTCTGCTAGACTGCCCTCTATGGTCAAACCTCTTCTGGAATATTGGATTCAATTCTGGGTACCACTTTTTTTGTTTTTTGGTTTTTGTTTTTGTTTTTGTTTTTGTGGGGCAATGGGGGTTAAGTGACTTGCCCAGGGTCACACAGCTAGTAAGTGTCAAGTGTCTGAGGCCGGATTTGAACTCAGGTACTCCTGAATCCAGGGCCAGTGCTTTATCCACTGTGCCACCTAGCCACCCCTGGGTACCACTTTTTAGGAATGACATTATTCAATCAGAGAGCATCCAGAAGAAGATTACTAGGATGGTAAGGGTCCTCAAATTGAAGTCATGAATATTAACTGAATGTTTAAGTTGGGGATGATACCAATGGAGGTGTGACATGTTCAGATATTTCATGTATTGTTGCTTTGTGCTGTTACTTAGAATTTTCTGTATTTATAACTTGCCTCCCATAAAGAAAAGGAGGGAGGAAAATTCAAAGACCAATGTGACATAGGCCCTGCTTTTAAGTATTTTACCATGTAATGGAGGGAAAGACAAGTACACAAATTACTATAACATAAGAGAAAGTGAGATAAGGGCAAAACAGTAGGGCAGGCAGAGACCTATAAGAAATTTGAGGAATGAGAAATAATTTCTATCTATTGATGGGAAGATAAGGGTAGAATTTATGGACCTTAGCTTTTCAGTGGACCTTGAAGGAAGAGAGAGAATGAAGTACAAGAAGGATCTGGGTGACTGAAATTAAGGCCACTTTGGGTACATCTCCAACATTTGGAGACACTCATTATAAAGGAGAAGCATGGCTATCTATGATAGTCCATGGGGGCCACTTTGAAAGAGAGAATTCTAAGCAAAAGAAATGGCTGGTAATTACAGAATCTTAGAGCTAGGAAAAAAAGACAGGGTAATCTAGTTCAAAATGTACCAGAAATAGCATCCTTTCCACACTATCTTCAACAAGTGGTCATCCAGATTCTGTTTATAGATTTACTTCCCGTTAAAAGGAATCCATGATTTCTTGAGTTAGCACCTTCCACTTTTGGACAATTTTAATGGTAAGGATTATTTTTTTTTTATATTGAGCCTATATCAGTTTCTCTGAAATTGCCACCTGTTGTTTCTGGCACTGTTTTCTAGAGTCAAGCAGAAGAAGTCAAATTCTTTTTTCACAAGGCAATCTTTCAATAATTTGAAGAAAATTATGATGGCTTCCACCTTTCTAGTTAAAGTCCCCAGTTCCATCAATAGATTCCTATATGACATGGTTGCAAATGCCCTTCTCATCCTGTAATCCTCCTCTGACAGGCATCTACAAATGAGTAAAATACTTCAAGTGTAGTCTGTCTTAGAGTTCACTGGGGCTCTCACTTCCCTTTTTCTGGGCTCTTTGGGTTCTATTCATTGAGACTAAAGTCACATCAGGCACAGCTGGTGGTTCAGTGGATAGAAGGCTAGTCAGGAAGACCCAAATTCAAATCTAGTCTCAGATGCTTACTATCTATGTGACCCTGGACAAATCATTTAATCCTATTTGCCTCAGTTTTCTCAACTATAAAATGAGCTGGAAAAGGAAATGGCAAACCACTCTAAAATTTTGCCAAGAAAATTCCCAAAGAGGTGACAAAGAGTGGGTTACAACTGGAATGACCAAACAATAAAAAGAACACATTAGATTTTTTTTGGGAAGCTGGTATATCATAATTTGAAATAATGTGGCAGTTCTTTTCTTCCTACCTAGATAATAACCATAATACTTTCTGGATATCTCTCTCCAAAGAAAAACATATATTAAGATTTTTATCTCTATCATATTTAAAAGCAGAGTGAAATATCTATCATCTATCTACACACATACATATACAAGTGTTTTTATATGTGTGTATATGCATGTATATATGTATATATGTGTATATACATAACACACATATATACATAAATACATACAGATAAGATCCTTATGTACATTTGAACTCCCCCTAGCACTTAATATGAATCATATTAGTTACATATCACACTACAACTGCTTAATTCATTTTTGTTGAATTGAATATTTATTTATTTATATGCGTTGAAGGGAGATGTATATAGACTCACCTCTGTCTTTCCTCTCCAATTTTTGTGTTTGTTTTCTATTCTCTCTGCCACCTTCAAGTTGTATCAAATGATCTCTCTCTCTTTTTGAAACTTAGTTAAGCTGAAATCAACTTCAATTTCAATCCAACTCCTCACATTCTGAGCCAGCAACCTCTTCTACTTACTGCCTTAGGGAATAGATTTGGAATTGGTTCATTTTTTGTGACTAAAAATATAGCTAAAGGTGACAAGTAGAGTGGCTGATACATTAGTTTATGAGGACACAGATATAGCTTTTAAAGTGTATGTCAGTATTATAGAAAAGTTAAAATAATGATATCCAAATAGATCTGTGATCTTATTGATTAATGTCTCACTTAAGATGCAGATTATTATGCATTCACACCTGACCTCTTGTCCATATCTTCCCAAAAGTTCACCAAAAGGGATTTATCTACCCTGCTTGAGATTTACTTTCTCTTAATGTTGTGAGAATACCATTGGAGCGCGTCTCATAACTTTGCCCTTTCTATATGCGACTACCCTACCTTCTTTGTTTCTATCATACATTTACCACCATAAATCCTTTACGTCTGTTTTTCTTTCAAGTTCTGAATTTTGTCTATATTCTTATACCCACTACATGCCTATCCATAGCTTTCTGTGTGTACTCGTTTTCAGTTCTTCAGAGACCATTGTATTCAATGTCTTGAAGCCATGATCCCCCATACAAGACCCCAAAGACTATCAGTAATTAAATAATGAAACTTTTATCCTAAGAGAAATTTGAAGTCATTTTAGAAAGTTTGCCATTTCTTCTGTATAATTCTGGGTCCTACTTATTATCCATTTGTATGATCTGCTCTAGATACACATAACAACCAATAAGCTCTATAGACAGTGCATCCTATCATAGACATTCATCATTCACTTTGTTTTTTTTTCTTGTGTGAATAATTAGGGTAAACTATCATCCCTTGCCCCATCATCCTATTCCAATATCTCATCATAGTGTGGAGATGCTACTGTATTCTTGAAAACTTGATCTGAAAGGTCTATGGTTCTGGCAACAGACCATGTCTGTTTCCCCAAGATTAGCTTAGCTAAAGATAGAAATGTCCATCTCCAGTAGAGTAGCTCCTTGGTAATGGATTCTTTGCTGTGGCAGTTGCATAAGCCAAAGACAAATGCATAAGAGTTCCCAGATCTGTGTGCCCTCTTCTGCCTCTGTAGTCACAATAGCAAAAGGATAGAAAAAAAGTTCAGAGGGTTCAAAAAAATCAGTTTTTAGACCATCTAAAATGTGATGTCAGGGGGCAGCTAGGTGGTGCAGTGGATAAAGCACTGGCCATGGATTCAGGAGCACCTGAGTTCAAATCCAGCCTCAGACACTTGATACTTACTAGCGGTGTGACCCTGGGCAAGTCACTTAACCATCATTGCCCTGCCCAAAACAAACAAACAAAATGTGATGTCCATGAACTTGGTTTCTTTAATAGTTAGATAAATGTATTTGTATCAAATTGAGTTTATTTGCAATCATCTGTATCTTGTTTTTTGTACTTAAAACATTTGGAAAAGGAGTAAGAAAAAAAAAAACAACATATGTAAGTAACCATTATATGCCAGGGACTACATTAAGAACTTTGCAAATGTTATCTCCTTTGATCTTCAGAATAACCCTGGTAGGTAGATTCTATTATCATTCACATTTTACAGGAACTGAGACAGAGTTTAAGTGATTTGTTGATTTGTCCAGGATTATATAGGCAATAAGTAAGTAAGTGTCCAAGGATGGATTTGAACTCAGGTCTTCCTGACTCCAGGTTGAGTCCTCTAACTATTGCACCACCAAGCTGCCTAGCCAAAAAGGAAAGGGTCCAAGCTTGCCACTCCTAAAGGGATTCATGACTTCCCTGGTCTTACATTTAACTTGATTCTTGGTACTCTAAATGTGATGTCTTTTTCAAATAATCATTGAGTGGATCTGTAGCTGGAAGAGTTGAGTCACACAAATCTTGCCATTATCATAATAAATGTAACCAGTAGAGGGGGAAAATGATGTTGAGGGTAAGTGGAAAGAGGGTTTACAGATATTTCTGGAAGAAGCAAAGAAAGGCATTGACAAAATTGGTTTTATCATATGCCAAAAGCCAAATAAAAATATAATTTCATGGAACATTTGATCATTTTGTATGTCAGGGTTCATGATAAATATTTGTGAGAGAATACCACTTATATAATTGCAGAATATGCCCCCGAACTGTTTTCACAGGTTGGAGAAGAAGGAAAATTTTGCCCCCCAAAGTTATAAAACCCTTACAATTACATCACCATACATTTTGATAGGGTAAGCTAGGCAGTATAATACTAAGTTTTAGAGAATGTTTCAATTTTTGTTTTTTACTCTGTTTCATGTATTACACTGAACAATAAAATCTCTAAAAGATTATGAATTTCCTCAGACACATTTTTGATTACTCTGATTGTTTGATTTGATTATTGGCAAAGTTATTTAAGTTGTGTTAAGCTCAATTTTGTAGGAAACTTTACCAGCTGATTACCAGTATCTAAAACACCTGAGGGACTTTATAATCGCACCCGAAACTCTACAGCTGAGACTTGTTAGTTGATCATCAGCATCCACACCTGAAAGACTTCCTTTCCACAACTACACCCAGAGGACATCCCAAGAATCATCTGAGAAAAGACTTCCAAAGACTTAAATGGACATTTTCCTGTTTTCCTTTTCCCCATTGTATACACTGTTTATAATGTCCACTTACTAAAGGGGAGTGCCCCCTTTAGTTTTTTCTCTGTTTGTAATGCCCACTTCCTAAAAGGGGAGTGACTCAAATCCAGCCTCACACACTTACTAGCTGTGTCACCCTGGGAAAGCCACTTAATCCTGTTTGCCTCAGTTTCCTCATCTGTAAAATGATCTGGAGGAGGAAATGGCAAACCACTCCAGTATTTTTGCCAAGAAAATCCTAAGTGGGGTCACAAAGAGGTGACCTGACTGAACAAGAACAAAACTTTGATACTTGGTTATTTTGATGCAAAGAGGTTAGGATGGTAAGAAAAAGACTAGAAACCATGATAAAAGAATAAAAAAGAATGAAAGAAGCTAAAGATTTAGAGACTACACAGAAGCTTCATACATCTACATCAAGAATACTTTCTTTAAGAAACAAATTGATAGGTACTGGACAAGGCAGGGATCAATAACATCACGAAATTTGAAATTGATTGTACATTAAAAGGCAAGAAGATATTCAAAGATTGGTGAATTATTCCCGAATTTGTTCTGTTATAGTAAGACCACCATCTTCTGTATAAAATTAGAAGAAAGGATAATAATGAGAAAAAAAAGATGCTATAAAACTCAATCCTGACCTATTCTAACAAGTTAGAAATAATTATATTAGTTTAAATTACATGTTTTTTTTTAAAGAAAAATATGCATTTTATAATTGGCAATAACAATTCAAGTAACTTGACAGTACTAGCTAGAGGCAGCTGTAGTGTAGGAAGACACTAAGCTTCCCACATGTAGTTCATGATGTTCACTCCTTCTGGCCCACAACAATCCTCACTCTTCCCAGCTTGAGCTCCTATACAACTCTTTTAATATGACTGTATCATGAAAAGGTGCTTGCAATCAGACTCAATTCATCCAATTATCTCTTCTGGATAAATATTTGTGGACTAGTGATATCTTATTACTGTATTTATCCCTCCTCAACTATGAAGAACTTATTTTTAGTCCCTCATTTTTTTAAGATTTAAATTTTAAAATCTATTTATTTATTCATTCATTTGTTTGTTTGTTTATGGGATAAAACAAGCATTTCCAAAACATAGTATAATAAAAAAGATGATTGCACGTGAAATTATTTAAACATTTCATTATTTCTTGCAATTGCATTTTAAATGGCTTCCCCACTTTCCAATCTCTCAAACACATCTCACAAAAAGGAAAGATAAAAGAATTAACCAGACTTATCCCCTTTATCATGTGTTACCTATTCTCCTATTATAGTTTTTTCCCCTCTTCCTACTCTGTCACTCCAGTGCCTTTTTCTGTGATAAAGAACACAACTTAATACCAAAATCCATCTCTGACTTTTGATTACAGGATAAATGCAGAGAGGACACAGAGAAATACAATACTTCCCAACTAGTATGGTATAGGTGGAAGCAGGGGGAGAGTGGTAAAAGAATTCTTTACTTACATGTTCTGAGAATTGTTACTTTTTTTTTTTTACATTGGCATCTTTATCTCTAACTTTTTAAAAAAAAAGAAAGAAAAAAAAGAAATTTACATGATAGCTACTATATATTTAAAAAGAATATCAAGATGTACATAATGGATTTGCAGTTTCATATGCCATCATCTTTTTTTTATTATACTGTTTTAGAAATGCTTGTTTTATTCTATAAATTAAAATAAAACAAATGTGGAAAAGAAAGAAATCTATATTATCATGCTTAAATGATTGACATTATGGATTTTATCCAAGTGTTGTACTTGACTAAAGATCACTGGGGACCATCAGAGAATAGATGAAAACAGACATTCATCTGCTTAACCAATTTACAAATAAGGCTTGGGGACTTGCTCAATCTTAATTTAGCCCATTGAGAAAGAGGACAAGGGAGGCAGGAGCTTAACTGGTTTTCCCTAGTTGGCATCCAAGCACTTATTTTCCATTAGATAAAAAGTAATTAAGAGCCTATTTCTCTGACCATTGCACTTGCAATCAGACTTACATCATCACATGGAAGAAGGCCCTTTGATCTTTTTATCTAGAATATCCATGCTTTATTCAGTGGCATGAATTTGAGAGGCAGCATATTTGTAAAGGATGCTGTTGGTCAACCTCTATGTTGGGCCAATACATACTAGCTGGGTAACCCTGAATAAGTCAATAAATCTTTCAATGCCACAGGTAACTCTTTAAGACTTTAAATAGCAGAATAGCAACAGTTCTGCATTTCTATAGGGAATTTCCTCACTGGGATGACCTATGCTCATGAAATCACGGTTCCAACAGAGTGTCCCAGGGAACTATTCTTGGTTCTGTATTGTTTGACATTTTTATCCATGTCTTGTATAAAGCGATAGGTGGCATGCTCATCAGCTTTGCTAATAATACATAGCTGGGAGGGCAGGGCGTGGGGAGAGCTGATGACATTTGGAGTGACAAAAGATATTGAGGGGCCAGATTGATGTACTGAATCTAATCAGAGGAAATTCAATAGAGATGAATGTAAAGTTTTCTAGTAAGGTCTAAAAATTACTTTATGTAGAACGAAGGAGACATGATTAGGTGGGAATTTGACTAAAAATGTCAGGGGATTTGGTGGAGAGAAAGCTCAAAATAAATTTGCAATGGGATGTAGCAGCCATGGAAGCTAATGGCTGTATTTAGAGAAGCATACTTTCCATAGATTAAGTCCTTCCTGTTCTCTTCTCTCATCAGAACTCATGTGGAGTCATGGGTTCAGTTGTGGGCACAAGAGTCCGAGAAGGACTTTGTCCAGATAGAAAGTGTCTAGAGAAGGACAATTAGGATGGTGAAGGGCCTTGGGTCCATGGTCTATTTGGATCAATTAAAGAAACAGGAAATGTTTAGCCGGGAGAAGAGAAGGCTCAGGGAAACCTGAAACCTCTATGTAAGTGTTTGAAAGGCTGTTAAGTCAAAGATGGATTAGACTTGATCTGTTTGGCCCCCAAAAGTAAAACCAGGACAATTGAGTAGAAGTCACAAATAGGGATTTTAGGATTGATGTCAGGAAAACAAGCAACAAGCAGCAGCAGCAGCAGCAGCAGCAACAACAACAAAACCTTCTTAACAATTCTAGAAGTTCAAAAGTGGAGCAGTTTCAGGCCGCTGGAAGCAAAGATATGTCCTGATTCCTTGGAGGTCTTTGATCAGAGTTTGAATGACTAACAACTTGTTGGAGGTGGTTTATTGAAGATGTATTTCAGGGATGGGTTGAACTAGAAGACTCCTAAAGTTCCTTTGAACCCCCATATTCTGGGACATTCTGATTAGCAGCTTCTTCAGAGATGCATACACTCCCAGACGGAAATTCCACAGACGAAGTCTCAAAAGTGTTAATACATGGTTAGCACCTTTAGAAATACCTTCAGGGATTGTGCCCAAAATAATAATTGATGAGAACACAGTAATAATATATCCTCTGAGAAATTTCTGCTGGTCATCTGGGATCAAGAAAATTTTGTTCAGTACCTACAATATAGACTATATCTGTTGTTTGATATTCAGAAATTAAAGAGGCTAATTTGTTTATTAGTTTCCATTAATTAACAATTTCCTGCTATTTTAATTTCCCATGGCCATTATAAAGTGTAAAAATAAAAGGCCTTAATTTATAACAGTTTGGTTTGAATCTAACCTGTGATTTCAGTGTTATAGGGTTTATAAACTCCATGAGGGAACTTTACATTGATGCAGATAGGTACCAGCTCTACCAATTATAGTGTTACTTGGGGTTATTAGGAGTATGCCTTTTATATTTGCTCATGGTGGTACAGCTAGTTTGTGTCAGAAGTAGCTCTTGAGCCTAAGTATTTGAACTAGATATTGCTAACTCCAAGGCAGGTTCTACAACTCACTGCTTCTCCTTAAATTAATATAGGAGAGTAAAGAGGCAGAATGTCATAATTTGGGGTGGTTTTGATGAGCCATTTAAAAGTAGGGATCGTGTACTTTTCACATACTCTGAAAGGCACATGGTGAAGATTGTAGTATGTAGGATACATAATCCAGGGAACTCTGGATGCAGTAGGGTAGGTCAATATCAACTTCATGGGGTTGTCTCAGATGGTTTAATCACTATCCTAGAGTTAGAAAATAATTGGACTTTACTTCTTCTCAGCTTGAGGATTGTAATAACCTGCTACCTCGCACTCCTGACTCCAGTCTTTCTGCTCTCTGATCCATCTTTCATACTGTTACTCCCTGAAGAAACTTCCTAATCCGTGACAAGAATCATGCCTCTCTTTGCTTAAAAAGAAACTAACAAAAACCTATGGTGGCTGCCCCATTGTCTTCCCAACAACCTCTTTATACTCACATACAGCTTCTTCCACAACATGATTCTCACTTACTGGTCTAGCTTTATCTCAGACTGCTCTACTTTGAATATTCTGACTTCTAGTGCAAGTGTGTTCATACCTATCTCCTTCCCATCCTACACTCTCCTATGGCCAACCTCTACTCCCATTGGCCCCATCCCTAGGACCACCTCCCATCCCCATCTGCCATAGTTCTTTTTTTTTTTCCTTAAAGTTAAACTTAGCTTTAATCTTTTTCACTAAATCTTCTGAACAACCCCAAGTCTACCTCAAAGGAAAGTATTCCTCCTCAATTTGTTCATGCCATTTTATTTAAACTTTCCCTTTATACTTGCTTCACTCACCCATGTACTATTGTTATTTGTTGATCCCCTACCCCACTCCATTATATTGCAAGCTTCTTTAGAACAGAATTTTATACTATCTATTTTTTTATCCCAATGGCTACCATTTGGCCTTGCATGTAGTAGGTGCATAATAAGTGTTTACTGTTAAATTTTAACTCATTTTCCTCAGTCAAGACCCAACTAGGTATCATCTTTTATTTTTTTATCTTTTTTTTCTTTCTTTTTTTTTTGTGGGCAGTGAGGGTTAAGTGACTTGCCCAGGGTCACACAGCTAGTAAGTGTCAAGTGTTGGAGGCCAGATTTGAACTCAGGTCCTCCTGAATCCAGGGCTGGTGCTTTACCACTGCACTATTCAGCTGCCCCTGGTATCATCTTTTTAATGAAGTCTTGATTGCTCTTCTCAAGGTGTCCCTCTCGAACTCAGGTAGCACTTTGTACCTTTCAAATTTTTAACAATCATTCAAACAACTAGTATTTATTAAGCAAATTCTATGTGCCAGGCAATATGCTAAGTATCAGGGAGACCAGTATTCTATTGTGCTCCATAATTATTTGTGTCCTTGTCAATGTCCTTACTAGACAGGAAGCTTCTTATGGTCAGGAACCACATCTTATTATTCTCTTTCTTTCCAGGGTCTAGCAAAGTGCCTTGTAATAAACAGTAAGTGTTCAAGAAATGTTCACTGTTGAATTTACTGACCATATTACTCCTGAGGTCCAACACTGGAGAAAAAAATTCAATGAAATTCAACCTGAAACGTTCTAACTTTTAATGCACGAGATGCAGTGCTGAGTGATATGGGTATAAAGACAAAATAAAATTGTACCTATCCTCAAGGCACTAACATTTTGTTGTATGGAAACCAAATGTGCATAGAATATAAAGTAGGAAATATGTACCAAAAAGAAATCCAGAGGGAAGGCATCATCTACCAGAGGAAACAGGATTCTTGTGAAGGATGACATGATCTGATTTTGAAGGTTTCTAGGGCTACCATGAGGCTGAGATGAGGAGAGAGGCCATTCTATACATGGAAAACAAAGACACAAATGAGAGACCAAAGAGGGAAACAAGTAGGCCAGTTGCATCATAATACAGAGTATATGAAGAAAATTATTTTGCAATCAGCTTCAAAAGGTAGGTAGTCTTTCAGGGCTTTAAAGATCAAACAGTAGTGTTTGAATTTTATCCTAGAGACATAAGGGAGCCGCTGGAGTTTCTTGAACAAGAGAGTGATGTGAATTAGGATGGATTGTTGTTCAGAGGGAAAAAGAGAATTTTTTTTTTTTTTGTGGGCAATGGCAATGAGGGTTAAGTGACTTGCCCAGAGTCACACAGCTAGTAAGTGTCAAGTGTCTGAGGCCGCATTTGAACGCAGGTCCTTCTGAATCCAAGGCCCGTCCTTTATCCACTATGCCACCTAGCTGCCCCAAAAAAGAGAAATTAAAAAAAAATACATTTTCCTTCATTTTAAAGTGTCTTTGCTGATTATTTTTTATTAATTTAAATAAAGAAAAGGGGAATAAATTTAAGTGTTAAGGTCTATGTCTCTTGGGGTATTGATGATCTCTTATCCTCTGCTTTGTACAAAGATCTTCAGACAGTAAGTCACTTTGGTAGAGCTAAATGCTAGCTCTTCTTTTTCATCAACATAGCTTCTGTTCCTTGCTGGTTGCTGTTCACACTTGATTCTTCCACAATGTTGTCATTGGGTCCCCTCTCTAGGCTTGGGGTTTGATGGGTGTTGGACTGACTCCCTAAATGTCAATTTTAAGCTTCTAGAGGGTAGAGGCTATTTTTTATTTAGTACTAGAGAGGAAATATGATCTTTAGATTATGGAGTCTTTGGAATAACAACTGTCCATTTAAAATCTCTTTGATGTCCATTACTAGCTGTCTGATCATAAGCAAGCCATTTCACTTAACCTCAGGTAATTCAATACAATGTATCTACTTAATTATAACTGGGACAGCTAGGTAGCACAGTGGATAGAGCCAGGGTTCTGGAGTAAGGAAGATCTAAGTTCAAATCTAGTCTCAGACACCTTACTAGCTGTGTGACCCTGGGCAAGTCACTTAATCCTGTTTGTCTTTGCTTCCTCATCTATAAAATGAGATGGAGAAGGAGATGGCAAACCACCCCAGTATCAGCAAAACCAAAACAAAATAAAAACCAAAACCAAAACAAAAAACAAAAGGGATCATGAAAAGTCAGACATGACTGAAATGACTGAAAAAAAATCTAAGTGGGCTTGCAGATGGAGAGAGACAGCGTTCCTTGATGTTAGATCCTTGCACATAGTAGTAGTTCAATAAATATTGGTTAAATTAATTAATTTATATCAAGTGACATAGACATATGCTTAACATTGAAACCTGAACTTAATTTCACATATAAAATAGGAAAAAAAATGGATGCAAGGAGATAACACAAAGACACATTAATTGTTGAAAGTAATGTGTTAAAAATGATTTAAGTGATCACATTTTTAAAAAGCACAATTAGATCTCAGCTGGTCGCCACCTTCCCCCAGAGTTTCATAAACCCACATATGGGGTTTTGAGTTAGATACCAGATGCGCCAAGTTAGACCTAATTATGTTGTTTAACTTGACCATGAAATGTCTGTGATCAGACGTCATTTCATCTTTTTATTCTTTTTCTTTAGATGAGTAATGATTAATTGAAATGAGAAACAAACACGTTTGGTGTTTTGCTTTTGTTAAGCATATGGAAAAAGGGAAAGGGATTTAGAAATGAGAACCCCAGGCACACAGAGGGGAAAAGTAGTTAAGGGATATATAAATTTTTAAAAAAATTTATGTGTGTGTGTGTGTGTGTGTGTGTGTGTGTGTGTGTGTGTATGAGAGACAGAGAGACAGAGACAGAGATAGAGACACAGAGAAACATGAAGAGACACATAGAGAGACAGGCAGAGACAGAAACAGACAATCAGAGGAGGGAAAGAAGGGACTGAGTGACAGAAACACAGGACACACAGAGAAAAGAAAATACATAAAAAGACACAAGGACACACAAAGAGAAACACACAGAAGAAGACTCAAAGATGTTCATTCCTAAACAGTGATAAAGAGGTAGGAATGGAGAGGCTTTTAGAGAGATTGTCTCACTGTGGCCTTCAGGAGATTTCTGCTAAAGATTGTAAGACAGCCTGAATTTTTGCAAATACTTGTATTAATAAATATAAATATAGATGTTACTCTTGATCTTTTACCCATGGACTTGAGAGAATGAAGGTGAGTCAATTCTAGCACTTGGCCCCAAAATTCCCTACAGCCAAAATGGATAAATTTGTTAATATTATTTTAATTCCAGGCTGGAGCTATTATTATTATTTTTTTTTTAGGGAGGCAATTGGGGTTAAGTGACTTGCCCAGGGTCACATAGCTAGTAAGTATTAAGTGTCTGAGGCCGGATTTGAACTCAGGTACTCCTGACTCCAGGGCCGGTGCTCTATCCACTGCGCCACCTAGCTGCCCCTGGAGCTATTCTTTTTAAGGTTAGTCTTTTTTTTTTTTTGGCGGGGCAATGGGGGTTAAGTGACTTGCCCAGGGTCACACAGCCAGTACGTATCAAGTTTCTGAGGCCGGATTTGAACTCAGGTACTCCTGAATCCAGGGCCAGTGCTTTATCCACTGCGCCACATAGCTGCCGTAGAGCTATCATTTTATAAGACAGCCCATGGAAAATGATAAGGGATTTAGAAATTAATAGCAAAATGCACCCATTTTGAATGAAATTATTTCATTCATCATGATGCATGTAAAATGTACTCCAATTCATGGGTAAGCTCTTTTTTTTTCTTTGCCTTTCATAAAGGCATTCCTTTCCACCTTGTGTTTAACCATAAATTACACCACAAATAGAGCATGGTTGAAAATTGTGCTTCCGTGTGTTTTGATGGGCAGCCTGTCAGTGTTCAAGCACGGCGCTTTGGTGTTAACATCATTATGTTATTATGCAGTACTCTAAGTTTCACAGTAAGTCCCTTCTTTATAGATACTTGGGGATAGTCCTTTTCAAGGATTAGTGACTCATTTTAGGGGAAAACATGTTCTTGAAAGAAATGTGACATAGTAAACAGAGCTAGTCTTTGATTCTGGAAAATCTGGGTTCAATTCTTATGCTGACACATACTACCTGTGTGACCCAAGGTTAGTTACTCAACCTTTCCATGCCCCAGGAACTCTATAAATCTAAGAGCTGCAAAGCTGACCTTCATTGGTAGGGGGAGTTTCCTCACTCGGAGTTCCCAATACAAAGAAACTATCTGTTTGGACTATCCAAAAGAAAAGACATATGCTGCTGGTATGAGTACTGTTTCAAATTTAACCTACAATTTTAAATAAAACAAGGATCCTTAAATTTCTGAATTTTTTCCTATTTTCTCCAGAAACATCAGAGAAATTTTAGCAAACCCAATTTTAATTTCAGTGAAGTTGAAAGAAATGAGTTTTTTTTTTTTTCTGGTTTCATGTGGAAAGTCTTGTGAACCTCAGGGAAAGAAGCTAAATAGCCCAGGAACTTTTGCTATGATGTATACTGGAACCTCGGGGCAGCTAGGTAGCATGGTGAATAGTGCACTGGGGTTGGAATCTGCTTGAGTTCAAATCCTGACTCAGATACTTAATAGCTGTGTGACCCTGTACAAGTTATTTAACCCTATTTGCCTCATCTGGATAATGAGCTGGAGGAGGAAATGGCAAAACCACTCCAGTATCTTTGCCAAGAAAATCCGAAATAAGGTCACAAAGAATTGGACATGACTAAAACGACTCAACAACAACAAAATACTGAAACCTCAGAAGCAAAAAAAAAAAAAAAGTAAAAACCACAAAAACTCATCCCTCCCCAGCAAAATTCACATAAAATCTATACGAATCTATACTGTGGAGTTTCCACTCTGACTACAAAGTGGTAGAATGTACTATAAGGCCTATTATGTGTTGAGAATAGCACAAGCTGAAAAGAGAGAAAATTAGTGCTTGAAGGGAAATATGGGAGAAATTAGACCTAGATTTTCCAGAGAGAGAACTGATTGGATGTTCTATAATATTTGAATAGGTTATTTTAGAAATTAAATCCACATTACTCAATATTGAAATCCTCCCATTTAATTTTCACAAATCAAGGACATAATAGTGTTTGAAAAGTGAGAACATTCATTTCCTGATAAATGAAAATAATAAGGGGACTGGGCTCGTGACTCCTATACATTTACTTTGCATTTGTCCAGAGGGAATTGTCTACAGGGGTTCTAGGCCTAGAAATAAATTTCTTCAAGCAACTTTTTTTTTTTTTTGGTGAGGCAATTGTGGTTAAGTGACTTGCCCAGGATCACACAGCTAGTAAGTGTTAAGTGTCTGAGGTCGGGTTTGAACTCAGGTCCTCCTGACTCCAGGGTCAGTGCTCTATCCACTGCCCCACCTAGCTGTCCTCAAGCAACTTTTTTTAGTGTCGCCATCGTCGTCGTCATCATCATCATCATCATGATATTGTCAGTCTTCTGCAATGCTGTTGAGTCAATAGAAGGCTGCTAATTAGAGAAGGATCTTTACTCAATTAGATTAATGCTGTTTACCATCATCCAATCAACAAATAGCACTAACTTTTGAACTAATTTTCCTAATAAATGGATTTATAGATCACAATTGGCAAAAAATGAACACTAACTAGTGCTGGGAGCTACTAAAGATTTCCTCCCCAACCCCCACCCTCACCCACTTTACAAACAAGGGTGAACTCTTGTTTCCAATGTGACTTCCATGCAGATCACTTCATCAAAACCTTCCCTGCTGAGGTAGCCAATGATTTGTTCATAGTCATGTCTGAGGGCATATTCATAATTGGATGGCACTAAGCTCTTTAGGGTGGAGAAATGCTGAGCAGATGGAGATACACTGCGGGAAGATCTCACAAGACTGTGTGAGTGGGCAGAAAAAGGCAGATGAGCTTCTTCGTAGGTAAGAGTGAGGTAATTAACACATTTAGAGAAAAATAATCCAAACTGAACTCATAAAATAATGGAATGAATTATCAGTTTTATAGGAAAGAGATATGGAAATAACTGCAGATTATTATCTAAGAAAAATTAGCCCCATATAGGTCTGTAGCCAGAAGGTCATCAAAATACTAGAATCATCTATAAAGGTAATGTAAACAAAAGAGAAGGCTTTATTCTGCCCTTATATGAGGCCATGTGTACCCTTGACTGTGGTATTGAACATAGTTTTGGTTGTCATATCTTAAAAAGAAAAAAAAAAACCTAAAACTGCGAGAAAGTCATAGAGGGGAATTAAAATGATCAAGAGGAATGGGGGAGAATTTCTGCAGATTTGAAAAGCAGGGTATGGCTTTTGAAAGATGAAGGCTGTGAAAAAATATGGCTGAAGTTTAAAACATAATTAACAATAATTGTGTAATAGTAATAATAATAATGTCCTGGATAGGGTGAATAAGAATTGTCTATCATAACTAAGAAAAAAGGAACTATGGAGTAAGTCCTTGAAGTTTGCAAGAGATTAAGAAAAATAAAATGAATTATGATATGACAAGTAATAGTATCAATTAAAGAAGGTCTTGAAATATTTATAGATGTTCAGTCCATGATAAGTTACTTCAGAAAGAAAGAAAGGAGAGAGAGAGAGAGAGAGAGAGAGAGAGAGAGAGAGAGAGAGAGAGAGAGAGAGAGAAAGAAAGAGAGAGAAAGAAAGAGAGAGAGAGAGAGAGAGAGAGAGAGAGAGAGAGAGAGAGAGAGAGAGAGAGTGTGTGTGTGTGTGTGTGTGTTTAATGAGGAGGGTCTGTATCCCAAACCATTTCTGGTAGATAGTATAGCAGATAACTATTACATCCCATAAAACATCTCTATATACCAGAGACTGAATATTGAGCTAGGAAGACCATGGATCTGACCTAGTATGACAATTTTATGCTCTTATAATTTTCATCTTCCTCAACCTTTCCTATGCCTTTCAAACAATTCATCAACCTTGCTCCTTCAGTACTCTTAACATACAGTGAATTATAGTAGTTGGTAGCACAGGTATATCTAATAAATTGAAGTGGGTTAGCTTTTAATAAATTAAATAATCTGTAATCATATTTGTGTAGTAGTTATAATTCAACTGCCCTTTGAAATGTCAAGAGATTGGCTTTCATTTGTTTGTCTTGAGATATTGATTTGCTAAAAACAATTGCTTCTTTGTTTGGTTTTTACATCTTACATTTGAGAGTGGTAGGTAGAGGGTTTTTTCTAACTTTGCTTAAGCAAGAGCAATTGAAATCTCCGATTTAAATATATGCACCATTTCCCATGTACCAAGGGAATTATGTAAAAGCTGTTGGAAGGCAGATTTCTGGCTTAATATGAGACAGAACTGCATAGCATTTAAATCTCTCCAGCAATGGATGGGGCTGCCTTCTGGGGTAGTCCAAAGAGGGCCTGGATGACCACTTGTTAGCAGGGAATATAGGAAATTCACACATGGGATGGAAGCTTGGACTAGGTGACCTCTAAGATGTCTACTGACTGGAAGATTCTATAATTGACATTTACTTAGGTTTCTGATTTAATTATTATAACTAGTTTTTTTCCTGACCCTTTGAACTTTACTTTTGCATTTTAAAATATTTTTATTTTTTCTACTATTTACTGTAAGGATTGTTATCCTAGACCTTCTAAGGGTCCCCTTTCTATAAATCCTCAGCAACTACAGACTATTTATAGGCAAAGCATCTTCATGTGGTATTTGCATGGACCATTGACATCATAGGTCCAATCCTTATCCTATATATCCCAATATACATACATGGGAAAGGGACTGGACCTGGGATTTCATTGGAATATGAAACTCCTGGGTGAGGAAACATTATCAATTGAGTTCATCTTTTTTTTTTTTTTTTTGCAACTCATAGACTTAGAGAATTGCCTAGAGCATTGAGAGGTTGTATAGATCACAGAGCTAGTATATGTCAGAGACAGAATTTGAACCCTGGTCCTCCTGGATCCAAGGTCAATTATGTAACTATTACACCACCAAAGATCTCTATGTCTGTCTACCTATCTGTCTACATCTCTCTCTCTGTCTTTTTTTCTCTATCTTCTCTCTCTTACTCTTCTTTCTGTAGGAATATATTTATGTATATATGTATGTATCATCTATATATCTATTATCTCTATTTCTTTTCTTTCCCAGGGCAATGAGGGTTAAGTGACTTGCCCAGGGTCACGCAGCTAGTAAATGTCAAATGTCTGAGGCTGGATTTGGACTCAGGTACTCCTGAATCCAGGGCCAGTGCTTTATCCACTGCACCACCTAGCTGCCTCCTATCATCTATATTTCTATCTATAGCTATATCTATCTTTCTCTCTATCATCTATCTATCTATCTATCTATCTATCTATCTATCTATCTATCTATCTATCTATCTATCTATCTATCTATCTATCATCCATCTATCCATCCATCTATCAATCTCTCTATAATGTATTTACCAAGAACTTGAAACTTTATCAACTTAGTCTCTCTTCTTCAATAAAGTTGTTCTATATCAGGAGTTCTTAATCCTATATATTTTGATAACTAACTGTATTTTAATATATAGTTATCCCTTCCACATTTTGTCTTTCCCCATCATGGTTTTGATAAATCACAGGTCAGCATAAGAAATTAAACAAGAGAGGGGGCAGCTAGGTGGCGCAGTGGATAAAGCACTGGCCCTGGATTCAGGGGGACCTGAGTTCAAAGTCGGCCTCCGACACTTAATACTTACTAGCTGTGTGACCCTGGGCAAGTCACTTAACCACCATTGCCTCTCAAAAAAAAAAAAAGAAAAAAAAAAGAAAAGAAAAAAGAAGTTAAACAAGAATTTTGAGAAGTTTTGCAGAAGCTGAAGACACTCAGAAATGCATAAAATATGTGTATAGTATTGCATAATAGCAACATATTTTATCTTTTAATACCATAATAATTGATTCTTCTTCTCTGGTACGAAGCAAGGGCCAAAACATTTTATGTGGATTTTCCAGATTATGGGGAACACCTTACCCTAAACTCTGTGATATAGAAAGGATAACTGTAGCTCCTTTTATAATCTATATATTTTATTCTGGGAAGGGTACCAGATTGGCAAAGGGTATCATGACACGCAAAAAAGGATAAAAACCCCTGCTCTATTTTGATATGCTCCCTCTACTGGACAGAATGAAGACAGCAATATTTCATCTAGTCCACTTCTGGATCACTCTGAGAGACTTTCAACTTATTGAGGAGAGTAAGATTGAACTTGATATCTAAAATTGTCTCCAACCCTGTGGTTATTCAACTGTGCCATCTTCAATTCTGTTTTGACTCCCAGATGCCTTCTAATTCTAATCCCTCTACAAGTCTGCTGTCAGTACCTACCAAACTACTTAAAAAACAAAACAAAACAAAAACTTTAACAAGATATTTTATTTGTCTAGCAACTGCAAAACATACACATTTCTGAAAGGCATACACTGTTTATAAGTTAGCAGAGTTTTATTCCAAGTGGTTATTTAAGACAAACATAAAGCACACCTAATAAGTCACAAGTTTAGGGGGAATAAAGCTCCCCACTCCCCCCCCAAATCTCTCTCTCTCTCTCTGCCATCACATACACATTAATTAAATAACATTTTTGCTATTAAAATAATATTTAAAAAATAAATTTGTGATCTACACTGCTCTACTTAGAATCAAATTACATTACTGTCTTATCTTGTGGGCCTTCCTATATGCATTTTTTAAACCTCCTTCAAATAAATTATATGTTCCTTGAGGGGGGAGTCATAATTCTATGTCTCTAGTAGTAACTACTACAGTGAATATAGTTGCCACTCAATGCATATTTATTTACCCACAGAGCCAAAATAAGGGGTGCTGTGACAGGTCCCAAATAAATTGAATGGGATCTGAGAAAGGAAGCACAGAACAGAAGAGAGTGGGGGGGGGGGAAGGCAGTGCAGTGGGAATCTGATTAAGAGAGAAGATCTATAGGAACATGGGAGACAATCCTCAGGAGGCATTGGGAACAATGTCACAAAAAAGAAGTACCAATCTTGGGATCAAGGTAACCTGTTCCTTAGAGAGTCCGGGAAAAATCATGTTTCATGTTTCTCCATAAAAAAGAAAAGCAAGCATGCAACAAATAAAAAGGCAGTTATCTGGGAAAGAAATATGGAAAAATTCCTTGGGAGGAGAAAGTGGTCCTTCCCCTCCCCATAAAAGCTCTTAAACAATGCCCTATTCACTTCATGCTAGTTCTGACAACTCTCTACATCTATGTCTCCTCTCTCATCCTTCTAATTTAATTCTATCTTCGATCTCATCTCCTTTTCTTTTCTTTTCTTTTTTTTTTTGGTGGGGCAATGAGGGTTAAGTGACTTGCCCAGGGTCACACAGCTACTAAGTGTCAAGTGTCTGAGTCTGGATTTGAACTCAGGTCCTCCTGAATGCAGGGCCGGTGCTTTATCCACTGTGCCACCTAGCTGCCCCCTCAGCTCCATTTTAAAATCAACTCTTCTTTTCCCACTAGAAATCTTGTATCCCATTCCAAACTCAATTAACTAAGTTTTCCCTGTTTTTTCTTCAAGTCCAAATTAAATATCACATTTTCCAATTTTATTGAGAAATGAGGTAATGATAGTCACTGCCATGAATATGAGCTCCACACCATTCCCTTCTCAGTGAAAGAAACACCCATGAACACCGAACAGGGCCCATGAATATATCTTGCTACACCCCCCCAAAAAACAACAACAACAAAAACAACTGTCTTTTTGCTTTTATTTGCATCTCCAGTCCTTAGTACAGTTCCTAGAACACAGTAAGTGCTTAATAGATGTTTATTGATTTTATAAACTACTACAAGGGTGAAAAATATATTTCCTTTCATGTAGTACAGCACTGATACTGACAAGTCCATCAAAGGTTAACCAGTGAATGATAGTGAGTGCATCAGAAAAGAACTTTGTTCAAATGCAAATTATATCATCAAGTGCAATGTTCAAACAGTCTCAAATCTAATCCAAACTGAACCTATACATAAATCAGAAAGGCTTTACTGATTTGAAACAAATAGAGATGTTTATCTGAGCAGAATCCCCAGCCTTTTGAAATCCAGGACCTACATTTTCTCAGCTCCAGAGGAGGCCACTTGTTTAAAAAAAAAAAAAAGGATCCTTTTTAGGATGCTTATATTTTTCGCTCCTGAGATAAGATATTTGAGCCTCAAGGGCAGGTAAACTAGTGCCTTCTACCAATGCTAATCTCGTATCCTCATCTTTCTTGATTTTTATTTTTTTAAAGTTATGTCTTTCTCCCCTTTTCTTTGTAGTCACACACCACAATAGCCAAATGCTCATTTATATTTAACTTGGCAGAATGTAATATGTATACTACTGTGTGAAGAATATCATCAAGCTTGAGTGAGATGAGCAGAACCAGAAGAACATTGTACACAGTATCATCAACATTGAGTGTTGACCTACTGTGATGGACTATATTCTTCTCACCAATGCAATGGTACAGAAGAGTTCCAGGGAACTCATGATAGAAGAGGATCTCCAAATCCAAGAAAAAAAAAGAAAGAAAGAACTGTGGAGTATAGATGCTGATTGAACCATATTATTTCTTTTGTTTTGGGTGCTGGTTTTTTTTTCTATTTTGAGGTTTTGCATCACTGCTCTGATTTTTTCTCTTGTAACAGGATTAATGCAGAAATAGGATTAATGTTATTATGTGTATATATATGTGTGTGTATATATCTATATCTATATGTATATGTATAGAGATATATAGACATAACCTATATCAGATTACCTGCTGTCTAGGGTAGGGGGGAGGGAGGGGAGGGAGGGAGAAAAATCTGAAATTGTAAAGCTTGTATAAACAAAAGTTGAGAACTATCTTTACATGTAACGGAAAAAATAAAATACCTTATACATTAAAAAGAAAAAAAAAAGACAAAAAAAAAAAAAAGAATATCATCAAGCTTATCCCCAGATGAATACTACTATACTCCTTATGTCCTTGTTAAAGAATGCAAGGATCAGGTCGGACCAGGCTTATTACCTTTGCTGCCTTTTCGCTTATCTTTTTTTTTTTTTTTAATTTTGGTATCTATGGGGCACACAATAGGAAGAATAAGCTGTGAAGGGACTAAGAATGGGAAAACTCCCAAATTCAATTGTGATGTTCTGGCACATGTTTAACAACCATCTCTCCCAGGGGAAAAACATTGTAGGATCCCCTTTTAAGTTTAATATTCATTATTAACATTCTTTCGGTTACTTTCTTAACTGGGGCATATGCTGATGCAATGAATATCCCAAAGTCAAGCAGATATTGAGTGCAAGAACAGAGATTCAAAGTTGCGACTTATCACTTCAAGTTTAGCATTCCAAGCTCAGTGTCCTTTGTGGGATGATTCCCCCACATCCCCCAAATCACTCAACTAAACTTGCATTCTGGCATTAGAATTCAAATTAGAATATTGGCTTCTAGGATTTATCTATTAAAATATAATAACACATGAACTTAATAAAAGAAACTGACACAGACAGCTATGTGAAATATTGAAAGTGGAAAGGAGGAAGGGAGGGGGCAATAATAGGTTTGGTTATTAGGGCCCAGCCCAGGAAAAGGAAATCTGAGAACACAAGACACCTGAGAGACAAGGGGAAAGGGATCTATAAAGTACAGAGAAAGAGAAGCACAAAAAGGGATGGTCAACACACAGTGGAGATAAAATCGTTTTGCCCTATATCACTCCTGTATATTAGACCTAAGGGAAACTGGGCTTAGTGCAAATCCATCACTAGTCCTGGATAAGCAGCTAAAAGAGTCACCCTAGTAAAGCTGGCTCAGTCTATAAGAACTAGTGTGATGTGATATGGCATGGTGGGGTATGGCATTTGTATGATATGGCACAGAGTATGAGTGTGAGCTCCAATGATCAATCAGTTAAGAATTCACCATGTACTAAATTTGCATTCTAGTCCTAATTCTGCCACTACATAGCTGTGAACAAACTTCAGTCCTCCTTCACCCCTTCATGTTCCCTTATTTTTTTTTTCTAAGTGAGACAACTGGGGTTAAGTGACTTGCCCAGGGTCACACAGCTAGTAAGTGTTAAGTGTCTGAGGCCGGATTTGAACTCAGGTACTCCTGAATCCAGGGCCAGTGCTTTATCCACTGCGCCACCTAGCTGCCCCTCATCATTTGTTTTTAAGATGAAAGATAATAGCATCATAGATCATAGGATCATAGATTTAGAACTAGAAGAGGCTTTAGAGGCTGTTGATTCCAACCATTTTACAAATGGGGAAACTGAAAAACAATGACATGAAGTGACTTGCCCAGGATAACACATCTGCAAAATGTCTGAGGTGGGATTTGAAAACAGGTCTTCCTGATTCCAAGTCCAGTGTTGTTGGTTTTTTCTAAGTAACTTTTTGAGCTTTTAGAAAACACATTATCATTCTGCCTTGTTTGGTAGAGGGCATCAGGAGAAGAAAAGTGTTTTTGACAGATTTCTAAATCAATTTATCCCCTAGAGGTTTAAGAAAACATTATTTGATAATCCCTTTCCCTTCAGCTACTTTGTCCCTCTGTGCTCCACATTCTTCCATCTCTACAAGACCTGAGACCGTCCTACCCTACCTAACCCTCTTCCTATACACACATTCCCTCTGTCACAATTCCTTCAAAGAGAGTCCTAATGATTAAAAAAACCAGCCTTAAGCAATCTAAATGTTGCATATTAAGAAAGGCTTCAAGGTATACTAGAATTCTGAGTCAAGAGACCTAAGTTTAAAACCCAAGACAACAATTTCCTGGCTATCTGATCATGAGTAAGTCACCTAATTGCTCCAAATCCTTCTTTCCTCATCTCTAAAATGTTTATAAAAATCTTTGTTTTTTCTTCCCTTATTGAGTTGTGAGGAAAATACTCTGTAAATCTTAAAGTACTGCAGAAATGTAACTATTAAAGGGTATTAAGCAAGTAAATGAAGGTTCACCGAACCTTTCATTATTTATAAATTTTGTTGGTTTACTTGTTTAGAGCATAGTGCTAGTGAGGTCAAATTCAGGCACTCAGTTCCTATATAGCCAATGAACTCAATTCTGTTCCATGGCAACTGATTGCACTGCTAACTCATAAATGTGAATCATTGGTCAAGCAAGTCAGTGAGGTAAGAATAATGGTAGTAAATATACTACCACTATTAGATAAATAACTCAGAATCTATACTATTAATGCCATCCACATCTACCAGGCACAGCATATTCCATAATTTTAGTGTTAGGAAAACCATGACCTCTCATCACACATGGGAATGAAGATTAACATTAGTGTCCACATGTCCCTACTTGTGTACTTAGTTTGAGTTATACCTTAGGCTCACTTTTAACCTTGGAGCAGAGTGATAACTAGGACAGTGTGACCAGGGTTTTGTGCTGCAGCACTGATATGGAAGAAATGCTTTTTCCATGTGATGATTCTGTGGCTCAACATCCTCATGACCTTGGTTCCTCATTATGTGTTGTATGACTACCTCGCCATCCTCACCATGCTCGGTGTCTCATTGCTGTTATAGTGCTCTCCTGGGGAATGCTTCGTGTGTCTCAGCCCTGATACGTCCTGCCTTGTCATGCTGTTCTGGGGTTCCATTTCTATTGCCTATTTACACTGTGTTTGAGGCCTGCTGCCTATTTTTTTTTGTCAAGATTCTGATTCCGCTACCCCAGTTAATCAATCCTTGAGTCCTCAGAATCCACTGCCTGTTTTTGTTTGTTTGTTTTTTGTTTTGGGTCTTCTAAGTCCCTGATCACTGCTGCCAAATATTCCAGCCCCTCATTTTTGTGCACACTTGTTCTTCAACTTTAGGTTTCAAAAATGACTTACCCAGTTGGACTTACAGCCTCTGTCTGTTCCTTCTCACACATTGAGAATGTCTGGATCCTAAACCCAGACTGCATATGTGTGATATACTCATTCTAAAATGCAAGCTACTGAACCTATGTGACCAACTTCATCTCTCTGATGTTATGATTCTTCCTGGTACTCATTTACTCGACCACCACCTCAATCACTGCCTCTTGGCTAGTCAAGAACAATGAACTCCATTGATTTGACTGGACCTGCTTTTTATACCCTCTCAAAGTCTGTTTTACCCGGTTATTTCCCAAGTATTACAATAGATAAGACATGGATTTAGACTCAGAAATTGTGGCATATAATTCTTATTTTGTTACTAATTGGTTATGTGGCAGCTCAGTGGTACATAGGAAAAAGTGCTGGACTTGGAATTAGGAGGACCAGAGTTTTGCCTTAGATACTTATCTATGTGACCCTGGGAAAGTCACTTCCCTCCCTGCCTCAGATTTTTCATCTGTAAAATGGAGATAGTGATAGCAACTATTTCACAGGGTTTTTGTGAGGGACAAATGAGATTTTATATATGAGTATATGTATGTATATATTATATGCACATATGTATATGTATCTAGCACTTCAAAAGCTTAAAGTGATATATATATATATATACACATATGTATATCTATCAATAATAATGATAAAAAGATGATAGTCATGGTAACAATGATGAAGTCACCAAGGGCAACTCACAATTTTTGAATATTGATCTAATTTGTAAATACAAATAGTGACACTTTCGCTCTTAATTAATTTTTTTTTCGGGGGGGGGGTGAGGCAATTGGAATTAAGTGACTTGCCCAAGGTCACACAGCTAGTTAAGTGTCAAGTGTCTGAGGCCAGGTTTCAACTCAGGTCCTCCTGAATCCAGGGCTGGTGCTATCCACTGTGCCATCTAGCTGCCCCCTGACACTTTCACTCTTTACTAAAGCATTACTCATCATAGTCATTCTGGAATCTCAAATATTATTCCAGCAGAATTCACACTCTGATAGGTCTCACCAAGAAGGAGAGACTGCCAATCATGGACTGAATCAGTCATCTGATCAGAGAGGCTCAATATCAAATGATATTGGCCTCAGAAAATGAGTTGGTTTTAGCAAATGAATTTTTTGGCCACAACTCTTAAAGACCATCTAAAGATTAGAGTTCTTTCAATCTATGTTGTTGGAGGGACTGACTCCATCCTAATGAAACCACATATTCCAGAAGCACTGAGGAACTTCATAGAATTGTTATGAGGAAAACACTTTGCAAACCATTAAGTACCATGTACCTTAAAATGCAAATTATGTATTTATATTTCTCATTAGAACAAAAGGAAGCTGTGATGGTAAGGATTTTCTTTCCTGATATTGTAAAACTTCCCCAAAGTTTAGGTCATTTTTATATATAATGACCAGATCCAATGAAATCAATGATTGTTGACTATTGAGAGGCCAAGGATTCCCTACATACATACATACATATATATATATATATATATATATATATATATATATATATATATATTTTTTTTTTTTTTTTTGTGGGACAGTGAGAGTTAAGTGACTTTCCCAGGGTCACACAGCTAGTAAGTGTCAATTGTCTGAGGTCAAATTTGAATTCAGGTTCTCCTGGATCCAGGACCAGTGCTTTATCCACTGTGGTACCTAGCTGACCCCCTACATTGATTATTTTAAAAGGCAAGCTTTCTAAATGGGTATGAATAGAGGGAATAATTGCTATGTTCCATGGATGACATCATAGGATATTCCGTAATTCTCATTTATATCAAAAGGATTTTAAGAGACAAAGGTTGACTATGGAACCAGAGTCTTTCATTTGATGATCATGAACTTGAGTCATCCAAAGGCACTTCTCTTGGGTATCAACACAACACTTTGAAGCCACATCTTGATGAACTCTTTCTAGTTTCAACACATCACCTATGACCAAAGGCTCCTGAGGAGGGAGAATCCACTAGCTGACACTATGCAGTTAAATGAAGAAAATATTTCAGGGAAAAGAAAGAAAAGCAGTAACATCTATTGCAGAAAAAGAAAATGTTATTTCTGTCACATTGTTGACTGGAAAACTAGGGGAGTTTGGATAAATTACAGTGTTGTTAAGTAACAGAACAACTTTATTGAAAGTCATACCTAACGCATAGTCATCAATGACCCTGAATTCATTGGAGAGGAGATATCTAATAGAAGTGGTATCTAATGAAAATCTTGGGTGCACAGAGTCATATCCTTCATGGACCAAATCTCCAATACTATCCCATAGGGAAATTTCAAGGATTACTTAGGAAGGATAACACATGATATATCTACCTCTGCTTCACAGAAATTTATCAGGGTAGGCATAGAAAATGGGGACACTGTACACAGTATCAACAACATTATGTGATGATCAACTGTGACAGACTTAGTTCTTCTCAGCAATACAATGATCCAAGACAATGCCAAAAGACTTGTGAAGTAAATGCTTTCCTCACACAGAAAAAAGAGCTATGGAGTCTGAATGTGGATTGAAGCATACTGTTTTCACTTTTGTTTTTGCTTTGTTGTTGTTGTTTCTTCTTTCTTGTGTTTAATTTTCTTGTGTTCTGCCTCTTCTCCTACAACATGACTAATGGGGAAATATGTTTAACATGATCGTAATGTATAATCTATATCAGATTATTAGCTGGCCTCCATAGGAGAGGGAAGGAAGGATGGGAGAAAAATTTGGAACGCAAAATCTTACAAAAGTGAATATTCAAAACTACTTTTAGATGTAATTTGAAAAAAAAATAAAGGTCTGGTAAAAAGAAGAAAAAAGAGAGACTTCAGGGCTAAAAAAAAAAGAAAATGGGGAGAAGACAAGTAAATGGAAAACAGTAAGAATAAGGCTTTATGATAGAATTTGGGGAGAGGAAAGGGTTGAAGCATGGAGCATTTGGTAGACTTAGGAATGCACTACCATGGAGGAACTCTGAAGATTAAAGAGACAGCCTTAATTGTAACCATTATCTTTGTCATAGAAGAGGAGAACAGGATATAGAAAGTGGTATGGAGGGTGTGAATTTGCCCATTTTACAATTTTGCCTAGAAAGGCAACTAAGTAATGAGTAGAATTGTTAAAATTATTTATCTTAAATAAAAAGAAACTAAGATCATTTATAAGTTAATTTTCAAAGCTAGTAATTACATATCAAAGTCATGTGACTCCTCAGATGTCAGAGACGAGGAGTGATTTACAGAGCTGATTTTATAACAGAAGAGAGGAATAAAAAAATATAGAAACTTGTTTTGAACAGAATTCAATTCAGCAACTCATTTGACTAGTGTACTTCCCCCAAGATTTCTTAAAAACAGTAACATCTAGCTGTTAAAGAGATTATCCCAGAAGTCCTTCCCCTCTAGGTAGTGCCTTGTAACCAAGAAGCTCACTGGGAAAGACAAACTTGTGGTTTGGAGTTCACAGTCACCCCCAATCTTCTAGCTGCTAACCTTAGAAGATTTCATTACTCAATTTCTAACTCAAAAACAAAAGGGAGTTTATCCACTAACACTGAAAAGAGGAACTTAACCTTTGCCCCCCCCCTTTTTCTCCAGCTGCTAGAAGGGAGAACTTAGCCTTTGGTTAAACTTCCTTTCTCATAGAAATGAGAATTTAGCCTTTTAAAAGAGCCTATGATTAATTCATTCCTACAAAGATATATGTCTTTATCAAAATGATCTGCTACTAAATGATAAAGTCTTATCAGTCTATCTATTCACTAAATCTATAGTAACCTAGATTTAAGAGACTACCTATGCTAGTCTCACTTAGCTGTTAGGGCTAGTTTTTCCTAAAGAAAGGAGTTTAATCCTATAATCAAATGTAACTATAAAATAATAACAATAAATATAATAAATATAAATTAAATATAAATATCAATCAATCAATACTAACTAATATCCTTTTCAGGATGCATGGTTTGCATCCTGCCTTAGACATATACTTGCTGTATGACCTTGGGCACATTACTTAAGATTCTGTGTCTCAGTTTCCTCAAATCAAAAGTAAGAATTTTTACATCTGTAAAATTCTGGACTCGATTGACTCTAAAGTTTCTTCTATTTCTAAATCTTTGCTCCTTTGAGCCTTTGAATATTGAACCAATATTTTAAAATCTGAAAACTGGAAAATTATAATTCAATCTAGTACAGTACAGTAAGATCTTTAAATCTGCATTGTAGAAATTTGTATGTAATAGTAATTTAATATATCACCCCTTTTGGAATTCCAACAGATAATATTAGGAAGGTCGCCTCTTGAAAAATATCATTGCACTCTAGAAGCCAAGTACTCTCAGTCTCCACAACAGAGGACTCCTGCACTGTTCTTCCGATACTGGAGTGCTCTTGAAAAGATAAGCCAGACTCAATTTCCTAGAAACTAGTTCAGTATTTCTCAAACCTGGCTGCCAGGATTTCTCTTTTGCTGACTTTCTCCTGCTCTTCTACTTCTTCATTCTGCACCATGCCCCTAATATTCTTCCATCCTCTTTTATCCTTCAAGGATAAGTACAGGGAGGTACTGAGAAAGAGATGTACCCAGAGAGGAAGTTTAAAATGTTTATTTTATCCATTTATTCCATTGGTCTAGGGAAAGGGAATAGGAAAACAGCAATAAACTGGCGAATTTTATTTTTACACTTGAGGCCTAGTTAATGTACAATGTAAGCTTGTGTGTTTACAAGGCATAAAATGGATTAAAGTTACAGAGACACTGAAAGGTGTTACTGCCACTGATGATTGGGCTCATTTGAAACCACAAGGTGCTACATTTGATTTCATCCTTTAAAATTAGACTCTTACACAGTGATTTGTACATAATGAACAATTAATAAGTGCTTTTCATTAATTCACTCATTCATTTAGCAAAAGTAAAATTTTTCTGTAATCATTTAAATTGTTGCAAAAATCATAGAATCTCAGAGTTGGAAAGGGCATTAGAAATTATCTAGGTTGCTCCCTGCATGAAACATAAATCCCTTCCAGAGTAAGCCTGGCAATGTTCTCTGTTTGAATACCTGTAGTAAAAGGAAAACTCTATACTCCAATAGGCAGTCCATTCCATTTTCTTTAAAGGCTAACTTTAATTGTTAAAGCATTCTTCCGTATCCTATATATCTATAATTTCCATCCATTTTTCTTAGTTCTCCCTTGGGAGTAACAGAATATGTTTGATCTCTTTTCTGCATGATACCCCTTCAAATAATAAGTCATGTTCTTTCTAGACAAACATTACAAATTCCTTCAACCAATCTTAATATGGCATGCGTTTAGTACTACTTAACAGCCTGGTCTCTCTCTTTGGAATCACTATACTTTTTAAAGTATCCCTTCAAAAACATGGTAGCCAGAATTGAACACAATTTACTCAATCTCAGTAGACAACGAAAGACCCAAACCAATTACTGGGAGACAAAACAGTTAAAGGGTAACTTTATGAAATGGCATTTAAAAGAATAATGTTGGAGAACTAACAATAGGTAAATTTCTTTTCCTGCTTCTAGCATGAAATGAGTTAGAAAAGAAATCACTTATTTTAGTACTTGTCATTAAGTACTATATACAGTAGTTAACTATTAATAAATAAGTAGTTAACATTTATGCAATGATTCATTTCTACTAAAAAATGCATCAGCCACTCATTTATTATTCATCATTGACTGCACAATGGAAAATGAGATTGAATAGCCAGAGTTGCCATTGTTTTTTTAAATGTTACTTTGAGTCTCACTACCCAGATCATTCATAAATAAACGATTATCTTTTGCATTGGAAAAATCAAGATGATGGATTAGTATTACCATGGCACACTTGCACAAACCACATGATACTTCAGATTGAACATTTAGAAAAAGATGTACTATCTCAGGGGGGAGGATTGTATATGTAGTGAAAGTAAAGGATAACAGAGAAATATCCAGGGTGCTCATTGGTACCTGAATGATGTTAAGAAACTCAGAGAAAGTGCCCCAGTCCCTAAGATACACCTCTTGTGAAGGATTTGCAGGAGGGCAAGGACAAGAGTAGCAGTAAATGGGAAGGTGTGCACGGGCCAAAGTGCAATCTGCACAATTAGAGGTTATGTTCACATTGAAGTACAGAAGTATCTCAAGTATTCTCTCTCTCCCTCCCTCCCTCCCCTCTCCTGTCTCTTTCTGTCCCTCTGTTTCTTTATCCATCTCTCTGTGTTTTTCTCTCTCTGTTCCTTTATCTATTTCTCTCTGTTTCTGTGTCTCTCTGCCTCCCTCTTTCTTTCTCTGTCTCTGTCCTTCTCTCTGTAAGGAGAGCCAGAGGGGCAAGAGGGATGGGAGAAAGAAGAGAGAGAGAGAGAGCATGCAGGGATGGAAGCAGAGAATCAGAGATACAGGACAGAAAAAGAGAAAAAGAAATGAGAAAGGATGGAGAGAGGACAAAAAGGATAGATAGATTCAGAGAGACAGAGATAATACCAATAAATCTAATGTTCACCTAGTATGCTACCTCTCACCCAGATGTACTTTTGTCATAATCTTTAATAAGAATTCTAGTATCCAATTGCTATGTATGTAAATCACTTTGTGAACCATAAAAGTATTATGTGTCATATAACCTATTATTATCATGTTATCATATTGTTTAGACATGATGACATATATATGTATGTATACACACACAAATGGAAAAGGATTACATTAATCCTAGCTATACTCGGTTTCTTAAACTGACATTCACAAAGAGGGGAAGGAGAAGTAAGCTACCTCTCTCCACTGTGATACCTATACATACACAATACACATATACATACATACATGCATGCATATGGGCCTGTTATAGGCCTGGGTACCTCATTTGAATGGCCCTGGGTGCCCCAGAAGTTTTGTGGGGTAAATCAAAAGAATCTTCTCCTTGAGAAACTAAACCAAAGGACAGACACACTTAAAGAGATAAGCAGTACTGTATTGGAACTGAGTGAGCTCCAGGACCACCACCCTTCTTCATTCCAGTCTTCCCCACCCCTCCGGGAAGTAAGATTAGGTGTGGCTGCTGCCTTTGTGGCTTGAGGGGGAGAGAGATGGCTTCAGAGATCCACAGCCACCCCTCACCCAACTTCCGCCAGCCACCACCAGTGGGGGATGATCACAGTCAGATGATCACCCTCATCAATCCTCTATAAAAGTACCTGCCTATCTCCTGCTCGAGGAGATTGGTATCTCCGAGCCATGCTCTGTGCCATGCCTTCTCCCCATGAGAAGTCCAAGGATTTATCTCTTGGTTTCCTTTCCCTAGACCCTAAATATAAACTATTATTTTATTCTAATTGAATTTGTGTGTAAGAGGGTGTAATTCTTTAAAGAGGAATTCCTAAGAACCCTTACCCCTATCCCAAACCCCCATCTATTTCCCCCATAACACTAGCAAAAGTAGAAACTTCATATTTTAGTTTTGCTGTCATGATCGGTTACAATAGTAGTAACATCTTAAATGCATACGGTGTATTGAATGATGGCATTTGTTGTCTCATTTCAGTCTAACAACAATGGTGGTAAAGACACCACTACATATCATGTGTAGACCTTGTCAGATTATGATGTGGTATTGCTCTAGTACAGCTTTGAAGCCAAGTTTGTCAGATTTCTCCTGGTAAAACTGAAGGAAACTCAAAGTGCTCTTTCTCCTTTCCCAGTATCCCAAGAGCACTTCTTACTATATAGTGGTGTATGTATCTTATCCCCTCTGTTGGATTGTAAATTTACATGGCAAGGAAACTTTGGCTGTACTATATAGATGCTACAGATAGAATTCCATCCAAATTTTCGTTTAAAGAAAATGACCCTAAAAGAGGAAAATGCTACATGTATTTCTGGCTGGTTACTCTATAAAAGGGGACTATCTGTATCTGCCCATCTTTAATTCTGCTATAGGAAGGCTGGGTCTCCAAGTAAATCTGTTGACAGTCCCTTATAATAATCTCAGGGCTGATGAAAACTAACCTCTCTCCTCTTCAACAGCACTACCTACCAACCCCAAGGCTCATCTTGCTCCCTTCCACAGAACACACCCTCCCCACCCCTGAAATGAATTTCTCAGCAAGAGTAACAGAGTCCTAAAGCCCAAATGCTAAAGACAGGAAGCAATTAAATATGTAAATCAAAGAAATTACACTCCACTGATGACATTCAGCACAGTGCCTGCCTTCACCCCCTCCTTCTTTTTCTCTTCCCTTCTTCCTTCCCCCTAGGGACATAGACTCATATGAGATCTGCTTCTTCCACTCTGCTCCCTGCTAAATGTTTTTTTTATTCTCAACCACCTGCCCCAGGCCTTCTCATCAATTATTAATCAAGTACCATGAATATGCATAAAAGACTGTCTGTGAGTTTTATTAAATTTAAAAAAAAAAGAAAGCCTTCTATGCAGTAGTAGTGAAAGAATCATGTGGTGATGGTGAAGAGGAAGGGAAAAGGACAAAGTCTCTTCACCCTATTGATGATGGAATGTGCAATAGACGTGCTGGGTAAGCTGATTATGCAGGGTTGTTTTTATGTTTGATTTAAAATGTGGTTCTGATAAAATACCATTTTTAAAGTCAAAGTCTTTATAAATAGCCCTTTTGGGATAAAGCAGATCTGCTTTCCTGGGGCGGCCATGATTTGACTCTTTACATACTTTGTGAATAATATTGACTTGGAGCCTGGAAGAGTCTAGTTAACCAGTGCTACTGGGGTGAGTCTTCATTACAAGTCTAAACTATGCTCATTTAGAATCGACAGATGTACTTTTTTTTCCTTCTCATAGTTATTTTTAGCAAGAGGTACAAAAGAGGCAGAGATGGGGGTATCATAAGCATAGGAAACTTGGAGAATGAGACAATTGAAGTGGAAAACACTGGCAGCCAAGTTTTATATAGTTGACATTGCAATTTGAAATTATATAGTTCTGGGCTCAGCTTCCACACCGAGTGAAATCAAATGACCATGCTTAGAATAATTCAAAATTATTATATTAACTTTCTTTTCCACTCATGATATGGGACATGAAGGCAACACAGTCTGTATAGTGGAAAGAGCAGTGCATTTGGATCAGAAACATCTAGATTCCAATCCCAATGCTAACACTTGCTGTCTCTTTGATCATGGCCAAGTTACTATGCCTCTCTTGGTCTCCAATTTCTCATATATAAAAAGAAAAAAAAAAGTTGTGGGAGCAGTTAGTTGGCACAGTGGATAAGCACCAGCCCTGGATTCAGGAGGATCTGAGTTCAAATCCTGCTTCAGACACTTGACACTTACTAGCTGTGTAACCCTAGGCAAGTCACTTAACCCTCATTGCCCTGCCCCAAAACAAACAAACAAACAAACACAAAACAGTTGTGCTTGGACTAGATCATCTCTTAGGTTGTTTTTTTTTATTTAAGTTTTGAATGTTATGGGGGAAAAACAACATTCCTAATTCATACAATTCTTCTCCATAATAATCATAACAACATCATTGTTGAGAAAAAGTGAGGTGTGAATTCCCTCACTTTCTGTGTACCACTGATAATAAAAAGAATCAGAGGCTCTTAATTTAACCTTCTTAAGTTTGTTATTCTTAAAAAATATCACCAAGTATTTCATCTTTGGTTTCCTTTGTAACACTATGTAAAATTTTACTTCATATTATTATGAAAAGGGGCCCATAAATATAAAAAGTCTCCCAAAGGGGTTCAGAATACACAAAAGTTAAGAATTCCTGCACTTCAAGGTCTCCAAAGACTCCTTCCAACTCAAATATTCATTATACTTCGCTCTGATAAATCACTACTCCAATAGTCACTAAGTTTCTTCTTCTTCTTCTTCTTCTTCTTCTTCTTCTGGTGAGGCAATTGGGGTTAAGTGACTTGCCCAGGGTCACACAGCTAATAAGTGTTAAGTGTCTGAGGCTGGACTTGAACTCAGGTACTCCTGAATCCAGGGCTGGCGCTCTATCCACTGTGCCACTTAGCTGCTCCTAACACTAAATTACTCCTTTGAAAATCATATCTATGCTTGGGATTCTCTAAATATATGAAACTCTTTAAGACTACAAATTGTAGAGAATGTGCCAATTTGCATTTTTAGAGGAACTTTTTTTTGGGGGGAGCAGGGCAATGAGGTTTAAGTGACTTGTCCAGGGTCATACAGCTGGTAAGTGTCAAGTGCTTGAGGTGGTAGAGGAACTTTCTTGACCAAGAGTTGCCTTGACAAATGAAATCACAGTTTTTGCTTCAAAAAATGGTTAGGAAAAAGGGGTCATCACCAAAAAATTGTCCAGTAGTGGAAACTGTGAACTAAGAAATGGAGAGGGAGAGGGAAGGAATATCCCATATTGATGAAATTTCATTTATTGGAGTATGTTTACAAGTTTTGGTTCTGTAGCTCATTATGTTTTTAACATTAACAACATTTTTTTTTTCTTTTACATTAACAGTCTTAGGAATTTGCTTTCTCTTTTGATCTAACTATATTTGTTTGGTGACCTGTGGGGTGCAACATAATACTTTTCATTTCTGTTCAGTTGGGTTTTTTGTTTTGTTTTGTTTTGGTTTGGTTTTGCCTGAGAGAATGACTTATGTCTTTTTATTTCTGAAGAGCCTAACATTTTATCTGCTGAAGAGCATTATAACTTAATTGTGGTTGGGAAAAATCTCATTGTTATAGATTCATCCCTTGAAATTTCCATTTCTATGAAAGCTGAAAAGTGACCATAACCATTCTCAGTGAGCTGGTTACTTTCTTGCCATTAAAGTATCCTTTAAATACCTAATTGAATATTGTCTCAAATTCAGGAGGAAAGCTCGACAGCTTGCACCATAGCTTGTTGAAAATCTCATCAATTCATCACTGTCTATTTTTTTCTAGATCCTTTATTTAATAAATATTTGTAAAGTTCCTACTATGTGAAAAGCAGTTAGAGAGGCAGTGGATAGAGAGATGGCCTTGAAGTCAGGGAAACTTGGTTTGAGGTTTACCCTTGCTACATATTAGATATGAAACCATGGCCAAGTCACGTAACGTCAGTGCTCTGGGCAAATTCCTAAGACTAAGTTATAGTGAAGAGAGTTTGAGACTAGAAGTTTCCTATAAAATGAATTACAGATTTTGACAAAAGTTAAAAAGCCTGGGGACCTTGCCTTTGAGAAGCTTTATCTAGTAATAATCATAGCTGACATTTATATAGTACTTTATGGTGCACACACACACATGTGTATATATATGTGTGTGCAATGCATGTATATACACATGCATGCAAATATGTATACATATATAGATGTATATGTGTATACATGCATATACATTTGAGCCCCTAAGCAACCTGGTGAAGTAGTTCCTATAGCTAACATGACTCCCATTTGATTTATAAGGAAACGAGGCTTAGAAAAATGAAATGTCTTGTTCATGGACACATAGCTAGTAATTAATTATCAGAAGCAAATTCAAACCCAAACTTCTTTATTCCCAGTCAAACACAATGTCTACTTCATCACATTGCTCCATTCAACTGGGGAGGGAGGAAATAAGACCCGTACAGACATCTATACTGTAGTACATTATATGGGTGTGGTTGAAGCTAAATGGAGAGCCCACTTAGGACTGAAGGCAATCAAGGAAGGATTCTTGGAGATGGAATTTGAGTTAGGCTTAGAGGATGAATAGGCTTTCTATAAACCTGAAGAGAGGAAAAGGCATTCTAGGCAGGAGAAAGGAAAATAAAATTTGTGCTTGGAAATAGCTCATGGCACAGATTGGGCCAATGAATAAGACACTAGTGAAACTGGCTCCAATTTCCCACTTTCACCAACCTTCCATCTCACGCTCAGCAAAAGAATGCAAAGGGAGCAGGCAGAGGTGCTAGGGTGGGGGAGGAGGAGAAGCATCGAGCAGAGGGAATTGGGAGACTGAGGCAATTCCAGCTGAAGATGCTGGCAGCCAGTTTTGAAAAGGACTGAAGTGCCCTCTAGAGAACTTGTTCTAAGTCTTCTTTGAAGAGCACTTCAGGTCTCTGAAGAACAGTTCAGTAGTTTCCTATTGCTAAGACCAGATGTCTGGAAAAGCACAGGCATCTCTTGCAGTATTTTCTTAGGGTAAATTATCAATGTCAATTTCTAAAGGAACTTTTAAAGAGTTTTATTTTGACAAAATAATCTTCATTCCACTTAACTTCATAAATTAAGGTTTTGCTTTTTCCTCTCCCCTCCCTCTCTCTCTCTCCCTCTTTCTCCTTCCCTTCTTCCTTCTCTCTCTCTCTCTCTCTCTCTCTTCCTCTCCCTCTCTCACTGTCTTTCTGTCTCTTTCTCTGTCTCTGTCTCTCTGTGTCTGTTTCTATGGTATGAAATCCCAGATCTGGACCTATATACATTAGATATCTCAATCTCTGTCTTAAACAAGCAGAAGGGTATGGTGGTTTAAATTTTGGATTTGGAGTCAGGAGAGCCCTAAGTTCATATGCTGTCTCTATCATTTACCTTGTGATCATAATCAAGCCAGGTAAGCATTGTGGTTTAGTTGCTTTCTCAGGAAAATAGAGAATTAAAAAACCCTCGCAGCACCCATCTTATAGGACTGTTGCAAGGTTAAAATCAGTGTAAGTTTTTTTTTCAGACTTGAACACTATATAAATATAAATTATTATTGCATCAACAATCTGTGAATAATTTTTCCAGATACTACTAGTAACCACAGAGATTTCACTTGCTCCCATGTTGCCATTACTGGAGATTTAGTATGATCTTTGCTGCTTGGGATGTCCTCTCAACACAATTAAGTCCCAATTTCTTATCATTGAAAAGGTGGTCCAAAGTAATGTCTTTGTCAGAAGTGGGAGTTCCTGGTATTCCAAAAACCCATTTTTTATAGGCCTATCATTTATTGCAACAGATTACCTCTGCTATAGATATGTCTCCTATTTCTATCTGCTATTGCTATCCATTGGCCAGAAACCTTCATGTCTGGATCTCTCTAGACTAAAAATTTCTGTGTCCCAGATTCCTGGCTGATGCTTTTTTTGTTAATGACATTAGAGGTAAGAAATCAATTATATCTGCCTAAGTGAGATGCTTTCTCTTCCTATAAAATATATGGCCCTCTTCCACCTCTCAAAGAAGTTCTGTTATGTAGAATTACTCAGGCATACTTATGTTTTACTAGGAATGGTGGTCACAGCCTACATAACCTGGGTATCCTTTTTCTTCCTTTTATGGCCTTAAGATCATCTCACCTGAGGCCAATCATTCCTCTGGCTAAGTCAAGGATCTTCTCCTTTCTGAGATCTCTTTATCTTTGGTGACTGGGATCCAGCTGGATCCTTGCTTCTTAGTGGCACACTAATCTATAAACTTTCTCTCAGTTAAAATGTGCCTAGTGGTGTTGTCATCCCCTGACCTCACCTGAATCCTACCAAAAAATGCCCAGGATGGCCTTTCTTAATGCATTACTTTGGAAGTGCAACCAAATATTCATCCAAGTATCCCAGTTATACTGGGGAAGTTTAGGAAGGCATAATGCCCATATTTCTAAAAAGAATTTAAAATATAAAATAGAGCAAAGTATTCTCAGTCCTTTTTAAAGAAAATTATTTCCCTTATTTGTGTTGTGGCTCCTATTAAGTATTATGATTTTTTTTTTTTACTAATTAGCTCACTTATGTAGGGAAAAACCTGAAACATTTAGGGGCTTCTATTTTATCAGAAGAGGCTGAAGTAAAAAATACACCCTTAGCATCAAGGGGGATTTTTTTTTTTTGTGAGGCAATTGGGGTTAAGTGACTTGCCCAGGGTCACACAGCTAATAAGTATTAAGTGTCCGAGGCCGAATTTGAACTCAGGTCCTCCTGAATCCAGGGCCAGTGCTTTATCCATTGCGCCACGTAGCTGCCACAAGGGGGAATTTTTAAATGCACCTTAGGGATGGGGGAGTCTTAATTTTTTTTTTTAAATAAAGCTACCCACAACTTTATTTTTGTTTGTTTGTTTTGTTTTGTTTTGTTTTGTTTTGCGGGGCAATGGGGGTTAAGTGACTTGCCCAGGGTCACACAGCTAGTAAGTGTCAAGTGTCTGAGGCTGGATCTGAACTCAGGTACTCCTGAATCCAGGGCCGGTGCTTTATCCACTGTGCCACCTAGTCTCCCCAAGTCTTAATTTCTAACCATATATTATCTGCTTATTTTTCTTGTTGTTGTGTGTAGTTGTAAAGACTGTGTTACTTTCATGAATCACTGATCTTACCATTGTGGGTCCTCTTTGGACATGTCAGATATCAGTCCCTCGCTGGCTTTTCTTTTCTCTTTCCTCTCCTCTCCTCTCCTCTCCTCTCCTCTCCTCTCCTCTCCTCTCCTCTCCTCTCCTCTCCTCTCCTCTCCTCTCCTCTCCTCTCCTCTCCTCTCCTCTCCTCTCCTCTCCTCTCCTCGCCTCTCCTCTCCTCTCCTCTCCTCTCCTCTCCTCTCCTCTCCTCTCCCCTCCTTCTCTCCCTCTCCCTCTCCCTCCCTCCCTGCCCCTTTCTCTTTTTGGGCAGGGCAATGAGGGTTAAGTGACTTGCCCAGGGTCACACAGCTAGTAAATATCAAGTGTCTGAGGTCATATTTGAACTCAGGTCCTCCTGAATCCAGGGCCTGTGCTTTATCTGGCTTTTCAACTTCTGTGTTTCTTTTACCTGACTTTTCACATATCCTTCATAGAAGCTTTGACCAACTATATGGAGGATGTCTTTTATTTCTGTCATTATCTCAAAGGAAGCAGCAAGATATAATGCTTAAACTGCTAGACTTTGAGTCAAGAAAACCCAAGTTCAAATCCTACTTCAGTGTCTTACTAAATGTGTGACCTTGGAAGAAGCACTGAAATTTCCAGAGCCTCAGTTCCCTCATCTGCAAAATGGAGATAATAACAGTGTCTTTTAAACAGGATTTCTGTGAGGATCAAATGAGTATGTAAAGCACATTGCAAAATAAAGCGCTGTATATACATGAGCTGTTATTATTGTTGCCATTCAGAATTGACTACCAGTAAAAATCCTCAGAAAAAAAATCTTTTATTTTTTTGTGAGGCAATTGGGGTTAAGTGACTTGCCTAGGGTCACACAGCTAGTAAGTGTCAAGTGTCTGAGGTCAAATTTGAACTCAGGTCCTCCTGACTCCAAGGCTGGTGCTCTATCCACTGCACCACCTAGCTGCCCCAGAAAAAAATCTTGAAAGGACTATGTGTTTTCTTTAGGGAAGGGAAAATAGGAGAATATAGAATAAGAGAAAATAGGATAACTAGGAGACTACTCTTTAGGATCAGTGAATTCTAAAGAAAGGAGAGACCCTAATGGGAAATAACAAGTGATGACAGTAGAAAGGAATTTAGGAAGCTAGATAATTGCCTGATCCTATGTCCCTGAGCAATAATGTCATGAAAATAGTATAACCAGACTTCATACTATGACCTTCAACTATATTATGACCATGTTAAGTTATGTGCTTGAGAATAGCTTAGTTCAGTCCTTGTCCTGCCTACCTTGCTTCCCTTACTGGTTGAGATCCTTTTATTACACTGGTTAGATGTAATCCTCTCCTATACCCCACCAAAATACACTGTTGTCATCTCCGTTAGCTTCTTCTCCCAGGTACCATCCATACTGATATGACAAATTTCTATTTGTCTTTGCTTTTCTATTTGATTCTGCTTTTCACAGAAGTCACTAACTGTCTCAGTAACATTGTTTCACCTAATCAATCACCAATGTTCGGTAAGGTTTACCTATATACATAATTTGTTGTCAATTGAAGGGGAATTTTTGTGTATGCTTGGAACTGGACTCAAATCCTGGAGTAAACCATCTGTCATTGGTAAACAAAGTCTAGCCAAAATAGGTACTGGAACTGAATGCTGCAGAGCCACCATAGCACTTTGAGCAATGAGACAAGAGGACTTTGAACAGCCTGTTGCCCAAGGCAATTACACTAAATGATTTTTCAATTTGACATAACAGAAGTCCCTAGTGACACCAATTTCTTTTCCCAACATGACTAAGATAATTAGTCAAAAGTTGTAATACTTAATATGGGACAGAACATAAATAAAGAAAATATTGTTTTGCTTTAAACATGAAAGAGGATATTTTTCTCTAGTTCTTTCATTATGTGGCTCTGAAATCTCTAACTATAAACAAAAGTGACAGTAATACCCAGAAAGATTTAAGCAGTATTTGGGACATGGGACTGGATGGAATGTAAGGGGCAGTTGAAGAACATTACATAGTATGATATAGTTCTATCTTGGCTTCCAAAAATACCTCAATAAGTTTTTATCTTTATTGCCACACTTCCATTCCACTGACGGAAATTTGGCTTGCAGAAAGTAAGGAGAGAAGCCCATATCCATCTTGTGACAGACCTGAAAAGTTTCAGATCTACTCTGTACATATTTGTGTGACCTCCCCGCTTTTTTCTGACTGCAAGTTTGATCACCTAAGTTGGGGACTTTCTCATGCTACCAGAAGCATGGAGTTGTTAAAAAAATGAGGTTTATTTCCAGTGAAGAGCAATGGTGCCCTGCTTATTAAATAGGAGTAAAGTTCCTGTTGTACATTTCAACTACCATGGGATCACAGATCTAGATTTGTCAGGTACCTTAGATATCATTTCATCCAACATCCCTCGTGTTACAGAGGAAGAAAGGGAGATCCAACAATGAGAACATAGGTAAAAAACAGTGAATAATGCTTTAACAAGTTCTCCGATATAGCACATTTCACATCTGTTAGAAGAGAGGTAGATTGTGTGTGTGTGTGTGTGTGTGTGTGTGTGTGTGTGTGTTTCTGAATCAGAGGATGTGTGAGACACTTCACTGAGAAAGCCAGAGAGATGCTAATCTAAAACATTATTGTTTTGCTTTCTAAATGCTAAGTATGTGGCTGTTTGGTAGGCAAATGACACTTAGTTTTGAAAATGACCTCTCTGTCTAGAGATTTTTATGTATATAACCATGAAGAAAACAGCAAATACCCAACTTTGGCCATTCTCTCTAATCATTCAATAGCTTTCTGCTTTTCTTTATACATTTTTATTGAAAATTCAAATACTTCTTTTCCCTCTGACTGACTCTAACTTGTTATTGTCATATCTGTTCTTTTAAGTAAGTTAAAAAAAGTAATTTGTTGCTATGGTGACCCCATCTAAATAGCCAACCGGAAATACAATTGCTTCCTTTAAATATTGTTCCACACTCTGCAGGGGTGACTCTTTTGGCTTGGGATTTTACATATCCACAATAAATACTTGACTCTAGTTCTAGAGAAATGAATTTCAAAGGTTTAATCTGACTGTTTCCCCTTTGGATTCTCATGACCCTCCCTTGCTCTGCATCCTCCTCCCCACTTTCTTCATAACAAAATTCACCACAAATTCTTTCTGTACCAACATCTCTCCAAGTCTAGTAGAAATGTTCTGATGATCCCAAAGTGAGTCCTATATAGCCCCTACAGTGAAAAATACCACTGGAAGCAGGCCTTTTGAGCTATACTAAGTATTGTTTTTGAAATCTGCTATACTACTATTTCTAAAAATCTTTATCTATTTATTTTGGTTGGGACTGCAAGGATTAAGTGACTTGCCTAGGGTCACACAGCTAGCATGTGTCAAGTGTCTGAGGTCACATTTGAACTCAGGTCCTCCTGAATCCAGAGCTGGTGCTCTATCCACTGTACCACCTAGCTGCCCCCTGCTTCAAGTCTTGAGAGACAGGATGAAGCAAGTGGTATAAGAGAATATATGAACCTATCCTGTCTGATATCTGCAAAAATTTTGAGTTTTTGGTCAATATATAGTTTAAATTAAAAAAGTTTTATTATCAAATGGATATCAATAATCATGATAGTAATAAATTGGTAGTTTAAGCCTACTAATTAGATCTATGAATATGAAAAATCTATGGAAAAAAAAGTGTCTAACATGAAGAAATCCTTTGAAGGAACTAGTATCTCATGCCCACTTCCTTTGCCTAAAGTCTTTTTTTTTGGGGGGCAGGGCAATTGCCAAAAAAAAAAAGTAAATATGACACTAGATTCTGAGAGTGTGCTTTCATAATTAAAATGATAGGTATGTGTGTATATATATATACACTTAGATATAGATATTTGGGGAGAGAGAGAGAGAGAGAGAGAGGATAGAGAAAAATGAAAAAAAAAAACAGTGAATACATGTTTTAACAAACTAGCCCCTAACTACTAGTAATAGATAAATTCAGGAGATGATAATTAATAAAGTCATAATGAACAATAAAATATCGACAAAGGACTGATTCAATGTGTTGTCGATCTAAAGAACACAAAACCAAACCAAAAATAGTTAAAAGGGTAGATGGAGTCTTTTTTGTTTGCTTGTTTGTTATTTTAGCTTTCCTAAAGGAAAGATTTCAAAGAGAATAATCTTTCAAATTTTCTCATATCCAACAAAAATAAGTATATCAAGAAGGAATTTTCTGTGTGTGGGTTGTGGTATAAAGGGGCTTTCTCAAGAGAACCTGAGAAAAATGAAAATTACCTTCACTGTCCACCTGCTGTTGACCTGGTGAGGAAGAACCTGAGCTGAGCTTGTTCTCTGAAATGGATTTGCATATGGCCTCTTACAAGAAAACAATTTAACATTTCACTTCAAATGGACTTATCTCTTTTTTTTTTATTTCTACATTTTTGCATCCTTTGGTCCTGAATGTAATTAACTTGCAGTGGCAGCTAATTATAAGTGAAGAGAAATTGGAGTCTGTGTGGCTGTTTGTTTGGTGTGAGCTTGGTGAAGTGTTTTTTAATTGGAAAACCTCTTTGCTGTATGCATTTCAATCCATTTTGCACTGTATTTATTGTCTTGGATTCATATTATAACCATGACCTTTCATCTAGTGACAGAATCTCACACAGAGAAAAATAATTATTTTAACAAATAGACATTAAAGCTATAAAGGAGAAATGAGAGAGGTTGAAGGGAAGAATAATACAATACAAGAAAAGCCAGGACTCAAATCCATTCTGTAGACTTCTTCTTGAGGTTTATATTATGTTTCTCATTAGTTGGATATATTTCTTGAGAACAGTAAGTAGACTCAGGTAAACAATATGAGAAAATACAGAGATCAAGAAGTGAAAATAATTGAGGTGAAGTTAAGTAGTATTATAATTATTATTTTGTGATTTTAAAGTTCAATATGAAGAAAATGGAGAAAATGAGAGCTAATGACCTGAGAGTTAAATGACCTGAATTTGCCTGCAGGCATACCCTGCCTGTAGACATGAATCCCTAAAGTGATCCTGTAACTTCTTCATTTCCATCTCTATCACCTACAAGATGAAAAGCAGAAAACTGAAATATAATTTTAATATATTAGTGATAATAAAAGTTATAAAACATATTATTCTCTGAGATTTGTGAAACTATTTCCTGCTTTGAGAAGGGTAGGAGGAGCTTTGTTCTCCTCCTTTTAAAGATAAGCAACTTGAGACTCAGAGACCTTATGACTTGACAAAAGTCATCCAAGCAACAGAGCCTGGACTCAACCAAGTTTTTTGGCTTTGAAATGCCATTCTCTTTATCATACTGCCTCTTACATGTAATAACAATACAAAATAAAGTTATCAAAGAAGATTCTTTAAGAAAAAATCAGAGTAGTTGAAAAGAATGAATACAATGATTAAGTGATCTTTCTTAGAGAAAATAATGTCCTAGTACTTTAAAAAAAAGAGTGTGAAAAGATCTTTCCAGAATCTGTCCCTCTTCCCCATTCTGCCCAGCATGATAACTTATTCCTGTTCTATTTACTTAATTAATGAATAAAATACAAATAACTGTTTTCTGCATTCTAATGAGATCTTTTAAATATCGCTTTGAAAATACCATCCTTCTCATTGATGCATTATTAAACTGATTTGATATAAACTCATTATCTTAATTGTTTTATTGTGATAACTCAATGTATTATTTTTGTGTGTGCACTACAGGTGACAGAAAGTACACTGCTAATGAGACCATAATCATGGGTGACAGACTCATGGACAGATCATCTGTTCTTGGGCTTATTCCTTTAACTAGCTCGAAAAGAAATGTTATTTACCCCAAAGCCTAGTATTTCTTAAAGGCTCAAAACAAATCTATCCTTATTATAAGAAAAGCAATTTATATCCTTATTTATGGAAGATAGTACATGACAATAACTATGTGTGCATTATATGTGGACATATATGGATGTTCGCATATATGAAATATTATATGTATGTGCATGTGTATTTTTCTACACATATATGGGGGGGAGTACACTACAAAAGAATTTTTAATTGATGAAAGGAACTTTACCCATGCAGATTGGCAACTGTAGCACAACTTGTAGTCTTAGCAAATTGCCTAAGGCACCAAAAGGTTGTGATGTGCCAACAGTTACACAGCTACAATCTGTCAAAGATAAGACTTCAACTCCATGGTCATCTTGTTATACACCACACCACATCTCTCTTCCTCTAAAATTACATTAAAGAACTTTATTAACTACCTTAAGATTGTTATTTTAGATCTGAGATGAGGTTTAGAGATAACCTAGTTCAACTCCCTCATTTTATAGATGAGCCACATACAAACAAAAAGACATTAGGTGACTTGCCAAAGGTCAAACAGAGCAAATGAGACCCATGGATTTTCACCCCAGGTCTTTTGATTCTAAATCTAGTACTTTTTCCACCATACTGCAATAGCTTTTAAGCACTGAACACTATTTTATTTTGCTTCACTATCCCTGTTGCACAAAGTGGTTTTCAAAATGACCTCAGTACCACCATTTTGAATTGTATTTATAACAACCTATCCCTCAAAGTTCACCTTCCTGACTCACATAAGTGGGCCACAAAACTTTTGGAAGGTTGTTCTCAATCCAAATATTGTGGTGAAACTGCCTGGAAAATCTCAACATTGAGACAACACACTTTGTTCTACTCCTATGTCCTAAATGCCAGAATGGCTAAAATTATTTTTTTTTTAATTTTTATTTTTTTGGTGAGGCAATTGGGGTTAAGTGACTTGCCCAGAGTCACTCAGCTAGTAAGTGTTAAGTGTCTGAGGCCACATTTGAACTCAGGTTTTCCTGAATCCAGGGTCAGCGCTCCATCCACTGTGCCACCTAGCTGCCCCAGAATGGCTAAAATTATAAGGCAGCCAAGTGGTACAGTGGATAGATAGAGCACTTGTTTTGGAGCCAGGTAGACTTGAGTTCAAATATAGCCTCGGACACACTACCTGAACCCTGGACAAGTCACTTAATCTGAGTTTCTGCTTCAGTTACCTCACTTGTAACATGGGGAAAATAATAACATTTACCTTCAGGGATGATTGTGAGTATAAAATGAGGTGATATCTTGAAATTGTTTTGCAAACTTTAAAGTGTTTTATAAACAATAGCTATTATTATTAAATGGTACACTTTGGAAGGTCTTTGCTTTAAACATCATGCTATCAAAAGGTATGATATGGAAGATCCTTCTGTCTACCACATTATCACAATCTATAAGTATATCACGAATTTCCTTATTATACCAACATAGGCCAATATCCACAAAGTTAGCTAAACTATTCTTGAAGTCATTTATGTTCTCAGTCAATACTAAATACTTCATGTCAATGAGAGGCAGTATGTTATAATGACTAGGAGGAGGGATTTGGAATCCAAAAGCCTTAGGTTCAGATCTGGCTGCTGACGGCAGTGCAGTTCCTTGAACATATCAGGTGCTTAATATATGCTCATTGACTGACTGGCTGGCACATATCAGTTGGGAGATCATGCCACATCCATTTGTTGTTCTATCATCAGTAAAGAGTCTCTATACTAGAAGTATGCAAATACTAATGAAATCACAGGTTGAAAAGGGGGTAGGGGGAATACACTTTTTGGGATGACACAATTTAAAATAATAAACTGATTTTAGTTTCATTTTTCCTAGATCTTCTTTCATTTTTCCAGGGGGTAAACCTATTCCAGGAATAAGGTCAGAGGAGTTTGTATTATGCAGTGGAAAGAGCATTGACTTTGGAGTTGGAGGAGGTGGGATCAAGTCCCACTTTCAATCCTAAGATCCTGGTTAAGGCACTAAATCAAATGGGACCTTCATTTCTTCATCTCTTGTATTTGAAAGTCAAATTTGCCATTCAGTTCAGGTCTTTTCATCATGAATACCTGAAAGTCCTCTTTTTCATTGAAGTTCCATTTTTTCCTCTGAAAGATTATACTGAGTTTTCATGGATACGTGATTCTTGGTTGTAATCTCAATTCCTTTGCCCTCTGAAATATCATATTCCATGACCTCTAGTCCTTTAATTTAGAAATTTCTTCATCTCTAAAGTAGGGACTGCAATAGATGGCCTCTGAGATGACTTCCAGCACTAGATCCAGGATCCTGGTTCATCTTATTTATATTTTAAAGTTGAGAACATTTAAATATAGCTTCTAATGCCTCTATGTTTTGAGACTGAAAAGTATTATTATTATTATTTTTTTCTTTTGTGAGGCAATTGGGGTTAAGTGACTTGCCCAGGGTCACACAGCTAGTAAGTGTTAAGTGTCTGAGGCCGGATTTGAACTCAGGTAGTCCTGACTCCAGGGCCGGTGCTCTATGCACTGCGCCACCTAGCTGCCCCAAGTATTATTATTTTTAAAATAGGTTTATTCACCCCATGGTTCCTGTTGGCCTACCTTACATTTTAGTTCTAAATTAGTTCTTGTCCTTTAAGACTCTACGCAACTAGGTGGCAAGGGTCTGGAGTCAGGAAGACTCATCTTCATGAGTTTGAATTTGGCCTCAGACACTTACTAGCTGTGTGACCCTGGGCAAGTCATTTAACCCTGTTTGCCACAGTTTCCTTATATGTAAAATGAGCCAGAGAAGGAAATGGCAAACCACTCTAACATCTTTGCCAAGAAAACTCTAAATGGGGTCATGAAGAGTAAGACAGGAATGGAATGACTGAACTCCACATAGGGTCATCATGGTTTTGGACAAGAATAGCATAATGTCATTTTCAAGACATTCCTAACACTGTTTAGAAGTTCTAAGAACTTTTAGCAATAGCAGCATTGCAGGCGTATGCCTTTAGGGAGCAGTTTGCAGTGATTTCCAGGCCTTTTCTTTTTTTTTTTTTTTCTGGCCGTAATGGATAACTTGGAACTCATCATTCCATAGATACAGTGAGAGTTATTTTTACCTAAATGCTTTACCATTCATTTGCCCACATAGACACTCATCTGCCACTTAACCGCCTACTCAGTCAGCCTTTAGAGATCTTCCTGCAGTTTATTCCCATCTGCTTGGCATTTCACTATCACCAAAAATCTTAGTTCCATCTGTGAACCTGGCGATTTCATGGTATATTCTCTCTTTCAGGTCATTTATAAAGCTGTTAAATAAAACTGACCCCATACCAATTTCTGGGGGACCTTCAGTGTTTAATAATTCTCTTTGTTGTTTCCTCTGACTATCCCACTGTCCCAATGATGAGTTTTTAACAGTTTTTTTTTTTGGTAAAATATGAAATTAGTTTAAAATTTTTTGAGTGGTACCACTATATCCACATGCATATTTAATCCTATGGAAAACTTAAACAGCCAATAAACATTATTTATTAAGTGTCAGGAATTGTGCTAAGTGGAGAAGAAAGGCAAAAATTCAGTCCCTGCCCTCAAGGAGCTCATATTCTAAGGAGGAAGCAACATGAAATAACTATGTGCATAGAAGATAGATACAGTGTAAATGGGAGTTAATCTCAGGGGGAAAGGATTATTCAAGGAGGCTGGGCTCAGCTAGAGAGAAAACTCTTCTAGAAGGTGGCATTTGAACTGAGTATTTTTTTCTTTTGTTTTGTTTTTAGTGGGGCAATGACGGTTAAGTGACTTGCCCAGGGTCACACAGCTAGTAAGTGTCAAGTGTCTGAGGTTGGATTTGAACTCAGGTCCTCCTGAATCCAGGGCCAGTGCCTTATCCTCTGCGCCACCTAGCTGCCCCAGAACTGAGTACTGAAGAGAACCAGAGTAGCTAAGAGTTAGAAGTAATGAACAAGACAATTCTAGATACAGGGGACAGCAAATGCAAAGGCATAGAGTGGGGAGATGAAGCATGGTATGTGAGGAATGGCAGGCAAGTCAGTGTACCTGAATGGTAGGATGTGAGAGAGGAGTAATATATAAAAAGACTGGAAGGGGAGAAAAGGGCTGCATTGTGAAAGTCTTTAAATGCAAAGAGAGCACTTTACAGTTGAGCCTGTAGGCAAGATGTAGTCATGGAAGTATGCTGAATAGGGACTTTCATGATTGGATCTATACTTAGTTTAGCAGCTGAGTGGAGGTTAAATTAGAGTAGGGAAACCTGAGATAGGGAGAACAATTAGAAGCCCACTCCAATATTCCAGGACAGATGGGATCAGGACCTTAAGTATGGTGAACATTTCATTCAGGAACAATTTCTTCATCAAAACTGCCCTACATTTGCCTTATTACATGATGAATGCATACACAGGCAAATATTTTGTAAAACACCATTATTCTACATTCCATTAAGAAATTTGGAGCTGGTTAATTCTACAAGTTTCTCTTGCCAAAATTTCACTGCTATAATACAGGTTCCCCAATTTCAGTCAACACAGCCTTAGATGTAAGATGCTTGTTCCTACTTCCTTCTGTTAGACTCCTTATTCCTACTTACATAGCCTTCCTCTGACTCCATTCCAAAACCATTTACCCATATCCTAGTATATTCCATGATGCTCTTTGGAATTACTAAGTCATTGCTGGATCTATTTCATCCTCAAACTTTCCTCAAACACACATTCCATTTTTCCAATTTAACTTTAAATCTTTTTTTTTTTTAATTAAGAAAGTATCATGCTAATCATGCTAGGGTTTTCTGCTGAGGACACTAGATCCTTTGCAACCCTTTCCAATGGTGCTAACTCTTTCTCTGACTTCCTCTCAGTTACAGGGACAAGTGAAGGGCTCTTTGGTCCTGACTACTACTTCTAGAACATTTCTTTACCATTATTATTTTTTTTTGCAGGGCAATGAGGGTTAAGTGACTTGTCCAGGGTCACACAGCTAGTAAGTGTCAAGTTTGGCCGGATTTGAACTCAGATCCTCCTGAATCCAGGGCTGGTGCTTTATCCACTGGGCCACCTAGCTGCTCCCACCATTATCATTTTATATTTCCTCCCTTGATATATATACAGCATATGTAACCTGTCCTTGCTAATGTCAACATTTTCATCAATTACTTCATTGTCTGCCTTAGTGTCTTCCCTGATTTTAGTCCAATATTGTTCTTAGACATTTCAATATACATATTTATGATCCTTCCAAGATTCCACAAATTTTCTGAGCTTCTTCAATTCCAAAATTTTCATATCACTTTATCCACCCACTAGCATGGTCATACCACTTAAATTTTAGGTTGGGGAAACTATTCCACCTCTAACTTGAAAGTCTAGATTCTCCTTTCTAAGCATCACTTTCTAATCTTTTACTTTAATCTTTATCATTCACACTTAACTTTGTCTTTGACTTCATTGTTATGTTTGGTATCTTGACACTTTCATATTCTGCTAGTCCACCTCTCCTCCTCTGGATTTACTGGCCTCTGTGATGAGGTTTGACTGTGCTTACCACTATATTGATTGATTAACCACTACTGTAAATTCCCCTAGTCCCCTCTGATTCCCAGAGATTTCATTGTTTCTGATCTTCTAATCTTCTTCCATAGGTAACCCTTGCCAACTAGTGTTTCCACTCTTGTTCCAAGTGTGTGGAACAATGTAGGGAAAAAGTTCACAAAATCAAGCTGATTTCATCTACTACAAATTCATTATGCATAATCTCAAGTAGGCCCTTCTCAGCACAACTGGGTCATACTGCCACTCATATCTTGACTTCATATCTGCAGCTGATGAATACTCAGAAAAGAAAGTTCTTAACATCAGCATTCTTGGAACTGTCACATGGTTCAACATAAGAAATAGATATGGTTTTATCAATGGAAATTACACAAAAGAAGATGCCAATCTAACTTGAAACTGAATATACCTATATATATTGTCTCTGCCTATAAGATTGTGAGTAACTTGACAGAAGAACTGTCTTGATTTTTCATTTGTCTCTCCACCATTTATCACAGTGCTTTACACATAGTAAACAATAAGTGTGTTTTTTCATCTATTCTTCCCAGTAACTGTTACAAACTTTTTCATCCCTCCTCAAGTCCTCAACTACCTTTCCAATAATGCGTGTGCTGCAGATGAATTAGTCACCATTTGGCTGAGGCATCTCAACATGAATTCTCTCAATTCTCCTACTCCACTCTTCAAAAAATTCCTAGCATCAATACCTACTGTCTCCTCTAACACTGGTCTACATCTTTAACGATTATTATTTTCAATTTTTCATTTCTGCCAATCTGATTTGTGCGAGGTAGAACATCTAAGTTGTTTTAATTTTCACTTATCCAATTAATATTGATCTGGAGCATTTTTTCATACAGTTGTTGATTGCTTGATATTTCTGCATTTGAGAATTGAATTCTCCTATCATTTGCCCATTTATCTGTTGGGTAATTGCTGCTATTCTTACATATTTGAATCAATCCATTATAATTCTAATATATTGCACCTTTATCAGAGAAATTTGCTACATTGGTTTTGTTCAGATTGATTTCAAGTTGTTACAATTGTATTCCAAATATTTTTTCTGATTTTATTCATTAAAATTTTTTGCTCAATGTTCTAATGATTTAGTGGATTACACAGAGTCAGCTGACTCAGGTCTAACTACCATATCAGTAACAAGTCTCTTCCTGTCTGTTAAAATAGAATCTATTTCATTCTTTATGGTGTCATTTAATGCTAGCTATATCCAGAGCTTACCAATTCTTTTTTCTCCCAAAGAAAGTATTCATGATAGAGATGTGTGAGACTTCTGTCTAATCTATAAATCTTATATCCTTTTTCTTCCTGAACTATCCTTTCCCATATATTTCTCCACATTCTTGCATTTTCCCACCTTTACTTTGAAGTCACCAAGTACCAAAATATGTGTTGCTTTATTTTGAAGGGATTTATCAATCTATCAAAATTTATTTTTAAGTGTCTCTTCTGTCCTAGGTAGTGAGAATATAAGAACAAAGAATGAAATAATGCTTACGAGAAGTAGTCATTTTAAAATGGGTGCCAACAAGAAAATATAAAATATGTACTGCATAATTATGAAATTAAAAAAATACTGACATATACAATGTAGTTAAACATAAGGTAATTTGTGAAGGATGGTCCTAGTAATTAGGAGAATTAGGAAAAGCTTGAATTGTATCTTTTTTTTTTTTTTTTGGTGAGGCAATTGGGGTTAAGTGACTTGCCCAAGGTCACAACTAGTAAGTGTTAAGTGTCTGAGGCCAGATTTGAACTCAGGTCCTCCTGAATCCAGGGCCAGTGCTCTATCCACTGCGCCACCTAGCTGCCCCTTGAATTGTATATTAAAGGAAGAAAGGGACTACAAGGTGAAGCTAAAGAAGAAGAGCATTTGAGACATGAGATAGAGGATGGAGTCATGTAGTGAAAAGATGAGGCAGTCTGGCTGACTTGCAGCTTATAGCAGTGGGAGTGATGTCCAATGAGACTGGAAAGATAGGTGGGAGCCAAGTTGTGTAGGACTTTCAAAGTTCAACAGGGGAAGTTATGTTTCATTCTAGGTGCAACAGGTTATCACTGAAGTTGATTGAGTAGGAAACATACTTTGAGATTTGGAAATGGAAAAACACTCCATTATCTTTGCCAAGAAAACCCCAAATGGGGTAAAAAAAGAGTTGGACACGACTGAAAAATGATTAAAAACAATAACAACAAAAATTGCTTTGGCAGCACTGAGTAGGATGGAATAAAATGGTGAAGATCTTGTGGCAGGAAGACCAGTTAGGTTATTGTAAAGGGGACTTGTGAGGCATCCTTCCTTTTAGCTACAACATTTTCTTTCTTCTTTCTTCTCATTGTATGTACCTTTTCACTTATGTGTTATTTTATGTTGTTGTTATTACATTTGTGTACTACATCTGCCTAATGGGTTATGAAATCCTTGAGAATAAGGGCCATAGTTATCTAAGCTTTTTATTTCATCTCTCAACTGGCATTGTGCTGTGATTATAGTATATTATTTATATTTAGCACTACATGATATAAAGTTTCTGACCATTCTATTCCAAATACATTATTGGCCAGGGGAGGATTATCTATAAAACCATGTTAATTCTTTAAAAATAGTCTACTACTTTTTATTTTTTCTACCATTTTCATGGTCGTTGGCCTAGATCACAAAGATCATTCTATCTATAGGAAACTAATTGTGTTTCAGACTGAAAATTTAAGAAACCATCATTTTCATCATCAAATTATATTCAATCTCTATTTAATAGTGAGAATGGCAGAGTCTTAGAAATATTCATTTCATACAGAAGTATCTCTTCCCATTCCCAAGGCATCTTCTTCATTTTTTCCAGCCACTTATAAAACCAATGCAATATTTCCTTCATTCTAAGCTAAATAGCACTTCTTTGTAAAATGTTAGGTAGGGATATGGGATATGGGGGTAGAGAGAAATAAATGGAAAGAAATTCCTTACTTATCTACAATGCACACCTTGATTTAAAGCATCTGCTTCTAAGTCATTGATATCCTAAAAAAAGACTACAATTATTATTCTTAATTCTGCTACACTAGGAAGAGAGATTCAAAGTTGTAAAGAGGGAAAGTTGACCAAAGCTTTGTCCTAAAGTACTGAATTTAGACGTTCTTGGCCAAGATTGAAGTATTTTGGCATGTTAGAAATAGCAGATAGCAAGAATAACCAGTTAAAATGGGAAGCTACCAGATAGATGCTGAACTAGGATGATCTCTCTTATCCCATCTTGTTCTCCATGCTACCTCCAAACCCCTCAGTTAAGGATGCTTTATGTTTCTTGCACTAGGAGCTGGTAAACTTTTCAGTTAAGGTTCTGGAGAAATGAAGATGAAACATTTCTCAGTGCCCACAGTATCTTTTTCTTCCTTCTGAAACCTATAGTCTTCTAGATGATCTTGTTGTGTACATTGATTATAAGTCAAGTAATCTCTGACAACCAAAGGACAACCAAAGCCCAACTCCTGGCCTTCTCGTGGCAGAACTGTTTCCACTAACAGGAGAAGGGGTGAAGGCAAGTCACTGGCACCTTAAAACCAGTTGCTTCGGGCAGGTGAGGCTCCTTAGCTTTGGCAGGCAACCTGTCTAGGGGAAGGAAACCCTGATTTTAAACCTCTGCTGCCTTGCGGCTATACCCATATAAGGGAAAGGCTTTGGGAGTTAACCCTGAGGAAAAACCTGGAGTCGGAGTCCCTTAGGCAGTTGCATGTTGGACATCACATCCCTCTGGCAACTCCTGCAGCGGCACTAGGGGTAGATACAACACGGGATGTGGCAGTTACCAGTTATAAGTCACTCAGGATCTGTGGCTCCCATATGGGACTGCACAGCCACACTGTGGCCTGTGGCTCTTCAGGGTGCTGATCCATGGTCATCCATGACTGATGGAGGTCTACACACACACAATCTCTGATAAAATGATGATGATGGTGATAATTAGTATCTTCCTATAGTCCAGTAGGCTTTTAAGTATTTAACACAAAGAATATAATTTCTTTGGGCAGTATATCCTTTAGGTTAATCAAGCCTAGTGGGTCAGGGCCTATAGTTCTTTCTCTTTTTGTTTTTGTTTTTCCAGGGCAATGAGGGTTAAGTGACTTGTCCAGGGTCACACAGCTAGCAAGTGTCAAATGTCTGAGGCTGAATTTGAACTCAGGTCCTCCTGAATTCAGGGCTAGTGCTTTATCCACTGTACCACCTAGCTGCCCCAACCTGTAGTTCTTTCAAAAAGCATGTTAGATTTAGCAAAAGTAATCTTTGCTTTAACTTCAAGTTTAAACTATAGGAATTCTACCCATCATTACATGAACACATGTTTTTACTGCTTCTCATGTGAAAATATTGAACCTAGTTGGAAAAAAGAAGCTTAGTCCACATGCCCTGAAACCTAAAGGAACTCTGAGGGAGTCCCATAAGAATTGTATGAAGGCCTAGTTAATATTTAATGGATTATGCTTCTCCTTTCCATCTTTTAAAAATGTCAACCTGTATTTTTTTTTCCCAGATTTTACTGCATTTTAACCCTTACTTGTTGTAGTCATATGCTGGTGCTTTCCATATGGAGGCATAGATTGAAGGAGATGGGAGCCACTAGAAAAGGGAAAGGGAGTTTTGCTAATCATAGATGAAGCCCATGCACATTTTATGGAGCAATTATCACTCTATTCTTTTACATAATGAAAACATTAGAATTCATTGGAAGATTTTTTTTTACTCCAGTATAAATGATGTATGTATGTATGTATATATGTGTGTGTATATATATATATATATATATATATATATATATATATATATATACACACATACATATACATATGTATATCTTGATCCCTCATTTTTGTTTCAACTTCCCCTTTTGTCACAGAAATATAAAAAATAGTGAATGATGCCTTGACAGTGATGACCCTATTTCCATCCTTTGTTATTCCCTGGATACAAATTATCATTGAGTAATTAGGGGGAAAGAACTGGTACAAATTAATTGAGAGCACCATTGGCATTTTCTTTGGACATGTTTTCTTTATTTCTCACAATGAAATAAGAAATAGTCTCAGATCCTTGGACCAAATAACAGAAATTAACTCACAAAATATTTACTTTTCTATTTCCCCCCTTTTTTCCCCATTGATACTTTTACTCTAAAGTAGGGAGTTGAAAGGTTAGAGGATTAGTCAACTATATGACTCTAGCTTTACCACTACCCTTAGTTTAAAGTGAAAGGGGAAAAAAGGCATGTTTGTGTTAGACTTTTTCTGAATGTGAAAGTCTTATATTATATCCAAGTATGTTATATGACGGTGGTGAAAGTGATTAAAATGTGATGTTTACATTTAGGATTTTCTTTCAGGTCTCAAGCTTGGAACCTAAGCACATTGGATTCAAGAGAAAAAGAACTAGACCAAAGCTTCTTAAACTCTGGGTCACGACCCCACATGGGGTGATGTAACTGTGGGGGTTGTGAAAAATTTGGCAACAGTAAAAAGTTATGTGTATCTATGTTACATACCTATATACCTGGAATCATGGAAAAGTTTCCCCAGCAAAAAGGGGTCATGAGTGGAAAAAGTTTGAGAAGTTCAGGTCTAGACAACTGTTGTAGCCCTGGTTCATCGTTTCAGTGTCTCTCAGAAAGGCTGGAAATGTCTTGTGTCAGTATCCTATGTTTTCTGATACCTAGGGTCCCAGGATCTCTGGTATGATGAGAAAGAATAAATCCCCCCCCACCCCACCCCCACCAAAAGTTGAAGCTTTGTTGACCTTTTTTTTTTTTTAAACAAAATGATGCTTTCTCCAGCCTCATGGTATTCCCTGTGCCCAAGACTTCAGCAGTGGCATAACACACAAACCTGCATGTATTCAATGCACAGTAACAAAAATATTGGCATATAGTGAAAACTACCCATAACACTACAACCACGGTGCTTTACCACATAGAGTCACCATTTGAATCATTAATTCTCCCATATTCTACAGTAAATAACTGTTCCCCCACAATAAAAAGTGCTTGCCTAAGAAATAACTACTGGCAAGGTTGTTATTCTCCCTGCTTTTATCCATAGCTTATGGGAAGTCATAGAGTAAGACCCAGATTCCTATAGGACTTTAGAGCTACTGTTTGAAGTGATTGCTTACCACCTCCATACCTCAGTTTCCTTGGTGTAGAAGTCATTTTGCTCATTTCTCAAAGCAGTTTCCTGCAAATCAAAATCTCAGACATACCCTAGGGGAGCAAAGCAGGGAGCTTTTCTAAAATAATTTTTAAAGAGTAAATGTAAGTTAAGGATGCTATGCTGGTAAATGTATTATTTTAAAGATCTTCTATAAAGGAAAAAAAATAACAATGTATGCTAATTCCCTAGGAGAGTAGGCTATTTCCCATTTGAATATTTTAGTGAGTCATTCCACCAGATCTATGCTCTTATGGATAAGAATGGCTTAAAGATGATTCTGAGCTCGCAAAGGCTATTTCAACTGAATACAATCTATCAGAGGTTCTATCAATCTGACAATATGAGTAAATGCCAAGTAAAATACCGTGTCTTTCTCAAGCAGATCAATTTAGCTTATCACTGAAAGTTTTGTTACCAGCTACCCACAGAAAAGCAAATATTAGCTAGCAAAGTGGAGAGAATATCTATGCAAAAGTGGGTCCTTGGTCAAGTATACAATTAGGAGGTCACATGTAAATTAACTTCAAATAAACCAATAAAGAAAAATCACCCTGAATTTTAACATGGATTCGTACATTTACTCAACAGTTCTAAAGGCTTTGATTACATAATGATCAAGTCAATTCATAATTTCCATTATTGAAACCATAAGTAAGAATAAAATTCTGCCCAGAACAAGTACAACAATATGAGCCCAGGGGTAAGCAGTGTGAAAGATTTCCCTTCCACAGGGCCAGGGAGGCTGCTTTGGGGGAAAAAGGAGAGGAACAACCTGAGAAAGAGATCATTTGGGGAGCAAACATGAAATATGTGGTATCTTCACATTTTAAATAATTATTCTTACAACAATATTCTAGATTCCATTGCTTTTCTGATACTAAAGTGAAGCAAGAGATATAAAGGCCCTTTAAATTTCAACTCCTTGTCACAAATCCCCAGTTGCTTCACTTTTGTTATACCTCTGATAAGCACAGATCAATACTATTAGTGAGAACCATAAAACTACAGAAAGAAGACTAAGAAATACAAATTAGTCTTTGAACTCTAAATTTTTGAGTTGCATATCCTTTTCTTTTTTTTTTTTGGTGGCTAAATGAATATTCACCCTCCAAAGAAATACATCTTACAGTTGTGAGGACACTTAGAGAAAAACACCCCAACTTGACTTTAGTGCAGTTGTATATGTAAACTCCAGGAATGAAATCAAGGACACACCAGACTACAGCAGACAATATGTACACATATGTGTCATGATTTCTGCTTATTACTCATTCTCACAGTTTAAGGAAGCTAAATTAAAATTCCTTGCAACTTGCGTCATTTATGAATATGAAGGACTGAATGCATAAAGCTAAATTTGTGTTTCTTTTAATGGCCCACTGAAGCTAATTCCAGCAGTTTGATGGCTGTTCTGCCAATAGCCTACTTCCAGAGGCTCTAACAACAGAAAGGATGAAGAGAGGGGGTTACCAGCTATTGTTTCAGGTTTTCACTGTAACATCATCCACCTTTAAAGAAAGTTTTTGTGATCTAAACAAACTGGAAAGACATTCAGCTACTGGGCATTTCAAAACCTGCTGCTTAGAGCTACATGCTACCTTACATTTCTGAAGTAGTCAGCTTATCTCTCCAGCTTCTAACCAATAAAAGTCTTGTGTCTGAGCAAAGCTCCAAGTCTCCCCACTTAAGGATCCAAAATACAAAACAAAATCAAACAAACAAATAAAAAAACCCCAAACTTTTGGACTATAGTTTACCAAGAAGTTTCAAGGTCTAGAGCAGTGGTTCTCAAACTTTTTGGTCTTAGGATCCCTTTACACTCTAATAAAATGATTGGGTTTCCCCAAAAGTTTTATGTAGGTAATATTTATTGATTTTTGACATGTTAGAGATTAATATTTCTTGTGATTATGAACATAATTTTGACATCTGGACTCATCAAGGATCCCTGGACCACACTTTGAGAAACAATGGACTGGAATACCTTGAAAGAATGAGAAGCCAGACCTTTGACACTACAAGTCCTTGAAATACTGATTTTTTTTTTTTAGTGAATCACATGTGGATAAGTCTGGATTAACCCAATGAAAAAACTACTCATCCAAATTTTAAAGTGACTTACACATTTAGACTCCAATTCAAAGTATTTACATTACACAATGATCAAATCAATTTGTATTCCTCATTTGCTGACCCATTGCAATATTCTAAAGTGACTATCTTCCTTGTTATGAGAAAGTACAGGCAGACCCCACTTAACCCCATTAAACAGTTCTGGGGAAACTCGAGCAAATGAAACAATATTGTAGGAGGCACTTAGCTCCACAGGGCTAAGGTCAAAATTTTAGCAATGTAACGACACTTTGGGGATAAAAGGGGGGTGGTTCAAGGAGTTTTATTCGAATGTATTAACAGCTTTATTGTGAAACAATATTGTCTAGGGCAAATTTCAGTGGGATGTGCCTCTACTGTCTGGAATGAGTATGTTAAGCACCCAAACATAATATTCAATGCCATATATGACAAAAGACTTACTGTTCCTTTACAAGATACCTTATTACGAATCAGAAAGCATCAGGACTTACCTAAAGGAAAGAAAGAGAAAAGGATATGGTTAAAACAATATAGAAAAGGATTTTGAGAAACATTGATGGTTAATTCCTTAACAAAATTTTCAAGTGACAAGACTGTGAGTCCAGAGCCTTGAATTATATATATATATATATATATATAAAGGGATGACAAAAACAGTATGATTAAGAGGTTTTTATCAAGACCCCTTTTCCAACCCACAAAAATCTGGTATTAGCAATGAGCTTTTTTTCCCAATCAATAAACAAACAGAGCAGAAACTACATAATCATTTAACTTTATGTTAGCATTTCTGTGAAAGACAAATGCCAAAGATTAAGGTGTATTTAGTACCAGCTGATGGAGATTGTCTGTGTTCACTGATCACTTTTTTTTTTTTTTTGGTGGGGCAATGAGGTTAAGTGACTTGCCCAGGGTCACACAGCTAGTATCAAAGTGTCTGAGGTCATATTTGAACTCAGATTCTCCTGAATCCTGGGCCGGTGCTTTATCCACTGCACCACCTAGCTGCCCCCTCACTGATTACTTTCACTGAGGTTCTTAATAAATTGATCCTGAAAGTATTTTGTTTACCATAAGAAATAATGAATTTGAAGAATTCAGGGAAGCATGGGAAGTACTGTATGAACTGACATAGAATCAAGTAAGTAAAATCAGGTGAACAATGTATACAGTGACCACAATAACAGAGATCCAAATGATTGAAGACCCAGAAAAAGAAAGCCCTAGCCAGTAACGTCTTTGTCTCTGTCAGAGGGTTCAATATAAGAAACAGATAAGGTTTTATTAATGGAAATGTCACTAAAGATTTATTACCACCTGCTTTGCTGCTGCTCCTCAGTATCCTAAAGAACTCTAGGCCATTTCATTTGACTTTTAGGGAAACTTCTTCAGTGTTTTCTTTCTCCCTTTTAGATTTCTTGTGAGTAGAACTATCTTACTTTTCTTTTTTTATATTTCCAGCCCTTAGAATAGATTTCTGCACACGGTAAGAAATTAAAATATATTTTTGTCATTTACTCACTGACTCACTGACTCACTCATTCATACATCCATTCACAATAAAGTGCATTGACATAAATATAAGGAAAAATAATGCTAAAGATATTTCGATATTGCATCCAGAGATTGATTATGAAACCATACATTTCACACATGTTATTATCACATCTGAGAGAAGCATGTCAGGTGTCCATAAGTATCAGACCATAAAGGGATGTCAGTGACAGGAATGAGTTTTAATTTCTAGACTACCTGTTTTAATGGGTTATTATGCCTTACCTATCACTTGGTAAATCCTCGACTTTCTGTCTAAAGTGTAAAATGTAGATATACATGGATGTATATGTATGCAAATATGTATGAATATATGAAATTTGTGATGTTTTAAGATATATAAGGTTATAAGGTTTTTATGGGCAGCTAGGTGGCACAATGGATAGAGTGCCAGGCCTGGAGTCAGGAAGACTCACTCCCTGAATTCAAATCTGGCCTCAGAAACTTACTAGTTGTGTAAACCTGGGTAAGTCACTTATCTCTGTTTGTCTCAGTTACCCCATCTATTAAATGAGTTGGAGAAAGAAATGGTAAACTACTCTGGTATCTGCTATCCAAAATGGGATCATGAAGTTGGGCATGATTGAAAAAATACTAAATAACAATTAGGTCTTGAATTCAAGTCCCAGCTTTCACACATATTTGTCAGTATGATCCTGGATATGAGACCTCAATTATGCTCTTATGAGATTATAAATTAAAGAATATAAAATGATAGATTTAATATTATAAATTAAAGATTATAAATTTAAGATGATAAAGATTATAAATTAAAGAGATGTTGACATAAAGGGAATTTCTTCACCTGAGAATTCCCTATAATTGAATGAAATTCATAGGTCCCATTCTTATCCACACAACTAGGAAGGGTTGGAGCCTAGATTAAAACCTGGGTCCCCAGATCCCAGCTATGTCAGTTTTTGCACTGTACAAAACAGTGGATGATCTGAAGACAAATTATCCTCTCACCTCTAGTGTGATTTGGAATTAATACAAAATTTTGGAACAAAATACTAACAGATACCATTTATATAGTCCATAGAGGATTTACGTATTCTTATTAGAGATGAGGATAATAGGTAAGGGAATACACCCTTTGAGCATTAGTTAAATTTTTTTTTTTTTTTTTTTTGCGGGGCAATGGGGGTTAAGTGACTTGCCTAGGGTCACACAGCTAGTAAGTGTCAAGTGTCTGAGGCTGGATTTGAACTCAGGTACTCCTGAATCCAGGGCCGGTGCTTTATCCACTGCGCCACCTAGCCGCCCCCTATTAGTTAATTTTTTAAAAGCAACACCCAAGGAAAGCCATATTTTATTTTATACAATGAGCTAATGGTAAAGCCAGGATTTGATTCTACAATTTCTGACTACCAGACTGAAGTTATCAAGGTTATACCTCCTGCAAGTTGCCTGACTTTTGCTATGTGATGATTATTTTATGGCTGTTTTCAAAGTACTGTATCATTAGGTGCACTGGATTTGATTTTTACAGATATCTTCTCTTTAAATTAAACCAAGTAATTGGACTTTAACTCCTTATGGTCCGATATAAATTACTAAATTATTGGATTAGACTTCACTTATATCAGTCTATTATGTATGACTATATGGCATAGTGGAAAGAGCTCTGGATTTGGAGTGAGATGAATTGGGTTCAAACCCTAACACTTCTATTTACTATCTCTGTGACCTTGGGTAAGTCACTTTTCTGATTTGCATGTCAGTTTCAGAATCCACAAGAGGAAAGTGTTGGACAAACTGAACTGTAAGCTTCCTTTCAGCTCTAAATCTATTACCTTGGACAGAGAAAACATTTAGTGTTTGATTTAAACAGATATGAAGTAATAAAACATACCATTGACATCTAGGAGGTGAGCTATACCAATTGTGTTCTTTACATTTATCTCTGGGAGGCCAATCCCCCAATGAAACTTTTTTTTTTTAAGAATAAAATGCTACATCTCTGTTGTAACACTGCCATCAATATGCAGCTCTCCTGTTCGTTAACAAACTCTTCTGCCACTGGGAAATGGTTAGTATTATGAGAAGAACCTTAACCTAGGGCAATGGGCAGCTATTTGTTTTTCAGTTCATAAAAAAGGAAATTACTTTACTTAATGTGTTTGTGTACTGCCGTAGAAAAGCAATGGTCACCTGGAGGCTCCCTCACTCATCTGTGTGCACATACACACTAATATAGGTATATGTGTGTTTACCAGCCTGCCTTCCCCTTTGGAAATAAAAAAAAAAACATTAGCAGTAAAACAAATTATATCAGAAGTCTTTGCTACTCACCCAGGGTGAGTAAATTGTTGCTCAACCAAGTCCAGGAAAGGACAGAGCATTTCCAAAGCTGAGTTAAAGTAATTCTTCATAGTTATTGCATAACTGGACAAAAGATCTTCCAAATGATCATTTTGTGTTGGGAAATGACTCCCATTGGTTACTGCTGATTGAATATGTAAATTATAGTACTGGAAATAAGCTGATTTGGGCCTCACAATATATTCATTCTCATAAATGATCAATTGACTGGGGAAAAATTGATGGTGATGAGAGGGAAACTCAACTGATCATTAATCCCCAAAGTGTAACCTTAGGCCAATATCAATGTTATTTAAACACTAATATCAGTCTAGTTAGTTTGTTTGGAGCAGGCTTAGGAAATTATTAAAGGCAGATCATTAATATTTCAACGAGCATTCATTTGCTTATGCCTAAATATAGGTTGCTTAACCAAGTTGGTTTTTTGTGCTCTTTAAAAAAAGTATGTCTAGGACCAAAATAAGTGGTATTATCTTGTACATGTAAACTGATGACTCAGGTAGAAAATTGGAGTAGCCTTTCCAATTCACTCATATTATGCTCCTTCTCAAATCCCTCAAGTCTTTTGCCCAGCTTCGTACGAGCCTGTTTATGAATGACAAAAAGTAAACTATACTTCCTGCCTTTCTTGCCTTACTCACTATTTAATGACTTGAGATTTCATTTCCTCACACACAATCCTCTTCTCTCTTTGGTTGCATTTTGTCCTCTTACGTTCTCTTTTTTTAATTAAAATTTTTTTTTCCCCTCTTACATTCTCACTTTCTAAGGTTCTTGTCTTCCCTATTTTTCCTCATCAAATTTCACTGTTTTAGTGATAATGTCTAGGAGGCAGTTAGGTAGCACATGGATAGAGCACTAGGCCTGGAGTCATGAACACCTGATTTCAAATTTGGCCTCAGAGAGTTACTAGCTGTGTGGCCCTGGATGAGGCACTTAATCTCTGTTTGCTTTAATCCACTGGCAAATCAAACCACTCCATTGTCTTTGCCAAGAAAACCCCATTGACAGTAGGAGGTCATGAAGAGTCAGACATAACTGAACAACAATAACTATGCAGAATACTATAATCTGCCTAATTGCAAGCTTTCTGAAGAGATGAACCATGACATTCTTCTTTGGATCATGTATTATTTTAATTTCTATTTCTGGCCTCTAGCCCAGTGTTATACATACACACTGTAGGTTAAAAATAAAACAACAATAAAAGTACTTATATAGCACTTTAAAGTTTGCAAAGCACTTCACATGTTATCTCATTTGATCTTCACAAGAGTTCTGTGACATAGGTGCTATTATTTATTATTAGTCCCACTTTATAGATGAGGAAACTGAGGAAAATGATAGTACGTGACCTATACATGATCACTTAAAATTACTAAGTGTCTGAAATAGAATATGAATCCAGGAATCCCTGTAGCCAAGTCTAACACTTTAGTCAATATGCCACCTAACTGCCTAGGCTTCTAAGATAATTTTCCAGGTACCAGACATCTTAGGAAGTTAGCCTCAGAAGAAAAACATGACTCTCACTAGAAAAGTGTTGACTGATTATTAGAATTCTGAAGCAAAGGATACTTCACTAGAAGTCAATGTTAACTACCACAGCCTGGTCAAGCTAGTCTTTAATATCCATAAATGAACAATCTGGTGTCTCTAGGCAATGCTTCACCATATCTTCTGACCTCTTATGTGGGCTCTTTAATCAAGAAGAGCTTCAGAAGAGAAGCCTGCCTATCTGAACAGTGCCTCTCCTTTAAGGCTACACTCACAAAATAGTTGATGAAACTCCAGCCTTAGTTTTTAAAGCAGACATCTGGCAAGTGAGTCCTCTCACATCTTCAATAGTTTTGTAAACTTGACATTCAGGAAGGGTAAGTGCCATAAATCACCAGCAGTAGCTCCAGGACTTTTCTCTGGCTGTGTCCCGTGCTTGGGACACCCTCCCTCCTCTGCTCTAACTACTGACCTCCCTGGCTCCCTTTAAGTCCCAGATAAAATCCTGCCTTCTACAGGAAGCCTTCCTCAAACCCTGTTAATTCCAGTGCTTTCCCTCTGTTAATTATCTCCTATCTATCCTATATATTGTATATATTTGTTTACTTATTATTCTCCCCCTGCCCAATTAAATTGGAAGTTTCTTGTGTGCAGGGACCATATTTGGCCTTTAAAAAAAAATTCCTCCATGCTTAGCACAATGCCTGGCACATAGTAGGTGCTTAATAAATGTCTACTGAATTAAAAATCGAAAACATATGTGTCCATGATGCCTTTACTCCGTGCCATCCCATTTATGCCCTTCACAATAGAAGAGAATTAATTTGTCACCCTTTTTCCTGTTTTTCCTAATATTTAGCTCAAAACCCTGCTCTTGCCTTGGGGGCTCTGCCTCACTGTGCGTTCAGTAGCCTGTTTATATTATTCTCTTTTGAGGAAAATTTCTAACAAACTCCTCATACAGTTAAAATGATTGGCCCTAATTTCCCTTCCACTCCACAGGTCTTTTATAAATTGTCAATAACTCCAGGGTGTTAACTCTATCTGGGTAAATGGTGGATGAAATCTAAATGACACCACAATGTACTCCAAAGCATGGTGCTTATGGTTATCTACTCTGGAAACCTGAAAAATGGAAGGAAAACATATAGCATTACTATAGAAAATTACTTTGATCAAGCTGTCTTCAAGAAAATATGGAGTTTCCTTCTTCCTCTCTATGACCCCCCCCTCCCCCGCCACATACACACACCTCATGGGTTCAAAGACAAACTATACACAGACACACACATAGATACATATATACACACAGTATATTTACACACATGTGTATATATGCATGTGCACATATATACACGCACAAATCATATATGTATGCATATATGCTATGTGCATGTGTATTTGTATATATGTATGTGTCTGTGTCTGTGTATACAAAGACATATTTAGGTTTTGAGAAGAAACAAGAAAAGTAGAAGTAGAGGCAAAATCAGAAAGGGAAGAGGGAAAGAGGAGAGACAGAGACAAATAAAGAGACAGAGAGCAAGAGCATGAAACAGATTGAATTTCCTCCTCCCATTTTTCATGACCAGGGACTCTTGCTTTGGAATATGGTGACATCTGAATTTCCTCCATTTCCATCCAGTCAGCACACAAAGATCAGTTACCAAGTGGCACACACTGCAACTCTCTCATTTAAGGAAACTGACTGTGCATTTCCATATAACACCTCGAAAGGAAAACACATCCCTAAAATCCTGATTAAGCAGAAATTCTTAAAATTCACTAGAGCGCTGCAAGACACTCCCATCTCCTATTAATAGCTTCTTTTTTTCAGCTTTCTAATGTCCCTGGAACATGGTTAAGCAGTTATTGTTAACTGTGGGCAGAATGAGCTGATATCTAGGACACAAAAGAATCTTAAGAAAGTGATGTTTTTGCTGGGCTCTTTAGGATGGTGCTCTTAGCTATGGTAACTGACATGAAAATTTGGGCTGAAACTGTCCCTACCCTCAAAAAAGTAATATGTGAAGAAAATTTTATACAATCATAACAATGGTGGAAAGAGAACAACTTTAAAAGAGTTATCATTTTTGAACAAATGCAAAGATCAACTGTGGTTGCAGAGGACTGAGGATTATCTATGCTATCTACTTCCTAACTAAGATTCAAGATATAGAATTATACACACACACACACACACACACACACACACACACACACACACATTTTTTGATCATGGACAATATGCGGATTTGTTTTATTTGGACTATATATTTGTGATGAAAGCTTTGTTGTTGTTTTTCTTTTAAATTGAGGAAGAAAATACGCTCATTGATTGAAAAATATTTTTTCTTAATAAAAGGCAATACAGTAATGTTGAAATATTCTTGGTACATGCAAAAAACACACAGAAACACACACACAAACATTAGGCTCTTCAGATCTTCATAGAACTGCCTTAGAGTTGAAACTGTTTAATAATGAGATTATCTTAGTACTTTAGCGAATGAACCCCCTTAGATGGTATTAAAGAGGTACCAGTAAGTGGTGTTATAGCAAGGTCAATCTATGTATTGTTTCATAATTCTCCAAGTCTATTCTATATGTTTAATATATATGAATATATGAATACATATGCCCCCATATATATATGAGGGCAAATTCATTTATACATATAGACAGCTAGGCAGCACAGTGGATAGACTCAGGCACCTAGAGTCAGGAAGACTCATTTTCCTGAGTTCAAGTCCAGTCTCAGACATTTACTAGCTGTATGACAAGTCACTTAACCCTGTTTGCTTCACTTTTCTCATCTGTAAAATGAGTTGGAGGAGGAAATGACAAACTACTCCAGTATCTCTCTCAAGAAAACCCTAAATTGTGCCTCAGAGTTAGACACAACTGAAAAGCAAACACTAAACAACAGGTTCGTACATATGCATTTATATATGAAACCCCATTCCAAATAAATCCCCAAACTGGTTGTATCTTTAAAACTAATTTGAACAGACCAAAATTTTTTTCTAAGGCTTCACTGTGGTACAGAAGTGATGTGTGTGTGTGTGTGTGTGTGTGTGTGTGCGCGCGCGCGCGTGTGTGTGTGTGTGATTAGTAGAGGGCAAGCTTTTGTAAACTATGGAAGTCTGCTGCCTGAAGACCAGACCAGGTGAATCTGGAGGGATTAAGAAAATTCCTTCCTGTTTACATTAAATCTCTAAGATCATCTACTGAACTGTAGAAGGGCTGCAATTTATAGCAACAAAAAGTCCTCTATGATGAAAATAAAGATTCTTAAAGTACTAAAGTATCAGTTGGATATAATGATTTGTTGAAATAAATGGATAACTACCTGGGATTTGGGTTTTCTTTTTCTTTTTGTCACTCAGAGTTTATGTTATAATGACATTTGTTGTAATAAAATTTTACTTGTGGAAATAAAACAATAGCACTCCTCTGTAGCAGGTTTCAATGCTCTAGCTGCCAAAAAACACATAGGATCTTTTTAAAAGGTGTGAGCCCTGAACTGCATTCACTTCCACCCTATTCACCCATTACTCTACCTCTTTGCTGGAGAGAAATAGTCACAGGCTCTTTGGAAGTTACTCCTATCTTATATATTTGTCTGTTTCTGAAGTATGCACTGGTATTCTTATATGTAATGGAATGTATGATTATAGAAGTATATACTCATATTACATGCAAATATTTATGTAAGTATCATTAAATGATTCTGTGATTGCATTGATTTCCAAGTTCTTCCAATGAGGCATTTCACAACATCTCTTTGCATGTGACAGCACTTCATTTAAGTTCAGTTCTACTAGTAATAAAAATAGGTAGCACTTATGTAGTATGTTAAGGTTTGCGAGGTTTACAATTATTAAATTTTACAAATAATTTTGCATATGTTCATTTATTTGTATTTATTAAGTAAATGCTATGTGGCACTCAAGAGACAATATGGTATGATCGTTAGAGAGTTGGTCTTGAAGTCAGGAAGACCTGGGTTCAAGCCCTGCCTCTTATATGTTCTGGCTCTGTGACCTTGGAAAGTCACTCACCTACCCTGTGCCCTGCCTAGGCAACTATCTAAGGCTCTGAAATAGATAGAGATGATAGGGGGCAGCTAGGTGGCACAGTGGATGAAGCACCGGCCCTAGATTCAGGAGGACCTGAGTTCAATCCAACCTCAGACACGACACCTATTAGCTGTGTGACCCTGGGCAAGTCACTTAACCCTCATTGCCCTGCAAAAAAAAAAAAAGAAAGAAAAGAGATGATATAGATTTATAGTTATGTTTCTATAGAGATATGTATGTACATACACATATGTAGGTATATACATATCTATAGGTACATCTATGTTTATATACATGTGCATAGTCTTATGTATATATACAAAATGCTATGAGAGAAAGTAAAATTATGTGTATATATATATATATATATATATATATATATATATAGGCTACCTTCTCCCATTATAATGCAAATGTCTTCTTTGGCAATTTCCTATATCAATGAAATTGCAGGCAGGTCTGGTCCAAAAAAATTGTGGTAGGCATTATTCAAATTATTGAAAATAAAAAGACAAGATAGGAACAATCCCTCACCTCAAAGAACTTACACTTCATTGAGCTCAAGATACCAGGTATCATAATCAGTATCTAGGTAGGAAAGGAGGAAACAGTCTATGTTTCCTGGAGTTACTACTTTGATGAATCAGTAAAGAGAATGTCAGGGTAGAAAATATTTGTCAGGAAGAAGAGGATACAAAAACATGAGCTGCATGCTCATAATAGAAGATGAAGAATGGGGAGAATCAGGCTTAGTAACTGCTGGAATATTGGAAGTGGAGAAAAATAGAATGATGGAGACACACACATAGAGAGAAAGACAGACGGTGACAGAGATGTAGACAGAGAGGAATGGAGAGACAGGGCCAAGACAGAATAAGAAAAAGACAGCTTCAGGACCAGGCAGAGACAGAAAGACAGACAGGGATGGGCAAAGATTAATAGAGACAGGCAAAGAGACAGACAGACAGAGACAGAAGGACTGACAGAGAGAGGTAGGAAGAAGAAAGATCACTTAGTGGCTTTTAGAAAACAGAGAATAAAAAAAGATATTGAAAGGCAGGACATATTGAAAGACACTGCATCCTGAAGATTTCTAAATTCTCTATCTATGCCTTTCAACAGTGACAGTGAACCAGCAATACAGATATTCAGTGGGTTGTGGAGAGGAAAGAAGGGGAAAGGGTAGCAGAGATATGTACTTATGCCTTTCTTAATATACAAGGACGTCAGTGCCCTTTCACAATACACTCATCTGATTTTTCAGAATGTTCACTATGTCATTCACTTGTCAAGACACTTGGACTAGTTCTTTCTTAAGAACATTCAACAATGGGAACCTGGCTGGTAGCTTAACCAGCCCTGTGAGGGAGATTATTCAAAAGGTTAATTACTACATGAACAGAGTGGGGTGAAAAGAGACCTCCCCCAACCATACACAGACCAAGAAAAAAAAAGACATTCTATCTGCTAAATATGCTTTTCAGAATCTTTAAACTCCATTACACTAAAAATCTGTATAAGGTAGAATAAGGGCCAGCGGCAGGAGGGGGTTGGGTCACTTATTGGAACATTTGATAAAACCTCAATTATATTTCCTTCCTAATCCCATGTCATTACGAACAAAATGGTACATTTGGAGGCCATTTCGATATAAGCGCCTGCAACCTTCCCATCAGACCTGCTGACTTCCTCTTTCTTCACTTCTCACTCGCTCTTTTTGTTGCCATGGCCAATTATGTGTTTGGAGACATAGTTTTCAGCTCAGCACTCTAGCCTGACATCAGGGGTCCCACAATGGCTTGGCTGGAGACCCTTATGGCCTTTAATATTATTATTTTGTCACAGTCATTATAACTAATAACTAGGAACAAATATATCTATTCAGCCATTGAAAATGGGGAAAAAGAAAACAAGGGGGAAAAAACCCTACCAATTAACATTTAGATAAGACTACAATTGTTATATAGACCTCAAAGAAAGTCAAAGCTAAATTTGAATGATGTAGGTTCTTGAAGTTGGAGAGGAACTTAAATGAACAAATAAGTTCATTGTGTTTTGAAAGATGGAGTCAGATGCAATTACATTTATACCCAAGTCCTTTTATAGACTAATCCTATAATCAGAGATCTTGTCTAGACTTTTTTTTTTTTACTAGGATTTAGTGTAAGACATAGCTTTAAATTTAGATTTGGAAGGGACCTTAGAAGTCAAATCCAATCCTCCCATTTTATAGATGAGAAAACTGAGGCCAGGGACAGAGCTAAAATGTGATCCCAGAACCTCTTACTCCTATCTTATTCCTTATTCTCTATAAGACACTGTCTTATTTTTGAAATTGCATGACCTGATCCAATTCCATTTGGCTTCTTAAAATTTACTTGATAAGGGTCAATGATTAAGATATTCTCTCTTCCTGGTCCTAAGTGGGTTTATCATTTGTTAAGCTGATGATTCCTTTTCCCCTAAACCTGTCCCTCCTTTCATAACCCTTGTTTCTGTTGATAGGGTAACCACTCTCTAGTTTTGTCAGGTTGAAAAGCTGGGAGTCATTGAATCTCTAAAGAAAATATGCATCTGATGCATCCCTTCCTTCTTCTCTTCTTTTTTCTTGCTAATCTTTCTCACTTTCCTCACAAGCTCTCTTATTCCTCATTATTCTTTCTCCCTTGTCCTTCCAAAATTCCAAAGTGGAAGCCAGGTTTTAGCACAGAAAGAGAAGGATCACTCCAGTTCTGATACCAATTAAAATCTCTAAGGAGGCTTATAGAAAAAGTTGAATAGGACAAGTTATCTCTATCTTCCATCCCAAATGTCCACTGGCCAATCATAGGATCATAGTTTTAGAGGTAGAAGCTACTTGGGGTCCTTCAAGTCTAACCTCTTCGTTTTATAAATGAGGAAACCAAGACATGGAGTTTAAGTGATTTTGTCAGAGTAGCATTGCTAGTAAATGTCCACAGCAGGACTGGAACCCAGGTCTTCCTGGTTCTAAGTCCAATGCTCTGAAGTCAAGTATCTTGCTTAGAAAATAAAATGTACAAATGAGCTAGGGATACAATTTCAAGCACAAAATTAAAGATAAGGAGTCATTACCTCCCTTTCTGATGTAGAAATTAATATCCCCATTCTACAGATGAGAAAACAGGCTCATTGAATTTAAAGGAATAATCCATGATCACAGAGCTAATGAGTGTCACAGACAGAATTTGAACCCAGGTTTTCCTGGCTTCAAGTTTAGCACTTTATTCACGACTCTAAAGGAGTCAGAATAAAGCAGGGCAGAAAGAGTGAGACAGATTGTAGAGTCAAATTCAGTTGGATGTGCTATGAATTCACTAGTCAAGTTCAGTTTCCTCTTTCACACCTTGCTGTTCACTTCAGCTATGGTCATACGAATCAGTCATCCCCTGTTATCACTGACATTTGAAATTCTGATTAGTTCCACACATTTTCAATCATTCTTATCAACTTTGCAATATTCTTAATAGGATGGCACTGGGTCCCACAGGGTGGAATTATGCTCCAGGCTGTCGTGAAGTGTCCAGAGTAATATCAATCACTTCACAGGATACAGTACATCTTCTGGACCAGATGAAATCAAGACAAAGGTCATATTTGGCTCACATTCAGAAGGCCTGGACAGACAATAAAGAGTTGGGGAACATTTTTGCCCTGTACAGCCATAACCTACTTATCCTGCTTGTTTTTCACAGTATCTTACTTTATAGAAGAATGATACAAAGAAGAAAAAAAGAACAAAGAAAAAAGATTATGTCCACAGAGAAACAAAGAACAGTTGAATAATCTGCAAGGACAGATAAACCATAAGTATCACAAAGACAGGAACAGATATTATAAAGAAATAGATGAAAGAAAGAGATAAGAGATTGAAAGACATAGCAGATGACAGCAAGAAGCTGAAACAGGAGGGAGAAAAATTGAGAAATAGCCAGAGGCATGAGCCAGAAGTTATAAGGACTCATTGAGCAGTTTCAACTATTTTGACTTAAATGACCAGTCAATATAGTCAAACCACCCCCTAGATCAGTGCAAATTATTTGAACAAATAAGCCCAAATAATCAGTTGGTCAGGTCTGGCTAAATACACTCAGAAGTTAATATGGTAAGACTGCTTTGAACAAAGGACTATGTTCTACCACAAGTTCCTCATCTCCAATGAATCTTTTGTTTTGAGTGGCACACTGAAGCAACATAAATCAGGAAGATCTGTGACTTTCAACCACATTGTTTTGACATTGTTTATCCTGATTGAAAATCTAGTTAATCCCTCTCTTGCCCTATCCTAATCTCTCTGTTTTTTGTAATTAAGATGGATAGATACTGAATGTCTTTATTCATGAACTTCTTTCCAGGGTGGCACTATCTTTCCAAGCATGTTTCTTGGGTTTTCAGATTCCAAAGCTCAATTTTATTATTTTACCTGAAGGAGGTTGAACAATGGGAGGCTATTTTACCCAGCCAAATTCATAAGAGATTGCATTATAAAGCAAAATGTCAATTGTTTGATTTATAGTGCAGGTTCAGGTCATTACTTGAAGAAAATCCCTTCTTGTTGGATGGGTCCACTTAGAAAACCACAATGAATAGATCAAAAAGTTGATCGGAGAATTAGGTTAAAGAAACTGGATGAAGTTACAAAAAATGCTACCTGGCATATTGTCTTCTGATTGCAGGGACCTTCCCTAGCTATATGTTGTTGTTAGTCAAGAGAGTCAAATAATCTCTCTTTATGTGCTTTGAGGTAACACTGATCAGTTCTTGCTTTTTTCCAGTCTTTGTGTTCTACCAAGATTTCCATATTGAAGAATTACATTCCACTTTTTTATTCTCATTATGATTTTCATTGTTATTGATTATTTTGAATGATTTTTATACTTATGTTAATAAGAACTAGGGAAGATCCTACCTGCATTTTTTTTTGCCCATTCTATTTCACAAACATTTGAACTCAACATTTTAGTTAGACAAACACACCTCATGATGAATTAGTTCAATTCAATAAGCATTTATTAAGCCCTTGCTTTGTGTCATGAACTATGTTAGGTAATGAAGATAAAAAGAAAATAACAACAACAACACAGTCCTTGCCCTCAAGGAACTTTACTGGATGAATCGGTTCATAAGATTTTAGATTTAGAGCTAGAAAGTAGTTTTAAAGACTATGTAATCCAATCTACATGAAGGAAGGGGCAACTGAATTGGATTGTGAAAAGTAGGTATGATTTCAACCAATAGAAATGGTAGGGCCAGGGGAGAGAGCATGTTTTATCTCTGTATACATGTACTTAGAGAATCAGAGGAGTAGAAGGAAGGGGTGTTCTATACTCCACTTCTTGTTTGGAAGTGGGAAATACAGAACTTTAACTAATGACTGGAATAACATTTTACTTTAAGCACCTGACTTGATTCAGGATAGCCTGAATGGGCCATCTGAGTGATGGGAGCAAAACTGGAGAAGCTGAGTCGAGTGGTGTGGATACATCACAGAATACAAGAAACAGAGGCATTAAGAAGGTAAAAAAGGTTGTTCTGGTCCATCCTGGATGGTTCTGAATGCCAGGCTAAGGATATGGTATTTATTTAGGAGTAAGTGAGGAGTAACTGAAGGTCTTTAGGCAGGAAAGTCATGAGTGCCTTATAAATATTATTCTGGTAGTGATGTTTAAGGTAAGTTGGAGCAGGGAAAGACTTGGAGCCAGAGAAATCAGTGTTTCAGTAGCCCAGGAAAGAGAATTGAATGCTTCAACTTTCCTGTCTGGTAACAAAAGGAATGGAAAGTTGGGGATGGATTCCAGGTATCTCTCTATTCCTGAGTATTCCTCTTTCCCACCAAACTAATTTTGTCCTTTTTTCACAAAAGTTTTTGGTTTAATTATATAATCATTCATTTTCCCTCTGTCACTGAGAGCTTGCTCTTCTAACACCAAGTCACCCTGTGGCTGGGCAACTGTTCAATTCAATTCATTATCAGTTTATTTTTCTTTTATCAACTAACTTAGCACAGTCCCTTGCACATAGTGGGTACTTAATAAATTCTGTTTGAAATATGTTGAAGTGGAATTGAATAAATATACAACATCTACACAAATAAGTAGATACAAACTGTATGCAAATTAATTTCAAGAGGGACAACTTAATACTATTCTGGGGAGATTTAGAAAGTCCTTAGTAGATGGAAGCACCTGAGCTGTGCTTTGGATGAAATTAGGGATTATATGTGGTAAAAGTGAAGAGGGAATGAATCCCAGACATAGGAGGCCATTTGTACAGACACACAAATGGAAAATAGATTATTTTGTATGACAAACAGCTATAAGTACAGTTTGACTAGAATATGGGTATTCAAAAAGTCTAAATGCAGAGTTGTTTTTAAAATTTAAAGTCATACTGACTTTTGAGACACCCTGTAGGGAATTATGAAAAGGACTATCAAAAATAGTAGAAAAGGGAAGCTAGGTGGCGCAGTGGATAGAGCACCGGCCCTGGAGTCAGGAATACCTGAGTTCAAATCCAGCCTCAGACACTTAACACTTACTAGCTGTGTCACCCTGGCAAGTCACTTAACCCCAACTGCCTCACCAAAAAAAAAAAAAAAAGTAAAAAAAAAAATAGTAGAAAGGTAGATGGGAATAAGATTAGGGCTTTAAATGCTAAGCTAAGAGCTTTGTATTTTATTGTACAGACAATAGGGGACTATTAAAGTATTTTTAAGTAGGGACATGATATGGTCGGAATTTTAGGAATATCCATTTGGCTGCTCTGTGCATGATAAAGAAAAGAAGCTAGAGGAAGGAAGACCAATAAGGGAACTATTTAATAATCCTGTGATATATGAGAAGGTTGTACAGTATAGGTTATGTAGAAGGGGAGAGAAGGGTATTACAAGATAGATGAGTAATACATAAGACCATGTTGCCTCATCTCATATGTGTTAATTACAATTATTGTTCAAAGTAATTGAAAAGTAAGATTTAGCAAATGTTTTCAAATGGAAAATGAGACTTTTCAAAAGCCATGGCACTGATCTGAGTTCCCACTCAACTAAAATTGTGCGATTGGGATTGTACTAGTTTCAAATACCTTCTGACTTTAGAACTAGGATGGACCTATGGTGTGACTGATGTGGATAGTCTTTCTAAAAGTGAATGTAAGAATATATTCTTTCCTGCCAATTCTAGGTCAATCTTTTCTATGCTCCTACAAATCATCTGTAGAAATTACACCTGTTATGCTGGCAATAGCAAGGTAGGGGGTAAGGGAGGGGAAGCCTCCCTCTACATTTCTCTTTTGGAGATGCCAAACAATTTCTTCTTTCCTCATTGTCATTTTGACTACCAACTTTATTAATTCCACAAGAATATAAGCAACTTAGCTAGTCAGGAAAGCAAAAAAGACTTGTAGCTCAGTTTTCTAGTGCTCTGGGATAATTGCAATTCATAGTGTGATAGAATTTTAGAGGTCAAGAGCTTGGTTGACTAGGACAATGGTGCTGCCATTGACAGTAATAAGGAAATTCAAAAGTGGGGAGGGAAAAGATGCAATTTAACAAATCTACTAGTCTACTACTGTTTGTAAAGGAACTGTGCTAATTATTAAAAATATTCTCTCCCCCAAATCCCTACCCTCAAGGAGACTATGATATCAGTAGTATTATTGGGTTATAATGGGTTAAAAGAGTTAATACATTGAATCTTCCACGTACTAACCAAAAAGTAAGTCACTTAATATCACTGAGTTTCAATTTCCTCATCCATAATGTGGAAATAATAATAATTATACTATCAACATCACAAGGATATTGTGGGTCAAACACTTTTAAAGTTAAAGACCTATCATCAATTAGGTATAGATTAGCTTGGGTAGCACAGTTTAGCCTTGAGTTTTTTTGCCCTATTCCCTATTCTTTTCCCCCATCTGGTCTGGCATAATCATTCAATAGGTTGCTAAGAAAAACTTTAGTGTCTGCTGAAGCTAAGTTCCTTTACATATTTTTCTAAACCTATGTAGCCTTTACTTCATTTCAGCAGCAGGAGTTAGCATTTATATAGCACCTACTTTGTGTACTAGTTACTGTATTTTCTAATTTGATCCTCAAAACAATCCTGGGAAGTAGGTGCTTTATATTATTATCTACATTTTATAGCTGAGATAACGGAGACAAACAGAGGTTAAGTGACTTGCCCCAAGTTACACAGCTCATAAGTGCCTGAAGCTGGATTTTAAGTCAGGTCTTCCTGAATATAGTCCTAGCATTCTGACCACTAAATCACCTATCTCAATTAAAGGATGCTTCTCTAGTCAATAGAGATACAAAGATGAAATGGCCGAATCTCCTGCATCAGGGAGGGGGAAAGAAAATAGAAAATAGGATGATTGGAGAGGAGAGCACCAACTACTGACAGGATCACAAACGGTCTCAAATAGGACAAGAGATGTCATTTGAGATGAGCCATGAGAGGAGCTAGTGATTCCAAAAGGTAGAGATGAAGACTTCATTCTAGACTTGGAGGAATGCTCACCCAGAGACATAGAGGTGGGAGGAAGAATAACATGCACAAATACAAACAGCAAAGAGATTTGATAGGCTGCAGGGTCATTTGGATTCAGATTGGAAAAGTATTTTCCTGCTTCCATTTTCCCCTAAACCTTGTGCAGGGGTTGGCATGTGCCAGCATGGACTGTTATTATTTCAAAAGCCATGCCTCTAAAAGATCACACACTAGGTTCCTATAACCAGTCTGACAAAGGCCTTCGTGTTTTAGTTAATTTGAAGATCTCAAATGAAGACTATGTCCTGAATGGAAGAGCTGTCTCTGATCAAATTACCAGCTCCCCCTACTTTCCCTGGTTTCTTTGATGATATATTCTTTATATACTCCCCACCCTTAATTCTTTTTCAGGATCCTATTACAATTTTGCACTACTCTAAATGCTTCAAATAATTCCAACCAAGAGCAAGGGAAGAATCTCATTTCCTCACAAGGAATTATTCCAGTTTCCCTATACTTCCATTTTTTTGTCCATTCTCCACCCACCCTCCCTCCTGATCATGTCTCCTTTGAAAAATAGCTCCTATTAAACTAGATTTTTCCGTCACTGCAAGAGACATAAAATTAAAAACTATCTGTCTTTAATCATGCAAGGCTTCATCTCTGTCTCCCAGGCTCCATTTATCAATAATTAATATACAAAGAAGACTGGAAATCCATTTCAATTTTCAAAGAACCAAATGTTACGCTGATTAATTAAAAAGAAAAAAAGGTGCCTGCCAAGACTGACAGACATGTGGACATGTATGGCTAAGGTGATTGAAGACACAACATGAATAGGGAAGTTGGGCCAATGGACACTTGGCAAAGCCAAACGATATCTTAAAGGAACTAGAAGCCTGGCTCCTGTGAAACCACGGTGAAAAGTGGATGTCCAAATGACATAACCAAGAAGAAGAGGAGGAGGAGGAGGAAGAGAATGAGAATATTTATTTATAGTCACAAAGTTAGAAAGTGGCCATAGTAGGCAATAAATCCAGGTCTCCATGGTACCATTCTGAATTTTTGACCTCATATTGGTTAGTTTGATTTCTTATATTGCTTAAAGTTCTTCTCTTTCATTAATAAGTATACTCCATTTTGGTTAGAAGACATGCAGTGGCATGTGGATACAGGATAATTAAGCCATCTACCAGATTGTAGAGTTAGAACTATAACTTTTTTTAATGTGATGAGAGCAAGAGAGAGAGAGAGAGATTGGATGCTCCAAGAAGCACAACAAACCATGTGCTAAAAGAACAACAAGGAGCTTTGGGGTAAGTAAGGCACTATGATGGGAATGTGATATTGAGGGTGGCATCTGGGGAAGGTCACAAGGGGGAATGAAGCAAGAGGATGGAAATGGCCAAAGTAGGATATACACTTCCCCACCCAATCCCCCACCTCCGGTTATGAAAGCTGGATACCTTGATATAAAGCGCCATTTGTCTTCGTTCCAGTTACCTCTCTGCTCACGAAGTGAGGGCATCCTTATAGTATGTGTAAAGGATACAGGAGAAGGAGCTCACTTTCAGTCATCCTTCTCCCCTCAACAAGCCTGAAAAAGCCACACCTTTTTGGGCAAACTCCTCAGCCAAGGGAAAAAAGCCAGGAGAAACAAGGCCGCAGTTAGGGAAAACATGTGCAGTGCCCTGGCATTTTCCAGTGATCCAGGACTACAATGACAGTATTTGGTTTGCCACGTTAAACCTCTAACCAAATGGAAACACCAGTATCATTAGCGGGCCTTTCGACCACTGATAATTTCTTTCTTCCCGTTTTGCCAAAGTAAACATTCTGGAAAATATCGTTGGGTCATTTGGTAATTACAATGGAACAACACAGAAACTAGATCATGCTTGGTATTATACCAAAGCAACAATCCCATTCCACCTCCTAATTACGATGGAGTGCTCAGGGAATCATAGAGAGCAGTGCACCCTGCTGTTAGACCCTGGCAATAACACTCATTACCCAGTAAATACTATGGAAATATGCAGTAACACACAGAGGCCTCCCTGCTGTTAGGCAGTAGCAATATCACTCATTAGGCTGAAAAGTATCACCAATAGATCGTTAATTACTACCAAAATACACAATAACCTGCCCGCTGTTATAATGCAGCTATATCACTTATCATGCTTCTCTTTCTCCTTACTCAGGAACCCTACAGTGGCCTTGCGATAATGGTGATGAATTGTGATTCTATGGATTTAATCATACAGAATTGTGCATTTTAAGGTTTCTGAACTCAAAGGCCCCCAACGTGGGATGAGAAATAAGAAATGTACGCTGAACTACTGTTATCTTTCCAATAAGATCCCTGTTCCCACGGTACTGAATTGTGACAACACCATAGTAATACTTTCATTTTATTTTAGAAATGAGGGTGATAATTGCACCACAGCCCAGCAGAATCTGTGGTACTTGTAATTATATCCAGTTACCAAGTAACATAGCAATTTCAAACCTATTACCCACAGGTATCATTTATGTTCATTGCCCTCTTTACACAGTCACTTCTTTTATTCTGAATCCCAAATGTGTGGATGTGTGTATTGGAGGCTGAGGTAGATAGGGAGAGACTTTAAAAGTAGAATGCACTGAGGAGGAATCAAAAGGAACAGGTGAATGGAAGGGTTCCCTAGCCCTTAGTAGGTGCTTAATCACTATTTGCCGAATTTAATTTCATTGAAATGACAGGGTGGATGCTTATTTATCTCTAAAGGAGGCCTGGCTTTTGCAAGTCCATAAGGGTAGATTTGTGCAAGCTATTTCAAATAGAGATGGAAGAAGAGAAAAGTAGTTTCTGGCTTAGGTGGTGCCTTCTTACTATAGCATAAGGTTGAAACTGAGAATTCACATATTTCCCTTGAACTGAGAGGGCATCTCCACCACAAACAAGGAAAAAAAAGAGTACCCTTTGATTGGTTCCTCTTAAAGGAAGCACTCTTTTTTTCCCATATATGGTATTTATTATTTTCCATTTCCATTTCTTTTTTTTCTTTTCATTTACATCAGAAATAGTTTTCAATATTTGTTTTTATAAGATTTCTAGTTTCAAATTTTTCTCCCTTCCTCCCCCTCCTCAAGACAACAAGTAATCTGATATAGGTTTATATTTGTACAATCACATTAAACATATTTCTGCAGTTAGTCATGTTATGAGGAGAAGAATTCAGAACAAAAAGGAAAAACCAACAATAACAAAACAATAGAAATAGTATGGTTGGATCTGCATCCAGATTCAACAATTTTTTTTTTTCTGGATTTGGAGAGCATTTTCTATCATGAGTTCTTTGGACTTGGACCATTGTATTCTGAGAAGAATCAAGTCTATCTAGTTTGATCAACACACTATAGTTGTTTGATTCTATGTACAATGTTCTCCTGGTTTCTGGCTCATCTCACTCATCATCAGTTCATTTAAGTCTTTCCAGGTTTTCTCTGGAATCTGCCTGCTCTTCGTTTCTACAGCACAATAGTGTTACATTACATTCATATACTACAATTTTGTTCAGGCGCATTCCCCAGTTGATGGGCATCCCCTGATTTCCAATTCCTTGCCAACACAAAAAGAGCAGCTATAAATATTTTTGTACATGTGGGTCCTTTCCCTTTATAATGATCTCTTGGGAAAAAGACCTAATAGTAGTATTGCTGGGTCAAAGGGTATGCACAGCTTTATATTAGCCCTTTGGTCATAGTCCGAACTGTTCTCCAGAATGTTGGATCAGTTCACAGCCTCCCCAACAATGCATTAGTGTTTCCAATTTTCCACAGCTTCTCCAGCATTTATTATTTTCCCCTTTTGTCATATTAGCCAATCTGATAGGTGTCAGGTGGCCACCTCAGAGTTGTTTTAATTTTTCATCTTTCTAATAAATAGTGATTTAGAGCATTTTCCCCTATGCAATAGATAGCATAGGGAAGCACTCTTGATGGAGAGAAATGTAATACAGGACTAATATCACTATGAAAGTAAGCCCGGTGGCCATACCTTCACCTTGAAGGTAGCTATTTGGTAAAAGGTTTCTAGGCCTGAGACTGTAACAGCTTTTCAGTTTGCACTCTTAAAAAATCCTTTGAAGGGGCAGCTAGATGGTGCAGTGGATAGAGCACGGGCCCTGGAGTCAGGAGTACCTGAGTTCAAATCCGGACTCAGACACTTAACACTTACTAGCTGTGTGACCCTGGGCAAGTCACTTAACCCCAATTGCCTCCCTTTAAAAAAAAAAAAAAGCAAAAAAAAAAAAATCCTTTGAATTTTGATTTTGCTATGTGCTTCCTGGAGAGAAAATACATGTTATCCCAAGCTGTATAGCACTTTATTTGAACAATTTATTCTGAAATTCTCATTTGGGGGAGTCTCCATGTGTATTTGGTTGTTATCCCATTTACATCATCACAAAGTTGATGCACCTCCTGTGAAGGTTGTTTTTGTGTTTCTTTTTGTGTTTTGTTTGTTTTTGTAATGGATTTTATTGCATTATTATTACAAAGGAAAAACCTAAAAAGTACTGGATATCTGCCAGTGCTCATGACTTCTAATGCTCTTTCATTCTGCCATTCTGGGTTGACTGGTGAGGGGTGTTTTCTCAGACTGCCTGTAGTTGTGTCCATGCCTGTGGATGATAATCAACAAACATTTGTTAAGCACCTGTGGTATGGAAAGCACTGTGCCAGCTTCTAAATCTTAAGATTTGACTTTCTTATTGAAAGACAGATCTATTTTTGTTGCCTGATCCAACGATTGTGTAGAAATCCCTGATAAATTTGCAAAAAGAATAAGTTTGGCTAAAAAGTGGTGAAAAAATATATGCACAGGGCTACCTCAAAAACATGTTTGGCAGAAAAGACAACTGAAGAAGAGAAAAGGTTGCTGAACATCATTTAGGCTAGTGCTACCATGAGAACTTGTAGCTGTGTTTTAATATATTTAAATAAATTTACTGTTAAATCTTACTGTTAAAATTAAGTTATGTTAAATTATTTTTACTAGGTTATAAAGTTCATTTACTATGGTTAAAGAATTTAAACACAGGGCCTGACACATAGTAGGCACTTAATAAACTGTTTAGCTCCCCTTCGATTCCCTACCATAACAGTATCTGTTTATAAATGAGCACATAGCTAGGACCTGAATTAAAGGAATAAAAAATACCTTGAGAAAAGGTCTTATCCCCACCACCAAGGAGTTCATGTTTTGTGTTGTCTTCCACATTATTATTGTTATTATTTTGTCTTTTTGCAGGGCAATGAGGGTTAAGTGATTTGCCCAGTGTCACACAGCTAGTAAGTGTCAAGTGTCTGAGGCTAGATTTGAACTCAGGTCCTCCTGAATCCAGGGCCAGTGTTTTATCCACTACTCCACCTAACTGCCTCCCATATTATTTGTAAAAGGTGTGATGTAATGATATAATCCATGGATCAGAAATAGACATCTAGGCAAACCTAGATGTATTCTTAAGAGCAGCATTCTAAAGTTTTGCTTTGTTTTGTAGGTCCTGTCCTAACCCAGGATTTAGGGTCTGGAACCATCAGAATTTGACCCATTCTTCACCTCTACAGAGAAGGCAAAGGGTTCACATCACATGGTGTTAAGTTAAATGGCTTTAAGTCGACAAATACCTGATTCCTGATTGAGACCTCAACCTCAGAAATCTCCCTTAAGTAGCATTTTTTTCCTGCCATACTGTTCAAGAATGGATCTTTGGGGCGGAGCCAAGATGGCGGAGAGGAAGCAGCAAGCTGCCTGAGCTCTCCTTCTGTTCCCTCAAAAAGAACATTGAATCAAGCCTCTGGACAGATTCTGAAACTACAGAACCTGCAAAGAGACAGAGAGACACAGTCTTCCAACCAGAGATAATTTAGAAGACTTCAGGAAAAGGTCAGTCTGACTCGGGCAAAAGGGAGGCCCAGTGCAGGGCAGCAGCCCAGTGCCGAGGGGGTTGGGGCAAGTCAGCAGGAGCTGCGGGCCACAGCCAAACAACTGAGGCCCCTGGAACCTGGCTCAAAATTCTGGTGGCCAAGAAGGACAGTGGAAAAACCTACCTGCACCGGCCGGGAGGGCCACAAATGGGTCAGGCGGGATCGGGCGCCGGGATTAGGTGCCTGGCCGAGCGCTCAGACAGAAAGTGCAGGGGGGCGAACTGCACACATTATAAAGGCCTCAGAGTAAAAAGCCGGTCACACAGCACCTATACCCCTGCACAAGAAGCCCAAAACAGGGACCCTGGTGACCCCAGAGCAGACCTCAACTCAACTTAAAAAATAAATAAATAAGCTGCAATAATGAGTAAGAAGCAAAAAAGAGCCCTCTCCATTGAGAGCTTCTGTATCAATAGGGAAGAAGCCAATGCAAACTCAGATGAGGACAATACCCTCAAATCGCCTACATGTGAAGCCTCATGAGGGAAGGTGAATTGGTCTCAAGTACAAAAAGCCTTCCTGGAAGAGCTCAAAAAGGATTTTAAAAATCAATTGAGAGAGGTAGAAGAAAAAATGGGGAGAGAAATGAAAGCAAAACAAGAAAACTATGAAAAAAGAATCAGCAGCTTGGAAAAGGAAGCACAAAGATTGACTGGCCAAATGGAAAAAAAAAGTGCATAATTTCACTGAAGAAAACAATGCCTTAAAAAATTCAGTTGGCCAAGTGGAAAAAAAAATGTGCATAATAAAACAATGCCTTAAAAATTAAAATTGGACAGTTGGAAGATAAGGAATCCATGAGACACCAGGAATCAGTCAAGCAGAATCAAAAGAATGAAAAAATAGAAGAAAATGTGAAATACCTCATTGGAAAGACAACTGATCTGGAAAACAGATCGAGGAGAGACAATTTGAGAATCTTTGGACTGCCTGAAAGCCATGACCATATTCCAGGAAATTATTAAGGACAACTGCCCTAATATCATAGAATCAGAGGATAAAATCATCATTGAAAGAATCCCCCTATCACCTCCTGAAAGAGACCCCAAAAGGAAAACTCCAAGGAATATTGTAGCCAAATTCCAGAATTATCAGGTGAAGGAGAAAATACTCCAAGCAACCAAAAAGAAGCAATTTAAATATCATGGAGCCACAGTCAGGATTGCTCAGGACCTGGCAGCTTCAACATTAAAGAACCGCAAGGCTTGGAATATGATATTCCGGAAGGCAAAGGAACTTGGATTGCAGCCAAGAATCTATTACCCAGCAAAAATGTGCATTTTCTTTCAGGGGAAAAGATGGACATTTAATGACATTGGGGACTTTCAATCTTTCCTGGTGAAAAGACCAGAACTGAATAGAAAATTCGATCTCAACATACAAGACTCAAGAGAAGTTTAAAAAGGTAAACAGAGGGGGAAAAAAAGGTTACCCTATTAGGTTAAACTGTTTATATCCCTACATGGGAAGATAATACTCATAACTCTTAAGAACTATAAATGTATTTGGGTAGAGAGAAGGACTTTACACAGAGGGTATAAATATAAATTGTCTTTGATGTGATGATACAAAAAAAAATTAAGGGGTTAAAAAGGGAGTCTATGGGGAGGAGAGGAAAGGGGAGGTGGAAGGGGATGAATTATATCATATGAAGAGGTGAAAAAAAACCTATTACAATGGAGGGAAAGAAAGGAGGTGTGAACATTGTTTCAACCCTATTCTCATTAGATTTGATTCAAAGAGGGAATAACATATACGTTCATTGGGATAAAGAAACTTAACTCATTCTTTAGGGAAGCAAAAGGGGAAGGGAAAGGGGGGGACTGATAGAAGGGAGGACAAAAGCAAGGGAGAACAGGGTAAAGAAAAGAGCGGAGTGGGGCGGCTAGGTGGCGCAGTGGATAAAGCACCGGCCCTGAAGTCAGGAGTACCTGAGTTCAAATCCAGCCTCAGACACTTAACACTTACTAGCTGTGTGACCTTGGGCAAGTCACTTAACCCCAATTGCCTCACTAAAAAAAAAAAAAACCCACAAAAAATAAGAAAAGAGAGGAGTTGATAAAAAGGGAGGGCAGATTGGGGGAGGAAGGGGTAAGAAGTAAAATGTCGGGGAGGAGGAATAGGGTGAAAGAAGGGGCAAAAAGTACAAAGGGAGTAAATAGAATGGAGGGGAATAGACAGTAATAATAACTGTGAATGTGAATGGGATGAACTCTGCTATAAAACGGAAGCGAATTGCAGAGTGGATTAAAAACCAGAATCCTACAATATGCTGTTTACAAGAAACACATTTGAAGCAGAGAGATACACACAGAGTAAAGGTAAAAGGCTGGACCAGAATACATCATGCTTCAGCTAAAGTAAAAAAAGCAGGGGTAGCAATCCTTATCTCAGACAAAGTGCAGGCAAAAATAGATCTCATTAAAAGAGATAAGGAAGGAAATTACATCTTGCTAAAAGGTACTATAGATAATGAAGTAATATCAATATTAAATATGTATGGGCCAAGTGGTATAGCATCCAAGTTCTTAGAGGAAAAGTTAAATGAGTTACAAGAGGAATTAGACAGTAATACTATACTAGTGGGGGATCTGAATCTCCCCCTCTCAGAATTAGATAAATCTAGCTGAAAAATAAATAAGAAAGAAGTGAAAGAGGTGAATAGATTACTAGAAAAGTTAGACATGGTAGATGTCTGGAGAAAATTGAATGGGGATAGAAAGGAATATACCTTTTTCTCAGCAGTACATGGCACATTTTCAAAAATTGACCATGTATTAGGGCACAAAAACATCATAGTCAAATGTAGAAAGGCAGAAATAGTAAATGCATCCTTTTCAGATCATGATGCAATAAAAATTACATGTAAGAAAGAGCCAGGGAAAAGTAGAATGAAAATCAATTGGAAACTAAATAATTTCATTCTAAAGAATGGATGGGCCAAACAACAAATCATAGAAACAATCAATAAATAACTATATCCTAGAGAATGACAATAATGAGACAACATACCAAAATCTATGGGATGCAGCCAAAGCAGTGCTTAGGGGAAAATTTATAGCTCTAAATGCTTACATGAATAAAAAAGAGAAAGAGGAGATTAATGAATTGGGCATGCAACTTAAAAAGCTAGAAAAAGAACACATTAGAAATCCCCAATTAGATACTAAATTAGAGATCCTGAAAATCAAAGGAGAAATTAATAAGATTGAAAGCAAAAAAAACTATAGAATTAATCAATAAAACTAAGAGCTGGTTTTATGAAAAAACCAATAAAATAGATAAAATATTGGTTAATTTGATTAAAAAAATAAAGAAGGAAACCAAATTACCAGTATCAAAAATGAAAAAGGGGATGTTACCACCAATGAAGTGGAAATTAAATCAATAATTAGGAATTATTTTGCCCAACTGCATGCCAATAAATTTGACAATCTAAATGAAATGGATGAATATTTACAAAAATACAAACTGCACAGGTTACCTGAAGAGGAAATAAAATCCTTAAATAAACCCATATTAGAAAAAGAAATTGAACAAGCCATTAATGAACTCCCTAAGTAAAAATCCCCAGGGCCAGATGGGTTTATGGGTGAATTTTACCAAACATTTAAAGAACAATTATTTCCAATATTATACAAATTATTTGGAAAAATAAGTGAAGGAGTTCTACCAAATTCGTTTTATAACACAAATATGGTGGTGATACCAAAACCAGGCAAAGCAAAAACAGAGAAAGGAAATTATAGACCAATTTCCCTAATCAATATTGATGCTAAAATCTTAAATAAGATATTAGCAAGGAGATTACAGCAAGTGATCACCAGGATAATACACTATGACCAGGTGGGATTTATACCAGGAATGCAGGGCTAGTTCAACATTAGGAAAACTATTAACATAATCAACCACATCAATAAGAAAACCAACCAAAATCACATGATTATCTCAATAGATGCAGAGAAAGCTTTTGAAAAAATACAATACCCATTCCTAATAAAAACACTGGAGAGTTTAGGAATAGGGGGAGCTTTCCTTAAAATAATAAACAGTATCTACCTAAAGCCATCAGCAAGTATTATATGCAATGGAGATAAATTAGAGGCCTTCCCAATAAGATCAGGGGTGAAACAGGGATGTCCATTATCACCCCTATTATTTAATATTGTCCTAGAAATGTTAGCTTTAGCAATCAGAGAAGAGAAAGGAATTAGAGGAATTAAAGGAATTAGAATAGGCAAGGAGGAAACAAAACTATCACTCTTTGCAGATGATATGATGGTATACTCAAGGAATCCTCGAGAATCAACTCAAAAATTACTTGAAACAATTAACAACTTTAGCAAAGTAGCAGGATATAAAATAAATCCACATAAATCATCAGCATTTCTATACATGACCAACAAAGTCCAGCAGCAAGAGAAAGAAAGAGAAATTCCATTTAAAGTAACAGTAGATAATATAAAATACTTGGGAGTCTACTTGCCAAGACAAACCCAGGAACTCTATGAACACAAGTACCAAACACTCTTCACACAAATCAAATCAGATCTAAATAATTGGAAAGATATCAATTGCTCATGGATAGGCAGAGCTAATATAGTAAAAATGACAATACTGCCTAAATTAATTTACTTATTCAGTGCCATACCAATCAGATTACCTAAAAATTATTTTATAGAGCTAGACAAAATAATAACAAAATTCATCTGGAAAAACAAAAAATCAAAAATATCCAGGGAAATAATGAAAAAAAATTCACAGGAAGGTGGGTTTAGCGGTACCAAACCTGGAACTTTACTATAAAGCGGCAGTCATCAAAACTATCTGGTATTGGCTAAAAAATAGAGTGGTAGATCAATGGAATAGGCTAGGCACAGGAAATGCAGTAGCAAATGACACTAGTAATGTAGTATTTGATAAACCCAAAGACTCCAGCTTCTGGGATAGGAACTCAGTATTTGACAAAAACTGCTGGGAAAACTGGAAGATAGTATGGCAGAAATTAGGCATAGACCAACATCTTACACCTTATACTAAAATAAGGTCAAAATGGATACACGATTTAGACATAAGAGGTGATACCATAGGTAAATTAGGAGAGAAAGGAATAGTCTACCTATCAGATCTTTGGAAAGGAAAACAGTTTATGACCAAACAAGAGATAGAGTATATTATAAAATACAAAATGGATGATTTTGATTACATTAAATTAAAAATTTTTTGTACAAACAGAAGCAATGCATCCAAAATTAGAAGGGTGGCAGAAAGCTGGGAAACAATTTTTGTGGCCAGTACTTCTGATAAAGGCCTCATCTCTAAAATATATAGGGAACTAAATCAAATTTATAAGAATCCAAGTCATTCCCCAATTGAGAAATGGTCAAAGTATATGAACAGGCAGTTTTCTGATGAAGAAACCAAAGCTATCTATTCCCATATGAAAAAATGCTCTAAATCTCTAATGATTAGAGAGATGCAAATTAAAACAACTCTGAGGTACCACCTGACACCTATCAGATTGGCTAAAATGACAAAAAAGGAAAATAATAAATGTTGGAGAAGCTGTGGGAAAATTGGAACACTAATTCATTGTTGGAGGAGCTGTGAACTGACCCAACCATTCTGGAGAGCAATTTGGCATTATGCCCAAAGGGCGATAAAGCTGTACATACCCTTTGACCCAGCAATACCACTTTTGGGTCTTTTTCCCAAAGAAATCATGGAAAGGGGAAAGGGATCCGCATGTACAAAAATATTTATAGCTGCTCTTTATGTGGTGGCAAGGAAGTGGAAGTTGAGGGGGGGTGCCCATCAATTGGGGAATGGCTGGACAAGTTGTGGTATATGAATACAATGGAATACTATTGTGCTGTAAGAAATGATGAGCAGGAGGAGTTCAGAGAAACCTGGAGGTTCTTGCGTGAGCTGATGATGAATGAGATGAGCAGAACCAGAAGAACATTGTACACAGTATCATCAACACTGAGTGTTGATCTACTGTGATGGACTATATCCTTCTCACCAGTGCAATGGTACAGAAGAGTTCCAGGGAACTCATGATAGAAGAGGATCTCCAAATCCAAGAAAAAAAAAAAAAAGAACTGCGGAGTATAGATGCTGAATGAACCATACTATTTCTTTTGTTTTTGGTGCTGTTGTTTTTTTCTATTTTGAGGTTTTTCATCATTGTTCTGATTTTTTCTCTTATAACATGACTAATGCAGAAATAGGATTAATGTTATTATGTGTATATATATATATATATATATATATATATATATATATATATATATATATATATATATAAAATACCTATATCAGATTACCTGCTGTCTAGGGGAGGGGGGAGGGAGGGAGGGAGAAAAATCTGAAACTGTAAAGCTTGTATAAACAAAAGTTGAGAACTATCTTTACATGTATTAAAAAAATACTTTATTAATTAAAAAAAAAAGAATGGATCTTCAACTTTCTCTCAGTCAATATTTTCTCCTTTTTCTTACATCTTCCTATTGCTGCCTTTTATCCTTTCTATTCACATTTCTTCCTCTCAATTTTTGTGGGTTCTGCTTCATCTTTTAGTAACCATGGCCCATCAACAAAGGACAAAATTCATACCCATACAACCCATCTTTGCAAGAGAGATAATATATTATAATCGAAGGAGAGTTGGATCTATAGTTCAGGGAAGGGGGCATAAATCTCTGCTCTGTTATTTACTATCTGTACCAACTTGGGCAAGTTATAAGTTCCCTATACCTCAGTTTCCTCATTTATAAAGAGAAGAGGATTAGACTAAAATATATCCAAGGTGCCTTCTCAAAATCTTTGATCTCTTACAGTAACTTTCCTATCAGTAAAAAAATTGGCATTTTAAATCAATTCCCTTAGCTAGAGGGAGTTATTCATTCACCAATGACTTGGTGCAAGTGATTGCTGGGTCACAACATATAATGGATGCTAAGTGCAGAAATTCCTTTTGTAAAAGCAAGTTATATTGCAGAGGAATTTGAAAATTCAGCATATAGGTAGATATTTGAGGGAAAAACTTATTAAGAAGGATGATTTTAGGCAAGGAAGTTATTGTCCCCCATGGTGCAACAGAATGCACATAAATTAATAAAAGGATGGAATAAATCAAATATTTTTAAAGAACAAAATAAATATTTATGACTGAAGAAATGGCTAAGTAATATTGATAGAAGAAATAAAGGCAAAGTGAAACCAGAGAAAGCAAAAATAGAAGGACAAGTAAAGAATGTCTGAATAACTATGATTATGATGAGAGCAAAATTATAACCAAACAGACCAATATTTATTGTGCTTTTACTGTATGTTAAATGTATTTGAAGAAACTATGATGCTAAGACACTTTTATCAAATAAACTGGTGTTTGAAGAGACTGGCCAAGTTATTTTCCACAATAAGACATTTACTACCTGTGTGACCCTGGGCAGGTCCTTTAACTTTGTTTGCTTCAGTTTCTCATCTGTCAAATGAGCCATAGAAGGAAATGGTAAAGCACTCCAATATCTTTGCCAAGAGTACTCCAGATGTGATGATGAAGACTTGGACATGACTGAAATGACTCAATAACAACTCCAGAGAAGAGGGCAGCTGGATGTTCATTAAATAAAGAACTGGGTCTGGAGTCAGCATAGACCTAAGTTCAAATCCAGCTTTCAGACACTTACTAGCTGTGTGACCCTAGCAAATCACTTATTTCTGTTTACCTCAGTTTTCTCATCTCTAAAATGAGGTGGAGAAGGAAATGGCCAACCACTCCTGTATCTTTGCCAAGGAAAAAACCCCAACTGGGGTAATGAAAAGTCGGTCACAACTGAAATGAAATAACAAAACAACTCCAGAGAAGAGAACTCTTGATGACCAAATATTTGCCCTATGTATTATATGAAAATGGTCAGTCACTAAGTCTTTCAGATTGTAGGCAGTAAGACAGCCATTTGGTCAATAAACATTTCTATGTACTGGGTACAACATACTAGGTGCTAAGCACTGGAGATATAAAAAGAGGCAAAAGACAGTCTCTGCTTTCAAGAAGCCCACAGTCCAATTGGAGAGACAATAAATGAATGAATACAAACGTGTGTGTGTGTAGGAAATAATAACAATGTGACTGCCCATACACACACACACACAAGAAGAAAAAAGACTGAAGGCACCAGAATTAAGAGGGCAGAATGTGATTAGAGATTCCATTAGAAACATTACTATCTAGAATGAATTGAAAATACTGGTTGTACTGAGTACTGAGTATATCAGAGCAAGTACCTCTCTAAGGTTCCATGATGACCACAGTATTAAAGAAGCAATGTGAAAATGTCACATTATATAGCACTTTAATTTTTTAAAAGCACTTTCTCCACAATGACCCTTTGAGGTAATTGGTACAGTTATTATTAGCCCCTCTTAACAGATGAGAAAACTGAGGTCCAGAGTAGTTAAGTGACTCTCGTTATCATATAGTTAATAATGGTCTGAAATGGAAATAGAACTCTGATCTTTTGACTGAATTCAAGGCTCTTTTCACTCTACAATGCTGTCTCTCACTCTTTTAAGTGACATAAAGAGAATTTTGCTTGATCCAGTTATTTTCAGACATGGCCAAAAAACACCAACTCTGTCCAAGGTCACCAGACTCCCACTCAAAGCAGAGTACCTCCATCTGTTGATAACAGCTGACACTCACGATAACTAGCTCACATTAACCATCCATTTTAAGCTTTGACTTTGAAGGGGAGGCACAAACAATTGATTGGCCTACCTAAGCTTTTACAGTGAAAAACATAGAGAATGTAAAAAAAAGAGATATAGGGAGGGAGAACTCAAGGACAAGAAGTAGGGTAAAACAATTTGGGAGGAACAGCATTGAAACACATGACAAAAGAAAGGAACAGGGTAGAAGATGAGAATGACAAATGGTGGGAAAGAGTTGGATAACCTCTCCAAGCAGACTGGGAGAGTTCCCAAGACTCTAATGCCACTAAGAAGAACCACTCAGGGGTGCTAGACAACATCTGCTCTTTAATATTCTCTTTCCAGTTCTTCCCAAACCTTCAACTCACTCCAGAGGCTATAAAAAAAAAAAAGACTGATTAATCTCTAGGGCAATCTGACCTTCATGGCTGGCTGAATAAAGAGGGAAAAGAGAGGCAGAAACACATATGGTCCGGATTGATCCCTGTGCTGTCCATCGTTGCCACTGGCACCCATCTGTTCCTTCTTGAGAACTGTGATGGTAGGTTTGGATGCTTCATGTAGCAACCATGAATGGGATAATGGGGATGATGGACAGTGAGAACGTGCCACATTCCTATGGCTGTCCCTTATAATGTAGGGTTTCTGTGTTTCCAACTTTCAAAAATATATTGCCCTTGCCTTGGTCTAGTGAGGTGTTGATCCCAGCCACAAGACAGCCACATTCTTACTCATCCAGGCTAAATTCTTAGGTGTTCCAGGCAGTCATTTCATGACTAGGGAGAGTTGAAGGGGCAATCTCAGTGGTGATCTTTCTAGAATAAAAAGTGTTCCCATGAAAACTTTTAAGTTTAATCTTTATTATTGTTTTCCTCATCACTTTCTTAAGTATAGACAATTAACAAAACAATAAATCAAGTCCAGATTCGCATTATTAGATAATTTCCCAGGTGCAAATACTCACATAGAAAACTCATTTTTTTTTTTTTTTTGCTTTGTGGGCTCCAATATACTCTTCTTTCACAAATGGATCTTGAGGCCAAAAGAGGTTAAGCTACAACATTGCTCCCCTATTTTATATTCACTTTACCAGCCCTTTTCCTGTTTCCAGGGTAGTGTTTCAGGATATACTGATAGTCTTTGAGTCAAGAAGGATTTGGAGTTCAAACCCTCTCTCTTTTCTCCTAAGCTGACCAAACCTATGCAAATCAGTTAAATTCTACAAGCCCTGGGAACCTCTAAAACATATCTTATTAAGTCAAAGACTTGTAGTATTTTGAGGAGGAAATTACCTAATCAGGGTACCTTATATTTATAAGTCCCCCACCTCCCCCCAAAGAAAAAGAATCTAGAGGTCTATAAGAGACACACCCTCCAAACTATTTTTTTTTTGAGCAATAAGAGTGAAATGACTTGCCAAGGGTCACACAGCTAGTAAGTGTCAAGTATCTGAGGCCAGATTTGAACTCAGGTCCTCCTGAATTCAAGGCTGGTGCTTTATCTACTGTGCCACCTAGCTTTCCCCCAAACTTTAAAAAATATTTTTCATTTGTGTATAATCCTTCAGAAAGTATTTTCTAATTCTCTCAATCGCTAGTGCTCTCTCTCTAAGACTACCTTCTACTTAACTACTTTGTATTTATTATCTTTATATTTATTCTGTATATGTATTCCCCTCAAACCCTCATTAGAATGAAATATCTTATATAGGAATCGGATCATTCAAAATACTTCCATCCCCAAGGCCTAGCCAAGTGACTGGCACATAGCACTGGTAAATATTGTTGATTGATTAACTGTCTGCCTCCCCACTTGTAACAAATTTCTTAGAAGCAGGACATAGGTCATTTCTTTGATATATTCCCAAGACAACTAGTAGTATCAGGTTTAACACACAATAGGTACTCCTCAAATGTTGTGCTACTGACAATGATCAGAAAGCTTTTTACCTGTAATAAATAATATTCATGCTATTCCAATAAATACCCTCACACATACATCTTTTCTCTAATTCACAGATTTAGAATCATAATTTACTACTAGCCTACTTGGAAAAAATTTCAGCTTAAGTAGCACCTTTCATTAAAACATCATAGACACATATCTAAGAAATGTAACTGACACTGGCAAAGAGTAAAAATATTTTTGAGGAGGCCAGAAAAGGCAAAATGACTGACAGGAGCATGCACTGTTGCCTTGACAAACAAGCAAGGATCCAGCCCTAATCTGTTGGATTCTCAGGGCTCACAAACCTGCCAGATTGTAATGTTAGTGCTGAATGCAAAATCATTGCAGGAAAGGAGAAATGCTAAATATTGGAAGGGCTGAAAAACCCACACACTCCTCCTCCAAGCAGAAGTGGCTGATTTGTGCACTCCTATGAGGGCTCAAAAAATGATTTCCCTCTTTACTAATCAATCTGCAGGTTGTGGTGTTGGGATGACTCTATTTCAGTTTCATTAATTATACTGACAGTATTGCCACATCAATCAATCAATCAACAAGCATTTATGAATGTAATCCAAGTCCCAAAGCCCACTAACAGGGGACTTTGTCCTCATTGATGGAGATCAGTGCTCTGTGCTTATGTGAGGCAATGGGGCAGAATGGTCAAAAACAAACAACAGCAACAACAGAAGAGAGGAGAGCTCTAGACTCCGTTTCTCTTCAATCTCTTTGGTCTTGGGGCATTCCTGATTTCCAGCTCTGAGACAAATGGACAATGCCAACCCTATTTAATACTGCTGAAGGAAAGACTTTGAGAAGAAGCAAAAATGAGAGGATTTCACAGTCTCGATCATGTTCCTATCCCTAGTTTGTTCCACTAGAGGCTTTGGGGAACTTTGCCTTGGGTGAGATCTGAGATCCTCTCTCTTTTGATTGAATTGTTACTTCATTCTCAATTGGAAAGCACCTTCACTCTGTATTGTCTGGTATATAATTTCTCTGATTTGTGTTTTTCTATTTTCCTTAATAATTGGGTTTCTTTGCTACTTCTTATGGTGTTCATTGTGGTATTGTTATTTGGTGGGATGGGGGTCATATCTTGGATATAAAACTTGGGGTCCTGCTCCTTTCTGCCCATTAAGAGATGGTGGTCAGAAGTTATCTAGAATCTGAAAAGCACATCCACTAGACTAACAATACTAAAGGGAACAGATAGATATAATTCTAACCCAGTACCCCCTTTCTTTGAGGAGAGAAGAGTGGCCAAGTTTTTGGCCTCTACCTCCTGCTTCCCCTCCTGACAGTAAATAAAGTCTCCCTTCTAGAAGGGTAAGAGAAAAGAGGCTAGAGATACCAGTTCTGTCTTGCTTTGAGGCATACCATATTCCCATGCTAAATGTGGAAGACAGCCCTCTATGCAATGATTATGACAGAAAAGCAATGTAGATGCATTGTCTCATTTGATCCTCACAATAACTCTGTAAGATAGGTGGTATTATTGTTCCCATTTTAAAGCTGTGGAAACTTAAGCCCAGAGAGGTTAAAGTACTTGCTTAGCTTCAAACAAATGATAACTACTAGTGGCAGGATTTTAACTTAGATCTTCCTTATTCAAAGTTGAACACTATTCACTAAGCTGCCTAAACACCTGACTTTGGACAGACTTTGAACCTATGCTAGATATCAGGAATAAAAAAACAAAAGTGAGATAGCTCATGCATGTATGTATGTATATAAGTATGTATGCATGTATACCTGCACCTGTGCACACATATGTACATGTAAACATACATCAATATGCACTGTCTATATACATATATACACAAATATAATCTTAAAAAACACTAAGACTCTTAGAATACCAAAATATGCATAGATCTATAAATGTGTATATACACATACATACACATAAATGCATGTTTACATAGATAACTATATGCATAGATACATATAGGCATATATACATGTCTATACAGAAAATATAAAATAGATACAAGATGATTTAGAGGAAGGGCATTAAGAGGAAGGGTTAAAGAAAATAGAGAATTTTATGTAGAAGAGGTTGTGTGTTGAAGGAGACTAGGGAATATATGAGACAAAGTTGAGGAAATAATGCATTCAAGGCATAGTAATATAAAAACAACCCAGCATGGAGATAGGAAATCCAAGATCATATATGAGGAACACTAAAAAAGCTTAAGTGGAATGCAAAGTGAGTGAAAAGAAACAAGGTGTAATAAAGCCAGAAAGGTTGTTACTACCAGGGCTTTAGATGCTAAACAGAAGGGTTTGATCCTGGAGACATATGAGGAACCTCCAGTGTTTGTTAAGTAGTACTTGCATGGACAGACCTCTAAGTTAGGATAATCACTTTGACAGCTGTATGGAGGATGGATTGGAGGGAGGCGAGATTTGATTTAACAGGACCAATTAGGAGGCTCTTTTAATAGTTCACTTGAGAGGTAATGAAGGCCTGAGCCAGGCTGTGTGAACAGAGGGAAGGAAACACAGGTCTGCATTGCGAGAGATGTTGTAGAGGTAGAAATGACAATATTTGACAATTGAGAGAATACAGAAAGTAAGAATAAGGAGGCTATGATGACACTGAGGTTAACAACCTGGGTGACTGGAAGGATGGTGGTCCCCTTGAAAATATAGAGTATAGAATATACACTCTGGTAATTTAGTAGCTTCCTACGGCTTACAGTGGAGTAGGTAAGTGACTCAGTGGATAAAGTTCTGGGCCTGGAGTCAAGAAGACTCATCTTCCTGAGTTCAAATCTGGCCTCAGACCCTTACTAGCTCTGTGACCCCGGGAAAGTCACTTCATCCTGTTTGCCTCAGTTTCCTCATCTGTAAAATGAGCTGGAGAAGGAAATGGAAAACTATGCCAGTATCTTTGCAAAGATAACCCTAAATAGGGCCACAAAAAGTCAGGCAAAACTGAAATGACTTGACTGAACAACAACAGGATTTACAAGATGAAGCCCCAAATATTTTCCCCTGATCTTTCTCTATCATGGGTTTTATCTCTCTCTGTTCCAGGCAAAAATGCCCTATCCTCTTCCCCCAAACGCTTATGCCTACAGAGAATCACAGAAATTTAGGAGTGGAAAAGCTCTCACTATATAGTCTATCTCATAACTGAAAAAGAAGCAAAATTACAACAACCTCCTTGATAGGTGGTCAATTTAGTCTCTTACTGAAAAACCTGATATGGGGGTAGGCGCAGGGGATACTATTACCTCCACAAGACAGCCCAGTCTACTTTCTGAGTAGCTCTCCTAGAAGCATTTTTTATTCCCCTGACACCAAGCCTATATTGTCCCCACAGCAAATTGTGGGACCATACAAGACAACCTAATCCCTCTTCCATATAACAATCTTTTAAATACTTGAATGCTACTATGATGCCCCAGCCCAAATCTTATCTTATTTAGGCTAAATCTCTCCAGGTTCTTTAGTTGATCAACATATGACTTGGAATTAGGATCTTTCACCCTCCTGGCTGCCCTCCTTTGGACACTCTTCAACTCATCAGTGTCTGTGGAACTCAGAACTGAACACAATAATCCTTTGAGCATCTGACTAGAGAACATCACCTCTTCTTTCTGTGAACCAGTGCCTCCCTTCACATAGCACCATCACTCCTCACTCTCAACTCTCAGATCCAATCATCTCTGGAATCCAATTTCTCTCTACTCAGAGGTCCCTCATTACATCTCACCTGTACTATCACAATAACCACCTAATCTGTCTCTTTTAATCAAGTTTTCACCCTATTCTAATCCATCTTCACCATATCTATCAAAGACCCTAAAGTAACTCCTGATTCATTAAGCATCTTTATTGATTTTAAAAGAAGAACATATTATGAGGAAGGGGAATTCTTTATTTCTTGGGATCCCAATGTTGTTGGAGCTGAATGGATAATATTTATTGAGGTATTGTTCAGCATTAGAAAAAAGCCATTGGAAAAAAAAAAAGAAAAGGAAAAAAAGCCACTGAGTTGGTAAACAAAGGACTGATTGTTGATCATTTCCTCAACTCCCACCCCTTTGCTAAAATATCTATTAAAATTTAGAAACTCAAAGTGGTATTCCCAATTCCCGTTCTGGTGTTATTGAAGGGCTCCTAGGTGGTGCAGTGGATAAAGCACTGGCCTTGGATTCAGGAGTACCTGAGTTCAAGTCCAGTCTCAGACACTTGACAGTTACTAGCTGTGTGACCCTGGGAAAGTCACTTAACCCTCATTGCCTCTTCAGGAAAAAAAAAGAAAAAAGAAAAAACACCACACTTGCAGTCATTGGACCTGCATTCCAATCCTGACTCTGCCATTCACTGCCCTTGTAACCATGAGCAAATCACTGTACCCCATTGTTTCCTCAATTATAAATCAAGAGTTTTGGACTTGATGACTTCTGATATTACTTCTCAGTTCTAGATCTGTGATCCAAAGGGTCTTATTTCTCCTAAGTTGGGAAGGGGGAGCTCTGGACTAGAAATTTGAAAACCTGGGTTTATTTTATTTTAAACTCTGGCACTGTCTCCATTGTGTAGCAAGCCACTCCATTTCCTTGTGTCTGTTTTTCCCATCTATAAAATGGGGATTATAATATCTGACTTACCTACTTCACAAAATTTTGGGGAAGAACAAAATGAGATAATCTACTTGAAAGTACTTTGAAAGGTATAAAAGTGCTATATGAATGCAAGGATTTAAGGTATTATTAACTGAAAAATTGACTCAATTTTTTTTCTTAATTCCCTCATTTAAATTGTCAGATCAAATAGCTTTGGTTTAACATTGACTTTTGTTACTGTGTCTTTTTTTCTTCTTAAATATGCCATTACATAAAGAAAAAAGAATGAAAATTCTTAGATGATATAACTTTTAAATTCATTATTCATCATGCCAGTTTAAGGAAGCTATTTCTGTTTTAAGAGTTTTCTCATTTGACCACCTATGCCAATGCATGTTCACACATGTTAGTTTCTTATCTCCAAATTCTCCTTTATTTATTATTTCCTACTTTCCTTATCTCCTGTCTCCCCTACTTCTTCTACCATCCTGGAGTCTTGCCATGTGCCAGGTCTTCATCCCAAAGCCCTGGAATCCAATTCATCCCCAGAATCCACACTTTGGAAATACTCTTTGCCCCTCCAGTCTCTCCCTCTGATTGGATGGTTTGTCTGATTGATGTGTTGAAATCTCCCCAATGGGAGGGAAAACCCATGGCACTTCCTAAGGCCTCCTCGCCCTGGAAATATTCTCTGACCATCTCTACCCTACAAGAATTGGATTCCAACTTTTGTTCTCCACATAGCTGATAGATAAGTTTTTACTCTTATTTCATTGAGTATTCATTTAGTACATTCATATTCTATTTACATATGCTTTATCTATCAATAACATAAAAGACCCATTGAAATATAGAAGTACAAAACTATAGAATATTGGATCTAGAAAGTACCTGCATTTTATAAAAAAGGAAAAGTGAGACTAGAAGATTACTTACTCAGGGTTAGAAGGGCAACAAATGGCAATAGGGGAACATACTTGCAGGCCTCCTGGTTTTCTTACTCTACGTCTCATGATCTTTCCATTAAACAACAGTGCTTCTTTAATCTGCTCATCTTTGCTAAACCACTCCAGTTTTAAACATTCCTCATGGGTATCTCTTTTCCATCATTAATTATCTTATTGTTCTTTCTTGGACTCTTTCCAGTTTCTGCACTTTTGAAAAAATCTAGAGACTAAATCTCATGCATACACACTAGACTATAACAATTCCAACTAATTATTCCCCCCCCCCCAGACAAATTTCACATATATAAAAATGTGAAATAACACTGGACTCAAGATTGGATGGAAAAGGTTTCTCTAGTTCTTCCTGTCCCTGAATTTTCTACTGAGAGTATTGGTATGAAAGCTAATTTCTGGTGGGACTGATTTTATGATGTGACAGTCATCCACTAACTGACCTGAAGCTACAAGCTTGTTTTTCTGAGACCATAAGCACCATTACCTGCCTCCTAAAAATAAAAGCATCCATTTAACAATTTACTAAACCATCCAGTTCCTCTCCAAGTGACTTTTTTCCATAAGTGCAAGGTGCTTTTTGCCAGCAGGAATGTAAAATTTCATAACAAATGTGGCAAAATTAACCATTGAGCAGGGAAATCTGTCAAAACATTTCAAGATACTCCATTTAGCTACAAAACACTTCCAGAAGATGAAGAAGCATGATTTTCTGCTGGAAAGTTCCCAGATTTGCAGAGTAGCCTGAGTTCTCTATGGCTCATTGCACGTGTCCTGAGAATCAGCCACAAAATTCTGAAGAAGCTCAGCCATGTTCTTTAAACTAGGTAGGGCTATTGTCAAGGGATTTTATAACATCCCCATGTATCTGTGCTTAGTGCTCTCTTCAAGCATTTTAATCTCCTGTTTTATACACATAAAAAAGGAATTGCAGACGGAAAGCAAAAGGTGGGGGGCATACATATATACACACACATTCATAAACACATATGTGCATATTTAACATGTGTGTGCACACATGTATACATGGCATATACAAATACTTATAAGAAACAGATAGATGAACTGAGCACAATCAGAACAATTTTAATACTAACAATAGCATCTTTTTTTTTTGTGAGGCAATTGGGTTAAGTGACTTGCCCAGGTCACACTCCTAGTAAGTGTTAAGTGTCTGAGGCCAGATTTGAACTCAGGTACTCCTGAATCCAGGGCTTCCCCTAACAATAGCATCTTAAAAATTAACAACTCTGGGGGCAGCTAGGTGGCACAGTGGATAAAGCATGTGCCCTGGATTCAGGAGGATCTAAGTTCATATCCAGCCTCAGACACTTGACCTTACTAGCTGTGTGAACCTGGGCAAGGTCATTTAACAATCTCATTGCACTGCAAAAACAAAAACAAAAACAAAAGTCTAAAAGACTTAAAAAACTCTCATCAATGAAATTACCTATCATAATTCTAGAAGAATACAAAGAATTCCAGAAGAATGATAAAGAACGGCTATTTTATTTCCTAACAGAAAGATATTGGATGATCTATGCAGAATGAACTGCATATTTTGAGATATTCCCAATGTAGGGAATGTGTCTTGATTGATGATGCATATTTGTTAAAAGGATTGTATTTTTCTTTCCTTTTGTTCTAATGGGACTAGGGAGGAAAAAAAGAAAAAAAATCCTTGTAAATGGAAAATAATTTAACTAAAAAAAGAAAATAATATTGGACATATTAAAAAATCTGCTTACATTTTGTTTTCCCACCCTTAATAGGATGGAACCTCCTTGAGGCTGGAGACTTCATTTTTACCTAATCAGCACCTAGCTCAGGGCCCATTACATAGTGAGTGATAAATAAGTATTTGTTGAAAAACTGAATTGCCATATCTAAAAGCAGCTTTCTATCCACTAGCATTACTTCCTCCTTGGACTTTGTAGGAAATGACTTCTGAAGGCATATTCTTGTCTATGTGTACAAATGTAGTGCATGCAATTTGGTTTAAGCAAACCAAAGAAGCATTAGGTGGCATATTGGGTCTAGAGTCAAGAAGATGAATCTTCCTGGGTTTCAAATCTGACCTCAGATACGTACTAGTTATGTGACCTGGGCAAGTCACTTAACCTTGTTTGCCTCAGTTTCCTTATTTGTAAAATGATCTGGAGAAGGGAATAGCAAACCACTCTAATTGCTAAGAAAAACCCCAAATAGTGTCATGAAGAGTCAGACATGACTGAAATGACTAAAGAACAACAAATTATGTGGACATAACTAGGTACTATGTTAAATGCTTTACAAATAGATTTTATTTGATCATCCACAATCCTGAAGGATGTGCTTATTACTGTTTCTATTTTTATAAATGGGGAAACTCGGTCATACAGTGAGTAAGTACTTGCTCAGTCATACAGTTGTAAAGTGTTTGAGGCCAATTTGAACTTAGGTCTTCTTGATTCCAGGCTAAGAGCTCTACGTGCCACCTAAATGCTCCTATAAAAGGACTGGGTTTGAATCAGCTTTGCAACTTACTACTTCTATGAGCTCGAGCACATTGCGTCAACCACTTTCCCTTGGTCTTCATTTCTCTCAAACTGTACAAAACAGTGGGCTGGACAAGATAACCTCTAAAGTCTCTTCTACTTCTGCATTATTATTTTTTTTAAACTTTCCTTTGCTTTATCATTCTCTTAAACAGATTTGCTCTTACTTGGATATTAAAATTTCTTTTTGGAGCTCACTAAACAAAATATGATTTTATCCCCATCCACCCAAAGAGGCCTATTTTCCTTCCTGACCATTTCCTTTTTTCTGTTTCTCTTCCATACCTTCTGCCCTTTCATTTGTGCTATAACATTCTTCATTTCAGTTCCTGTAATATAGGGGATTATAGATTTAAAGCCGAAAGGAACCTGAGAAGTAATTTAGACCACCATCTTCATTTTAAAGATGAAGAAATTGAAGCCCAGAGGTTAATTGATTTGCCTAATGTAAATTAAGCCATAGGGAGTAAAGGACCAGAATAAGAATCTGAACACCAAGACTCTAAATCTCCAAATCCCTTTCTTTTCCCAATGTACTATAGTGTCTCTCTTCAAACAAATTATTGATCTCTGTGCATTTAGTAGCCTCTCTACTAAGGGCAGTAATGAAAAATGTCTTAAATGTTTAAGATCTGACTACATATTCAGTGGTTGTATGTAAAGAAATGGCATTAGACATACAATCAAAGACATGAATGACCAGACAAGGAGGTAGGCTATTCTTCTGGGAAAGTGAGTGACGTACATCACCATTGTGGAACATTTATCAACAAGATACCCAAAGGCTCAGAGAAAGGTCTTCAGGAAGTTAGATGGATATCCTAAGATGAATTTGAAGAAAGATGTAGGTGAGACTTACATGGAATGTGATGTGATGGAGGGTGTACCCTCATTTGATAAGAAATCCAGCAAATCTTCCAAGAAACAAAAAGCTGCAGTGCCAAGGGAATCATATATACAGCCTCTCATCTGAGACATTATGATTTATTAGTCTAGTGGAGAATTTTTTGAGCAAAAAAAGGTTGGATGAGTGAAACTTTTCATTCATGTACTATATTTATAGATGAATAAAATTATATACATATATATAACACATAGTGCCCATTTAGTATGTATACATATATGTCCACACATACATGCATGCATACACAAATACATACATGCAGATGTACACATTGGTCTGGGCCAAAAAAAAAGAAGCAAACAAATAAATAGATGTATGTCTGTATCTGTGTATTGTATCTATATCTATATATGTATGTGCATGATATATACATATATTGTAGCCATCTATATATATAGAACAAAGATACACACAGGTGTGGACCACATTAGGTATATTTGGTCTGGGTTGGTGTTTTCTCCAGTGATGAGGAAGGACTAAAAGTTCAGTTTAAGTTATATGATGTTACCTAGGGATTTATAAAGGGCAAAATATCTGTCCATGGTAACGCAGCTCGTATATGTCAGAAGCAGAGCTTGACGTGGGTTTTCTTGACTTGCATCAAAAGACTAGTCCACAGGGTAAAGTACTATGTTTCTCAGGTCAAGAGAGACCCCCAAAGAGAAACTGCTGGGATAGGAAATGGAAGGACTGAGGGGATTGCCTGGGAACTTTTGTATGATAAGAATTGCTATAAGCAGTACATGAGACTGTACATCAGTAACTCTGTGAATTCATCATACACTCAGTTGTCTTCATAGTAATGTCTGATTTTGGAAGTTTACATCATTTCTAGAATTTTTAGATCACCAATAAAGAAAATATACTTTGAAAACAAATACAAATAGATATCTGGAAAGATCTCAAGAACTCAGACACTTACTAGTTGTATGACCACAATCAAAGGTCATACCAAATTTTAACCCCAAAAAACATTAAAACTTGCAATGCAGTGCAGCTAGGTGGCACAGTGGATAGAGCACGGCCCTAGATTCGGGGGACCTGAGTTCAAATCCGGCCTCAGACCCACTGACATTTACCTAGCTATGTGACCCTGGGCAAAGCACTTAAAACCCCAACTGTCTCACCAAAAAAACAACCAAACCAAACCAACAACAAAAAAAACTTGTAATGCAAAGTCAGACCAACAATGAACATATTCCTCATATGTAAAAATTATAATAGTTATAACTATTAAATAGTGTTTTACTATTTTATTTCCACTTTCTAAAGTTGTTATTCTGTTGTGTGTGTATGCATGCATGTATGTATGTGTGTGTGATGCCAAAATACTTTGCTTGGATCTTTCCAAAAACTGACTTGGTCTGAACATAAACAATACCAATATACTGATCAATCTGTGTCTTACTCTTTTTCATAGACAATTGGAACACTGAGGACTAGCAGTTCAGCAAGAAACAGAAAGGTTATTCCCCCTTAGCCTCTCCATGCCTTAGTTTCCTGGTCTGTAAAAGAAGGATAATAATAATGCCTACTTCCAGGCTTGTTGTGAGGATAAAAAGATATGATATTTGTAAAGTAATTTGCAAATCTTAAAGTGTTATGTAAATTATTATTATTGTTAGATATTCTGTCTATATCTATCTGTATGTTTTGTATGTGCTTAGCTTTCCAAAGGATAATACATCTGCTTGTAAAACAAAGGTTGTTCTGACTTCCCAAAGAGATCTTTGCAGCCTTTTGAATGTTTTTGTTGTTATGGCAAGTGAAGTTCTGAGAGTGACATGAAAAGATTAACATGGGAACATGAGGGGAAGACCTAAAGCTAGTTGTTATGGAAACTGGGATCTCCGAAGAATAAAGGGTTGGAACTCCCTCCCCTGTGGTACCCCAAACTTCTATCTCCCAGGGTAAAGCAACAGTCATATTTCATCAAGGAGGTCATTCCTCTGGGGTCACTTTGCTCTTCTGTGACATTTCTGATCCCTTACAAACCTCTTGTACTTTGAGTAATCCCAAGACAGTGACCTTGTTATTTGATTCTATGACACTTTATCTTTTGAATTACTAATCATGGAGATGCTTAGGGTGAGTGATAGGAAGTTTAGCCTTTTATATTCTAGGCAATGGGGCAGTAGGTCAAATATTAACAATTGATATCACACACTTTTGCTAGAGATAGGCCAACATTCAAAGAAAACAATGTGGTACTTCTACACAGTATAGTCGGTCAGTTAGACTTTCATTTATTTTGCTGATAATGAACTCTCATTCTTATCATCACCCTTACCTATATTTTCCCTCGCCATTTTTTCTCTTTTGAATTATCATTCTAATCTCCTACTTTACTCTCTGAGTTTTTAATTTATGCCTCTTCCTTGCATGTCATCCTCGTGTTTTGTCAGGATTGGCTGGCCAGTGGAGCTGGTCAATATTAATACAAACACAAGATTTTTGGTCTGAGTTAAGGGGTTGACTAACAATGTAATGAAATCTTCACTCAGAGATCCCAAACCCAAATCTTGTCTCTGATACAATTTGTATCATTTTCCTCAACTGTATATGAAGGGGACAAAGACTAGATGTGTTTTAAAGTTTAGTCCAGCTTTCAAGCTATGATTCTGTGATCTTATGTTCTAATAATTTATCACATAATGATTTCCCCAAGTTCCTCGAGGACAGAAACCATTTCATTTTTGTTATTTTGTCCTTAACATCTGGTACAATACCACCCACATAGCAGGGGCATAATGAATGTTTATTGAATTGAAATTTAAAGGAATTCTATTGAAATTCTGCATTTCTCTTATTATACTGCCTTTATATAAGAGAGTAGGAATCACATTTTTATTTCATCCCCATAGTCACACTATGTAGCAGAGGCATTTAATTAATATCTTCTGAAAGATAGGAAGCATAGTGTCATTGAAAAAAATCTGAATTTGGGGTCATAAATCTGGGTTCAGGTTCCAGATCTGCCACTTAACAGCTTTGTGACCTTGGGTCAATGTTTTCATGTCCCCAAGTCCTCTTTTCTCCCCTGTAAATAAGAAGTAAATGGACTAGATCAGGGACAACTTAACTAGGAGTCCATTGATTTCCAAGATGGGGGTACAATCTGTGGACAAATTTTAGGGCATCTGTGAACTTGAATGGGAAAAAAATTGCAATTAAAAATTTTCACTAACTTTTAAATGAAACGTAGCCTTTCTTTCAATTATTTAAAAACATTATTCTGAGGAGTCCCTGAGTTTCACCAACCTGCCAAAGGGGTCCATGATGAACAAATGGTTAAGAACCTCTGTACCAGATATTCTGTATGATCTCTTCTATCTCTACAGCATTAAAAAAAATTTTTTTTTTTTTGGTGGGGCAATTGGGGTTAAGTGACTTGCCCAGGGTCACACAGCTAGTAAGTGTTAAGTGTCTGAGGCCGGATTTGAACTCAGGTATTCCTGACTCCAGGGCCGGTGCTCTATCCACTGTGCCACCTAGCTGCCCCCCCCCCTCTACAGCATTTTAAACTATAGCATGTGTTAGGATGAACAAACTGTATCTCTAACAATTAATCTAGGTAATAGCATCACGAAAAAGAGTTTGGGTCTTAGTCTGAGGGTTTGAAGCCATGTCTTGAAAGTCCATAGGGCAGAAGCAAAGACTGAGGTTGAAGGTGTAATGCAGCAAAGCTCCCTGGAATCATGTTTCCTACCCAAGTTCTCTGACACTAGCTACACTGAGACTCTCCTGAAGGGTGTGTAGGGTTTTAAAATCACGAATACATTAGACACCTGGATTCATCTTTGCTCTGCATTATCAGTCCTGCAGTAATTAAAGAACCCCTGTTGATTTCTACCTATCTTCTTGTCTCCATTCTTTGACTTTTCCCAGATATATGGGAGAAATCAGAGGAGGAACCTAAATCCTGGAAAGCCTACTGATTAGCATTGCTGTCCTTTTTTGAGGATTGGGTGAAAGTCTTTGTCACAAGACCCTAACACATGGCTTTCCACATAGAGTGCTTCCCACGTGTTTTTAAGCACAGTACCACCATTAAGTATTGTGGCTGGACAAAGACTTAGCTTTCACATTTCCAAAAGGTGGTGTAAGTAGACTCTTCCATTTGGCAACATTGGAGTCTGGCATCACTTAGAGAACACCTACTCAGTATTCCACATCTAATCAAGGCCTTAATTGTCTTAGGGCTTTAAAATGTCAATTTCTAGATCTTCTGCTAGTGGTATATAGGAAGCCAAAAGATGACATGAGGGAACAAGTGGGAGAATGATCACCTTTCTCAATATATCAGAGGTCATTGCCAATGCCTTCCTAAATTCAATGAGAAAAACTGGAAATATGTATAGCAAATGTCAGAGGTAAGACTTGGATCCAGGTCCTCTAACTTCAAAACCCAGCATATCATACTTCCTCCAAATATTCTGAAAACATTCAAATATTCTCTTTTTATTAATAAATAAAAATATTTTATTATTTCCAGTTACATATAAGGATAGTTTTCAATATTTGTTTTCATAGGATTTTAGTTCCAAATTTTTCTCCCACCCTTCCTTCCTCCCTCCTTCCCAGATGGAAAACAGTCTGATATAGGTTATATATGTATAATCACATTAAATATATTTTTGTATTAGTCATCTTGTGAAAGAGGAATCAGAGCACAAGGGAAAAACCTCAAAAAAAGAAGGAAAAAAAACCAGTCCCCCACTAGAAACAGTATGGTTCAATCTGCTTTCATAATCCACAGTTCTTTTTTCTGGATGTTGAGAACATTTTCTATCATGAGTTCTTTGAAACTGTTTTGGATCGTTGCACTGCTGAGAAGAGCCAAGTCTATCACCATTGTTCATTACATAATGTTGCTGTTCCAAATTGCTCTCCAGAATGGTTGGATCAGTTCACAGCTCCACCAACAATGCATTAGTGTTCCAATTTTTCCACAGCTTCTTCAACATTTATTATTTTCCTTTTTTGGTCATATTAGCCAATCTAATAGGTTTGAGGTGGGTACCTCAGAATTGTTTCAATTTGCATTTCTCTGATCAATAGTGATTTAGAATATTTTTTTTAACATGGCAATAGATAGCTTTGATTTCTTCATCAGAAAACTGCCTGTTCATATTCTTTGACCATTTCTCAATTGGGGAATGACTTACATTCTTATAAATTTGATTTAGTTCCCCACAAATTATCAGAAATGCTGGCTGTAAAAATTATTTCCTAGTTTTCTGCCTCCCTTCTAATTTTGGGCTACATTGCTTCTGTTTGTACAAAAACTTTTTCTTAAATGAACTTATTTATTTATTCATTTCTTTCTTTCTTTCTTTCTTTCTTTCTTTCTTTCTTTCTTTCTTTCTTTCTTTCTTTCTTTCTTTCTTTCTTTCTTTCTTTTTTGGTGAGGCAATTGGGGTTAAGCGACTTGCCCAGGGTCACACAGCTAATAAGTGTCAAGCATCTGAGGACAGATTTGAACTCAGGTACTCCTCATTCCAGGGCTGGTGCTCTATTCACTGTGCCACCTAGCTTCCCCTGTATAAAAACTTTTTAATTCAATGTGATCAAAGTCTTCCATCTTGCATTTCATAATATTCTCTATCTCTTGTTTGGACATAAATTGTTTTCCTCTCCATAGATCTGAGAGGTAAACTATTCCTTCCTCTCCTACGAAAATATTTAAATATTGTGCAACATACATGCAGACACATGTATACACATATATTTTATATATGTATATATGCATATATATCCATTCATTCAACATTCATTAAGTATTCTTTCTAAAGTCCACAAAGAGAATTATCCTCGTGCCTTTCATAGAAATATCTTGTTCTATTGCTTTGTTAAGGGTTTTGAGAAAGCTCATTCCTCTGGGGGTGGGGGGGTTGGGTGGGGAGGGCAGAATTTATCTTTGATTCATTTCAGCTAATTTTTTTTTTCCGGGGCAATGGGGGTTAAGTGACTTGCCCAGGGTCACACAGCTAGTAAGTGTCAAGTGTCTGAGGCTGGATTTGAACTCAGGTACTCCTGAATCTAGGGCTGGTGCTTTATCCACTGTGCCACCTAGCTGCCCCCCCCCCGCCCCATTTCAGCTGATTTTAAAGCTGATAAATCAAGTGGGTAATCAATAACTATTAGATTATGATAGGTAAAATCTAAACCAGAAAAAAAGCTTGCAGGAGAAACATTTTAATTCAGCATAATTGATATTAATCTGATTTTTAGTGCACTGGAATTGAATCCAGAAAATGTGGGTGTGAGTGCTAACTTTGCCATTTACTAGTTGTCTGACCTTGGTCAAGTTATTTAACTTGTCTGATCTTCAGTTCCCTCCTTTGTCAAATGGGTGTAACACTTGCCCTTTGTGTCTCATAAGATAATCATGAAAAGAAAATAAGAAGCAATTTATGGGTGTGCTTTATATCTATAGAGTAATATTTATAGGCAAGGCATTAGTATTATTCTCATGGTTGTTGATTGACCCATCATGGAGAATAATCATAATAGAGTTAAACCCATATAAAAGCATTTCCCCAATCTCCTAAAGATGGAATTTAAAAAATGTGTTAGGGAGAAAATGACAAGACAATAAGAACCACTTGATAATATAAACTCCTGCCAAAGGGATCTGGGTTGGCAAGGCATTTAGAAAGGAAGAAAAGAAGGAGCTGCTATTTTAGTCTTAACAACAAGTAAGTGGCTTCTGCATTGTAGCTGTATCTATCTTCAGATAGAATGATGCCACCCAAAGAAGCAAAGTTAACAGCACAGTCTTGGAAGTGCTTTGATCTACAGTCAGAGGGCCTGACTTAACAACTTCACTTCTGATGCCTACAAGCTCGGTGACACTGGGTAGCCTCCCTGATCCTGAGTGTCATCCTGATGTCCATTTCATCTCTGTATCCATGATCCAGTGACCTGTACTCACTGAGCTTGTGGACTGGAGTGGGGCAACAGGAATGAGGGAAGAATAATTTAAATGGAGTTTAATGTAGTACACTGAAAAATACACACTTGAATTTGATTTTTTTAAAAAAAATTCCTTTCTATTGGGACTATTTTTTTTTTTTTTTTTTTTTAGTGAGGCAATTGGGGTTAAGTGACTTGCCCAGGGTCACACAGCTAGCAAATGTTAAGTGTCTGAGGCCGGATTTGAACTCAGGTACTCCTGACTCCAAGGCCAGTGCTCTATCCACTGTGCCATCTAGCTGCCCCTATTGGGACTATTTTTAAAGTCAGTTTTCTTCAGAGTATAGAGTGCTATATTTGAAATCTGAAGACTTTGATTTAAATCCCGACTCTGCCCCTTATTGCTGGTAAGACCTCGTATAAATCGCATTATCTCTCTGGACCTCAGTTTCTTTATTTGTAAAATGCCCTCTGAGGTCACTTCCACAGTGAAATCTGTAACCCTGCATTCCCCTCCCCCCCAATTCAGTCAGTCAAGAACATTTATTAAATACCTACTGTTTTCTGGACCCTGTGCTAAGAACTAGAGATACAAAGAAAGGCAAAAGATAGTGTCTGTTCTCAAGAATCCAAGACCTGTTAGGGAAATAAAGACATCCCTCTATATAGAGCTATATACCTATATATTTACATAGATATCTATCTCTGTGTGTCTCTATATGGACAAATCTATCTTTATAGACAAATCTATCATCCATATATTTTATCTTATCTTATCTATCTATCTATCTATCTATCTATCTATCTATCTATCTATCTATCTATCTATCTATCTATCTATCTATCTATCATCTATCTACCATCTATCTCTGTCATCTATCTATCTCTCTATTATATAGATCCAGGCAGATAGATAGGTAGATCTGTAGACCTATCTCTCCATCCACCTTTCTAATCTATCTGTATCTATAGTCACACACGCATATTTATAGTCCAACAAATGAGCATGAATGCAGGGAAACCAGAGAGCACTTTAGTATTTCATTCTGAAAACAACCTTGGGAAATGTAATTTATGTATTCAGGGGTGAGGGAGAAAGTGAGAGAAGAGGTCATGTGAAACATCTGCCTAACTTCTTTCGTATAACACTCTTTTTGAGCAAACAGAGATGCAGCTTTTCCTTGCCTTGCAGGTTGTGAAATCCACTGCTAAAAGAATACAAGTCTGGAGGACATCCATGATTGAATTGGAAGAAAAGAGAAAAGGGAAAAAAAATAGAGCATCTGTTGAGTAACCACATCCCCTTGACAGCAAGTTCTGTCTTTTAATCTGTGTGGTATAAAGTCTAGCAGACCATGAGGTACCTGTGGATGGACACTTAGCAAGAGCTGTTAAGAGAGCTAAATTGTACCATCCTTGGGAATTCAAAACTTTTAGATGCGATGAACCACAGCTTTTGTCTAAACAAATGGAAAGAATATTTTGTATTCTTAATGCAAGATAGAAACCTGTTTGAATAGTATATGTAAGTAAGCTGCCAACCCAACGGAACATTGTTTCCTATTATAGGTCAGACTTTAGTGTTAGGCAAGTTGGCTGTTGGACTCAGTCCAAGGGAATGTTGGTAGTTGCTGAGAGATGGAAAGCCTTTGTCATGTGGCCTCTATCTCAATCGCTCAGCAGGGACTCTGAGAACATTATTGGCACACGGTTCAGATGCCCCTTTGCTGGGAGTGCTTTCTCTCTCATCTGATCTCATAGCAATTTGTGCTCCTCTTTGTACTTGTAATCTAACTTACATTATATTTATCTTTTTATTGATCTATCAGTATTATAAACCCATATTAAATATGTTTATCTCACTGATTTGTCAGTTAAATAAGGGCAGAGACCCTGTTTTACAATGTGTGAAAAAATAGGTCTGGATTTAGAGGATATAGGTTCAAACCCTGTCTCTGATATTTACTACCCATGTGACTTTGGGCAAGTCATTTACCCTCTCTGGGACTCAGTTTCCTAATTTATAAAATTACTATAAAATTGGACCACATGGCCTATGAAGGTCCTTTCAACCACCAGTTTGGGTCCTTTGATCATATGATTTGAGTTTGAATCAAGTTTTGCCATTGACAACTTATGTGACCTTAGATAAGACGTTTATCATTGTGAGCCCACTTTTCTCATCTCTAAAACAAGAGCTTTGACCAAATGATTTTTAAGGCCTTTCCCATAGGATCATATATTTACATATAACATCTATTAGTTATACGGAATCCTTCTTTCTTCCTCGGCTAGCAGTTAGCTTTTATATAATGCTTTAAGATCTACAAAGTACTTTACCAATATTATCTCATTTTGTCCTCACAACAACTCTGAAAAGTAGGTCCTCTTGTTGTCTTCATTTTACAGATGAAGAAACCAAGGTTGAAAGGGGTTAAGGGGCTTGCCCAGGGTCACATAGCTAGTAAGTATCTGAGGTCACATTTGAAGCTAAGCCTTTCTGACTCTAGGACCAACACGCTATTCACCATGCCCCCACCAAGTTTCCTCAAGTCAAGCCTGAAGCCAAGGTTGGTTGATAGATTTAGAAAGTTTGCAGTTTTTTTTTAAATTTATGGATTTTCAATGTTCTGTTTTACTAATTGATCATTATCAATGTTTATATTGTTGCAGTGCAACTGATAAATGATACCTTTGGGTAGAGCCTCACAGCTCCAGGCTAACCTAGTTTGTTGAACATGGGAAGGATTAAGGGGGAAAAAAAAGAAAGAAAAGAGATGAAAAGTAGGAGAATTTTGAGTAAAAAAGACAGCCGGCTGAGGAAGCTTAGAAACCACAAAAGAGCAAAGGGGTAAGAACTATTAGAAGTTTTCCCATTAAATGGCATGCAAATCATATGCAAAACTTCCTGAAAATCCAAATTATTGTATTTGAACCAACAGCTTGATCACCTTTTGGAAAAGGATTATGCCACTGATTCTGGACTAACTTCTTAATATGCACTGAAAGATATTGGAAGGGGGTGTGAATAAAGCTTCCTTAGAGCCCAGGTTGTATAGCTAGCTGGAAGGGATTTGAATCAATTCTGTTTCAACAAACACTTATTGTATTATCATATCTTAACTGTTATGTATTAACAACACCTGATAAATAATATGTGTTTAATAAATGCTTGTTGACTTGACTTGATTAGTACCTACTATGTGCCAGGCATCATTATGTTGTGAGCTGGTGAAATAAAAACAAACATTAAACAGTCCCTGCCTTCAGGAAGTTTTCATTCTGTTATGTTAGAAATCTTAATCTAATCCTTCCGTGTTTTATGAATCAAGAAGCCAAGGGCCACAGAGATTAAATAAAAAGCATGCCCAAGTTTACCTGGTATAGAAATGGGATTTGAATGCCCAGCTTCCTAGTTCAGCTACAATGCTGTTTCCACTAAGTAACCCTGCATTAAATCCAATATGTTGCTCATTTCATTGCAAATGCAGGTTGTTGTTTTTTTTTTCCTGTTGTCGAAGAGGAGGTTAGTTGTATTCTACCCACACCCACACCCACACCCACCCTCTCCTGGGTAGTGAAGGATTTTATAACTGGCAGAGAGTGTTATCAAATGTTTTCATCTTCTTCTGAAGCATTCAGTATTAACTGCCGTTGAAAGCAGAATCCCAGGCTGGATGGGCCATTGGCCTGTTCTGGTAGGAAAGTCCTTGGCTTTTAATGTTCATAGACTGTTTTAGATGGAAGTGGGGGGCGGGGAATCCATCTGAGGCAAACTTTATTATTGTGAGTAGCACTTAGCTGATTAATCCAGTGTGTTGAATTTAGCATTTCATTTTCCGATGTAATTTAATTGCTAAAACATAAAACGTCATAGCCCTGCAGGGGTACTGGAGTGCAAGCTTCCAGGTCACAGGCACATGCTTGGAACCTGTAATGTGCAAAAAAGAATTTCTGAAAAGCTGCTTACCCAGCACTACCTTGAAGTCGGCTTCACAAATCTGGGCTCAGAGGTTGATTCAGAGTGACAGCCTTTATGCAGAAGCAGCCTACTTAACTGTACTCAAGCTGCAACCCCAGGACTCCTAAACAGCCAATCAATGCAGTGGAATAAGTCAGTGAAACTACCTGTTGTGACCAGTAACTGGTTGACTGAATTTTGTACTATTTTGACTCATTCTTCTAAGCTCCACCAGGAGATCTCTCTGGCTTGTCACTACTTTCTCCACCTAATTCATATTCATGGACTATATTTGCTCCTTTTTCCCCCAAGAGAATGACAGAAGACACAGCATCAAGAGGTGAAAGAAACCTCAAAATCCATCTAGTCTAACCCTATCATTTAATAAGTGAGGAAATTGAGGCCCAATGACATAAAAAGACTTGCTCAAGGTCGTTGTTTTTAAGTAACGTCCAATTCTCTGTGACAAAATTTTGGAGTTTTCTTGGCAAAGATACTGGGGTTTTACCATTTGCTTCTCCAGTTCATTTTTACAGATGAGGAACTGAGGCAAACAGGATTAAATGAGTTACCCAGGATTACACAGCTAAGTCAGTGACTGAATCCAGATTTGAACTTGTGAAGATGAGTCTTCCTGATTCCAAGCCCAGTGCTCTATTCCCTCTGCCTCACTAGCTGCCCCTGCACAAGGTCCTCTGGGTAGTAAAAATCAGAGGCAGGATGAAAAGCGTGTTGTATTATTAATGCTACTCATGTGAATAAGCCCAAACACTATTGAATTTTTCCAGGGCAATACCATTCACAAATCAGAAAAGAAATTGATTGTCAGACCCTGTGTCCTGATTTGGAGATTTATAAATACATTGAAAAGAAATAGGCTTATAGACTGAAAGAACATTAGAAGACACAGAATCTACATCCCTTATTTTACAGAAGAGGAACCAAGGGCTAGAAAGGTTAAATGACTCGCTTATGGTTCCACAGGTCACTAGTTATTGGTAGAGCTGGGATTCAAATTCAGGTTCTATGGCTCCTTATCCAGTGATTTTTCCACTAGAAACCATATACACATACACACGCATATATGTGCATGTATTTAAGTATAGACATACATATTTGATACATATATTTGTGTATGTATGTATATATATATGTAAATATATATATATGTGTGTCTATGTGTATACATGAATACACACATACAGAGAGAATGAGCAAGTGAAGAGTGGGGGCATTCTGTGGGGGTATGGGAGGAGGGGGTGAATATCTAAATAATTAAACCCAAAAAGATGTCAAATATGGGATATAGAGTATTTTGAGGTCACATTAAATGGACCAGATAAGACCTTTACAGTAGATAAATTAAGTAATTTCTTTATCTTACTTCATGCTGTATATGAGTGCCCCTTATAGGTGCTTAAGAAATGTTTAGTAACTTGGTTAAAAGAATGAAGAAATGCAGCAAAATTGGGGGAAAGTGAATTTCTGCTCATGAATGTGTTTTTCCACTAACTTCCATCACAAAATTTGGTAATTTTATCATGTAAGGTGGGATGGTGGGGAGGGAAGTGGGGACTCTGAGAATGTCTGTATAAATAGTGGGGTAATGCTTTCCAGGAGTTGAAAGTTCCCATTTGTGTTCCTGGATGACTAGAAGTATAACCTGGACTGAAAGGGAGAGGTAAGAAAAGAGGTATGTTTTAATTAAATTCAATGAGTATTTATTAAGTTACTATCATTGTACTATCATATGTGGTAGGCCCTATGCAAGTCACTAGGGAGGCAAAGACAAAAATGAAACATTTCCCATTCAGAAGGAAATAAGAGAGGAAGTTCCATTAGATCGAACCTCCCCAACACTTAGCCTTATAGGTTTAAATCTGGAAGATTCCTCAGAGACTATCCAGCCCAACCCCCTCAGCTTACAGACAAAGAAACTGAGATCCACATACATTGACTTGCCCAAGATCATACAGGTAGAAAATCTCTCTCATTTATACTTCTAACTCTCCTCTGATAACAGCCACCACCCTCAAGCAGGACCTTATCATTTCATCCCTGGATTATTGTAGTAGCCTCCTCTTGGTCTGCTTGCCTCAGGTTTCTCCTTAGTCCAACTTCATCCTCAATCATCTGTCAAAGTGATCTTCCTAAAGGTACAGTCAAACCATGTCACCCCCATCCACCCACCCAGAGATGCTTTGTCACATCATTGAGAACACAGACAATCTCTTGCTTTTCTTTGTTTTTGTTTGTTTGTTTTGTAGGGCAAGTGACTTGCCCAGATCACACAGCTAGTACGTGTCAAGTGTCTGAGGCCGGATTTGAACTCAAGTCCCTCCTGAATCCAGGGCTGGTGTTTTTATCCACTGTGCCACCTGGCTGCCCCCCTCTCACCTTTCTTTGTATTGCTGTGCTTAGGAGCGCTGCCTGGTACTTAGAAGACACATTAATATCCTTGTTGACTCACTGGGAATTTGAAGCTCACCTCAAGAATCCAGAGGCAGTGTTCTTTCTACTGTATTCTCATGTGACCTGATTTAAATAGTTCCCCAATCTAAGGATTACATTTCTTTTGATGACAATAATATAGTGTCCATTCAATCAGTTCAGTAACTTTGAAATTCCATATCAACTTTAATGAAAATAATGGACCTAGATTATTATGTTCTTTTTGAAAATGTCATTAATTTTTTTTGTTTTGTTTTGAACTTTAGATTCTTAGAGTAAAAAAGGACTGTAGAGAAGGATCTAGTCCACCTATGTTTTTTATTTTTTTGTTTTGTTTTTGTTTTTTGTTTTTTAACCAGAACAGGAAACTAAGGCATAGAAAGGTTGACTGACTCATTCAAGGTCACAGCTAATTAATGTCATAGACAAATCTAGAGTCTGCTCATCCCAAGCTAGTGTTCATCCTTTACAATAAGCAGCTGTACCCCACACACCTCCCCCCTCCCAACTGTCCCCCTCATTCCCTCATCAAAGCCTGCAAGCCCTCTGAGAGACCAGGGGCACCAGTGTGATTCTGTTCTAACATTCTCTTCAGCAAAAGAAACTAATTTGAACTCATTCCAGAGTTTCTAAGTTCTAATTGACCCTGAAAGTAATCACTTGGCCTCTGTAGTCCTTTTGATGGTAGCCATGGGAGAGATATGCAAATAGATGTATTTGCACAACATACACCATATTTCCTGTTAATCCAAAGTTCCCCTTGCTAACATTTGCATTAAAATCTATTTTATGGACTTGAATATTTAGGATGGGTCTGCTTTTGTGAGTATGTATGTATGTGTATTAGTTTTTTTTTTAAAAACTTTCTGAACACAAATTGGACCAGCTTAGTATATTTGGTTTATAATCCAACTCCCATATGGCTCATTGCTGTTTTAAAGGAGCTTCTACCAACCATCTTCAGACCACCAATCTGGAATTTCACTAGATAAGATATGCACCCTGAGTTCTGAATAAATTCTGATGTTTGCCTAAGAATGCATTTGGCAGTATCTTTGGAAAGCATCAAATCTCTGATATGGGTATAATATTCTGATCGGCATTAGGATATTCTCCCCATCTCTCTGTGGATCTCTGTCTTGTCGCTAAATCTTTTTTATTTTTATGTAGCTCCAAGGAAATTCTCTGATAAGACCATTAGGACAAGCTTCATGTCCATGTTGATTAACCTCTTATTAAGTGCCTACTATGAGGCTTTGCATATCGTGGATGCATCATAAATATTAGGTGATGTTAACACATCAGAATCATCAAGCTGTTCACTTAATACGAGCGAGGGCTGAGGGTAGAGGGGTAGATTTGAACATGAAAAATATAGCACCTGATCATGGACTTGTACGTGGGAAATTTATTTCAAATGGGTTAAAACTCTTCTCTACCCTTTCTACATCCTCCCCACAATTGTATTGAGTAACTATTTAACTTAAATGCTGACATTTCTTTTGCTTTTTTCTCATATCCAACCTTCAAAGAGATTAGACAGGTTTTAATTTGAGAGGTGGGCACACTTCCCATAAGTTTGAACATTTACTAGCTCACAATTTGAGATTCCAGCTCTGCAGTGAGTGTGAATAAAGAGAGATAGGGGAAATGACCCTTTCAAAGTGCTGCATGCATCATCTGCTGTAAACTTTTGATAAGTTCAGCTATACGAGCCAATTAATTTTCCAATATTCAGGGGTAGGCAAAGGTCCCACTAATTCACCATGGATTAATCTCTATTACATTTCATGCTCAAGTATTGACCTATGATGGTTACATTACAGGTAAAGACCTACAGGAACATTGCAGATCTAAGTGTGACTGTATTGTCAGTACTTATAAAGAAGTTTTTCCTCCCTTTTGGAAGAAGTTCATGGCCAATTAATAAAATGGAACAAGAACTCAATGGGCCCATCAACAGATTTGGGCATTGCAGGGAATTCTTCTAGAGTCTGAGTTAATTCATTTTATTGACAGACCTCCTCTAATCCCTTAGCATAGAGTGGAGGTGACTGAGATATCAAAGGTAGCACCAACAGAGCCTAAGCTCTAAGAGATTCTACAAGATGTGGAAGGCTTTCAGTACTTTTTTTGTTACATAATGAGTCTTTTGTCTTAAGGACCAATCTAGCTAAGTAGGGAAATGCTATCAACCAGCAACTGGTTTTGACATAATGAATTATATGGTCATGGCAACTCATGAAAATATATACATACATACACATACATACACACACATATATACATACACACAAACACACACACACACACATATTAAACCCACACTGTAAATGGTCCCCTTCCACCTGGTACATGGGTAGGTTGGAGTGACAAAAAGGAAAACTAAGAATTCCATTCAGTAGACTGTCTATAAACATGAACTTAATAATAGGTACTCTGAATATAATCTCCTACACCTACCCCAATGAACAGTAAATTGACAAACTACTTTTGGAAAATAATTGAGTCACAATCAATACTGACCTTTTCATAATAAATGGAACCTGAATACAGAAGGAAGTTAAAGCACAACTGAAGAGTGGTTACATAGGAGAGACAAAGAGTTTAGGTAGGATTACTTTTATCATACTCCCAAAGACAACAAAATGATATACTTTTATGTATAATATGCATAAGTAAAAAGAAAGCTAGGAAAGATTATGATTTATGTACCAATTGATATATATATATATATATATATATATATATATATATATATATATATCAGATGTTGAAGAGGTAGAGAAATTCTGTGAGTAACTTGACAAGATCCTCTGAAGTAAGTCGGTATATACCTTGATTTCCTGGGAACTTCAATTTAAAGGTAGGCATAAGAGAAAAGAGCAAAACGTATGTTTGAACATATGGCTTGGGTTTGAGCAATGAAAAGGACCAAACATTTGTGAACTACTTTAAAACCTCGTGCTATAAATATCAAGAATGCTATTTTTTTCCTCAGAAGAGAATCAGAAGGTACTGAATTATATAAGCAGAGAGAAGTTCATTCCACTTTGCCTCTGCAGCTCTGCCTGTTTTCAACTCCATAGTATAAGCTGCCCCCTCCCAGGGTAAGCTCATCACTTTTAAAATCACCACCATGCTGCTAACTCAAGCCTTTATTGGTACCGCTTCCCTCAGCCTCCTCTCCTTCTGATTGGAAGAATAAGAATACAGGGTTGAGTTCTAAACTCCTCCCAATGCCTTCCTTTATAGAAGGCAGAAATTGGACTTTGCAGCTTATTGCACTCTGCATCTGTACTTTGTCTGGTTTCAACTTCATAGAACAAGATATCCTTTGCTCTGGGTACCCCAGATGTCCCATCTCTGAACCACACCCGAAAGCCACTTTCCTATCACTTTTTATGTATTGTCTCTTCTTTTAGATTATAAGCTCTTCAAGGAAAGGCACTGTCTTTTTAAAAATTGTATACCCAAAACATATCACAGTGCCTAGCACATAGAAGGTGCTTAATAAATAACTGAATTGGACTGAATTATACTGGAGTTAGCAAAGGGATAGTAAACATTATTGTTATTATTATTGTCCCCCACAAACAAATCTATATGCCTATCTTTTTATCTTTTAAAATATTCATAAAAATGATCAACAAACATATTAGAAGGCATCCTTGGAGAAAATACATGATAGGAAAAGGTAGGTTTCAAAAACAATATTGCAAAGGAAGCTATTTTATTATAATTAAATAACACATTAAAACATATAAATAATAAAAAGTCTCACTTTTTTTCTGTCATCTATTCAAATTACCTTCATAGTTCAAAACATAACCTTAAAAATTCTTTAACAAGGATTTTCTCATGCATATGGTAAGATTACAAAGATTCCTTGTGAAATAAAATCACAAAGATATATCCTTTTCAATGCTTCCCATTCCCACTCCCCCAATAATTAATGTTAAACAAGGCATACAATTGGGACATGTATGTTTGCCAAAGACATTCAATACTGTCATGGAGAGTGTGTTTTACAGTATCCAAATAGGAGAGGAACTTATGTAAATGGTAAAGTACCAATCTCCCAATCTCCCTCCCTCCTTCCTTCCCTCCCTCCCCTCTCTTCCTCCCTCCCTCTCTTCCTTCCTTCCTTCCTTCCTTCCTTCCTTCCCTTCCTTCCTTCCTTCCTTCCTTCCTTCCTTCTTCCTTCCTCCCTTCCTTCCCCTCCCTTCCCCTCCTTCCTTCCTTCCCTCCTTCCCTCCTTCCTTCCTTCCTTCCTTCCTTCCTTCCTTCCTTCCTTCCTTCCTTCTCCCTTCCTGTTTCTTTCCCACCCCCACATTTTTTTAAACCCTGCTACTGTTCTTCCTCTGAGATTGCTTTCCATTTGCTGGGGTACATATCTTATATGTACATTGTTGTTTTCATATTGTCTGCCCCATTAAAATGTGATCTCCTTTAGGGCAGGATCAGCGTATTTTCATTTCCAAGTATTCCTGTACTTAGCACAATGTCTGGAACATACTAACTGCTTAATAGATGCTTTTTACTGACTGTCAAGTACATTTGTCTAGTAGAGGCAATGAAGATAGACTGACAATTAATTGGTCTCAGAACTAAAATTAGGAGGTAGAGAGCAAAGCAAATGACATTGGCAAAATTGCACAGTGCCTTTTAATAATCTTAAATTGTTCCTCAATGCAAAATCCCATCATTTAAACATAGATATGCTCTCAATGGTATTGCATGGTTGAAAGTCTTGGAGTAGTACTGTTTATGAAGAATCGAAGTTGTCTATGGTTATGATAGGCAAAAGAAAACTTCAGCAGACTTTCAGTGATGGCCTATGCACAAGACATGGCATTATGAATGTCCTCCAGGAAATATACATATAACTTAAAAAGGAGGTAAGCCTTGTAATAGGGTAAGAACACAATCTAACAGTTGGATGGCCCAAGTGCTGTGCCAGCAATCATAATTTAAAACAAAATTAGAGGAAGGTTCTTAACCAGAGTTCTATAAAAATGTTTTTTAAAAAAATATTCTGAAATCTATTTCAATATAATTGTTTTCTTTTATAGTATTATGCATTTTATTTTATGTATTTAAAAGTGTTCTTCTGAGAAAGGGGTCATGGATTTCACCAGGATATCAAACACATCCTTGGAAAAGAAGTTAAAGACTATACTGAAGAGCTCTACTTTTGCAATGTCTATTGGGCAACTTGAACAAGAATCATACAGCATGAGATGGCATGTAGGGTGATGATGTTCTGAGATGGATGGAATGTTTGTAATGATGAGATCAAAGACTAATTGAATTATGGAAGTATTGCTATATGACCATGGAAATGAACCTCTAAACTTTGCTTCAGGCCTCTCCTCTATAAAATAGACCCAGAATGATATTTAAATATAAAAAGCCCAGGGAACATGAGCACAAGTACAGGTAAAGCAATCCCTGAGAATTATGAAATAGTTCTATCTGTATAGGCAGTTCCTACTTTAAAAAACCTGGCTTACATATATGCATAGATATGAACAATGGTTGACTACTGTATCTCTTCCCTCCCAAACTCCTATTGCTTTAACACCCAGTGAATCCCAGATGAGACCTACCAATCTGACCTCTATCCACACTGATCTTTCCAGGGACAGTCACAACACTCACTCACTCATTGCCCAGTGAAAATTGATGTCTCCCCAGCATGATCTATAATCCGCACTCTACCCTGCACTACTAGAATCACAATTCCATCCCCAGCCCTCACTGCTACAGTCCCCCAGGAAAATTTAAGAGTCAGAGAATTCATGTTCCCAGCTTGATAAAAGGGGAAAAAGTATTTCTGCCTCTGTTGTGGGGAGTGGATCTTCAATGCCAATGAAATAAAGATAAGAAAGGATGTTATATACCCAGTGTCTCCTGTTGCAACTTAGAATAAGCTGAGACTATGTGCCTTCATACTCCTAGCCAGTAATTGTGAGGGATTTTCTCTTATAATCAATGCTATGAAAGACTATTAGGGGCTGGCAACCATTAAAAACTATTTGATATAATTTCGTCCAGACCTGTGATTCCCTTTGTGTAGGGATGAGATACTTTCTCTACCAATGTAAATAGAAAACAGTCTTGCAACCTAGAGAGAGGTCTATGACACCGAGAAAGTGAATGACTTGCCCATTGGTCACAGAGTCATGTGTTAGCGTGGGACCTCAAAACCTGCATCTTCACACTATGAGGGGCCTCTCTCTTGTCCAATCCACTATGTTCTCATTCATACTACAGCACAGTTATATTATGAGTTAACAGATTTTAGAGAACTGGCTGAGGAACTTAATTCAATTGCATAAGTTATATTTCCTTACCCAAACAGATTTTCCTAAGCAATATTCAGTCCAATTTTCTGATGCAAGAACTCAAAGTCTCAGGCTGTCATCAAACCATGCGATGCTGTGAAGAGAGTGATAGGTGTGGACTCAGAGGACCTGAATGACCCTTGATAAAGTCACCTCCCTGGGCCTCCAGGGAACCAAACAACGATGGGCTCTAAAGCTCTTTTCAGCTCTCAAGCTATATTTCTATGATAAACTCACTACAGATTTTCACGGAGGTGGAATAATTTGACTGCCCTTCCCCTTCCTCAGAGCGTATTCTCATCGCCTTATGCTGTGCAGAATCTGAAAAGAAAAAACTGGACCGATAACAACTGTATTTCTTTTGGATCTACAGAAAACTGATTCAACATAATGAACATGATCTTCCTGATAAGGCGAAGATTTTCTTGGATGAAACTAATGAATCCACTATCCTTCATGTTGTGAATTTCTTCCAAATTTTCCCCCAAAGACCATACAGAATGAGAGCCAGACCCAACATGATTAAGGTTCTGTCAACATACATGAATTGAAATGAAGAACTGAGGGCATTTTGCCTATGTAATTTTAAACAGATGCACCCACTTTGACTCCCCAGTGGGACATATTCTCTGGATCTTCACCCATTTTCTTCATGGTGTATATGCTGTGCCTAGTGCTACACTTTGTTCATAGCGGTTTCTTATGAAATGTTTGTTGAATTGAATTAGCCAGAACCACTTAAGGAATTAATAACCAAGGCAATGTAAAATAAAAAAAGTAGTAACGATACAAATGAGGGCCATTGCATTTGAAAACAAAATGAAAAACACACTCAAACACTTCAAATTTAATTAGGAAAAAGTTCCAAGTTCAGAATGTGCTCGAGCCATTTCACATCAGCTCTATAGATTGCGTACTGTAGAAGAGAAGGTGACTACATACAATGTGACCTTGGGGAGTGACAGGGGCATTCTCATGCTTCTGCTACACTTGGGCTCTGTCTCTGCCTACAATGACTTCCCTCACCTCAAGGGCTGCTTGCGGAACAAAGCTTTTCAAATGTTATGGGCAGGGCTCTTCCCTTCAACTTTAAACTTGCAAAAGATAGAACCTATCTATTTGGTATTTCTAATAATAATGATATGCCATTGATTTAGGGACATTTGCCATAAAGTATCTCAAAATAATCTACAAACAATGTACAATCATGCACCCACAAATTGGCAGCTCATGCACGTATGCTCTTCTCATTGGACTTTTAAGCCTTGTACTCTCTATCAGGTAAGGATCAGTTTTCTCTTTTGCAGCATCCTTGCAAAAAGGTTTGAGGGTTATATATATTTAGAACGAATCATCTTTCTTTTCTATAGCCTCTTTCATACAAATTGTATATCCTCCAACACTTTATAGGACTTAGATAATGTAGACAGCGAGAGGAATAAATTAGAGAAACTCAAGAGAAGACAAGTTTCCAATCCTCTTTGAAGTGTACATAGCACTCATCAATGAAACACCTATAGGCTTTGCATTATTATTACATACTGGTAGCTTTCAAGCACTTTATTAGGCACTTATTTCTTCAGGGAATATCTTTTAGAACAGGCTAATATTGTCATCAATCCTATTTTATCAATGGAGGAGATGAGGCAAACCTGAGGTTATACAAGGTCACCCCAGCAAATACAGTGAATAAACTAAGATTAGACTCAAATCCTTCAGGGGATTGTGTGATCTAGATAGGAAAACGGTCATCTGTACATTCCTCCAGGAGAATTCTTGTTTAATAGACTAATACAGTGACATACTGATGGCCCAGCTACTAACTCTTGCTCCCCCCAAATGTCCCAATATTAATTTGTATATACTTATATATTCATGTAGAAAACAACATGATCCACTGGAAAGAGAGCTAATTCTGGAGCCAGGAAGGAGTTTAAGTCCTGTTTCTATCACACATTGAGTCCCAGATGTGGTATCTAACTTCAGGGAATGTTAGACAATTCTCTGACTTTAAGTTACAGAGAAGATGACACTTTGCCATTTTTTGAATGGACTTCCTTACCAGGGAGGTTTTCTACCAGGGAGGGAAATCACATCAGTCCCTTTTCCCATACACACAAAACCACATAATATGCATATTTTCATATATAGTATATTACGCACATACATGCATGTGTGTATACATGTGGTGCTGTATATGTGTATAGCACCACACATATATTTGTTATCTATACATATACATACATATATACAATATACACACCCATGTGTGTGTATACCCACAAGATGTCTCCTCCATAAATGTAATCAATCAACCAAACCTGTATTTATTTAGAACCCTATGACAACCAGCATATTTTAGGCACTGAAAGTTCAAGAAAAAAAGGAGTCAGCCTTTTATATATGCTCTATATGCATATAATTTACACATAGAAGAATGTAGAAATTATAAACATATGTACTAGATAACGCATGAACAGCAAATGGGATCCTTAAGTTTAATATAGAAAGTAGGTTTGAAATGAAAAGTGAATGACAGTAAGTATTTCAAAAGGTACAAAACGAGTCTATTCCAAGCATGGGTGACAGCTGCGTACAAACTCTTAGAGATGGGAGATGGAGTGCTGTGGGAGCATTGCGTTGTAACAGCAAGAAGACCCAGGTAATCCTTGACTATAAGAAGCATGAACGGGAGGGATATGTGATTAAGCCTATAAAAATAGGTTGTGGAATCAAGTCGTGAAGGGTTAAATGCCAGATTTCACACTAGAGACTATTTCATCTTTCGTCTTTATATGCCCAGTGAGCAAGCAGCCCAGTGCTGGGCTAGAGTCAGGGAAGACTATCTCCCTGAGTTAAAATTTGGCCACAGATAATTACCAAGTTACTTAACCTTGTTTGCCTCAGTTTCCTCATCTGTCAAATTGAGCCAGAGAAGGAAATGACAAACCACTCCAGTATCTTTGCCAAGGAAAACCCCCCAAATGGGGTCATGAAGAATTGGATACAACTAAAAAACAACCTGAACAACAATAAAACCAGCAAAACTGCTCAGTACCTAGCACAGTGCCTGCCCTAGAAAGTGCCTTAATAAAATGATTGCCCGACATAGTGGAAAAGCATGTGGATTGTCTGTCTGTCTGTCGTTCTATCATCCATATGTCTGTCTTTTCTATCTGTTGCTCAGTATTTATCTAGATATATGGAAATATCTGGAAAATTATAATATCCTATGGAAATGTAAAGGGTTTTTTTTAGGATCTGGACTTGAGTTTCAGTTCTAACACTAGCTGGAAGATACTGAACAAGTCACTTAACTTTTTTTTTGAGCCTCTATCTCCTTTTATGGCATGATTTGCTACCTAACTTGAGGGTTATTGTGAAGGTAACATTCTGTAAAACCCCAAAGTACTAGATAAATGTTAGTTATTAATAAAATAGACTTTACTGGGAAAGGACAAGGAGGAAATAAAGGAAAGAAGTATTAATTAAATGCCAGCTACATACAAAAGCACTGTACTAAGAGATTTACGAATATTATTTCATTCAGTCCTCAGAACAACCTGCAAGGTAGGTGCTATCATTATTATCCATACTACAGAGCGTGAAACAGAGACAGAAGTGAAATGATTTGCAAAGGAATAACATAGCTAGTAAGTGTCTGAAGCTGTAAACTGCATTCTATTCTTTCTGACTCCAGGATGGTGGTCTATCCACTATGCCACCTAGCTGCCTAGAAGTTTATTATAATTGAATATATATAACCAAAATTTAAACATCTAACACACATGTGCACATATGTCTATCTATATGTTTACATATATGTTTCCATGTATGTATACACACATACATATACAAATATGCATTCCCCTTGGAGCAAGGACAGAATGGAAATATACAGGCTGCCATTCCTTGAGTACTTGTAAAGCCAGCACACACCCCTATGCATAGTACACATCCTGAAAGCAATCTTTATAACTAGGCTGCCCCTAAATTCAGCTGTCACCTGCTCTGTTCCAGAGTACTATAATACAAAAAAGTAGCCTGCATAGCAACAACTACCATAAGTGACAGTAAAGAAATTGGGCAGAAAGAGTGTCACTCATCTAGGAGTGGCACCTAAAGTGAATTCTTTATCTCCATATTCCTGAATGGAATCAGGAACTCCACAGCCACGCTGTGGGAAGGTTTGATCACCAAAAAGATCTATTTTTGGTTTATATTTAAGTAGCGTTACATGAAGGAGACAAGTTACTGTTCCAAAAGGAAGTTAGCAACAGCAAAGAGCAACCCCCCACCCACCCAGCCCACTTCTTCCCCTACTCATGGATTGTATTTATTTAGCTATGGCTCTAAAAAGGTAGATACAGACTCCAGAAAGGCCCATCTAGCCTTGAATCAAATTCATTCACTCATTTATGCCACCAATAAGTATTCAAAGAGCACCTTCTAAGCACAAGCACTTTGTGTGGAGCAGGTGATATAGAGATTAAAATGAGTCCTTATCCCCAAGGTACTTCTGCTGGTTTTTAGATATGCAGGAGCCAGTGGGATCTCCAGGTAGACCAGATCTGTTGGCAGCTGGAGCTGTAGGCCTAGAGTTCAGAAAAGAGATTAGCACTAGAGATAGATATTTGCATCTCATTTGCATAGATTTTTTTTTTAGTGGAATGATGGGATTTGATGAAGTGGGACTTCTGGGAATAAAAAAGTCCACAAATAATGCATTCATTCAAGAAGTTGGCCTTGTAATGGATCTTTAAAATTCTCATATAACTATTACTATTACAATATTAGCATTTAGCACCTAGCTTTTATATAACACTGCAAGGCATGTAATATGCTTTAAACTTGTTATCTCATTTGGAATTCAAAATAACCATACGAAGTAGCCGCTATTATTGTCTACATTTTCAGATGAAGAAAACGAAGATGAGAGAAGCTAAGTGACTAGTCCAGAGTCACAAAGCTAGTAAGTGGCTGATGTAGGATTTGGAATGAAAGGTTTTCTTTTTCCAGGTTTAATACTCTGTCCACTGCCCGATCTAGGTTGCCATCTTTGTTCCCTCAGTGAATCTAGGGAGGATCTAAGATTGGCTCCATTTATGTACCTATGGACCACAACCCAATCCTTTTGTTTCAACCATGGAGTTACTAGCTCTGAACAGAGCTAGAATTGAACTAGTTTGAGGAAAGTAGTGTAGGCTTCACCTTTGTACTCCCTCTTGGCTACTGGTAGCAAATTCAGTTCATGTATTCCATTTGGCTCAGTCAAACCATGTGGTGGTGCTAAAGAGGCAGCATAAATCTGGCTGACAGCAAGTGGAAGGGTTGCAAATTCAATGTGGTATAGAATAACTTCCCCCCACTCCAGCTGTCTCCAGGAAATACCCTTCCTTCCACCAACTAACTGACATCAAATTAATAGAGCTGTGACTTCTTGACATCCAAGTCAATATCAGAAAGACATGCTTGAGTGACAGCTAAACAATAGCAAAAGAATGAGTTTCCATAAATACTTATTTATTTATGAATGGCATGTGGGATGTGGAATAAATAACCCTCAAATCTTGTTTCTTTTTGAAGTTTGGATAATGTCACTATAGGTTAAATAACTGTCAGGAAAGTGTTATTTTTCCTATTTTTAATAGGGCTCAAAAGGCTGAAAGGTGTGTTTCCTTATAATGAATAGATATTTCCAGATGTTATTATTTCTCTACAAAATTCTCAAGTTTAAAAGAACACATCAGGAATCAAAATTCTAGTTAAAAAATAATAGGAGAGGGTTGGAGTGCACAGGGATGGAGAAAGGGGGAGATTCTGTTATCTGACATGCTTCTTTAAAAACTCTTCCTGATTTCAGTCCATTTCTATTTATTGTGTCTTAGTTTCTTTCTATTGCTTCTTGTTATTGATTTTCATCCACACTCCAATTGTTTTATTGAAATATTTAAAAAAAAAACCACTGATTTGAAACAATTCTCAGGCTGTCCATTATTTCTCACTGTATCTTTATCACCTTCTGCCCTCCAAATTGTTCTCATCAAGGCTTGCTCTCATTTTCTCCCGTGTGTTGTCCCTTCTAACTCCTTTGTCCTTCTCTATATCTGTCTCCCCTCTCTCTCTAATTTTTATAACAATCCTATTGACTTTTTTTTCTCCTTTCCTACGCAGTTGCAGCTTTTCTGAGTGTCTCTAAGTTTGCTGTAGTTAGAAAACATTTCCCTTTTTTTTCTTCACACTTTAATATTTGTATTCATTTTCCATGGATCAAACTTATTTACCTCTCCCAATCTTTCCATCACAAAATAGTATTATCTAGTCCAAGTTTGTTTTGGATTCAAATGCTGCTTCAGAAAGGAGATGAACTGTGAAATTTTGATCAGGCAATTTAATCCATTGGAGTCTCAGTTTGTTAATAAAACAAAATGGAAATATAAGCACCTACCAACCAATATTATTATGAGGATCAAGTGAGGGTAAGGCACATATAAAACCGTTTGAAGGAATTAAAAAGAATTAAAAGAACTGTTATTATGCCTATATTTCAGGAAAATGAAACATTTAAAATCAATAAATTCTTTTTCCCTTCAAATCACAAAAAAATTACAAAATGAAACCTTTGGGATTTTCCCCCAAGTAGGCCCCATCTACAGAATAGATACATTTGAAGCAGATATTTCTTTGAAGCCAAAGAAAGAAGGGAAAAAGGACTCCTTACATCACATTTTATTTGAGAATAAAAAGAAGTAGTTGATGATTGGTCAATCATGTTCACAGACCCTTTATACAAATTTATGACTAAGGAGAGGGTATGGCATTTTACATCATCCTGTCCTACTTCACAACATAAGATATCAACAATTTGGGCATCACATTTCTGTGTCACAGGGCATCCACAGGGACATCTTAACCTGTCACACTAAATACATAGTGAGTTCCCTGTCACTGGATGCCATGAATTGGTAATGTTAAAGAAGGCATCCCTACTTCCCAGGAGGGTTCAATCATAACACTCTGAGGCTTCTTAAAACTCTCCAGGATTCTGGAATTCTGAGATTAAAAAAAAAGGATAGCTAAAACAATGAAAGAGAGTAACTGTAATTTCACTTATGGCGTCTTTCAACCATATGAATATAAGGCTATATCACACTGCCTACCATCTGTATGAGAACTAAAAGAAAAAATCAGTCCAATCTCCAAACATTAATAGACTTATACTCATGGCAGATACTTATAGTTAGATGGGTAACTGACTTTTTCCATTTTCAACTAGATAATTACTACAATGTAGATATAGTTTCTATCAAATGAAATAATACATATGAAATGCTTTGCAGAGTTTAAAGTACCATATAAAATGTGTAATAGTGACTTAAATAAGCAGGTAGTTGGCACACTGGATAGATTGCTGGTATAGTGTCATGAAGCTCCAAAGTCAAATCTTGTCTCAGATACTATCTGTGTGACCCTAAGTATGTCGCTTAATCTCGATTTGCCTCAGTTTTCTGAGATGTAAAATGCGAATAATAATAGAACCTATTCTCCCAGAGTTATTTTGAGCATCAAATAGGAAACATATTGTAAAATGCTTAGCACAGTGCTTGGCACATAGTGGGCTCTTTAACATGCTAGCGATAATGACAATGATGAATCCCATGTGTGAGTCAGTTAATCAACAAGGATTTGTTAGGCATCTACTCTGTGCCAGGCACTCTACTAAATGCTAGGGATATTAAAAAAGACAAAAGAAAACTTATTCCTGCTCTCAAGTCCGGGGGCGGAAGAGGAGAGACCACATGCAAACAACTGGGCATAAACAGAATATAGAAGGATCAAGTTGGAGATCATCTCAGAGGGACGTCGCTAAGATCAAGGTAACCTAGAAAACGCTTCTTGTAGAAGGTGGGATTTTAGCTGAGGCTTAAAGGAAGCCAGTGACTCAGTTTTCTCATTTGTTAAATGAGAACTTTAGACTAGATTTCTATAACCATGATACTATGGTGTTACTATGATGATGCTCAGACACTAACTGTGTGACCCTGGGCAAGTCACTTCACCTTGTTTGCCTTAATTTCCTCGTCTGTAAGATGAGCTGGAGAAGGAAATGGCAAACCACTCAAGAAAATGCCAATGGGGTCCATAAGTCCCAGACAAAACTAAAACAACTGAACAGCCACATGTTGTTGCTTCATAAAGCTGACCATTTTATTTGGGGACAGTTCTCTTTATTAGGAAGTCCCCCACATGGCTCTTTACATTGAGCATAAATTTGCCTCTGCAATCTTCAGTTTCTATATTAGCCCTTGGGGAACAAACAAAACCAGTCTAATGCTCTTTTCCATGAGCTAGGGCTGAAAATAGATTATCTATCTCCTCCCCCCATCCCAAGTAACTTTGACTCTAAGTTAAACTTTCCCCAGTTTCTCCAACCACACCTCCTATGGCATGGACATAACACCTTTCCATTCTAGGTACTAGTGTACCTTGCTCTGAGTACTCTTAAGAAGATCAACATTCCTCTTAAAATGGTATATCAGTATTGAGCATAATGCTTCGAAGTAGCCCAACCTCAATTTTATCACCAGTCACGACCCAGACACTATCCTCTCCCTCTCTCTCTCTCTCTCTCTCTCTCTCTCTCATTCTCCTCTTCTTTTTTGTGAGGCAACCTGGGGTTAAGCGACTTGCCTAGGGTCACACAGCTAGTAAGTGTTAGTGAAAGGTGTGTTTCCCTATAATGAATAGATATTTCCAGATGTTATTATTTCTCTACAAAATCCTCATTTAAAAGAACACATCAGGAATCTAAAAATTCTAGTAAAAAATAATAGGAGAGGGTTGGAGTGCATAGGGATGGAGAAAGGAGGAGAGACCAGTCCAGGCATGGGGAAGAGTCAGCATAAATTGCCAGGAGGTGAGAGAATAGAGTGTTGTTTTGTGAGGAAAAGGTAGGAGTCTATTATCACTGGATCACACAGAGTACCTGGGGGCAGGGAAAGGTATAAAAGACTGTAACACGTACAGGTTATGTTATGGAGGGCTTAAATGCCAAACTCAGAATTGTATATTTGATCCCACAGGTGACAGGGGAACCCCCTGGAGTGGACCGAAGTGGGGGTGAGAGGGACATGGTCAGACCTTCAGTTTAGGAAGATCAGTCTGACAGCTGAGGGGAGGACAGACAGGAGTAGAAACTGGACCAGGGAGACTAACAAGTAGGTTATTTTAAGAGTTCAGTCATGAGGTGATGAGGACCTACAAGAGGATGGGAGCAGTGTCAGAGAAGAGAATGGGGCATGTATGAGGATGTTGTTGCTGAGTTATTTTCAGTTCACACATCATAGCACATTATTTTGTTTAGTTTTGTTCAATCATGTCCAACTCTTCATGACCTTATTCAGGGTTTTTTTGGCAAAGATACTGGAGTGGTCTGTCATTTCTTTCTCCAGCTCATTTTACAGATGAGGAAACTAAGGCAAACAGTGTTCAGTGACTTGTCCAGTGGCACACATCTAGTAAATGTCTGAGGTCAGATTTGAACTCAGAAAGATGAGTCTTCCTGACTCCAGGCCTGGTACTCTATGTATTGCACCATCTAGCTGCCATTAAGAGACACAGTACCAAAACACAATCAACAGGCTTTGACAACTGATTGAATATGGGGGTGAAAGAGAATGAGGAGTCTAATTGACAGAGTGAATGGTGATGCCCTCAACAGTAATGGGGAAATTATGAAGAGGAGAGGGTTTGACGATGAAAGATAACAAGTCAGTTTTGATGACGTTGAACTTAAGATTATTTTTGGACAGACAGTTGGTATGTGTTTGCCCAAACACATGCTAAGCATACATACAAACATAACTCAACAAGGATCTCATGATTTATTCAATAGAATCCTATCTTACGTTGTTCTGTGATACTAAAGAGGACCATTTTCTTATTCTGTCTTTTATGTCTCATATACATATGTGTTGGTATGTACAAATGTATAAAAATAGATTAAAATAATATGGATACATGAATATGTAAATGATTTATGATATTTTCTGTGTGAGTGTTTCCTCCACAGACATATATTATATGACCTATCAATGACTTCATAAATAAGTTCCAGGTTTCATAAATATTAAGTGATTTATTATCAGGGGTCATATAACTAACAAGTATGAGGTAATGGTCTGAACTTAGGGTTTTCTCAACACATTAATTCACTATGCTATGCCTCTGTACATCTCTCTTTTTTATTTCTTTTCCTTCCTTCTCTTTCTTTTCTTTCCTCTTTCCCTATCTTTATTTCTTTTTCTTCTTTCTTTTCCTCCCTCCGCCCTTTCCATCTCTCCTCCTTCCCTTCCTTCCTTTTTTCCCTCCCCATCTTTCCTTCCTTCCTTCCTTCCTTCCTTCCTTCCTTCCTTCCTTCCTTCCTTTCCTTCCTTCCTTCCGTTCCTTCCTCCTCTCCTTCCTCCTCCCTTCCATCTCTCTATTTCTTTCCTTCCTCTCCCCCTCTCTTCTTTCTTTTTCTGTCTCTGTTTCTCTCTTCCCCTCTTTCTATTTCCTATGCATATGAACGAATATACACAAAAGATACAAAAGGGCTATCACAACACTCCATTTGATAAAAAAATGCGAGTATTATTTTTATTCTTTTGCTTCCAAGGTTCCATGCACTCAGAGAAATAAAATAAGTCTGAATGTGACAAACAAACCGGCAATGAAGTGATGCAAATTATAATAAAGCCAACACACATGGTCATAATTGTTTTCATTACTCCACTAGGAGAAGCTAGTGACATCTAAACCAGAAGCAGTCATTTGTACTGTCCCTAGAGAATAGGGATAAAGAGGACAATCTTGTTAGACATGATTTCCTGCATCTTCTTGTCATTTGCAGAACATATGGGTTTCAAAATCTTTACCTGGGTAGGAAAATAGAGATAAATATAAAAGACCACTCATAGAGTCATCTCAGCCCTTGATCCTAGGTATCTGTAAAGGCTTAATCTTGACATGATCTACTTTGCTGAGAACAGACCCAGCACTGGAAAATAATACACAGTGTGCCCCTGATGCTTTCTCTCCTTAGTGAGATTGGATCAGTGACATCTGGACCCCCTCGTTGCTGATGGTCATCACCAAAAGAAGGGGCCCAACATTCCAGGTAATTTCCTACTCCATATAAATTTCAGAATTAAAGAATGCTAGATTTAGAAATGTAACAGACCCTGGATATTACCAAGTTCCATTTGCACATTTTACGATTGAAGAAACTGAGGCCCAGAGAGTTAAATCATTTTATCCAAGAGAACACAGGGTGAGATTCTAATACAGATCCCAGTTCAATTTCATGTCCTCTAATTCCCAAACGAGTTTTATTTGTTTGTTTGTTTTGTTTCTCCCCTGTCATTCTTTTCTTCAGAATGGAAGAATCAGAAATACAGATACATACCTGGTAGGGAAGACTCAATGATAGGTATTAAAAGGCCCACTACAATATATCATCTTGCTCTCATTATTTTTAAATATTCATGGGTGTTTAATATGGGGTCATTACTTATTGGTAAATTTGGTGGGTCTACAGTTCTCATTTTGTCCAATGACAAATGAACTAGGGTATTGCTGTGTCCAAGAAAATGACATGATGGCTCTTCATCTCCTCTGGGTTTCGAGAAATTAAAAGGCATTGTCCTGTGGGGAATGAATTATCTTGATTTCAATTCCATCTTCCCTCCTTCAGGTAATAGCCACATCAGAGCATTCCAAGAGATCACAAATCCTTCACCACAGATCTTTACCATCCTTGAATTTCAGGCCTAGTTATAACACAACCTGTATGTATTTGTATATGTATGTATGTGTATGTGTATGTGTATGTGTATCTATACCTATACCCTATACCCACTGACACGCAAGTATTTAATATGGGGGGAAGAGTGCAAATAAAAACTATATTCTTTTTAGAATAGTCTGCTGTATGGCCTATTCTGTGATACATCACCAAACAAAGGCCATTTCTAGAAGAGAAAGAAACAATACATTATCGAATGCAGATGTATTTATAAGGTATTTGTGCAATTGTCAGAAAAGGGAATAAAAAGGAATCTCAAAAGTATCTGAAATAAAATGAAAATAATTTAGTTATGTTAATGTCACCCAGTGTTGCTGATTTTCATATATCTGAGGCCTTTTTTTCCTTCTCTGAATTTTCACTTAAGACATAAGATTATTCCAAGAGAAAGGCAAGTTTTCCCATTCTAAATGAGAGGCATATTTTATTTGTACCATCAGGTAGAGGATAGATTATCCTGTTAACCAAGATTTCTGTACATATTTAATCAGTAAAACTTTTATCATATTACAGAAAACTTGGAGTTGGAAGGTTCTTGAGTAGCCATCTCGCACTTAAATCATACCTGAACAAGAATCCCCATATATGACATATCTGACAAATGCTGGTACAGATTTATCTTGAGGACATGCAAAATGAGAGGTCACAACCTAGTGTACTGAAAAGAGAATTTGTTCTTGAGTCATAGGACTGAGGTTCAAAATGCTGTCTGGTGTGGCCTTGGGCAAAAATCTTAATTTCCTGTGACTACAGTTTTCTCATTTGTTAAATGAGAACTTTAGACTAGAATTCTATAACTATGATACTATGGTGTTACTATGATGATGCTCAGACACTAACTGTGTGACCCTGGGCAAGTCACTTCACCCTTGTTTGCCTTAATTTCCTCGTCTGTTAAGATGAGCTGGAGAAGGAAATGGCAACCACTCAAGAAAATGCCAAATGGGGGTCCATAAGTCCCAGACAAAACTAGAACAACTGAACAGCACATGTTGTTGCTTCATAAAGCTGAACCATTTTATTTTGGGACAGTTCTCTTTATTAGGTAAGTTATGTCCTCTCCCCCACATGCACTTTACATTGAGCCATAAATTTGCCTCTGCAGTCTTCAGTTGTCTATATTAGCCCTTGGGAACAAACAAAACCAGGTCTAATGCTCTTTCCATGAGCTAGGGCTGAAAATAGATTATCTTCTCCTCCCCCCATCCCAAGTAACTTTGACTCTAAGTTAAACATTCCCAGTTTCTCCAACCACACCTCCTATGGCATGGACATAACACCTTTCCATTCTAGGTACCTTGCTCTGAGTACTCTTAAGAAGATCAACATTCCTCTTAAAATGGTATACTCAGTATTGAGCATAATGCTTCTGAAGTAGCCCAACCTCAATTTTATCACCAGTCAAGACCAGACACTATCCTCCCTCTCTCTCTCTCTCTCTCTCTCTCTCTCTCTCTCTCTCTCTCTCTCTCTCTCATCTCTCTCTCTCTCTTTCTCTCTCTCTTTTTTGTGAGGCAATTGGGGTTAAGGTGACTTGCCCAGGGTCGCACAGCTAGTAAGTGTTAAGTGTCTGAGGGCCGGATTGAACTCATGTCCTCCTGACTCCAGGGCCGGTGCTCTATCCACTGTGCCACCTAGCTGCCCCACATATATCTCTCTTAATGTTGCTCATCATTGTCTTAGACTCCATGGCTTCTATCCCATATAATTGATTCACAATGAACTTATAGTCCACTTGAATCCTCAGATCTTCTTTTCAGAAAAATAAAGACAACAAAACCTATTGCCTGTCTTTACTTTGGCATTTTGAATGAGCCATAAGTTCATCAGCACAGTGCTCCTTCTACCAGTGATAATTATGATGTTTTTCTTCTTTTGTGAAATGTCATGGCTAAAAGCCACTCCTTTGTGGATGACTCATCACAAGCCTCTCCACACTTACTTTGTCTTTTAACAAAAGTAAGCTTTGTCTTCTAGAGGCATAATCCCAGTACTTCCTCCTTCCTTCCTTGATTTGGTAACACTTACTAGATCCTGCATTCTAACAACAGAATCACCATTCAAATGGTCACCTCCAAACAATTATGAGGTACTAGAGTCAAATCTAGAGGCACCAAATTACTTATTCAAAAAATTCCCTGCCTTATAGTGCATGGTCTTTGAGGTATTCAGCTCTCCATGATGCACTAGCAGCTAAACCGTTAGAGGGTTCCCTCCCCCATGAAATAAGTTAAGAAAAGGGGTGACTTTCTTCCCTTCCTATTTACTGACAGGCATGTCCTCTCCCCTCCCTACCACCCCAGGGACCTGACAACTTGAGGGGGATGTGCAATTCATCTCAGATCTCTTCCCAGATGACAAGCAAGTTGTAAATTGTATTCAATCCCACTCTCCCTTGTTTATCTACCATGACAGTCCACTGCAGCCCTTGTGTAGTTGGGCACCCAGAGGGCATATGTGACCTTTCTCAAGCTGTTCCAAACTGTCACAAATGCCTCTGTCCCTCTTTTATTTTTCTATCTGTCACTTCATTCAGATTCGCCTCCTCTTCTCATCATGATGTTCAGTCTTTCTCATTACACACTTCTTTTTTCCCCCTGTCTCATTTCTTTTGGTTACTATTGTGTTTCATCATTTTAGTAATTTCTCCCTCAACGTATCCACCCCATCTTGCCTTTGAGGCTTTCATTTCTCTTAATTTAGAGGATGCTTTCTTTTGATTTAATATGGGGCCTCGGCTGAAGGAGTTATATATTTGAATGGAGACAATGATTCCCCCTCACACATTGGCCAACTTGGTGCCCACTGATTGCTCAGGAAATTTCTAACCCTACATCGATGCTTCTGTAAAAACTGTTTTTCATACCAGGAATACTCCTTTCCTCTTCTCTTCTTCTTGGAGGCCTTAGATACCTTCAAGTATTGCGTCAAGTGGCCAACTCTATAAGAAATCCTTTTCTGATTACCTCCGTTGTTAAAATCTCCCACATTACTCTGAATTTATTGTGCACCTGTGTCTATGTGTATATACAATATATCATACACACACAAACCTATATAGATCATATTTCCTCCCAGCAAGCTGTGATTTCTTTGAAAGCAGGAATTGTTTTCTATTTGTCTTTATATCTCCAGCACCAAGCATATAGAAGGTAATTTGCAAATGCTAGTTGAATTAAATTGAATGATTTTGGAATTGTTGAATAAAGCTTACAGACAAGGTTGTTTCTTACCTTTCCTCTCCCTCCCCCACCCCTACCCATTTCAGTGCTTTCCATGTCTTCCATGTCCATTCACATTTAACCCCTTTTCCTTTCTGGGCCTTCTTTCTCACATCTGCTAAGTCAGATCTTTAAATCTGTCTGTACGTTAAAGCCAGGGTCAAATTCCAGACTTAGCTGACGAAATGGTGCTTACACTTAGAAATATTCTGCCAATTCAGACATTTTTGGGGAAATGATAAAACCATATATTTCTTTTGAGAAATTTAAATATGCACAAATTTGGCAGAGGAATCATCGACTTTACACGCATCACTCAAGCTGACCAGTTGAGACCATTCTAATAAACGTACAACTTATCTTTGAGAAAGTGTCCTCATACATGAGTTTAAAAAGAATCTAAAGAATTGTTTGGGATCTTTATTTTGAGGCTGAATGAAGAGAATTTCAGGGTTTTTCTTCTTTTTTTTTTGGCTAAGGATTAAAACTTCATAGCATTAAACATTGTAATCCCCATTTTGGTAATTTGCAAAAGTACATTTAAAACAAGGTAAATTATGCTGATATGCAGGGTTAAAACATAAATTTTATTTCATAGAATTCACTCCTTTCTATGGACCATTTACCCCTTCAATTTCATTGCTTCTCCTTGCCTTAAAAACCAAACCTTCATTGCAGAAATAGTTACATTAATTACAATTAATCAATTAATTAATTACATTAATATTCACATTAACCAAAGATGGAACTGCTGTGATCTTGAAAGCCACCGGGTGCTTTCCACTCCCATAAACACTCAAACTGCTTTCTATCTAATTCTAGAAGACTCTATAGGGAGTGCTTGGTGGAGTGTAAAGGCCAAAGCCAAACTTATAACTATTCTTTGTAAGAATCATAACAACACAATTACAGCCATCCTACCAATAGACAACAGCATGTCTTGAAGCTGTTTTAAATTCCTCTGTGACTTTTCCCCCCTCTGAGGTGAGCTAAGGATCCTATAAATTTTTTTAGATGCTACTACATAGCACAATGTATAGAACCACTGGACTTCGTGACCAGGATAACCTAAGTTTGAATCTATCCTCAGACATTTATTAGCTGTGTGAACTGTGGGCAAGTCACATAACCTCTCTCAGCCTCAGTGTCCTGATCTGTCAAATAAAGAAATAATGTTGGCCTCAAAGACCTCAAAAGTTCCCTTCTGAATCTTGATTCTATGATCTTATGAACAACATAAATTTAAAGTTAGATTTTGCCAGGGCTCCAAAGTAGTGGTTCTGTCATATTAATGGACCTAACCTAAATCAATGGGAGTCTAGGCTACATCCTAGTCTCTATTAATTCACCAAGGGACCATGCTTGGATTCACCCAGCATATATAATCAGAGTAATACTAATCATATCGACCATAAAAATCCTGAAGAAAGAAGAGGAGAAGAAATTTCACAAATATGATTCTCATTTTATCCTCACAATTAAAAACCCTAGGAAGCAGGTATTATATGTTTTCTACATTTCATATGGGAAAACTGAGACAAGCAGAAGTTGATTAATTTTATCAGTGTCCCACAGCTAGTCAGTGTCTGAGACAAGATCTGAGCTCATTTCCTTGACTTCAGGTCCACCATGTCCATCTTGCAGCACATTACCAAAGATAATTTGCCTAAGACAATGGTATAAAAGACCTTACCCAAGGACAAGTGTAATGAGAGAAAAGGAAGTGTCCTGCTTATATAGTCAGAATTGAGAGATAAGATATGAACAGTATAAGTGTTTCATTAATGTCTATGGAATGTTAAAAGAAAGAGAAGAAGACACCCATTGTTTCACATGGATCTCTTTGTGGATTGAAGGAAAGATAGAGACAAAACTTGCCTAGGATGAGAGAGCATGGCTAGGTCACAATTTGCATGATGGTGGGAGTAACCACACTCAGAGGAATCAAAGATCTATCAAAATTAAATTTATGTTAATTACTTGTGAAACAAAGATTGAGACAGTCATAAAACATGAAACCCCTTAGGAGACTTCCCCCAGTTACAGAAAATGACAATAAGAACAGAGCAACTTCTTCTGAAACTATCAACACTCTAATATCCAGTAACCATTGTGGTTACTATATCTGGTGATAGCATTTCTCTCCTTTTTGCTTTCTTTTCCGTTCTCGTCTCTTAAATCATGATGTTTACTCTTGCTGCTAGGCGATGGAGAAGAAATAAGTTCCCCTTTCACTGATCACCTGAATAGCATTAGCTTCAGAGATAGTGGTCTGGGTTTCTGGTCTCATAGCTCTTCCATGTCTTATCCATCATCACTAACAGTTTGTCTATTTGAGACTTCAAATACAATGCCCATAGGGTCACATACAATGAGGTTCAAGTACAAAAGTCTTAGTGTGTATATGAACACTCACCTTCCGTGTCACAAATATTCAGAGATCCAAATGAGATCGCATGTGTAAGCATGGCAAGTGCCAAGGTGCACAAAATGGAATATGTTGTATATACACATATATGTAAATTAATTTAACCTCTTTTTAGTTAAGTACATACTACATTTGACATAATAATTTTTGAGAACTAAGTACAAACAACAACATTTAACTTCTTTCTTTCTCATGAGTTAAGAGCAAAAGGTAGGTGAATAGTATCATAAAAATGACAGTAGTTAATTTTGTTCATATTCTTACTATTTGAAATGTCCTTTTTATTTGTCCTCATCAACACCCTACCTTGGACTTGATCATTTCTTGCCTAGTAGATTATTGCAAGCATACTCTCAATTAGGTTCCCTTCCTCAAGTCTCTTTTTCCAGTGCATCTTTCAAAACTGCCAGTGACTTTCCTTAACTTCAAATCTAACCATGTAAATCTCTTGCTCAACAATCTCATGTGGCTTGTTATTGCCTCTGGGATCAAACACAAGCTTCTCTTTATTCACAACCCAGCCCCAATCTATCATTCCAAGCTTAATGGATGTTGTCCCCCTTTACCCCGTCTTCATTTGAGTAAAACTTTCCCTGTTGCTATTTCTCACACCTGACTTCCCATGTCTTATCATGTCCCTTTACAGTGGTCATCATCCCATGCCTGGAGTCAACTGCCTCTTCACCTCAACTTCTTAGAATTTAGTTTCTTAAGAGCAATCCAGCTTTCCTGATTCTCTTCCTACCCTCCCAGCTTCTAACACCTCCCTTCTCTGAAACTCCAAAAATGTTTATTTACTTTGCAAATATTTTTATATACTTCCAAATGTACTTACTATTCCTTCTGCTGGAATTTAAATGAATTAAAGAGACAGTTTTTTTCTGCCTTTTACCCTCAGTGCCTTGTCATTATGCCTAAACTAAAAAAGGTACTTAATATATGCTTATTGATAATTACATATTGATAATTATTGCTATTACAGATAAGGAAATTGAGGGTGGATAACATTGGTACACATGACTCTTTCATGATCACAGAAAGAACTAGGACAATGTAGTAATGGAAAGTCAGTAGCACACTGATCATTCATTCCAGACTAGGTATTCTTAATCTTTTTTTAAATTTATTTTTCTTTTATTCATTCATTTATCTATTCATTCATTCATCCATTGATTTCTCTATCATCTATCTATCCTATCTATCTATCTATCTATCTATCTATCTATCTATCTATCTATCTATCTATCTATTTCCCTTTTCCTATTCTTTTCCTTTTGGCAGTCTGGTTATGTCTATGTACTTCTCAGGATTTAAAAAAATTAATAAGTGAAAAAAATATTGATTTTCAATCAGAGATTAGTGAAAACAAATATTCTTTTCCCATGAAAATTGAAGGACCCTGTGAAATCTATTCACAGATGCCTTGTGTATATACATGGACACCTGTTTAAGAACCTCTGTTCAAGATAAATAAACCATGTGGCTACATATGGCAGCATATACCTATGCAAACATTCTGATGCATTTCTAGGAGCATGGTGACATGGGACACAGTTGCACATATGTCTTGTTCTCAGGTACACAACCTAAAAAAGAGTGCTTTGTGTTTCTGAGAATCCTCAAAGAAGCTTTGAAAGACTTGAAGAGAAATGATCTTAACAAAAGAACAAAAAAAGAAACTTAAAAGGGAACAGAAGTTGTGAAGTGTGTGGGGGGTGGGAAAAAAAGTCTTCTCTCTGAAAACAGTGAAGAGATAGCAAACTCAAAGCATTGATGAGAATAGCTCAGGGAAGGCGGAAAATGGTGCTTGGATGATTGTGCTCCCCAAGTGAGATGCCTTGTTTCCCAGAACAGTAGAGAATAGATCTTACTGTGCTCAAGAGACTAGGGTGCAGTTTCATAGAGATCTGATTGTCAGCCCTGCTGTGTGCAAGACCAGGGAAGGATTGGGGGTGGTGTTAGATTCTATGTCCTGCTGTTCTTGGAAGAGGAAAGGGATATTCCCTGGGGATATGTAGCTCTCAGAGTACCCATATTTGATTCTGGATAGAGAGTGCATTAGCCATACATTCCATTGTATTGAATAGATTTTAGGATGTTTTCTAAACAGTCGGAGGAAAAGCACTAAATTAAGAATTAGATGAGCAAGGTCCTAGACCTTGTAATAGAATCCAAAGTTGGAAGGAATTTCCGAGGTCATCTGGTTCAATTCAACACCGACTAAGAATTCTCTTTAGAACAGATCTGACAACCAATCATCCAAACTCTGCTCAAAGACATTCAGTAACGGAGATGCCACTACCTCTCAAGGAAGACCATTTCTCTCATGATAGCTTATGAAATATTTCCTTATATCAAGCTGAAATTGTGTTTGTGAATTATCTAGTCACTCCCTTGGGTCTGCCTTCTGTACTGAGAAAAACAAATCTATTCCATCTTCTACATGACATTCCTCCAAATATCTGAAGATAGCTTCCATATGCTCCCCAAAGATTTTTGTTTGTTTTTTTGCAGGGCAATGAGGGTTAAGTGACTTGCCCAGGGTCACACAGCTAGTTAAGTGTCAAGTGTCTAGGCTGATTTGAACTCAGGTCCTCCTGAATCCAAGGCCAGTGCTTTATCCACTGTGCCACCTAGCTGCCCCAAAAGTTTTTAATTTCTTTAGGATAAACATTTTCCTTTCCTTTGACAGATCCTGACTTAACATGATCTCAAGGCCTATCGTAATCCCAATTGGACTCTTCCAGATGCTCCCTAGCTTATCAATATCCTTCTAAAATGTCATGACCCAAAGAGAACATGCTACTATAAATGTGGAGCTCTATTTCCTCATGTGTCAAGTAAAGTGGTTGGACTAGATCTCTAAAGTCTATTACAGTTCAGAAAGTCTATGATTCTTTTTTTTTTTAGTGAGGCAATTGGGGTTAAGTGACTTGCCCAGGGTCACATAGCTAATACCTGTCAAGTGTCTGAGGCCAGATTTGAACTCAGGTCCTCCTGAATCCAGGGCTGGTGCTTTATCTACTGTGCCACCTAGCTGCCCCTAGAAAGTCTATGATTCTTTTTTTTTTTTTTAAGTGAGGCAATTGGGGTTAAGCGACTTGCCCAGGGTCACACAGCTAGTAAGTATTAAGTGTCTGAAGCCGGATTTGAACTCAGGTACTCCTGAATCCAGGGCCGGTGCTCTATCCACTGCACCATCTAGCTGCCCCGAAAGTCTATGATTCTTAATAGCTAAAGACAGCCATTTCTTCTACCTCTGTTATTCCTTACAATTGAGGTCCCAGAAGATGATATACCATGATTTTGACTACTCCCTACCTCTGCTCTCCATGCACATGGAAGTTACAAAACAATCTTTATTTTTTGACAAAAAGATTTGAATTTTCGCCTTTAAAATGGTCCCTTTCAGTCATGGTGTTAATTGTATACTATAGCATTAGACTGTGAGCTCCTTAAATTAAGGATTGTCAATAGTCAATAAACATTTATTAATTAATTTATTGCTATATGCCATGCACGGCACTAAGCACTGGGGATATAAATAAGAAAAACAAAGACTGTCCCTGCCCTGCCAGAGGGTACAGTGAATGTGGACAGGATAATTTCTGGAGTCCAAATTAATCAGGACATCTGATGGAAAATGTTGGTGGTGGTCCTTCATTCTTGAAGATGACCAATGACATCATGAGATGATGACTCATTCTGTCTTTCAGAGTCATGAAAGTCCAGTGACAAGAAAAATGTTGAGACAACTGGTGATAGCTTAGTATGCAGTGGGTGAGTTTGGTCTTTTAAAATTAAAGTCATGGGCAGCTAGGTGGCGTAGTGGATAAAGCACTGGCCCTGGATTCAGGAGGATCTGAGTTCAAATCTAGCCTCAGACACTTGACACTTACTAGCTGTGTGACCTTGGGCAAGTCACTTAACCCTCATTGCCCAGACAAAAAAATAAATAAATAAATAAAGTCTTTCCCAGGTTTCAGTTTGTCTGAGGCCACACACATTCTATAACTGAGGGGTTAGCTGAAATTTCGGAGCCCTCTACAAAGGAAGGCTCTGGGAGAAGTTTATTGCTCCATGTTCAAGCCTTCCAATGAGATGGAAGAAGCTACTGAACTGAGTGCTGAGGAGTTGAGTATCAAAGCTGAGTTAATTTCCATGATGATGAATTTTCAGATAGTGAGTTTACTCTGAGGTAGAGTTGAAAGCAAGCAGAGCTGTTGATGGAAAAATCTGCTTTCTCTGTATCATCAGAGTTTATCGCAGTGCCTGGCACATAGAAGGTACTTAACTGAATGCCTTATTCAATGATTAATATTAGCAGACCAATGAAAACACAGGCAGCAACAGGGTTGGACTGCTCATCTGCTCACTGTAAAAAGGGATTGGTGTTGTAGGCATAGCAGTGGACAGGGAATAAAAGGAGCAGGTAGAAGAGATGACCTACTCAGCTGAAGAATATAGGTTTTAACAGCTGAAAATGAACTGACAGCTTGGATTGCCTCATTTACAGGTGGCCCCTTCCATCCAAGTGCCAACAGTCCTAGTCCTGACTGAGTGTCAGATTTCATTCAGAAAAGATAAGCTTCCTTTCTCATTCTTTCTTCAAAGGAAATAAAAGAGGGAAACTATTTGTCCTGAATCTATGGGGACTCAGGAAATCAGTACTTTACGGAGAGATTTCAGTCTAAGGATATCAGTGACAAATAATAACTGAAATGTATGTTGTACTCTGGGCCTTACAAGGAATTTTGCATACATTACCTTCTTCTGTCTACAAAAAAGATATAGGTAGCGAGATGCTACAAGCATAATTATATCTATTTTGTAGATGAAGAAACTGAGTTGTAAAGAGGTTAAATGACTTGTTCATGGTCATACAGCTAGTGAGATTTAGAGGTAGATTTTGAACCCAGATCTTTTCAGTCTTCAAGTGCAATACTTTTTCCACAAATGGATTAGTGTTGGGCAGCTAGGTGGCGCAGTGGATAAAGCACTGGCCCTGGATTCAGGAGGACCTGAGTTCAAATTTGGCCTTAGACCCTTGACACTTACTAGCTGTGTGACCCTGGGCAAGTCACTTAACCCTCACTGCCCTGCTCAAAAACCCCCCCAAAAAAACCCCAAAACAATAAGCTTGGGGGCAGCTAGGTGGCACAGTCGATAGAGCACCAACCCTGGATTCAGGAGGACCTGAGTTCAAATCCAGTCTCAGACACTTAACACTTACTAGCTGTGTGACCCTGGGCAAGTCACGTAACCCCAAATACCTCACCAAAAAAAAACAACAAAAACCAAATGGATCAGTGTTTCTTTGTTTTTTGTTTTTTCCTCCCTTCCTGCTTAGCTTCTCAGGCAACTTTGTAAATAGTCAGCAAAGTTAATGACCAAAAGTTGATGTGTGCTCCTTTCATGCAAAGAAAAATGGAACCCTGACTGCATGTATACAATGGTGGCTCTGCTTTTGCCGGTTAGTTCTGGGTGACAAGGAGTGAGAAGGCTGACGGCCAAAAGTACGAGCACATCCTCCAGTTCTATGACTCCACCGTAGTCGTGCTTCTAAACACTAGCCATGTAGACTTCTGGGTGAGTAGAGTCAGAAGCAACAGCTGTGACAGAGAGAAATAGCAGATGGCTCCTGCACACCCAGGACCCAAAAGAACTGTCACCATTTGGGATTTGTTTGTGGGAAAGAAGTTCAGAAGGCAACAAATCATCAGACTGCCAGAATCACCTCTGCTGAAGTCATTCCAAGGCAACTACTGGGATGACCCAGAAATTTCAACAGAATTATCAGAGCCTAGGGAAGGTAACTCCAAGGGAGTTTTGGGAGCCCTGATGCCCATGGGCTTTCTGTATTTCAGTACAGGCAGGCCCAAGATGGCCTAGAGTCTATCCTCATCCAGTGAACCCTGCACACTGAGTGACCTTGATTCTGTTAACTTGAAGCTGCTAAGTGGGGGGTGAGGATAAAGAAGAGCTCTTATAATTCCAGCTACATAAGTGCACTATTGTTCATCCTTCATTCTCAAAGAGTACCAATAGAGGTGGGTTTTCCCGACTGGAAGGGTACCTTTGGCTTAAGCAATGTCCTAGGGTCAGAGGTTCAGAGAGGATCTTCTTAGCTGTTTATCCTTGAGGCCCTGATATCCCCCCTTTCTTAATCTTTTACCATTAGGAGTCATAATCTTTGGGATCACAGACAACACAAAGATGTCTGTAGGGGATCACTTCTTAAATAGGTATCCAGTATGACAAGCTATCTCTTTGGATTTACTGTCTACCTATAATCCATCCCTCAAAGCAGATCTATGGTTGTATAATAAAGAATTAAGGAAACATTTCTGTTACTTAGACTTAGGAATATAAAATGATAGGTTCAATCAAAACAAACTCCCTCAGTGGCCACCAAGAATGTTTCTTCTTTAAGAGTAAAAGGTTAGGGGCAGCTAGGTGGCACAGTGGATAGAGCACCGGCCCTGGAGTCAGGAGTACCTGAGTTCAAATCCGGCCTCAGACACATAACACTTACTAGCTGTGTGACCCTGGGCAAGTCACTTAACCCCAATTGCCTCACTAAAAAAAAAAAAAAGAGTAAAAGGTTTCTAATGTCATATAACTATGCCTGAGGACTAAAAATAACTTATGTTTGGATAACACTTTATGGTTTATAAAGCACATTACAGACATTGGTCCAATGAATTCTTCCATTTTACAGATGACAAAACCGACACTCAGAGAGGAAAGGTGGCTTGCTTAGGGTAGCAAAGCTAATGATTGTCCGACCTTGGATTCAAAGCCAGTTCTTCCTGCTCCTGTGTCCAATGCCCCACTATTCCACATACATTTTCTACCAAATTCTAAATTGTCATTTGACATCTGTGAAAATCCATCACATGTGCAAGAAGCTATCCAGAGACTCCATGCTGTTTGAAGGAAGTATAAAAACCAAACCGAATAAGCAAACAAAAACACCCCTTTAATTTTTATTTGTAAGCACCCTGTCATGTATTTCTTATGCTCCATACTCCTTGTGCCTAAAAAAATCAACAAAAGAAAATCACTGTTTTCGTTTTGGTAGATTAAAAAGTCCCTTACTTTAACTGTAAAACATCGGTAAACTTTGTTATATATCTAACATTTAATCCACATGTGGGTTGCTGGTGGCAGAATGGAGTGAGGACACGAGGGAACTGGAAGGATTATAAGAGGATAGGAAGAAAATGGGGAAATGGCAAGGTAGGCATTTTGTAACAATAGAGAGACAGAAAGACAGAATGAGTGATGAGTAGTATTGAGGTAACAGAAAGATGATGTCAAGGAGAGAAGACTGAGAGGGAGAAAGAAAAAAGAACTGTAAAAGTAAACTAAGAAGTAGGATAAAGATTGGAAAAAAAAGAGATAGAAAAGAGACTCAGTAAGACAGATAGCAACAAGCTAGAATGAAAGAAAGGAGGTTTTGATTGATTGCTAAGACTATATGAGCTCAGGCAAAGGGCTCTGATGATCTCTTAAATGGCCTGAGCTAGGCTCCTGTGGTTTATGAATCTGGCTGAACCATTTGATTGAATTACAATTCTCCAACTGATCACTCATATCAGTAATCTTTGTCTCTGTGACTCACCACCATGATCTTCTCACAAAAGAAGCTTTTCTGCCAGAAATTCGGTGACATTAATTATTTTTTTAAAGAGTATATTAAAACGTGGACTGTCCTTGCTGACATTTCACAAGAAGAGAATGTTCTGAGTTATGATGGCTGCCATGTTTTCTTATTCTTCCTAGTTTTCTTTTCTTAGGGTTGCAGACTCTTCAGGGCAGGCAAGGTAACAGTGACAACAATATTTATGTAGCACTTTAAGGTTTGCAGAGTACTTTACACATGTTATTAAATTTGATTCTCCCAATAACTCTGAAAGGTAGGTGCTATAATTAGAAAGGTTACATGATTTGCCCAAAGCCACATGGATAATTCAAATGATTATCCCACCTCTGACACATAATAGCTATTTGGACTTAGGCTAATTAATTAACCATTTTCAGTCTCAGTTGTCTCATCTATAAATAAAGATAATAATACCTGTAGCATCATAGGATGATTCTAAACTTCAATTGAGATGGTAAGTAAAGTTATTTGCAAACATTTAAGTCATATGTGTGTTTGTGTTTGATGTATATATACACATTTGGCCAGTATCTATAATTTAATTATGGGTAATTCCCACTGAGGAAATTCATTCTGCTAATAAATATCATTCATTGTTATACAACTTACAGTCTTCTGAGACATTGATAATATGTTAAGGAATTTGCCCATATTAACTGTTAACTGGCATCACAAGTAGGACTTAAACCTTAGTCTTCCTAACTCAGAAACTACCATCTTACTTCTAGGAAAAATCAATAGTTGTTGTCATCATCATCATGGTAATCATCATTATTGTCGTCGTCATCATCAGCTCAGTACCTCATGGATTTCATATTGCTGTTCTCTAGACTTCAGAGTGTTGCCAAGTCAGAGCAAGGACCAAGCCTTTGTCACTGGTGGGATAGGCAAAACACTCCAATGTGTTATGATGTCTTTAAGAAAAAAACCTTACTTCTCCTCTACTAAGCTGGTTAATGAGGAACCATGTTCAATACATGTGATTCTTACAACACAACATGCTTCTCTATGGCTCAGAAGGAGAGAGGTTTCTTCTACTTTCCCTGGGAAAAGAGTCCCAACATCAGGAAGAAATAGTCTTGATGGGATAGACCACATTGTCCACCTATGTCAAAGATCCCTTCACTGGTGAGCATGACTAAGATTTGCGAATGTGGACCAGAACTCTTATTATACATTAGAAACATTTAAAATGGGATACAGAAAAGGGAAAAAGAAAAGGTAAAACACTATTACTTCAAACCAGCCTTTTTCCAGCTGTGTCCTGTAGACCACTATAACTTGATAGGTCCTTTGATGATATCATACAAGTGGAGTTAAGCTTTAGTTGTTTTTGTGAAATGACTGTATTTCTTTTTGTTTCCATTTTAAATTTGTGTGAGGGTATTCCTTTCAAATCCTGTTCCTCTGCCTCCTATCTCCAAATTACATTCTCGTCTTCTCTGTAAAGTGGTATACTTATTCCTAGGTGCAATCAAGGATGATGTGAAAAGAGGAACAGTGCAAAGTCAGAAAATACATTATGTTTGTCTAACCATGACCTGGATACAGAACAACAAAATAATGGAAAGAACAAAATGTCATAGCAAGCCCTATAACTTCTTTATTCAATCTTATTATGCTAATACAATAATCACCATAATAACGGTAATGATATTGATGAGGGTGATATTAATAATAAGAAGGGAATATCTGGGGAGGTCAAAGAAAAGTAAAAGAGTATCAACCAGGATACTTTATAGCATGGACTTTTGAGTTCTGAGATTATTAGAGTAACTGTGAAGGTCTGGCAGAAACCCAGAAATGTCACCCAATTGGCTGACATTGGTTGACAATCCAGTGATACCACTGACTATGCCTTCCTAGAGCTGTGTGAGATAGACCTATTCCTATAAATCTAAGAAATATATGGAATGGTATATCATCATAGAATGGCCCTACTTGAATCTTTTAGATGAGCAACTTAACATGGAGTAGAGCGGAGTAACATTTCTTCATGTTTTGACATGTGTATAAGACAAAATAAATTGGAAGAAATCAGAAATGCCATTGTCTCACTTTGGGAAATACTTTAGTACAGTAGGCAAACTCTGAGTGCCCATTAAATGGGCTGAGGGGATGAATCTACTTATAGGGAAAGACTTCATATTACTTTTCATCAATAATATACCCATGTCAAAATTATTTACAATGTATTATTTGTCAATGCAAGAAAATAATAGAAAATAGCATCATGTTTTATTAAATAAGAATAGGAAGTAGTTCTTGAAATCTGAAAGGTAAAAAGCTTAAGAATGAAAAGGCAATGCATATCTGTACTTAATGTAATTCCAGAAATTTTACCTAAATAAAATGGGTGGCTAAAATAATGTTAATATCTTAAATATTTTTAAAAGGATTTGATTCTACTTAGACAGTAATTCTAAAAGTCCCTTTCTGCATATGATGGCACAAATTCAACTAATAAAAGAACTACATCATGAGAGAGTAGTTTTAAAAAGTGAATATTGACTATTACCACAATGACCAAAAATGGTCTGTCAGAATCTGGAACAGAGAATGTGAACACATGTAAGGACCTGCACACAACCTTACAGGATGTGACTGTTACTACAGTAAGAACCATAAGAGCAAAGGTGGAGCTATGTAGCAATGACCCCAAGGTCAGGTGTCACATATCATCGTGGCATAAACAGCTTGAGAAAAACAATGGGAAGAACTTCAGAAAGGAAGACCTCATCAACATGTAGTAGGAACAAAGAATAGTAAGTGTGAAAGGAAGATGGCCTAATTAAAGGCAATGAAAAAATTGCTATAGAAGAGAATATGGAAAATAAAATTATATCAGCAATTCTTGAAAGCCTTAATCAACAAAAACATATGCGAGTCTAATTTTTAAAGCAATAAAATGAATGAAAGTTGAAAAAAAAGCAATTCAAATTAAGCAAAATATGAAGTTAAGAAACAAAGAAATTAGAAGAGAGAGCCCCCAAAGAGGAAGGCTAAGGAAAATGAGTAGTACTCCAATGGTCAAAAGAAGTCCAAAAAACAACCATTTAATTTGGACTAAATGGGAAACAGAAAGCCTGGCTACTAAAAACATAATGAATGACAACGTGTCAGGTCTGGATAAGACTTACATCTTGAATTGCTGGCAAAACATTTTTCCATATTCTTCTCTGATGCTTTAACAGAAGGCATTACATATTTCTTATCAAAAAGTGAGAACCCTAGTAACCCCTTTAGGTCAATAATGTGCTTATATTGTTTATACTAAGCATTTACAGCTTGTATCTCCAATATATGTGTGTGCATATATTAACGTATACGTGTATGTGCACAAAACATATATATGTATATATGAATAAATATGTACACACAAAAGCAATATATTAGCTGAAGACCAAAAAGGGTGTCCCACAAAGTCCCAGGGAGGATAAAAGCAGCTCATTATTGATTTGAAGGTTATTGTACAAGCCATTTAAAGCACTTTAAAATTTATATTATCTATTGATTATCTCATAGCCTTTGACCCAGTTCTGCACTCATACCTTATTCTTTTTCTGTAATCATATACAAATATGTTTAAGCATAGTGAAAACTAAAGTATTTGATTCGACGTGGAAAGCTATTAAAGATTTCAAATGTGGCACCAAAATAAAATTAAGATAAAAATATCTCCCAGGGAGACAGTGTAAACCCATTCCATATCTTCCCAATCTTCAATCCATTATCATCCCTTCTGAATGTGACTGTGTCACTTTCAAGTTTTGACTTGTGTAATATCGAAACACATATTAATAACTTATTGAACATGAATGACATTGAAACTCCTTTGATACACACAATAAGCAACTACTTTATACTGTGAAAACTTTCTTCAAAGGTAACAAAATTTCCTTGGCTTGCAACAAATATAAAAAAATAGATACTGGGTCTTTGGATTTGAATTTGAAGGTCACATTGAACCAAAGGAAAGACGTAATATTATAAATACCCAACTCTTAAGACACATTGAGCATATAACTATGGAGAAGAAAGCTGAGCCTGTGTATGTTAAAACATTTACTGGAATTCTGAAGTCAAATCATAATGGAAAGAACATATGTAGAACAATTAAAACCTATATAATGGAAACCTGAATGTATACTTTTGCCAAGTAAAATCAAGAACAGATTTATAAGATGGCCAAATAAAAACCTCAATCAATATTAAGGAAACAGGGCAAATCCCATAGCCTCTAAGCAACTGTAGAATAATGAATGTTTCATCATCAAAAAGAAGGAAAACACAGTCCTGTGTTCTAAAGGTATATGATAAGCAGGCTTAAAATTCACAAGAATATTATTAGAATAAAAAAACTTAATATCAAAAACAAACTGTAAAGGTTGACAACAAATATATGCCATTGGATTTGTCAAATATAGACAGAAGTGTTTATTTCCAGACAGAGGCTGTAAAACAGCTAAATCTAAGAGCAGAATCAAAAGGTACCCTGTGGGGAATTAAACAAACAATATGTCAGCAAAGATGCATTGAACAAATGTCTGAGGAATGCATATTTGTTAACAGAAATATAGTTTATGCTAATAATTTGGAACAAGGTATTACCACCAGAATTTACAGAAAGGTTATCCTTAAGGAACCCAGATTTACTTATTGGTGCAGATTATGCAATGGAGTGATAGAAATTATTCAGCATGACACTGAGGCCTGCAAAAATTTAGCATGTATTGAATGCTCAGAAAAAATCAATCAAGTGGCCTGAATTCTACAACAGTTCACTATTCTTTGTAACCTAACAAACATCCTCCACTGTACTACAATCAGAAAACACAAAAATACCCTTAATCATTCAGGTAATAAGTCACTGGAACCAGATGAAAAAATTAAAATTCTATTGGAAAAGGACAAAGTATATGTTACTTTTTAGTACAATCTGCTCCTGTAATTTTCCCACAAATACTTCTGAGTCTACCAAAGATGAGTTTACATTTTGCTACTCTTATTCAATAACAGAAGTTATTCTATCCACTGCTATTCAATAGTCTTCAGAACATTAAACATAGGAGAAAAATGATGAGATAGTGACTTGTCCTTGAGCAAGTTCTCTTTGCTACCTATCAAAAAGGATGAGAACATGATTATAGATGATGAGGATGATGATGAATGATATAATTAATATACTTTCTCAATATTGTTATTATCACCACTCCACAATATCCCAATTCTATCCTTCATTGTATTGTGGGAGTGATTCTGGGTTCTTAATGGCTGTGCCAGAAGAACACAACATCTAATAGCACCAACCAAGTTAGAAAGTCTTTGGGCCTGATTCTGGTCAAAGACTTTATTTCAGGAAGCAGAGGACTAACTGAGATTAGTTTGAAGAAGTTCATTACCAGGCTGGCTACAGAATCATGAATTTGGGAGCCACTGTAACTCATGCAAACAAGCTAGAAGAAGAGTTGTGATATACATTATTGGCAGCTGAACTCTGACAAAAATCCGAGATAATCAAATTTTCAAAGATTATGGACTTTAAACTCTTTCCTTGGGGCATTATCTACAAATAAATTATAGGGAAATAAGAGGATTAGGTAAGAAGAGATAACAGAAATAGAGGTAGATTTAAAGGTATATTTAAAATATAAAAGACTAAATATTGTTTTTATATTTATCACATATTATATGCCTCCTCTATGTGCCTGTTGTATTTATGTGTATATACACATACATATATGTATATGTAACCTGAAATTTCAATGGTGTAGGGAAACTATCATTGAGAAGAGTCCCTCAACCAAGGCAGCCCCTTCTCTGTGATTTAGAGTCTTAGAAAGTTGACTAGAACACTGAGAGGGTAAGTGACATGCCAATGGTCATGCAAACAAGGTAGGACAGAGATGGGACTTGAAAACCAAGGTTGTCCTGGTTGTGAGGCCAGATTTATGTCCATTACAACAGAATAAATCTTCAACCTGTATGTAGTATACATATATGTATACAAGCGCATGCATATGCACACACATACACATATGTGCATATATGTGTGTGGTGTGCATTTTTGCATATGATATACTTATCACATCTATGCTGTGAATATATATTTATCAGGACATAGATATGCATATATAGAGATATATAGATATAGAATACAAAGTTATAGCCATAGTACTATCTACAAATGTAGACAAATATAGATATCTATGGCAATATCTATAAAAATCAATATTACTATAGATAAAACAATATCTATAGATATAGATGTAGGTATGTTGGTGGTGTTATTGAATCATTTCAGTCATGTTTGACTATAACTCCATTCGGTGTTTTCTTGGCAAAGAGACGAGAATGGCTTACCATTTTTTTTTTTCTAGCTCATTTTACAGGTGAGATAAAAGAGGCAAACAAGATAAAGTGACTTGCCCAGGGTCACACAGCTAGTAAGTGTTTGAGGCCAGAGTTGAATTCATGAAAATGAGTCTTCTTTGATGCCAAGCCCAGTGCTCTATCCACTGTGCCACCTATCTGTCCTCAGATGTAGATAAAGATAGATATAATTAATAGTTAATGATAGAGGAAGATAAAGATAAGGATAGAGAGAGAGCACAACGTGATTAATATGGAAATGTTTTACATGATTGCATATATAGAACCTATATCCAATTTCTTATTGTTTTAGGGAGGGTAGAGGGAAGGGAGGGAGAAAAATTTAGAGCTCAAAGTTTTAAAAAAACGAATGTTAAGAATTATCTTTATATATAATTGGAAAAATGCTACTAAAAAGAAGAATGGAGACAGAGACAGACAGAGATAGAGACAGAGACAAAGAGACAGAGAGACAGAGTGAGACCCACAAAGTTGGGTGACTTGCCTGAAGTCACATCAGTAGTACATAATGGCTATTGTAGCTGAAAGCATGCATTCGGATCCCAAATACAGAATTCTTTCCAAAAAGTTGAAGTCCCCTGATTTATCACTTTTGTAGCATGGGTCACATGAGCCTACTCCAAGAGCAGGGATCTGCTAAATTGCTACTGTATTTTCAGATTTGTTGAGGAATCACACGAAGATGATAAAGAGATTTCTTTCTCACCAATATTAGAATCTCGATGTCCAATCATTTAACTATTCTGTGTTCCATTAGCATTTTGGACATAGTTTCACTCTCTTTGCACTCAAGTCATGTGGCTGTATTCCAGTAACATTTATAAGCATGCTTATGTACTCTTATTCCTGGCTCCCCATCTAGATTTATGAACAACTAGAGGTTAAGGACTGTGTTTTCCTCTTTTTAATCCCCCTGGCACCTACTGCTAGGCTCTGTACATAATGAGCCCTTTATCAACAAGAAGGACTAGCTAATCAATGGGTGATTGAGGAAGAATTCTGAGGCTCGAATAATAAGAGAATAGACAAATAACCTACCAAGCCTCAAGTGTTAAACAGTGGGCACTGAAATCCTCATGCTTATCCTCGCCTTACTGCCAGAGAAAAGGATCAAAGACAGCGAGGGATTACAGTGAATGGGTGGAGATATTTATTTCATCTCTACTCCCAAACTTCCATAAAATCCACCCAAAGATATTTAAGTCAGTGTGTATTTTCAAAGAGCAGGTTTTAAGCAGCATAAATAATCCTGTACATTTTTTAAAAATTAGGTAACATTTTTTAAATGCTTTCATGGTATGAATGTACACATACAACCAAATCCCAAACAGATTATGTGTACCAGGCTTGAGGTTTACATAATAGGTTTTCTAGAATCAATCTTATTAACAAGGGTCTTGTACTTCAAGTGTATACTCAGCATCTATTGTTAAATTCTAGTCCACAATCCCTTGAAATCCCCTCCCTCCCGCCTTGAACTTTAGTTTGTTTTTTTTGTTTTTTTTTGTTTTTGCAGGCAATGAGGGTTAAGTGACTTGCCCAGGGTCACACAGCTAGTAAGTGTCAAGTGTCTGAGGCCGGATCTGAACTCAGGTACTCCTGAATCCAGGGCCAGTGCTTTAACCACTGCGCCATCTAGCTGCCCCAGTTTGGTTTTGACAGACTAAATTCTAGTTCCCCATTCATAACAAAGAAATAGAGTATTCATCAGGTCCTTAAGTCTTTGAAATTTAATTTTATTACTCATGAACAGTATTTCTTTGTACATTATATCATGCATGGCATTAGATATGCTCTGTACACTCTGAGTCTGGAAATGTTTGCAAAATGAAATGAGAAGAGAGATATTTTTGTTTTTATTTTTATTTTTTTGTCACAGAAGAGCTTTAATCACAAAAGTATCTTGAAAGAGAAAACATTTGTCTGACTAATCAACCAAAAGGTTGTGGGACACTTCCCTCAGCCTATTTCCATCAGGGGACACTTCTCCTCATTAGGTTTTGTCTGAATAAGACATAAAATAGAAAGTTGGACAATTATATTGTGAATTCACTCAAAATAGACAGATGATAAGGGGAAAATATTGGCCTCCAAATCCCTTCCCCCCTCCCCCACAAACAGGTGTCTTTGCCTAAATCATTGAAATTATTGTCTCAACACTCTACTTCATGTGGTAAATTCAGCCATGGTCTTAAAGTAACAGGAAGAAATATTGTGGAGACATATGGCTGTCCCATTAGCCCAAATTACCTGGAGCTATAGTGATTGCAAGAGAGGCTTCTGTTCTAAAAATGTTTCCAACAAACATTTGGCTAACAATTCAGGACATTTTAAAATGAAAATAAAATATAATTTCTGAAACAAAAAAATTGTCAGTTGAAGCCTGGATGTAATGTCTTAGCAAACTTGAAAAGATGGCTCACATACATCTACATGTGCATGATGATATGTAAACTCAGACAACTGTTATGAATATGATTAATGAGCATGAACAAAACTAGTGAATTTAGAACACAAAACCAACTTTTTCTCAAGGACAGACTATTTGAGGATTTCTCAAAGTGTTTTTATAGCTAATAAGATTTTAAAATATCCATTAGCACTTGGCCAATTTGTCTATAAATTGGAAGCCAGATCCTGACCAAAGGTAGGGGAAAGCTTGATTCATAGGTTTAAAAAAGAGAAAAAAAACAGTCACCAAGACTTCTGGATTATATTGCAGAGTTACTGGCAGTAGAATAGCCTATATCTCTCATAACTAGCTTAGCATTGGCACTAGAATAAAAATCACTGGACCAAAAAATAATAAAGAATTCCAAGGAAAATTTGTAGTTAAGTGCATATTTACCAGAGCAGATTCATTCAAAGAGAAAGAAAGCCGTTTTGGGGTACTAGGTAATGAGTTTAGCAAAAAACCTTGCCCAAGAGTGCAGCACATGGAAGCATTCTTGCACACAATGCATGTCCGTACCTTTCTACTTGGGACCATGAGAGAACCAGTATCCACTTGGAGTCAATGGCATTTAAGGCTCCAAAAGCTCAGAAAGGGAGTGCAGTGATCAAACCACGTCCTAGAATGCATAATGTAGGGGGCTGTATGTAGCCCACTGGCCTGAGCCACCCTTGTTGTAGCACCCTTTAAGATAGGCTTTACCTGGAGAATTGTGTAGATCCTGACTGTGACACAGAAACTACATCAAGGACATAAGGCTGCTAAAAATGAGTGAATAAAAGAAGACATTGATGATAAAGAAATTATTATGGATCCAGAAATGTCTAAGACATAAACCTAAAAGAAGGGAATAACTTCCTGACATCAAGAAGCAAAGTTTCAAGCAAAATCACAGTTTTCCCACATGATCTATTAGAATTCTTGGGAAAAATGAAGAAAAATTTAAAATGATATTATAATTGAAAGAATGCTAGAGGGGCAGCTAGGTGGCACAGTGGATAGAGCACCGGCCCTGGAGTCAGGAGGACCTGAGTTCAAATCCAGCCTCAGACACTTGACACTTACTAGCTGTGTGACCCTGGGCAAGTCACTTACCCCCAATTGCCTCACCAAAAAACTAAAAAGAAAGAAAGATAGATTGCTAGAGGATAGAATTGGAAAATAAATGAAATCACTAGAGGAAATAATTAGGACAGTGTACAGCTTCATACAGAAGGGGTAAACCTTACTAAAGTAACAAACTCCCTGAAAATGAATGGACCAAACATAAATCAATGACTCCAGGAGAAAACAAGAAATATTAGAACAAAATCAAAAGACTATTAAAAATAAACAAAAAATATCTCTTCTAACAAAAACAAATCACTTGGAAAACAGATCAAGGAGAAAATAAAGTCTAAGAATCATCAGATTACCTGATAATGAAGTCTGACTCCACAAAAAAAAAAAAAAGGGTAGAGGAAGCTAGATCTCATATTTCAGGAAAACATGAAGGCAAACTTCCTAAGCCTATGACAATAGAAACAAATGGCAAAACAAAAATAGAACTAACTCATCATTTAACTCCTGAAAGAAACCATAAAAGCAATACTCTCAAGATTGTCATAGCCAAAATTCTAATTTCAATGTCCAAAATATACTGTAAGTATCCTGAAAGAAATAATTCACATATCAAGAAGTCAGAAGACTTGTCAGCTACCTTCATAAAATAGGGGGAGAAGAAATTGGGTAGTAGAAAAGGCTAGAAATAAAGGCTTACAGCCCAGAATTATTTATGCAGCAGGGTCTTCAGGGATCATCTACCCCCATTCTCCCTCTTTTCTTTTTTACAGAAAAGAAAACTGAGTCTCATGAGAATAAGTGACTTAGCTAATATCACAAACTCCATTAGAGGATCTTCTGTCTTCAGACCCAGTACCATGCTGCCTCCCAATTGATGGCCAATGATATTTGGGGAAAAATACACATTAAAGACAATTTAGTGTCTTAAGGAACTATGGGGAGGACCTGTTAGGAAGCATATAGAACTCCCTTCACTACAAATATATGAGTGTTTCTATCTATCTTATCAAGTAAGTGCTAAAGAGTTGGGGGCTAACCACAGAGATCAAGAGATATGTTCTGGGCTGGACAGTTTATAAATTTCAGAGGAAGTATTTGAAGTGAGTCTTCCTGACTCAGTTACAGTCTGGCAATAGAGGATAAGAATGTTGATCTTACTCAGCGTACGTGCACATATACACATGTACCCAACACATACACTTGTTGAAATAAATTCTGGGCAATCCAAGTGTTTTCCACTGAAACTAAATGTTTTGACTCTTAATATAGTAGCAACGAAAATATTTTCTGCATGTATAAATTACTTCATTTGGAAAATTCTTTGTGTCTGACTCTTTGCAAGTAAGCAACCAAAAAAGACTGGAGATAGGGTCCTGGAAATAGAAATGAAATGAGTTATTTGGGAGCAAAGATATTTCTAACTTCAGAAACCCTATCCTTTTTTTGAAATGTCCAAGGCAAATGATATATTGATTTTTGTTGCACACCCTGCACTTTTCGTTGATTGGTATCAAGGTTGTGGAGGCATCTGGCTAAGCGATTGCGAAATTCTGCCCTAAATATAAACAAAATCCACCATTGTCATCAAATGCAGTAAACCCTAGCCAATATAAGAATTGTGAAAGTCAGGGTGTTCTTTGCCAGCAGAATTGAAAGCATAGATTACAGGAACTCTCATCTTAAGACCTTTCCAAAGCACCTGAGGTATTGTCTCTGTGTTCCTGTAAGTAACCTTTGCAGAGGCAGACTAAGCATAGCTGAGCAAGATTTGCATTTCAGAGCTACAGTCAACATCAGGCTACAGAGATATGATGAATTAAAATACATATCTATCAGAAGGACAAAGAGATCCTGTGGCACATGGGTACATTTCTTACAATAACACTGGAGCAAGAATTTCAGGGTTGCAGCAATCAAGGTCCTACCTCAAAAGGTTTCTAGGAAGGCTGCAAAATGTTTTTTGCATACAAATGGACTCCCCTTGTCCATGAACAGGTTGGACCCTGCCTAGAGCAGAAATGCTGCTGCTGCTGCTGCTATTTAGTCAGAGATAAAGGTTAGTTTCCCCTTCCAACTAAGAGCTAAGATTATGTTGGGAATGCTTTACTAGTAAACTCCGATTAATGCACTTTTTTTGTTATGAAGCTTAGAAAACAACCATTTTTCTTCAAGTTAGTAAAAATTTGGTTTATCATCATGACTTTACAAGCTATTAACTTCCCCTTAGCACAACCTGATGCCAAAGGTGACAGTATCCATCAGTTGTGTAACCACCAAAAAACAGTCCATATAATTCCCAAGAAATCATCTTATAGTAGCAGAAATATTGATTATTCATCTAAGTAGCAAAAAATATTAGAGTCCCTTACTGAGATAATCATGATAATTATTAACATAAAATTATATTGACACACACATACATACAATAAATACATATATGTGTGCATGCACATTCATACATTTGCATATACATACACATATGGTATGTATACCTACATGCATGTGTGTGTGTATAAATACATCTATATATGTATATGGGGAAGCTGGGTGTATACAGTGGATAGAACACTGGGCTTAGAATCAGGAAGACTCATATTCATGACTTCAAATCCAACCTCAGAAAATTACTATCTATGTGACCCAAGGCAAGTCATATAACCCTGTTCCCTTCAAATTACTCATCTGTAAAATGAGCTGGAGAAGGAAATAGCAAACTACTCCAGTATCTTTGCCAAGAAAACCCCAAATGGGGTCATAATGAGTTGGACACAACGGAAACAACTGGACAAATATAGGTATATATGCATTTACACACATAACCTAACGATTTCACTGATACAGGGAGATCCCAATGAGAAAACTATCAATGCTGACTGGTACCTGCTCTGCAAGTTATTATCATGAAGAGTTTCCTCAGGGAGGTTGGTGGCTTACCTAGAGTCACATAACAGCAGCAGAAACATGTCTTGAAACATGTCCCTGTGGCTAAAGAAGATCTGAGTTTGAGTCCTCCCTATGAAACATATTATGTGACCCTGAACAACCTCTCAATAGCCCAAGCCAACTACTTTAGATGATCTAAGATGATTTAGGATGGAGCAGTTATCCATGTGCATTAATATAAAATATTTCCACTCCAGGAGACTGCTACACTGTTAAATTAACTGTTCAGAAATGAATTGATTAATCATTAATAAACATCATAAATAAGCACTACAATTTAAAAATCATTCCTTCCCCCCTCACATATACACATACACAGGTATACATACTTTCTTTGCAATAACTCTTGGAGGTAGCTTCTTCAGGAGAGAGATTGTTATGGTTTTGTCTTTCTATATCCAACACCTAATGAATTAGAATTGGATATCTTGGGGTCTGGGAGCAAGATTGTTTTTCTCTTCCATACTTATTTATACTATCATTTTTTTTTTTTTTAGTGAGGCAATTGGGGTTAAGTGACTTGCCCAGGGTCACACAGCAAGTAAGTGTTAAGTGTCTGAGACTGGATTTGAACTCAGGTACTCCTGAATCCAGGGCTGGTGCTTTATCCACTGCACCACCTAGCCACCCCTATACTATCATTTTTTAAAAACCCTGGAACAATAAACTCTTTTGTTCTATGAAGTTTTATTTATGATTTCTTGAGATAGAGCTTTGATAAAGCCGATTTGTATTCAAATGAAGATACTTGACTATGCCTTAAACTCAAATCACTCTGGATTTCACTGATTGGCCAATAATAGGCACCAGTCCAAGCCTCACTTGCTCATTTTTTGGGTTCTGATGACTCAGAGTGAGTATAAATTGCACTTGCTTCTGTTCTGGCCAGAAACCCTGAGGATCTTCTCATGCCAGTTTGATTTTTTTTTTTTTTGAGTAGGCAAACTAGGATATTTTTTGCCTCATTTCTTACCTAGCCTTCAATCACTGAATGGGTGTGTGCCTCAGACAAACTGAGACCTGGTAAAGACCTTCCTTGAAAAGGCCAAAATCCCCCATTGTATCTGGGGCCATCTCCAGCCATCCTGCTCTTTCTTGACACAGGACTCAGATGACCATGGAAGAGAGTGAGGCTGGTGACTTTGTATAGCCCTGCCTCACTTAACTCCAATTCACTTGCAAATCAAAAGATTTTCCTCCCCGTATTATTTGTCCTTTTCAAGAACAAAGGACAAACCACAGTCTAGCACTTAGCAAGACTTGTTTTATAGAAGTTGTTAAACAAATATTTGTTGAATGATTGAGGGAAGTATTATTCATTTTTTTCAGATGAAAGAACTGAGACTTAGCAAGGTGATGTGATTCATACCAAATAATATCGTTTGGACATTTTAATCCATAATGTCAGAACTAGAGGAAATTAGATGTGGAAAGAACCTTAGAAATTATGCAGTCCAACCTATACATTTTTTTAGATGAAAACAGGGAAGAAGTGAATTTTCCCTAGGTCACACAGGAAGTGTCAGAGGAAGGACAAGAATCCAGGTCTTTTGTCTCAAAGTTCAGTATTATTCTTGGTATACTAAATATATTTTGCATACAGTATAGTATCAATGTAGTGGTAATGGCACAAGACTAAGAAGAAAATAAAAGCTCTTTCAGAGTAATTTTTTTTTTAAATCATTTACTGTGTCATTGCAAACAGATCATACACAAGTCATTTTGGGTTCAGGTTTCTCATCTATAAAACAAAGCTGATATTGTGTAGTTCTCAGAGACGTTATATAGACCAGTTACTTAATGCTTCCTAATTAATTTGAAGTTGCACTACTTTGAATTTGCTTGCTGTTTACTGAGTGATATTGTTCAAAGAGCTCAGAACAATTTTGCTACATTGTGTCACTGGCATGTGCTAGAGGCAGCACAGTAGAATAGGTAGGGTTCTGTGCTTGGAGTTGGAACATAAGTTGAAATCTTAGTGAGTAGAAAGTAAGCAACCTGAGGACAGTGAGTGTTTCTTTGTATGTTAAGCACCTACCCCAGTGCCTGGTATATAGTTGTTGCTTAATAAACGTTTTTTGGTTAATTGATTTATTGAATTATCAATCAATTCTCAATGCATAACTTTTATTGGTTATATTTAACTGTGTATTTTTATCTCTAGTAATTAGTGCTCTCATGTATTTTAGTCCATGTTTCCTCCTATGGATCCACTCTGTTGACAAAATATCTGTACAGTCTTAAGCAGTCAAAAACACTTATTTAGTTCCCCTGGGGTTTGGAACACTCTAATAAGAAGAAAGGGAAGGGGGCAGCTAGGTGGCACAGTGGATAAAGCAACAGCCCTGGAGTCAGGTGGACCTGAGTTCAAATCTGGCCTCAGACACTTGACACTTACTAGCTGTGTGACCCTGGGCAAGTCACTTAACACCCACTGCCCCACAAAAAAAAAGAAGAAGAAGAAGAACGGGAAGACATGGGTAAATAGTGGGTACAGACTTGGTTACTGGTGAGGTTAAATCCCAGTGAGGAAGAAAGGGCTGGGGGAGTTGAGCACATTCTTGGTACCTTTAGGGCCTGCTGGGGAAAAACAAAACAAAACATCTACTACTGACCAAAATCTTACAGATAGGCTTCCCTTCAGTCCCCTCTGGCCACTTTTGTGAGGAAAGGGAACAGTTATTATTCCATACAGCACATTTCATGGTGCATATGACTTCCATTTTAAAGATATGGATATTGAGAGACTTTCAATTTATTTTACAAATATTTGCCAGCAAATAGCAGGATCTCTCAGGACACATGCAAACAAATGGATTCCTCCAAAGGTAGGAAACAGAAGACAGATCATAGTATCATGAATATAGAACTGGAAGGGACATCAGAGGCTGCAGAGACAGTGTAAAGAGTCGATGTTATCTACCTTCTTTTCTTCCCTGCTCAAACTTTCTATAGTACATAGAAATAACTAATAAGAATTTCATTGCATGGGTAAGGAGCTGACCTTTTACATAGAAAATAGCAAGTGCTTACCTTTGAACAAATTTCTACTAGTTTTCTAATAATCAATACATGCTTTATTAAACTTATTGTTAATATTAGAAAAATGATTTGACCGGCAAAGCTGCGTAGTTTTAATTATTCCATTTCACCATTGAATGTTACTTAACACTTTTAAAAAGCCATCTATACTCCTTTTTACCACTTATTTACCTCCCACAGACTTCCCAACCCCTTGCAATCAAACTGACCCTACCACTTGACTAAACAGCTCTCTTAAAGGTTAAAATAAAAAACAACCCCCAACTGTTGAATCTGATAATCTGTTCTCAAACCTTGTTCTTGAACTTTTTTGCTGATTTCAACAACCCTTTCCTCCTGCTCTCTTATCCCTCTGATTTTCTGACACTTTTCTTTCCCTCCTTGTTTCGTTCTTACCCGTCTGACCACTCCTCAGAGTCCTTTATTTTTTTTCATCAATGTCCGCTCTATATCCATAGGTATCACTAAAGGGTTTCTTATGGATTTCCTCTTCTTCCATTATTTCCTTTCTCTTGGTTGTTCTCTTTAACTTCTCAGGATTTAATGACCTCTTATTAGATGAGCCTTCAAATCTTTACATTTAGTGATCATTTTTATTTGAGTTCCAGCCCTACTATGCCAATTGCCTGTTGGACATATCTATATGACTGTTTGATAGGTATTACAAACTGAATTATGTCCAAAGCAGAACAATGGGATCTCTCCATACCAGCCTCCCTAATTCTTCTTCTTCTCTAAACTTCCCTGAGTTTTGTAAGGGTATCATTTTTATGATCACTCAAATTCATATCTTCCAGTCTTCACTTTCCCTCATATACAATAATTTTCTAAGTTTCATTCCCATTTTTACTTCCCCCTCTACATTTTTAATATCTATCCCCTTTTCTCCAATAAAGTGGCTGCCACTCTAGCTCAAGCCTTAAACACTTTTTGCCTGAATCAGTAGCATTCTGATAGGATTCCCCACTTAAAGTCTCACCCTCTCAACTCCAATCTCCATAGGTGCTACAGTAATACTTATAAAGCTCAATGGATAGAGTGCTGGCCCTTTAAGACTCATCTTCCTGAGTTCAAATCCAGCTTCAGATACTTACTAGTTGTGTGACCCTGGGCAAGTTACTTAACCCTGTTTGCCTCAGTTTCCTCATCTGTAAAATGAGCTGGAAAAGGAAATGTGAACCACTCCAGTATCTTTGTCCCCCAAAACAACAATAACAAAAAACAAAAACACAAAACCAAATGGGGCTGCAAAGAGTTGGACAACACTGAAAACAACTCAATAGTAACAATACCAGTACCTAGTATGGAGTAGCCACTTCATAAATGCTAGTTGACTAATTGGTTTGTTTCCATGGAAGTATCCATTTCCATACTGAATAAACATTTAATGAGAGAGGAGTTTCAACAGAATGGTAATTTTTTAGCTGAAAATGGCCATGCATCTGTTCCTATGGACAGCTTTTTGGAAGAAAGGGTTAAAGTCACCTGATTCTCCAGCATCAGCTCTAGCTGTGAAGGAGTGTCCTATAATAGTTGATTGCAATCACAACTCCTGCTGTGGTACTTGATGGATTCTAACATAGGCAAGCCCCGGCAGGGCCAAGAAAGGCTTTCCCCTTTCTGTTTCATTTCGGTTTCTTTTCTAACCATACTACCTGAGTGCTAATCGGTTACAGCCTTCACTTTGTCCTATTCCTATCTGCACCCCCATCTATCTTTCACACCCACACTATTCATTTTCTGTATACATTGATCTGATCTTGCATTACCTCTGGCCCCCATTACCTACAAAATAAGCAATTGTACATGTGATCATGAGAAACATCTCTGGGAATCTGACTTCTTCCAACCCACTAGGGCTACTGGCTGGACATTTTGGCTTGTGAGCAACCTCTTCCATAGGAGGAATTTCACCTAGGGGTGTGCAGGGAAACAGATCATCCTGGCTCACAAGAAATGATAGATTTTCAGTGTGAATATTTAATCTTAGAAATCAGCAAATGCCATAAATCAAGGCCTTGATATATTTTATTGTTGGTTATCTAGACTTAAGAGAGTGATGAAGAAAATATTAATAATGCAGATTAAATTGGAATAGGTCCTGTATACATTTTTTCTTTCTTTCAGAGACCTGGTTGTTAAACTTTTACCATCACTCCCTGGGTCACCTTGGGCCATGGTAACTAGTGTTATCTCCAAATTCTTTCCAACAAAATGCTTTTGCTCAAGTCAAAATTCCTAGTAACACAGTTTCTCATAAAGGGTACATCAATAATAAAGAAAAGGAGAAATAATATTATATTTCTCTGTATCTACTTCTGATGTCTGTATATCTGTTCCTTACTCTTTAGTTATTTATAACCAAAGAAGCAAGAAAGCTTTGTTTTTTTAAGCCTTTCAGCTTTCAAATCCCAGGCTGTTTTATAAAGGATATTAATTTAAAGTGGCTGCCTTTACTGTCATTATATACATATGTGCAAATAACATGCACATATTATATATACAAATATGTATATGCATGTGGGTTTTATACTGTACTGTATCAGGCAACCTATTTTTCTAGCATCTGACTGTACTGTGATGATTAAAAAGTCTGAGAAACATAAGTTTTGGATAATTAACAATCATTTTATTAACTATGGCTACCAAATAATTACTAAAATGTGATTAATGGCACTCTCAGGAGCTAAAGATGAACTTTGAAGGCTGCTGAACACATACCCTTGGAAGAAAAGGTGTTCCTGACAGGGGGAAATCAATGCTGGTTAACAATTAATGAGAGAATGAATATTATAATGAGAGGTGAGCCTATTTTAATGAGGGACTGGGCATATGATTCTGATCATGTCATTTTTGGACCAAAACACCAAACACAGAACATAACCACCTTAGGCAATCTAAACAAAGGGACCTATCTCTACTCAAGTCACTTATGTCTTAGTCTCCCCAGACTGAGAAGAATATTAACCCAATCTCATGTATCAGCAATGTCCTTCACAAGAACTGGGCTTTGAATCAGGAAATAGAAAGGGGGAAAAAACCTGAATCCCCCCCCCATATATTAATTGGTTATTAATAATTATTTCTTTCAACACTTAGCATTCAGATAGGTATTCTAAAGAGTTCATCCCAAGAGACAGTAAATTGGAAAGAACACTGGCCTTAAGAATCTGAAGACTCCTCTGTACCTCAATTTCCACAGTAGTGAAATAATCCATTTGGACAAGATATGCTTTTAAGATTCAGCCTGGAATTCTAAACTACAATCATAGAATGATTTAGGACAGAAGTTCTTAACTTTTTTATGTAAATGTGTACATGTATGTGCACACATATATGTATGTATACGTATGCATATTTGTAATGAATTTTGGACAATAATAAATTTCCAAATGATTACTTGGTAGTTTCCTCCCTTTAATAAGAACTTGGAGACACATTAAGATTCTATCTTGTGTGTGCCTGCATTTGTATGTGATCTTCTTAGCTAAATACTTCTAAATTTGAGTTTCTTAACCTGTAGTCCATGAACTTTATTTCTTTCATTCATTCATTCATTCATTCGTTCAGGGCGGGGCAATGAGGGTTAAGTGACTTGCCCAAGGTCACACAGCTAGTAAGTGTCAAGTGTCTGAGGCCAGATTTGAACTCAGGTCCTTCTGAATCCAGGACCAGTGCTTTACCCACTGCACCACCTAGCTACCCCAGTCCATTGACTTTAAAAAAATATTTTGATAGCTGAATTTCAATAAAATTGGTTTCCTTTGTTTTCTAATACTTTATTAATTAGAAAAAATAATCAGAGAAAAGGTCCAGTGACTTTTCCAGAATGCCAAAGGGATACAGCACATACATGCACACATACAACCATGAAGAATTTCTGTCCTAAATTATTCTTTGATTGTAGTTTAGAATGCCAGCCTTGAATCTTAAAAGAGCATCTTTTCCAAGTCCCGATCATTTCACAGCTGTGGAAGATGAGGTGCAGAAGAGTCTTCTGATTCTTAATTCCATTTTGGTGTCACAATGGATAGAGTGCCAGGCCTGGAGTCAGGAGGAACTGAGTTCAAATCATGCCTTGGATAGTTGCTAGCTCTATAATCCTGGGCAAGTCACTCAACATCGTTTGCCTCAGTTTCCTCCTCTGTAAAATGAGCTGGAGAAGGAAATAGTGTACCACTCCAGTATTTTCACCAAGAAAACCTCAAAATGGGATTACAAAGATTTGGAACTGAACAACAAATAGTACTTTATGACGAACTCTTTAGACGACCTTTCTGAATGCCAAGTCTAAGCAGCTACTACATAAATAGGTTGCTTGGTACAGTAGAAAGAGTATCATCAACCTTTGAAAATAATGCAAAATCACTTATTCTTTCTGAGATTCAATTTCCTTATCCCTGAAGTAGGGACAATTATATCTGTGATAGTTTACCTCACAGGGTTGTTATAAAGGACAATTGTGATGATAAAGATAAGTGTCTTATAAATCTTACAAAAACTAAGTTTTTTGCTTAATCTTCAATGTGGCTAGTTTGTGCTAGACTTGGAGTGAAGAAGATCTGGGTTCAAATTTGACCTCAAACACTCCCTAGCTAAAGTCACTCCCGGAACATGTCACTTACCTCTGCCTCAGTTTACTCATCTGTAAAATTAGAATAATATCAATAGCACCAATCTCACAGGCTTGTTTTGAAGATCAAATGTGATAACACATTTAATATGCTTTGTATACCATATAACATATGTGCTAACTATCACTATTATTAATAATAATCCTCCAAGTGTTATGTGAATATCAACATCATTACTTGATGCCATAGATTTTATCACACTTAAGACTTTTACCTTTATCCTCATTAGAATGTACAGTTTTTGAGGGAAGGGGCAATTCTTTGACTTTCTTTGTATTCCCAATGTTTAGCTCATTGTTTGGAACAAAATGAGTGCTCAAAAAATGTGTATTGACTATCTCATAGACACATGATAGGAAACACATATTGGCTTCAGTCTTTTCATGTTATCTAACATTTGAGGTAGATAAAGGTACAGTGTGAGTGAAAGACCTCACATCATCAACATGAGGCACATTTGAAATTAGAATATGCCCAATTCTGAGTCCTGAGATACTGTTTTAGCCAACTTGATAAGGGAGTGACAGTTTCTTCTAATCCAGGAGTAGCATTTTTAATAATGCAGGGTTGCTTGACCCTGCCAGCAAGCAAGGCCTTAGCACAGGGTAATGAGGTGTTAGGTGAGAAATTGCCCCATTCCCTATCAAATGGATTTAATTACCATACAAATTGTTATGAACACACATAGTCAAAGTTTAAGACAATTCAGATGGCAAGCTTAACAGACCTTCAATAAGCAATACTTCTCTTTTCTGTGACTGTTAAGTTTTCAAGAACTACTTTCTTTTTTATGGGACTATGAGGGACTTCATCATATGGAAGGAAGTTTAGCAGAATGGGGTTTGGCAGAAGAGATGGTGCAGAGGACAGTAGGGAGGCAGGAGACAGGTATAACAGAGGACAATCCAACTATACAAGCAATTAGAAGAGAATTTGGCCCTTGTTCCTGCACAGGTTGGGTGTGGAAGGTGGAAAGGTGGATTTGGGATAAAGGTGTCAGAGCAAGGAGTCCAGAGGCAGTTGTGTCTCATGATAGTATGTGTTGGTGGAGAATGATGTCATTACAGGGAGGAGACCCTCTTCCCCCATTGGCATTTTTTGCCCCATGCATGGAAATTATAGGTTCACAGGATGGAATTAATAATAGTGAATGTGAGGAAGGCTAATGACCTTACAGACATTAGTCAAAGTTGTGATAAAACAGCATGATTTTTAAACCTATCAGTGTTTTAAATAATGATGGGTTTCTTTTCTTTTGTAACTGATTTTAGGTGTCATCAGTTAATCAATAAAGCATTTTTGAGTGTCTCCTCTATTTCAGTCACTCTCCTAAGCACGTAGGGATACAAAGGTAAAAATGCAAAACTTCCTTGCCCCTTTTCCCCTTTCTTTATATTTCTAGCTAATAAATACTTGTTGACTAGACTTGGCTCAAGGGTATTATATTCCAATTGGGAGAAATAGGCATATACGTAAACATATAAAAATAGATTTATAAAAAATCAAATAAGAAATAGTTTTAGAAGGAAAGGATCCCACTTACAACTGGGGGGGGCAAGAGAAGCTTCATGTAGAATGCTATGTTTGAGCTGAATTTTGAAGGCGGTTAGGCAGTCTATGAGGTGGAACAGAGCAGGGAGTACACTACCGGCATGTGGTTCAGAGAGGCTTTTCAAAAACATGGAAACACAAAATAGGGTGCCACGTATGAGGAACAGCAAGGCCAGTCTGTCTAGACTGCAGAATGCAGAAAAGAAGGTAAAGTGAGGTTGGTTGAGAACTTACTCAATATGGGTAAACTCCTCAACTCTTTATGTCAATTAGCTTGCAGGTGTATAGAATTTAAACAAAACAGCTGCAAGAGTAGGGTTTTGTTACAGATGTTTTTGTTCTGCTATAATCCGAGATGTCATTTTACAAGATAATTCACATGGGGGAATTGCTACTTCTTCTCAGAGCCAATGTGTCTGTCCTGTAATACTACTGGGGAAGAGGCAGATAAACTAAAGTTTGGTGCTGACAAAAAAACTTTTGTGTTTTAGGGCAGTCCTTCTTTACCAAATAACTCTTAGCTGAAAGTCAATTATCAGACCTTGTTAACTTTGTGATATCATTTAGGCTACTTAGTGCCTGTGATCATGATAGTAGGGGGCCATATGGTGGCTGACTAGGTCTTTGGGGTCACACTCAGGGAGTACCTTAAGACTGGTGCAGTCCTCAGGATTCCAGCCCCAATGTAGTGTTTACACTGGGAATGTCTCACTCTCTGAGCTATAGGATCCATCTAAATCACAGTCACTGTAGCAGGTTCTGAAATGAAGTGGAAAACTCCAAAGACCCCTCATGTTCCAGGAAGCCCTGAGACTATGTGCATCCTAATAGTACCAGGAAATATGCTTAGAGAGCTTTCACAGCAAGAAGAAAAAACATACAATAAGCGGCATATGGTGAATGGTACTCCTTAGTCATTGTATCAACTGTTAACATTTTGAAAGGGGTTTGCTGTCTAAAAAGAGAGGTCCTAAATGTTAGACGATTCAATGTCTTTCTGACTATGGAACCATTCATATAAACTAGTGTGACACTGTGAACTCTTTCTCTTCAGAAACATGGTGGGTATTATTTCAAATACATTTCTTGGGAGGAGATGAAAGGTAGGTGGGATTTAAACCCTGCTTTATCTCTCTTTCCCTTATTTTCTTCACCACTGGTAGCCATTTGAACAGCTCTCCAAATGGAGTCTGTATTACCCTGTAAAGGGGCCTATCTGGCCATCTGTTATGTATTAAAAAATTAACTAAATTAATTTACTTTTATAAGATGGCTAATCTACTCACAGTTGTATAAGCTGAGCTCAAGAGCATAAGCCTGTCAGCAGCATTCTGGCCAAAATATGACAGAGACAAATCATAACCTCATATGGAAAAGTACCACACAGAGGTGTGATCCTTAATATCACAATGGGAAAGCATAAATTGCTGAGTAATTCATTTGTGGATTTGTAAAGGAAATCAAATGAATCCTACATATCCTTTGAGAGATATGGTCTCCAAGGAGTTTTGTGAGAATTAGTCAGAGTTGTGTGAGGAAAGAGCCCTATATTTGGAATTAGAGGAACCAGGTCCAACTACTTGCTAGTTTTGTGGCCACAGGAAATCATTTCAAGTTTCTGAGTTTTAGTTTCCTAAAATGGAGATGTTGGACAAGATAAGTCTGTGGTCCTTTATTTATCATTATCCTTTATAAGAATTGAGTATGTATTAATCATCAACAAACAAATAGTTCAATACCCAAGGAAGAAGAAACAGAGTTGTATATAAACGGTAAATTTAACACATTAGGTAAAAAGAAACCTCCTTGTTTGTTATTCTGAATTTCTGAGTTTTTTTTCCAACTTGAAATCTCTGATCACATCTTTAGATAAAGAAATTGATCATAAACTCTCAATTCTAGAATATTCCCTGGAAACTCAGGATTCCAGAATTTTAAAATTCAGTTCAACAAGTAATTTTTAAGTATATCCTATGTGTAACATTCTTTGCTAGGCTCTAGAGATACAATGATGTACAGTTTCTGCCTTGAAGAAACTAAACTCCAAGAAAAAGAACATAGAAAAATATACAGAGAGCTAAAATACAAGTTATAATATGAAGAGTGCATAGAAGAAATCAAATAGATGGTATATTTGATTAAAAGAAGGAGAATCCTGGGTTCAAATTCTGCATGAAAATCAGCAAGTCACAACCTCTTTGGGTTTTTTTTCTCAGTTTTAAATAAGGAGAGTGGGTGTGATAGTCTCTTCCACTTCTAGATCTATGATCCCATAGGCTTGAAATCACTTATCTGAGGGAACCAGAAAAAAACTTAGTGGAGGAGTTGTCCCCTCAGCTGAGTTTAGATGAAAGGGAAAACTTTCAATGGGAAGAGACATGGAGAGACCATTCTGTAAGTGGTGGGCAGTATTGTAAAGAAATGGAGATATGAGGGGGAAATAACCAGATCAGGGAATGATATGGGACATCACTGATAAGCGTGAGATGACGTTCATGGTGATATTTCCTAGAGGACTGTTTAAACCAATGTCCTATGGAAGAAAGGTTTGAGACTAAAATTATGTTTGTTTTTCTACTTCACTTCTAGACAGTTTGGAGAGCTGTGCTACTGCTATGAATGGATTTTGAAACCTCTGTAAAGGACCATTAGTTTGTCACATCAGGAATAACAGTAAAGCATTTTGCTCTCAGTGACCTTTGGCAAAGCAGCTCTGCAAATGTCCTTTCCACTTGCCTACCCCATATTTATAATAATGAAAAATATGCTGAATCTCTTAGTCTGGATAATGAGAGGTAATTTAGTATGGTAGAGGCTACACGTACTGCATGTAGGTTAGGCTACCTTTTTTCCCCCTAAAAGGCAACAAAACTTATTCTTTCCAGCCTTCTGATACCTTACTCCCCAACACGTATTCTGTGATCCAATGATACCGGCTTATTGGGCTGTTTCAAAAACGAGACACTCCATCACTAGGCTCTGCATTTTCTCTGGTTTTCCCACATGCCTGGAATGCTCTCCCTCCTACCCTTTTAAAGTACTAACCTCCTTGGCTTCCTTTAAGGCCCAATTAAAATCCCACCTTCTATAGGAAGCCTCCTCAATCCTCCTTAATTCCAGTGTTTTCTTTCTGTTAATTATCTCCTATTTATCCTGTATATAACTGATTTTGTATGTAGTTGTTTGAATTTTGTTCTCTAATTATATCGTAAAAACCCTTGAGGTCAGGGAATGTCTTTTGCCTCTTTTTGTATTCCCAGTACCTGGTACATAGTAAGTACTTAACATATCTTGATTGATTAATAGATGGATTGATCTGGAGACTGAACTGCCCCAAGGTACTAAGTCCCAAAAGACTGACACCTAATCATAAAAGTCCAGTTCACATGGTTTTGGATTGAGAGTTGGCATATGTCTCAAGCCTTGATATTACTTGCTGACCATACATGACAGGATAGCATATGAAGAGGGGAGAGGAGGCCACCTGAACCAGATGACCAAACTAAACTAATATTGTATCTTTGATGGATATCCTTCCCAGGGTAGTATTAATAAACCTTCTTAGGTTAAATATTAAATGTCTACAAGTTATTCAGTTAGTTCCAGTTCTAAGCCTGAAGCATCAAAACATCCTGAGTTAAATAAATCTGGCCCCAAACACCTTAATTGCTTTGAATGAAGGATTGGGTTAGAAATATAAAAATTAGAAGCTTAATTGAAATATACTTAACAAGGATCAAAGTATAAAAGATACCTAACTTCTTGAAGAAGTCTTTCTGGTCATCTTTCATGTTAGTGTCCTCTTTAGGGTCTATTCAATTTTTCCCATGTATCTTGTTTGTAAGTAGTTTGCATGTTGTCTCACCCATTAGATTCTGAGCCCTTTGTCAGCAAGGACTGTTTTTGCCCTTTTTTGTATCCCCAGTGCTTAACACAGTGCCTAGCTTAATAAATACTTGTTGATGACTTAATAAGACCAATGATGCAGATGGAGCTGTCGAGGAGGACTGACAAGAAAGCAGCAGGAAACAGAACTACTCTTACTTAGACAACCATGTTAAATACTAAAGAGAGGCAACAAATACTCTATGTCTAACTCAAAATTATTCTGTACTCTGATTTTTCAAATTCACACTTATTGCAATGATTTAGACTAAATGATGTATATTTTAATGTTGAATCCTCCATAGGTCATTAAATAACTTGTGTTGTTATAATAGCAAGATGTCCTAGAAATGCTATCCTTTATAGTAAACCTACTATTGCCCTAGTTAGAATTCTTCAGAGAGTGAAAGAGTTTATTGGTTTACTATCACAGCATCTGATCAATGAACAAATACTCAGAGACCAATTCTATGGTCCCTTCCCTTCTAGAGTCAGCAGTGGGTTTACTGCTTAATAGAGCAAATCTGATGGCTTAGCTTGGCATGGTGTTGGCCATAACTCATGTCTTCCATATACAAAAAAGTGACCTGGGGATTTGTCAATATCCCACAAAATTCAGTGTTGCTAAACTAAAAACACAACTGTCCTGAGACTAGTGACAAGCTGACTGCCCATTTTGGTTTTCATACCTCTCTGATGACAAATAGGTTTCTTCCCATTCCCCCAAAGAGATTGTTGACCCTACTGACTCTTATTAGTGGCTTGCAGGGAGGCATGCTCAGAATTTCAGCTGATGTTTGCAGATCAGATTTGAGACACTGAAAATAAAATTTCTCCCATTCCTTGAAAAATGAAACTGGTATATATTTGAATCAGTAAAAAGTAATAATAACTTTTAAGACAAAGGATTCTGTTGCTATGTGGGTTTTCTCATGTTATGGGGGCTTATGTGGCCCGATTTTCCTGCCATTCTTTACATATAAATTTTTCCAAGACCCAATCCTACTATTGTGTAGGGTGGGCCAAAAGTCACAAATATTTAATAACTCCTTTATTTTTTGTTTTTAATTTACAATATCATAGCATCATATACATTTTATGTAGGAAATGAATTTATATTATGTGTGAAAAATCAAGTCTCATAAATAACAAAAAATAAAGAAAAATAACTTTCAAAAAAGTTATTAAAACATCAGACCCCTTCATAGCTTTTGGCCCATGCTGCATTACTTTTGTATTTATTATGATGAAATTCCAAATTTAAAAGCAAAGCATGGGAAAAAATACATGTAATAAATTGTAAGTTCCTCAGAGGTGGTGACTTTGTTCTTTCTTTCCTCCTTCCTTCCTTCCTTCCTTCCTTCCTTCCTTCCTTCCTTCCTTCCTTCCTTCCTTCCTTCCTTCCTTCCTTCCTTCCTTCCTTCTTTCCTCTTTTTTCTTTCATTGTAGTGCTTGGTTCAAGGCCTAGCATATAGTAGACACTGAATACATATTTGTGGAATTTCTTCGCTGAATGCATGGTATATGTCATATTTCAATAGATTGAAACTTAAAGGTCATCTAGACTAACATCAGTATAAATGCAGAAATCACCTCTAAAACATAATATTCATCTGGCCTTGGCTTGACCATATCTACTTCTACTAACAGAAAACTTACTTCTTTATTTCATTTTAAGACAGCTTAAATTCTTAGGAACTTCTAATGATCTCTGAGTCATATGGAAATCATATTTCCTATAGCTCAGTGAGCCAGATTCCCTTTAAATGTCGAGAATCTCTTAGAAGTGTGACATTTTCAATGACTTCAAAGGAGATTCCATATATTGATATAATAATTAACCTTCCTAATGTGGGGGAGGATGGGAAAGGAGAATCTATTGTGGAGATTAGATAGGTCTATAGATAGATAAGCATTTATTAAATTCGTACTATGTTCTGGGCACTGTGCTAAGTAGTAGAGATAGAAATACACACATAACAGATAGATTAAAGCACAGTAACATATGCAGAAGATCATCAAGAACTGAGATTTGGTATCTCTACTCTTTGACATTCCAACACATCCAAGAGAGAACCAGAGGACCCTGAGAGTTACCCCATTGGTACACACTGAACCAGAACATTTTTATATGCAATTACCATATCACAACTATAAGCTAATTAACTTGAATTTTGGGCTTTGCCTTTCATTCTAACACCCCTCCCCTTTTCAATCAATCACCCCATTCAAGGGTGTATGTTTTTGCCTAGGTCATGAGAGGATACAGATAACTTACTTGAATACATGCACTTTCTATGAGATATACTCAGAACTCATGCTATTCCTAGAAGTTTGATGGATTCCTGTGAGCATGTGCTTATTCAATGGTTGTTTAAAGGCATTCATGATGCTTAGTGAGAGTCTTGGAATCCTAGCCCTATTTGAAAAATTCCATTTTCCCTAAGCATTAATTGGACCATAATCCTAAAAAGTAGAGGGCTGTGACTTGAATAATACATTTGTTGTTGAACTGAACTAAATTATTTAGTACAAAACATTGTATCACAGTGGTTTCCATGAGTGAAGGTCACCTTAGATTCAGACCTGAGCTTATAAAACTACTCCAAATAGAGGGATAGAAATTAGATTTCCTGTGGTCTAGATCTGAAAACTTGAAGGGTAGGGTGGGGGTAGACTGCAATTCTTAAGTTACATTAGGATAAATATATATACAACATACCAGAACTCATAAAATGTTTGAACCACGAATATTATAGAAGTTTTTTCAAGGTTCCCTGGGGAAGTAAGGTCCTAAGTTGCTGTTGATTTCACAACTTTTAGCGTAAGACATTGAACTATACTGGCACTTTATCTGCTTCTCTGTATTTCCTATATTGATGTAAATGCAATATAGAATGAAATTCTTTCTGGGTCATCTCACCTTTCCAAAAAGAAAATACATACATACATACACACACACACACACACACACACACACACACACACACACACACACACACATATATATATATGTAGGGAAAAATTGAAAAGCTTTCATGTCACCATAGTTGATTATCCAATTCATTTTTGTCTTTGGGAGTAACAAGTCCAAGAATTTGTGATATTGGTTGAGGAAATAAAAAAGGAGAAATGACATTTGGTGTTCCAAAAAGGTTGAGACACTTCATTATGTGGTGGGGAATGTTTTCTCTACAGGAAGGAGGAACTACATCAGCCCACTGCCCCAAGCCCTTCCCCCACCTTCCATCTCATAGGAGTATAGATTTGGAGCCGGAATAGACTTTGGAAGACCATTTATTTGGATCCCCCCGTTTTATGGATAAGGAAATCAAAGCTCAAAATGGTTAAGTGAGTTAGTTGTCAAAAGTCACACAGGTAAAGACAGACAGATTTGCACTCAAATTTTCTGATTCCAAAGCTATTGCTGTTTGTACTATGGAAGAAACCTATATTCACTTTTTTACTTTTACTTTATCATAAAATAGCTTTTGGGACATCTAGGTGGCACAGTGGAAAAAAGCACTGGCCTTGGATTCAGAAAGGACCTGAGTTCAAATCCAGCCTCAGACACTTGACACTTACTAGCTGTGTGACCCTGGGGAAGTCACTTAACCCTCATTGCCCACCAAAAAAAATAGCTTTTGGTATAACCATCCTCAAACTACTACTCCCAGTTTCCCATTCCCATGATGTCTGTTTTCTAGGGTCTTGCCTTACCCTTCATGCAATACAAGAACAAGAACCACACTCTTTGAGGGATACCACTAATCACCTACATCAGTACAACTATGCCCAAAGGTCAAATATCCACTCAAGCTTTGTATCACAATGACCCACCATCAACAAAGGAACTCCTGCCAAGTACATTTATAGCTAGTCAAGGATCAGAATGATATATTTTAATAAAGTTTAGAATCGAAAAAATACAAATACATGTATAATGGTCTTGATGAACATTTACTGAAAACTGGGTTTTGCTCTTTTTCCATTGATATGAATTCAGTAAGTTAGTAAATTATCATTTATTGAGCATTTACTGTGTTCCAAGCACTGTACTAAATGCTAAAGATTAAAAAAGGAAGGTGGAGCCAAGATGGATAAGAAAATACGGTGACTCTCCTGAGCTCTCTTCAAAACCCCTCTTTATATCTTTAAATAATGCTATAAGACAATTCCTAGAGCACCAGAATCCATAAAAAGACAAGTGAAATACTTTTCTAGCCAAAGACAACTTAGAAGGTCATCAGGAAAGGTCTGTTTTCCCTGGGTGAGAGTGGAGTACAGTCCAGCTCAAGTTGTGCCAGTACAGACCTGGCCCCAGGAAACCAGAAGGAGGCCTGGGGAGCTACTGAATCAGCAGTAGCAATGGCTGCTTCTAGAGCTCTCAGCCCACACTTGGTAAGACAGTTGTACTACTCGTCAGAAGGAGATTACAAGGGTCTTTTTGCTAGCATTGAGGCAGGACTTTGTTGTTTTGTTGATATTCAGATATGAGTCACATTCTTAGGTGACAGTCTCAGGGTGAGGAGAAGCACTAGAACTTGTGGCCACAGTGTAATGGGACCCTCCTCACAATTCCAGGGCAGAAAAGAGAGCACAGGTCAGGAGAATAGTAAACACACCTGTCCTTAGATCTCACCACCTTGGAAGAACTGAAAACTTACAGGTCCCTATAAGTATCTCTGAAAACAGTTGCAAAAAATACCTGAAGCTTGGAAGAGTGAGCCCTCCACCCTAGAAGCAGAGCCTCACGTTTAACAAAAAGTTAAAACTCAAGAAATGGGCTAGGAAAAGGAGCAAATAACAGAAAAAAACTCTGACCATAGAAAGCTACTATGATGACAAGGAAGATCAAAACACACACTTGGAAGATAGCAAAGTCAAAGCTCCTACATCCAAAGCCTCCAAGAAAAAAAAATGAATTGGTCTCAGGCCATTGAAGGGGTCATAATGACTGAAAATTAAGTAAGAGAAATAGAGGAAAAATTGGGGGGAGAACTGAGAGTGATGAAAGAAAATCATGAAAAAAAGAGTCAACAGTTTGGTAAAGGAAACACATGCAAAAAAATACTGAATAAAATGAACACTTAAACAACAGGATAGGCCAAATGGTAAAAGAGATACAAAAATCCAATAAGTAGAAGAATACTTTGAAAAGCAGAAATGACCAAATGGAAAAAGACGAACAAAAATTCACTGAAGAAAAAACTTCTTAAAAGTAGAACTGGCCAAATGGAAAAGGGGTACAAAAGCTCACCGAATAATTCCTTAAAAATTAGAACCAAACAAATGGAAACTAATGACTTTATGAGAAATAAAGAAGCAATAAAACAAAACCAAAAGAATGAAAAAAATAGAAGACAATGTGAAACATCTCATTGGAAAAACAATGGACCTGGAAAATAGATACAGGAGAGATAATTTTAGAATTATTGTACTACCTGATCAATAAAAGATGCTAGACATCATCTTTCAAGAAATTATCAAGGAAAACTGCCTTGATGTCCTAGAATCAGAGGGTAAAATAGAAATTTGAAAAATCTACTACTCACTTCCCAAAAGAGATTCCAAAATGAAAACTTGCAGGAATAGTACAGCCACATTCCAGAGCTCCCACATCAAGGAGAAAATATTGTAAGTGGCCAGAAAGAAACAATTCAAGTATTCAAGTATCAAGGAACCACAGTCAGAATAACACAAAATTTAGTAGCTTCTACATTAAAGAATCAGAGAGTTTGGAATAGCATATTCTGGAAGGCAAAGGAGTTATGATTACAACCAAGACTAACCTACCCAGAGAAACTGAGTATAATCCTTCAGGGGAAAATGGATATTCAATAAAATAGAAGACTTTCAAATTTTCTTGATGAAAAGACCAGAGCTGAATAGAAAATTTGACTTTTAAATATAAAACTCAAGAGAAACATTAAAAGGTAAAAAGAAGACTTAATATGGGTAAACAATTTACAGTCCCACATGGGAAGATGATACTTGTAACTCCTAAGAACCTTCTCAATATTAGGGCAGTTATAAGGGTTATATATAGATAGGGGGCACAGGTTTGAGGTGAATATGAAGAGATGATATCTAAAAAAATAAAATTAAGGGGTAAGAGAAGAATGCACTGTGAGAAAGGAAAGTGGAAAGGTAGAATGGGGCAAATTATCTTACATAAAAGAGGCAAGAAAAAAATTACAGTGGAGAAGATGGGGAATATAAGGGAGGGAGGGAGTGAACTTTACTCTCACCATATTTGACTCAAAGAGAGGATATAATCCACATTCAATTGGGTATGGAAATCTATCTTACCTGGAATGTAAGAGGGGAAAGGGATAAAAGAAGATGGGGTGATAGAAGGGAGAGCAAATTTGGGGAGGGGGTAATCAGAAACAAAACACTTTTGAGGAGGAACAGAATGAAAAGAGAGAGAAAATAGAATGAAAGGGAGAGAATAGGATGGAGAGCAATACAGTTAGCAATCATAACGGGAAAAAATGAAGCAAGTTTCTCTGGAAAATTCCTCATATGGAGAATTGAGTGAAATTTATAGAAGTGAGTCATTCCCAATTGATAAATGATCAAAAGGTATGAACAGTTTTTAGATAAAGTAATCAAAGCTTTCTATAGTCATATTAAAAAATGTTCTAAATCAAAGCTCCTTAAACTGTGGGTTGCAATCCCATATGGGGTCATGTAACTGAAGATGGGAGTGACAAAATTTTTGCAAAAGTTTAATTTAACTATCTACCTGGGGTACCAAGTGGAAAAGGTTTAAGAAGCTCTTCTCTAAACCACTATTGATTAGAGAAATGCAAAGTAAAACAATTCTGAGTTACTACCTCATACCTATCAGATTGGCTAAGAGGACAGAAAAGGAAAAATGACATATGTTGGAGGGGATATGGAAAAAATGAGATATTATTGTGCTGTTTGTGGAGTTGTGAACTGATTCAACCATTCTGGAGATCAATTTTGAACTATGCCTAAAGGGTGATAAAACCATGCATGCCCTTTGACCTAGCAGTGGCACTAGGTCTGAATCTAAAAAGAGATTTCAAAAAGGAAAATGTATGGTAGCTCTTTTCTGCTGGCAAAGAATTGGACATTAAAGGGATGCCCATTAATTGCGGAAGGACTAAAATTGTGGTACATGATTGTGATAGAATATTATTGTGCTATAAGAAATGATGAGCAATGGACAGAAGCAAATCCCTTTTGAAGAGGGATAGGGTGAAAGAAGATAGATACTAGAGTTAATATCATGGGGAAGGGAATAGGATGGAGGGAAAATTAACAATAGTAATTGTGAAAAAGAGAAAAGGGGGAAAATTGTACAAAAAATATAGCAACTCTTTGTGGTGGCTAAGAGCTGGGAATCAAGGGAATGTCCATCAATTGAGGAATGACTGAAAAAGCTGTGGTAAATGATTGTAGTAGAATGGTATTGTGACAAACAGGATGATACCAGAAAAACCTGGAAAGACTCATATGAACTGATGTATAGTGAAATGAGCAGAATTGGGAGGACATTGTGCATAGTGACAGCAGTATTGTTTGATGAACCATTGTGAATGACAACTATTCTCAGCAATACAAAGATCCAAGACAATCCCAAGGGACTAACAACGAAGCATACTATCCACCCACACAGAAAGAACTGATAAAAAGAGCACTTGTGGATTGTGCATATGTAACCTATATCAGATTGGTTGCTGTCTTGTGGAGGGGGGAGGAAAGGGAGGGAGGGAGAAAAATTTGGAACTCTAAATCTTATGAAAATGAATGTTGAAAACTACCCTTACATGTAACTAGAAAAAATAAAATAAATGTTTATTGCAAAAAAAAAAAGAAATGATGCGCAGTATACTCTCAGAAAAACCTAAAAACCCTTACATAAGCTGATGCAAAGTAAAATCTACTGCATGCAAAGTAACAGCAATGTTATAAAATGATTAGCTGTGAATGACTTAGTGATTCTCAGCAATACAATAATCCAAGAAAATTCTGAAGGACTTATGATGAAAAATGCTTTCCATCCCCAGTGAAAGAACTGATGATTCCTGAATACAGATTGAAGCATATTTTTAACTTCATTTTTATTGACTTTTTTTTTAGGTCTATGCTTTTTTTCACATAACTAATATGGAAATATTGCATGACTACACATGTATAACCTATATTGAATTGCTTGTTTTCTCAATGAGGGAGGCAGGAAGGGAGGAAAGGAGAGAATTTGGAATTCAACATTTTAAAAAATGAATGTTAAAAATTGTTTTTACATGTAATTGGGGAAAAAATAAAATACTAAACAATTTTTGAAAAGGGGGGAACAATCACCCCTGTTCTCAAGCAACTTACAGTCTAATGGATTCATTAGTTTCCCTTCAGTATCCTAGACTTAGCCTACATGGATTTTTGTCTATTGCTAATGTCTCCATGGTTGTAAATAATAAAGGGAAAGTTTATGTTAGTAAAAATTTATGGGAGTTTTAGACCAAGTTTTGTTTGTTTGTTATTTTTTCCCTCTCCAATTATTCAGGAAAGAGATTTACTTTGCACTAGGATGAGAGGATAGGATATAGATATAGATATATATTATATCTGTATATAATATAATGTAGCGATAATATGTATATGACATATATGTACATGTATGTGTATATATGTGTATGTGTATATGTACACACACACACACTCACACACAATCTGTCCAAGTATAAGGGAGCTGAGAGCCTAAAGGAAATAAGGAGGCAGATTAGGAATGAAGCAGAGACTCATGGAAGTAAGGAGACATGGCAGCCGAATTTCTATCCATGAAGTCCAACTTGGCTTTCTCCTGCCCACTGGAGCCACACCAGTGCTCTGAACATTAAGCCGGGTTTACTGCCTCCCCCGTGGCTATGCCAGTCACATTCAACAACAGCTGCCGCTGCCTTAATGACAGAGCCTGTGGGAACCTAATGAGCACCCCTACACCTGTGCAGCTCTAGGAGACAGCTGTTGCCCTCCCCTTCCCCCTCCTTTTACAGTCCTCCCCTCATGTACACTCACTCTCTGCACCTCCCCAAGGATGCAACCATCTTCTCCCACCCTCAAGTTGGTTTTATGCTTCTGTTATTATCCGTTTCTAGTTATTTCCACATTACTTAATGGCAGAAGGGGTGAGTGGAATTAGGGTGGAGGGGTAGGGAGCCTAATTTCTTTCAGGCTGTCATCAGACTTCAGAGTGAAATATAAAATGTGCTTGTGTTGGAGCTGATGTCAGGAAGATGGCAAATTAATTTTTTTCCTGGGCAGGCAATAAGGGCAGGACAAAGAGGAAAAGGGCACAGAGCAAGAGACCCTGAATGATGCCAGTACTTCGACCTTCACAACAAGCCCTAGAAAGGTCCAAGGCTCTGCTAGTAGAGGGGGAGTGAATCGGAATAGTCAAGATGAGCCCCTAAGGTAGGCAGCAGAGTGGATAGACTAGTACAACTGGAGTAATGAAGATCTGAGTTTGGATCCTGCCTCAGACACTTACTAGCTTTGTAACCCTGGACAACTCATTTAACCTCTCATAGCCTCCATGACTGCATCTGTAAAATCAAACGGATCAAATGAGATAACAGCTGCAAAGCGCTCTGCAAACTTTACAACATATATAACACTGACAATTATCTGAAATATTCCCCCTAATGTAAAGAGGATAGAAATAAGAATGTCTTTAATTGGGTTAGGGGCTTCAGGCGAATACACTATAAGGGGAAAAACACTTCAAAGCACAGTGAGTTAATTATGCGATAGCAAGATGCAAATGAATGGGTTTCACTTAACAATAAGGAAATATAAGAGTGGGTTGATTCCCGTTTGGTTTGTCTTCAGCATCTATTCTGTGGGCAGCTAAAATTTATTTTTGTTTACTGATTTGCCTATTTGTCATATTATCATCTGTTAACATGCATGTATTATTGTACAACTACATTAACATGACTCTCACCTCTCTGCTTTTGTACAAGACGTGCCTCATGCCAGGGGCATCCTCACCACTCAGCTACACCTTTTAGAATCCCTAGTTTCCTTCAAAATTCATCATCACAGGGGCTGCTTCCTATGCAAGGCTTTTCTAGTTCTTCTAACCCCTCTAATTGCTAGCACCCTCTTCCTCCTAAAATATCTTTGCACAAAAATATTTATGGCAGCTCTTTTTGTGGTGGCTAAGAATTGGAAATCAAAGGAATGCCCATCAATTGGGGAATTGCTAAACAAGCTGTGCTATAGGATGGTAATGGAATATTATTGTGCTATAAGAAATGACAAGTACGGTGATTTCAAAAGGCCTGGAAAGACTTTTATGAATTGTATAGTGAAGTAAGCAGAACCAAGAGAACATTGTGCACAGAGACAGCAATGTTTTTCTTTCTTTTTTTGTGGGGCAACAGGAGTTAAGTGACTTGCCCAGGGTCACACAGCTAGTGTCAAGTGTCTGAGATTGGATTTGAACTCAGGTCTTCCTGAATCCAGGGCAGGTGCTTTATCCACTGTGCCACCTAGCTGCCCCGACAGCAATATTTTTCAATGAAGAACTGTGAATGACTTAACTATTCTCAGCAATACAATGATCCAAGACAATTCCAAAAAAGTAATGATAAAGCATACTGTCCATCTCCAAAAGAAAGAACGGATGGTGACTGAAAACAGACTAAAGCATGCTGTTTTTCACTATCTTTCATATTTTTTCTTTTTTTCAGGTTTTCTTATATAAAATGATTAATTTGGCAATATTTTACATAATTGAATATGCATAACCTATATTTGATTGCTTACTCCCTCACGGAGAGGGAGGGGAGGGAGGGAGGGAGCGAAGGAGGGAAAAAATTTGGAACTCAAAAATTTTAACAAAAATGTTTATTATTTAATAAAAATAAATAAAAAATCTTTGCACTATTTTTATCTCTGTCTATATTTTTATGTTGGTTTTTATGTGGGTATGCATATGTGTGTGTGTGTGTGTGTGTGTGTATGCATGGGTGTAATTTGTAAAATAAGAGTTCCTTGAGGAGAACTATATATTTTTTCTTTGTATTACTAATATGTCTAGGACTAAATCTTATGTATTGTAGGACCTTGATAAATAACTATTTATTGAGCTGTATTGAATAAAATTGGAGGCAGCCAGGAGGTTCATAGATAGAGTCCTGGGTCTGAAGTCAGGAAGACATGAGTTCAAATCTGGCCTCAGACACTCACTAGTTCTGTGACCCTGGGCAAGTCACCTAACCTCTGTTTGACTTAATCCACTGGAGAAGGAAATGGCAGACCAGTCTTGTATGTTTGCTGAGAAAACAAAGAGTTGAACTTGACTGAAAAATGACTGAACAACAACAAAATTGCTTAATAAATGCTTATTGACTGACTAGCTGACTGATTAACTATAGAGACCAGAATTAAATTTTTAAATTTTTATTTTATTTTTTTTTTTTTAGTGAGGCAATTGGGGTTAAGTGACTTGCCCAGGGTCACACAGCTAGTATGTGTTAAGTGTCTGAGGCTGGATTTGAACTCAGGTACTCCTGACTCCAGGGCTGGTGCTCTATCCACTGCGCCACCTAGCTGCCTCGAGACCAGAATTATAGGCTTGTGATAAATGATATGGTATGAGTGACATACTCTAGTCCTTCCTTTCTACTTCTGCCAAAAAACTTTTCCTCAAAAAGCAGTTCTGTCCCGTGTTTGTCTTTTTCCCCAAAATCTCTAGTAGTGCCAAACTAAACTCAGGCTGAGGAAGGCAGAGCTGCACAGTGTAAAGAGGAATGTCTCTGAATTCAGAAGACCTAGATTTACTTTTCTCTAACCGTTACTTCCTCTTTGACCTTGGGCAAGTCATTCTGTTTCTTCCTTGAGTCGGAGTTTCCTCATGTAAAAAATTTAAGGAATCATATTAACTGTCTTCTGAAGTCCCTTCTATTTCTATATCTATGCTATTTTGCTTGGCTTTCAAGGCCATTCAAAAATCTAGACATACTCACTTTTATTTCTTTTTATTTTTTTCCTTTTTTCTCCCTGGATACCATTCATTCTATTCAGGTCCTACTATAAGAAGACCTTGCTTGTTCCTATTTTGGTGCTTTTGGCTATGTCACTGGTATTCTCCTCTTCTACTGCTGAAGCAGAGATGCAAGATTTTCTCTTGCTGGTTCAAAAGTGTGACCTTCACTGAGAGAGCTACTCCAAAGCCATTATGGTCTGTGCTGCTTGGCAGCATTTCTCATACAGAAGCTCATTTAGCCAGGGTTATCTCTGGTGCCACCTGGTTGACCAGGAGGCCAGAAGGCACCACAAGACGACAGGTTTAAGGGACATAGGGAGACAGGGAGCTGTGCATTAAAGTTGTTGGCATCTGCCTGAGGGCACAGCTGGAGATATTAATAATCATTTCTTTCATCAGATGGCCAAAAATGAGAGAGAAAGAAAAAAAAAACAAACAAGTGTTTTGTTGCCTCCTGTTTGAATTAATCTCCTCTGACAACTGCTGATTTGGGTTTGTGATTCCATCCTCCATATGTATAGCTCTATTGGTCAATTAAGTGCAGAGGCTGATTGGGGGAAGCAGGATGCTCAGACTGATTATAGGCGGAAACATCATGCAGCACTTAAAACATGCAAAGCAGCCTGTTGTGCTTGGCATTAACAGAGGGAAGAAGAGCAAAGGGTGGAGTCTGCAATTGCCAAGAGGGTCAGAGATGCATCTCCCTCAGCTCTTTGAGATCTTGCTACACAAGCTGTGGCTCCTTTAAACTATGGGAAATTATGGGAGTGGGTGGAGGAGGAGAAGTCACTAATGCTTTGCCAAGGATGAAAATCAACAACTCCCTCCTTTCCATGGAATTTCCATTTACTACCCTTACTTTCCCACTGCCAAAACACACCTTCAATTAAACTTGACTGAAAATTAGGGGAGCATATAAAATAGGCAAGGAAGATATTAAAATTTGCCTTGGAAAGTCATATTATATAAATCCACACATATATATGCATACATACATATACATATATATATATATACATATACATATATCATATATATCTGCAAAGAGAGAGAGAGAGAGAGAGAGAGAGAGAGAGAGAGAGAGAGAGAGAGAGATGTCCCAAAGTAAGCTGAGGGAAAAGGGAAAACATGAGTTACATATTTGGAATTTAGGCAATATGGTTTAGTAAGCTTAAATCACTCAAAGAACTTAGGAACCAGGAGGGCCAATCCTATCCCTTCATTTCTTCAAGTCCATATTACCTCATGAGTAAGGAGACTAGCAGAAGCAGCAGAGCACTTTGTAGTGTTCCCACCACAATATTAAACCTGACTTAACAGTCTGAAAGAATGTTATGATTGAAGAGAGTCCAGTCACAGAAACCTTTATGAATTTAAAACTAAGCTACCTCCTGTGACTACCAGAAAGAAAAGCAAACACAAGGGATCATTAGGCTTAGGGGGAAAAAAGAAAAAGAAAAAAAAATAAAGAAATTTGCATGTTGCTGCATAACATTGATAATGATGGTTATGCCAAAAAAAAATAGCAGGTAATATTTCCATTCAACATCCTGAAAACCATAATGGCTTTTTGACCCAATGTGCAGATTCCCTATGAAAATGAGCATCTTATTTTTTGTATTTTGTCCTGGAAATATTTGGTTTTTGATACCAATGATGGGTACTCTAAATTAAAAACTGGAGATGACAGAAAGAAGGAATGGCATTTCAGATTTAAACATTTATAATTTGATAAGATGACATTTATTATGGAAACTGAGCCATAATGGCTATTTACAAAAATAATTGAAGGATTGATTCACTTGTTCTACAATGAGTACTGTGTACCAACCACAAACAAAACCATGGTGATAGGTGCCAAAGATGGAAAGATAAAAGACAATACAATCCATTCCCTTAGGGAGCTTACAATCTAAATCAATCAATCAATAAGACTTTATTAAGTATCTACTATGTACCAGGCACTGGGGTAGGTGAGGGGGATATAAATACAAAAATGAAACCATCCTTACTCGGAAGAAGCTGATATTCTAATGGGGATCAAAAGCACATATATCAGTATATTCAGAAGAATAGGTATAAAGAAGATAAGAGAAGCTTAAAGTACTTACACACAAGCTAGTTTAGGATGAATAACACTAGCTGTTGAGCATGATCAAGATAGTATTCATGTAGAAGGATTGTTTTCTACTACATCTTGAAGGAAGAGTGGGACTCTAGGAGGAAGAGGGGAAGAGAGAGTATATACAAGATGTGGGGATGGCCTAGAGCAAAGGCTCAGTGACAGAAGACAGAATGCTCTGTGTCAGAAAGAGACTGAACAGCATTTTGGCTGGATGCCAGAATGTGGGAAGGGAAGTAAAATACAATGAGGCTGAGAAGATAGGTTAAGGGTAGGTTGTGTATGTCTTTAAAACCTAATCAGAAGGGTTTCTATTTTAAAGTCTCAGAAAAAAGAGTGAGCCACCGGAATTTGATGAGCATGTATGTTTGGGAGGAAGGGGGCTACACCTAAGGAAATCATTTGATCAGCTGTATGGAGGATGGTTTGTAACATACTTAGAGTCAAGGAGGGGTGGGGCTAGGGGGCATGTCAATCAGGAGGACATTGTAATAGTTTAGGCATTAGGTGATAATGGCCTAAACCAAGGCCATGCCTGCATGGATAGAGAGAAGGGGTCAGACTCAAAGGTTGTTGCAGAGATAGGAAGAACAAAATCTAGCAACTGATTGGATATGTGGTGATGGAGAGTGATGAGTTGAGCATAATACCAAAGATTCAAGCCAGGAAGACTGGAGGAATCGTGAAGCTTTTCACGGAAATTAGAAAGTTTGGAAGAGGGGAGGGTTTAGAGGGAAAGACTAGGTGCTCTGTTTTAGACATGTTGATTTTAAGATATCTCCAGAACCCACAGTTTTATTTTATCTTATTTTGGGGGGCGGGGCAATGAGGATTAAGTGACTTGCCTAGGGTCACACAGCTAGTAAGTGTCAAGTGTCTGAGACTGGATTTGAACTCAGATCCTCCTGAATCCAGGGTCAGTGTTTTATCCAGTGTGCCACCTAACTGCTCCCAGAACCTACAGTTTTAAATGCCCCATAGGCAGTTAGGTGAGAGAGACAGAAAGAGAGACAGGAAGAAAGAGAGACAGAGAGAGATAGAGACCAAGAGACAGAGACAGATTCCACAGAGGGACCAGGACAGTGAAAGACTTGTAGACCGTCTCTAATGAGGAAGCATAATATGGATCATGACCCAGTGAAGTAGAATATAAAAGACTGCATAGGCAGATAGAGAATCAGGAGAGAGTCGTGGCACAAAAACCCAGAGAGGAGAGAACATTCAGGTAGAGAATATGATGAACAAAGTCAAATGTAGTGGAGAGGTCAAGAAATTTGATAATTGAGAAAAAACAATCAGATTGGGCAATTAAGAGATCATTGGTAAGTATGGAGAGAGCAGTTGAAACTGCTCTTTGAGTGATGAGGTCAGAAACCAGACTGCTGTTTAGTAGAGAAGATGATAAGACATACTGCCTTTGTACACAGAATGATTTGCATAAATAAGATAAAAGCTGTATGAATGATATAAAGCGTCTTCAGAGGAAAGAGAGATTATTTCTGGCAGGATGTGAATAGTCAAGGCTTAATGTAATATCTAATAGAGTGCCAGATTTGGCTTCTACAAGACCTCAATAAGAATATTGCCTCAGATAACCTACTATTCGTGTGACCCTGTGCTAGTCATTTAACTGCTCTGGTTCTCAGTTTCCTTATATGTTAAAAAAAAAGGGGGGTGGGGTGGGTGGAATAACCATTGTACTTACCTGTCAGGATTATTGAGAAAAATCAAATGAAAGACTGTATGTAATGTTAAGGGCTAAAATTCTAGCTAAACTGTCTAAAATATCTAATGAGTGGTCGCCAATAAATTATAAGCTTTAGCAAGAGTTAGACTTTTAAGCATTTATTAAGGAGAATAAGAATTTGGTAAAGAGAGAGAGAAAGGCCTAGATTTCTATCTATTAAAGGGAGAGCACATTTTTAGCTCCCTTCTCTGCCAGCGTCCTCAGGAAAGAGCCCCAGAGTCAGCGCCAGTCTCTTCCTTCCTCCTCCCACTAGTCCGCGTCACTTCCTCCCGCCAAAGAAAAGACTCCTGGTCTTGCCCTCAAAGACCTTCGCTTCATGGGCAGAACTCTTCTACAGTAAGTATCCAGCAGGTGGCGTCATTCCAATCGTTACAGTAAAGAGTGTTACAACATTTAACATGCTATGTGTGGTTATTATTATTGTTGTAATCTTTACTATAACTACTATTATCATTATCATCATTTAGTGTTTTAGCTGAGCTTTGAAGGATGGGTAGGATTTCTAGATAGGGTAGGGAGGAAGCATTCCAGATAAAACAAATGGTATAAACAAAAGTTCATAAATCTATTTTTAAATTGTTTAAAGGGAAAGACAGTTCATATGCTTATTTTTCATATTCCCTGTCCGCTCCAGAAGTATAATTACCATCCTAACATTGAGATCTATTAAAGACTCCAATCAACAGATTTGTGCCTGACCCTTTCATATCAGTGGTCAGTGTGCATCCACTCTCCTCTTTCCTATCTGCTACATAAATGGAGACCAGAAAAAAGCCCTGTGCCAAGCAGCCCTATACTTAGTGCTGTTCTGTAATTTCTTACACTGTGATGCCAGCACCATGACAGCAGGCCTTTCAAAATTGTCCCTGTCACTTTAAATATTAGAGACAATAAATCTTTCCTCTGAGACAGCCCCTAAGGAAACAACCTCCCCACCCCCCCACACACCAAAAAAAAAAAAAAAGGAAAAAGAAAAAGAAAAAAAAAATAGATCTAGCAGTTAAAAGCTCTTCTCTATTACAGTGCCTCCAGGGAGCTTTTAAACTTGGAGAGATATTCAAGTGAATTTTATGCTTTGGGGGGGTCTTTTTTTATTATGTTTCTAGAATTACCCTCCCAATCTTATGACTAAATATGCCCTTACATCCTTTAATTTGGTGTCTTTTTCAAGCTACTATTGTCAAGTTCTCTAATCTTTTCTTACCTTTTTCTCTATACTCTCTTCACCTGTTCCTAATCCTATTTGTCTTTCCTCTATCATTCTCTCAGTATGTGTCTTTCTCTCTCTGTTTCTCTCTGTCTCTGTCTCCCTCTCTTTCTCTCCCTCCTTGCCTCCTTTATTATCCTGTTCCTTGAGTGTCTTCCTATCTATGCTTTTCTCTGGACTATTACAGTGTCTCTCTCTTTTACTTTTCCTCTCACTATTTGCATTTTGTCTAGCCTCACCCAACCTATATTGACTGTTATCCGAACACAGTACTGTTAAGAAACTACTGAATTAGCCATCTTTGATCCTATCTCGAGGCATACCCCTTGTAATCCCTTCTCAGATCCAATAGGTTTTAGGAAAGAGTACTCCTGAGTCTGTCACAGATTGAGAAGGTAGATTTTATAATGCATGAACCATGACCTTAATTCTCAACTGACCCATTACTTGGACAAGAGACTGACACCTCTATTGACCTGCAAATCCAGTACACCTGGGATTATAGGTGGTTTGGTGAAGACTCTACCTTAAGAGGCCAGAGAAGAGCAACCTTAGATCCTCACAAGAACAATACCTGACTTGAATGGAAGCAGAAAGCAAGGCTTTAAAGATAACAAGTCTCCTGCTTTCTTTTCTTGACCTCTCTGTTTTTTCTTTTGGTTTGGCATGAGAAAATTTAGCCTATGGATTCTGGTCCCTCACTCTTCCTTTCCTAGGCAGCTTTACCTTGTAGCAAAAGCTTTAGGGCTCTGATTTTTTGCCTCACCCCTCCATGTAGATATTGTTAGTGTAAGGTCTAAAATTCTAGCTGTGATGTCTAAAATCTAATGAGTGGTCACCTTAAATTAGAAGCTTTAACAAGAGTTTAGCCTTTTAAGTATGTATTAAAGTGCATTAGAAGTGAGTGAAGAGAGAAAGAGAGGTAAAAAGCAAACTTCATCTAACTATCTAAGAGAGCCAGCCTCCGACTTCCCGCCAAGCCACAGTCCTGACCCAAAAGGCCTGCTCCCCTGCGGCTTCTCCCAGAAGCCTCCTGTGAAACAAGAAACAGCTCCAAGCTAATTGGTTGGTAGCTCTGATTGACAGGACCCATGGATGGCAGACATCACTTCCAGA